>NC_050096.1:81757682-82382682 GCF_902167145.1 Zea mays | reverse complement strand
ATCTTCGGCTACAAAAGAACAGTTGATGCATAGCATAGGGGGCAGGAATGGGGACAGATGGGATCCGAGGACCTAAGGGCTTGCTTACAGAGAAAGCTTACCTTGGCCTGAGAAGTTGCGGAAGTCATCGCTGCTTGAGCAGTGGGCTCCTTCCCACACCGGCCACCACGCGTGCGGTTGCAGCGAACCCCCGGTGGTGTCTTGTCGTCCGTTCCGGGTCAACCAAGCGCCTCTCCCTTCCGGCTTCCGCACCCGGTCGCTGTTTGCTGCCACAACAGGCTACTAAAGAATAGTTGACGAACGAACAGGCTACTAAAGAATAGTTGACGCACGAACAGGCTACTAAAGAATAGTTGACGCAGTGAAACAACTCCCATCCAGAAGTGGTGTATAGTAATTCAAATGAAAATAGAGCGTTTGCAAGCATCACCATACCTGTAATGGATTAAAATTAACTGGAATTATCTATCCATTTTGCGAATTTTCAGAAGTAGAAGAGCAAGCAAAGAATCCTGCTAGCAATGATCCAAATTCAGATTGAACATTTACTGCAAGTGAAAAGTTGTTCAGAATCAGCAGGCAAACAATATCTGAAGGGAAGATCATTCAAACTCACTTATGGCCTTCATATGGTTTTCATAAAAAGGCACTACAGGTCTAAAAAGAAATACAGACATTACTTCACGTATATCTTTCTTTTTTTGTTTGAGATCTTTTATTATAGCTTTATAGTTTAAGTTGAGAAACATTGTTAATGCCATTATATACTCTGGCGTGCTATTGTAGTGAATGGCAGAATCAAGACAAATAAGGCCAGATTTGGGCAGAAGGTAAAAATTAGCCATGTGCACAGAAGATTGAACATGACACCCTTACAAGTTTTACAACAATTTCAAAGCCTATTTGGAAGTTTGGTGTTTGGTCCAAAACACTGTAAATTACAGGCCTAGCAACTCCTCTGATCAAATCTAAAACTAGGTACTTGGTGGGGCAGTGATTTTACTTACAGATTAGTTAAAAATATTTGTAAAATTAAGCAAACCTTCTCCAGCCTAGTAACTAAAATGACAACTATTCGGGCCAGGTTTGCTCCCTTTGTTGAACTCCTTTTGCTGATTATCTTTATAAGTGAGATGCATGGATTTGATTGGTTGTTTGGAGAATTTTTAAACGAATACATCGTTCATGCATCTGTGCATACCTGGGTACATGCAGATTGAGTTGAAGGGTCGAAGCAGTTCAGAGAATTGGCAGCAGGGGAATGGAAATCATCCATTGGCTGCTCAAGTTCCATTGGCTGCTTGGTGCCAGTTGGGCAGAGCGGAGACGGCGAGCCTAGTCGAATTGGCAGCAGGGGAATGGAAATCATCCAATCCTTGGAACAGCTCTGACGCATCATCGTTGTGGACCCCAAACCATTCCAAATCCAAACCAAAAACAATATAATAATCCCTGGCACATTACAGACAGAACCATACCAGAAGTGGTGAAAGTACCCTGAACAAAACACAACAATGAATCCAGCTAGCTATGGGAACATAACTGTTAGAACAATACTCGTTGGCCACAAACACAATGACCTAGTGATAAATCATGGTGACTAAAAGAAACATGGACAATCTGTGTGGAGTTGAATGTGCTGTGATCAGTACCTACAAGCTGCAACAAAGTACAGTTAGATATAAAATAAAACATAAATTTTCTTCTGCATAACAGTTAATGTAAACATTGGCTCTCAACGATTAATATACCATCTATTCTATGCAATAACTACAGTTCCCACTGGTGAAAAATGTTGAAGGATAATATGTAATTTGTTTGACTCCATAGTTCAATGTATGACACAAGTGTCACCTATAAATTTCCCGATGAAAGAGCAGCTTGGAGTGCTTTACCATGCTCTACTTCTCAGATTGGAGGACTCATCACATACCTATAAGCATTGTATGAAATATAAATAATTTATAATTCAAAAAAGCATTCCTACCGAGTTGTTTTCCCATTTACAGTGAAGCCATTGTAAATTGGACCATAAACTGAAACAATGAGACTACAAGGTAATATTCTCTCTAAAAAGTATACACATAAAAGGGAGATGAGTATCATTACAATGGGGAAAAGATATGTAAACAAAGTATACGAAGCCATACTGTGTGCACAGGTGTCCATCGCTCACTTGCGAGCTCATAACCGTTTGGATCTTCACTGGGTGGATGAAGAATAGAGATACAAACCCACCCATCAGGATAGACTGGCGTTTCCTCAAATATTATGCATGATGTCAGAAAACATAACTGCAGATGGAGTAAATAAATACAATTGTCACTAATAAAAAGCTGACCATTTGGATGCCACATTTCAGAGGTAAATCTGACTGATGGCGGGCTGTTTGGGTAATTTTGTGGGAAGCTCATTATTGCATTGAAGTACCCCCCATCACTGCAAAGGTTGGTTATTAGTGTGTTGGCCAGAAGATAAATAAAGTACTATTTACATGACTGCATGAATGCAATGCTTCAAGATAAATACAAGGACATCAAATCAACAGTATTATGCTTGAGGTCTGTTAGTAGTGCGTAGTGTTAGCTGTTAGCTGAATTTTTTCATTCAGAACTCAGACACATGTTTAATTTCAGATTGATATGTGATGGAGCTGGGCACCGGACATGTCGCCAAGTGCCCAAGTTGATGTACTACGGTAGCCACTACAAAAAGCCAAGAAAATTCCGCCCCGCACCGATCTTTCATTGGAATTATTTCCTGGTTTTACAAATTCTTGGGCTTACAAACAAAGAATATTAAACAAATAAATTTTAGACAAGCAGCCATCAAGCATGTATTTTATCAATGAAAAATCCATAGTAGTTGAAGGAAATATGTGTTCTCATCTTGACATATCTAACTATATTGATTGTATAACATTTTGGTATATCCAAAAGTTGAATTTCATTCTCATAGCCATGGTGAGAGGCTGAGTGCATGCAAAATAATGTCACAATGGTTGTGCTTGCTAACAGAAAATGTGAAAACAAATGTGAATTTCCATCCCAATCTAATTCAAAAACATATCTAAGAAAGATGAGGTCAAGAAGTCTTGCGTGGAAGCAACCAGTATCTCACCATTCTTAGGAGTACATAAATTATTTTGAACCTGTAAAAGCAATAAAAATAAAAAAATATCAGCTATCAAAGTTGTGCTAAGGTGCTAGTACATAAAAGTAAATTTGCTCAACTTAAAAAAGAAGGAAAGCAAATGCTACCCCTATGAGAATTAAGCGCTTCAGTGCGAGCTTCCTCCGTCTGAGGGACATGCAAATTCATTTCATCTCCATCAAAATCAGCATTGTAAGGGTTTAGGGTTTATTGTAAAAGCTCTTCTTCTGCCGCTTCACCTGGGACCAAAGCATAATCGAGTAACAAAACCATATCAATTGGAATGCGGTTTTGTGCAGAGGCTGTGCACATTGTACACTGAACCAGCAAAAATAATTGAAGTTCCTGTAGGAAACTAATTAGCGTTCATTATACCTGCAGCCTTTTGTCCTGTCTAACTCTTTCTTTTAGTGGTCACGTGTAGGGCATATAGAAGTTTTCATGAGACTTGCCATTCCTCCCAAATTCAATGCCGCATTGAACAAGAAAACTTCTTTACAAATCGGGCGAGGTTTTCAGCTGTCTAATGGAGGTAAAAAAAACAAAGTAACCAGATGGTACCATACAAGATCTATTCATTCACAATGATGATTTTTCAAGCAATGCCAAAATTTTGAGATCATTGGCCTGCTGCAACTGCAATAAAGGCACGAACAGGAGTGGGCAAGTGAAAGCTTACTAATCCCCGGAAGGTCCATCTCGAGACCCACAAGCTTGAGGAGCTTGAAGCCGTCCATGTCCAGCATGTGGACGTTGCTGATCACAAGGTCAAACTGGTCCTTTTTCTCCCTCAGCAGCTCAAGGTCGTGGTTGCCTGTCCCATTGTTGTCACTGCGACATCACAAATCCGGACAATTTAGCGCATGTATAGCTGTATACAAGTCAAAGCCCCCCGGAGGAACACATTATACATGTGGAATCACTCGACTCCGAGGAAAGTTAGCGAGAACGATTTTTTCCTTACGTTGAACAAAACCAGACCACAGTGGAGATCGGAAATGGACAGCCAGAAATTGCAGGACACACAAGTGTACAGAAATCGCGCAGCTGGTGGTTGGAAAAGCTTTGGAAGATAAGATTGTTCTAAATATAGCCGTGTGCCAGCGCATGGTACAAATAAAATCGGATCGGCAGAGTCAAACCCGATTATTATTTGCAAAAGAAAGAAGATGAAACTGAGCCTGACATGACATTACATGGCAAAAAATATTTCACGGTGAAAACAATAGGAGGATGAAGTGGGGGTGGCGCATAGAGTCGGGGTTGCTATTTATGTGATGAAAAAAATGCAAAAACAGCAACCCAAATATCTCCGTAGACTTCTTGATAGTTGGTACGCGAACAACAGAAACTAAATAAAACCAAACCGAAGAGCCGAATCGGGGACAATAAAGGTGAAAAAGAACGGCAGGATGTATATACAATCCGATGAGAAGAGTAGGAAGCCAAGCATACAGGGAAGTACCATGGTACTGGCAGCGGAACAAGAGGTTCTCAAGGACCTTGAGGCAGGTCGGGTCATCGTCGACGGCGAGCACGCGCATGCCGACGGGGAACTGGTCCTTAGGTCGTGGCCGCCGCTGGCCCTTGCCTGCAGCTTCAGCTCGTCGACGGTCATCTCCGGCGGCTCCGGCTCGGCAAATCCAACAGCAGCGAAAGCCGCAGAACCAAGAAACCAAGCACCCGGATCACCCAAGGTCCCTCCTGTATGTACGCAGGTAGTAGGCAGGAAGGCAGGCTCACAAGGGCGGTTGTCTGGATCCTAGAAATCCAAGAAACGGTGGGGAAAGGCGGGAGGTCGAAGCAGGGGAGGAGAGGGAGAGCAGCACCAGGAGAACGCAGGCAGAGAGAGAGGGGCAGGCAGCAGCACTCACTCACGAGACCGTCCACCGCGATGCACTCTCTTGCCCGTGCCCTCATCCTCCCCTTCCCCCTCCACCTCCGCGGCGCCCGCGGTAACCTCGCCACGCCACATCGCGTGCGAGCACCAACCGTGGCGAGCATGGATCGAACGTCGAGGCGGGACGATGACGGCTAGCAACGCCGCGTCCATCACCGGCACCGCCACGCACGGCGTGACGAGGTCCGATGGGGGCATGGTGGTGAGGTTGAGGGGGAGCCAGCAGATCGGGCTCCAGTACGGCGACGGCTGTCGGCAGTCGCAGACTCACGCGCACAAAGCGTCGTGGGAGGGGGCGTCGCGGGGGAGGGTGGTGGGGGGCGGACAGCGGTTGTCTCGCGGAGTTGCGGCCATCGCGTGGGGGTGACAGGATGGGCGACGTGCGGGGCGAGTTGGGGCACGGTATTGCACCTGCTTGCCGGCCATGGCCGCCGTCGAGGTCATGGGATCAGAGGTTTCGTGTGGTGCGGTGAGCCACGGGGGTTACGCGGGGGAGGGGCATCGGGGGTGGAGACAGAACCGGGAATGGGAATAGGAATGAGAACGGTAGGAATGGGAATGACAGAACTAGTAATGGCAGCATACCCCTTACCTTCTTAATAGTAGTAAAGATATTACAAACTCTTTCAGTAGGAAAGAGGAACCAAACATGCCTTTCAACAGGAAAACTAATGGCACTCCTAGCTAAAGCATGAGCATCCTAATTAGATTGCCCACCTTCATGAACTAAACTTTAACCTTGTCAAAGTCTCCTGCTTAGAGTTGACTGACCACATGCTGGCAGATAGATGGCCCAAGGCCCAGCACCTACGGCAGCCCACGACGAGCTCGCCTAATCTTGTTATACTCCAGCAGCCTCTGCACGTCAGGTATCACCTCCCTGACGCCGTCGAGCGCGGCGAACCGGTCCGCCCACGCCGCCAGCAGCGGCGTCTTGGCGGGGTCGATGACCCTCACGCCACACATCACCTCAGACGCGCGCAGCCACCCGAGGAAGCCGCCTAGCACGACGTCCACGAGGCCAGCAGCGTCCCCGCCGAAGAACGCCTTGCCTCCGGAGCACTCATCGAACGCCCGCTCAAACTTCTCCAGCACGGCCACTACCTGCCTCGCCGCCGCGACCCTGTCCTCGCTCGTCCTGCCGTTGTAGACGGGTATCCAGGTGGGAAAGAGCTGCAATCCATTATCCAAGCCGCGCACAACTACCGGGGTCAGTCGACCAGTACGAAATCTGAAGTTGATTTGCAGCCGTGCAGTGCAGGGGAGGGGCGGCACGGTAATTAATACCTTGTCGTCGACGTAGGAGGCCCAGAAGCGGTCGACCGCGCGGCGGTACGGGTCGGCGGGGAGGAGGCAGGGGCCGCTGGCCGGGAAGGCCTCGTCGATATACTCCACGATGACCCGGGACTCGCAGACGGGCCTGCCGTCGTGGAGGAGCACCGGCACCTTCCCGTGCACGTGGTTGGAGGCGAGGAGGAGCTCGCTCTTGCTGTCCAGGTTGTCCTCCACGTATCGGTAGGCGAGGCCCTTGAGGTTTAGCGCGACGCGGGCCCTGATAACGAACGGGCTCGACCACACGCCGAGCACCTTCAGCTCTGGGTCTTTGTCCGCTTCTCGTCCTGCCATGGCTTGCTGTTAGAGCTTCAAGTGAGTGAGACAGTGACCTGTGAGTAGTCTGTAGTCTCGAGTTTCTTTGAACTCTGGACTATCCGTTCTGCGAACATCAGCATTCAGTCCATGGCTCCATGTAGATCGTCATCTGTTTTGGTCTTTTGGATCGGTGCGAACGTCCGGATTCGGTCCATGCGACCATGTGCATGGATCAGACGTACAGTTTGTGTACGTCATCCGTGACGTGCCCTCACTTCGACAAAAGGGCGGCCTACACGGGTAAATTTGTATTGACTTTGACTAACAGAGCGAGCATCTCTAAGAGACTAGTCAAATAGCTTGTCTAACTAAATTTTACTTATCCAATATTAAAATAACTTTTCAACAGTATCTGACTCGCTAAACTATCTGACTCTATAAATTAACTTATTCACTAGTTAAATTTGGCTAGCTACTCTGACTAGTCAAACTAAATAGATAATCTGGTAGAGTGATATGCTATATATAGAGTATAATCTTTATAAAAAGATAAATATAGAGTCAAATAGAAAGCGAAAAATAAAGAATCTCTCGAAGGTTTGAGTCTCTTTAATTTGCTTCCTAATGCTATTATTTTTAGCTGCATTCTTTATTTTTAAACTACTAGTAACTACATAACAAGAACTTTCTTCTAGAAAATGCACAACAGAAAAACCACATGTATAATTCACAACCGGTAAATGAAGGATCCAAACAGCCGACCAGAGTGGTGAATAGAAACCAATAAAATTTCTTTGCGCTTATACAATCTTGGCTTGTTTCATAATGCTACACTCAAACCTCCAAAACATTATTAAATGACACACAACAAATACATGGGCACCCACTAGTGCTTAATGTTCTCGGTGATGACCAAAGAACATAGCAAAACGTTCAAAACGGCTAGAATTCTGTTTGTAAGAAGAATATTTTAAAATCGGAAATTAAGCACTTAACCTTGGTGGGAATGAAGAGAATGCTCAAGCCAAAAACATATCAACCAACTTGTGATTGTTTTGGAAACGTTCCTAGGCCATATACGAGTCCAACGAAATAAACAGAATGCAAAACGTACACCGAAGCCTCCGTAATGATCCAAAGCTGTGTTGTTTACTCAGGTTGTTTTCACCACCCCGAACCGTATTCTAAAATGAAAATTCGATCTAAACTTACCCTGACTGAGCTAAAATTTTGTAGACACCTTCACAAGAGAGTTTCAAAGGTGTGCATAAAATTTGAGCTAAAAATATTTAGACTTCAAAGTCGGAAATGAAAATATGAATTTGAATAAGAGATTTCACAAAATAGCTCAAGAGATTGGAAAATCGTGCTCTCGGTGAATCAGCTCACACCACTTGGTGACAATGATCCTAAGAGGACCTAGCATGTTTGTATCTAGCCCAAATGCCTCCAACAACTCAGATCCTTAAAATCTCTCAAAACACCAAAACAAAGAGCTTGGGAGGAGAAATCAAAGAGACAACTTCAAGCCATCAAAGATGCAAAGGGAGATACTTCAAAAATATACCACATGAGGTCACAGTGCGATTAAGAAGACACTTTCTAAATCACAAAAACATAAGTGTCAAGTACAAGAGCACGTATAGATCTCCTAACAACAAAAACTAGAGAATAAAACACTAAAATAAGCAAGCTAAAGAGATAGATATCCCTTCTCTGCTATTTATAGAAGGTCATTCCTACCTCAACTAACCCTTGATACATAAAGTCTATCCACTCAGTCGAAGCAAAATGGCCCAACTCTTGAAGCTTTGATCTAATGACTACACACTCTTCACAAAGTTGCTTCGCCTTAACACAACCTCCATGATGATACCATGTGTTGCCTCCAATTTTCCTCGAAAACCGAGTCATCGTGCAGCTAGGGTTAAGAAGTAGACAAGGACAAAGTCGATGTTGTGGTAGTGTGTGTCGTATGCGAACATGACTAGTGCATAATAAGTTATGGAGGGAGACATTTATACTAGTTTGAAGATCAACTCCTACAATTTTTAGGCCAGCCAAGACTGTAGCTCAGCCAACCCTCTAAAGCTGCCTCTTAGGGGTGTAATTGGATCAAACACGGACGAATATTACTCGTTCTATATTTGTTTTCATAATTCTCTTTGAATTCGGATCAGATACAAATACTATTAAGTTTTGTCAGATAAGATTTGAATGGACATTGACATCTTAAATATCCAACTTTGGAATACAGATATAGATAAAGATTAGATACAGATCAGATACTGAATACCCAAACCGGATATAGATCAGATCTCAACCCTTTTAGACGGATCGAATTCGAATACTGATGAATAATATCTGTATCATTTACACCCTACTGCCCCTACGAGCGGCACCAGCGCGCGTGTCAACTGGTCGGGTGAGCTCAATAAAAAAACCAAAGAATCGTCAATGATGGGGTGTGAAGTTCATCGAAAAATAAAAACAAAGAGGTGAAAGTCATGATAGACTTCTAAAAGAAGGATGCTATGATATAGAAAATGATGAAACAAACCTCGTGATGATAGTGTCATGGGTTTGATGTCAAAGACAACATAACATAATAGAAAGAAGAGTAAAATTTTTTAATTTACTACCTCAAGGATCTTTAATTTAGAGGCTCTACTTATGTTAGTTTGTGTGCCTTTTCTAAAAATTATAGTACATATATAAGAAGAAAAACTTTGTGCCTCCACCTCGACTAATAGGCCTAGACAGACATTAAAGCCCGTTAATTCATAAGGCATGTTATGATTTTTATATAATGGCTTCATGAATTTCTAAGAATTTGAGCTTAGAATTTAATTATTTTTAGAATTAGTTATACCTAGGATTACAGTAATTATAGAAAAGTTCATAATTAGTATTTAGGCTGCAAAAAATACTCTAAAAACTCTAAAAATAATGGAAAAAATTTATCGTAGATATTTTGGAACATGGATAACATGAGTAAAGTATTGGAGTTCAAAAAAGATATATGAGAGTATCTAAAATTAGAATGCACTTATAGAAAAGTGAAAAGTTTTAAGAAAAAAGCTAGAAATATTCTTGGGAAGCTTTTAGGGAGAAGATGAACAATGAACATAATGGAATGATTTGGAGCACGAAGAAAAGATTTTGGGAATTCTAAATAAAATATATAGACCAAGAAACCTTAAATTTGAATATAGAAAAAGCAGGACATGCCAAAAGAGAGAATTGTTGTACTACACGTTTTGAAAACTTTATACACTCACAACATAGATCAAAACAACATGAAACATCACATCAATTAAGCCACCAAATTAATTTAGAAAATTTTAAAAATCTACCATTTATATAACTAGATTTACGTAAATTTAAACTATATTGGAAAACTTTATCAATATCAAAAAGTATTTCATTTAGTGTTTTCTATTTGCAGCCTAAAATTGTTGAAATTTTGGAGTTTGACACTTAGAAACTATGTTAACAACATATATTAAGTTTTATCTATGAATTTTTATTTTGGCTACCATGACCTATGTTATTAGTGTGTGTTCAAATTGTAATCTTTGAACATCTCTGCAATGTTGTACACTGTTCTTTGGTTTTGTTTCATACGTCATTATTCGTAATCAATTATGTGTTTCCAAAAAAACAACTAAGTTGTCAATCCTCGTGCAAGGGGTGCACACTAATCACTAGTAATAATCTATAATACATATGCATCAAATAATGATATTAGTCATCACTAAAGAGAAGTTGACTATGTTGAAGTACTACAAGAGGAAAAAAGTTGAGACAACATATATGACAAATAGAAGCGGTCATATCCAGAGACGACATCTATAAATGATTGTACCACCTCTTGGCAAAAGTCTGTCTTTATTAATAGTGACAGACATCATAAGATGATTGTCTTTGTTAATTATAAAATTCCAACTATGGATATCAATAGTTCCAACTAAGTAGGCATCTTTGTAAATTTATTAACATCATAAAGTTCCAACTATGGATATCAATTAACAGTTGTGAGTATCTTAAGAGACCTATTTCTAAAAAATAGCTGCATAAAAAATATTTCATAACTTTTTCACATAAAGTCAAGTAATGATGAACCTCATGTCATTATGTCAACATTATAGCCATCGACGTGATCTACATCTCTTGCAGTGGAGAGAAGTTCTTTACTTTAACTTTTTTGAGAACCAAAATACTGTTTTAAGTTCAAGGACTTCAAAACTCAAATTTTTTTTCCAAACAACCTTAGATATTGACATGGTCTATAAGAAACTTGCCGTTGTCAATACAATCTACAATGTTATAGTTGAAAAGTTTTAATTTAATGTGGTTTAAAGTTTGAAATATCTGTTTTAAGTTCTTATATTTTAAATTATAATTTTACAACTTTAAACAATCTTAAAGGTTAACATGGTTAGTTCCAAAATTATAGTGGCTAGCATGATCTAGAACTTTGTAGCTAATAAGTTTCTTTATTCAAAGTTGCTTAGAGTACTCAAAATTTTATTTTAAATTTATTTTTTTATATTTTCAAACAACATCGTAAAAAGTTGAGGCTAATATATGTTGTACATCACGAAAAACAAGCAAGAGAAGTACTACATTTTTTCGAACATATGATGGAGAAAAAAGCTAAAAAAAGGCAAAGGACGTATACATCGATCATAGAGATAGGGATAGCAACAGACACATTTTTTCAGCACCTCCTTTCATGAACTCATACACATGGGCTGGCTTCATTCCGACTTCCCGTATTTGGTCAATTAGCTTTCAATCTGCATCAAAACTTGTCGTTGAGACCTTAATTTGTGCTATTTGTTTGGACTTGCAAGATAATGATTGTGATCAAGTATAGCCTTTTTAACTGTCGAAACTCCCTCTCTGCTAACAATAAAGTGATTAAGTGAACACGTGCATCGCACCCCATATTTGTAGTATCCTTTGATGACTCAATATTTTTATGTCCTTCATTACTACAAACTATATATTTTTTATATATAGTTTTATCAGCTCGATGCTTTGTGTGGCTCTTTCTAATACTAAATCCAACTTTACCAGCATAAGTATTGTACATCTCATAAGCTTCTTTCTCCGATTCAAAAGACATTCCCACTTCATAAATGATCAAATGTGGCCCACCTTATCATTCCCACTTCATAGATTCAGGTAATTCCAAAATGATGCAGACCCTTGCATCGTTGCCATTGACTCAACGAGGATGGCACGTGTCGGTAATTGCAGGTACATGTTCCTGTTCAAAAACACACGTTGGTAGTCTCAACAGTCCGGGAGATCGTCTATGGCACGACGTTTCCTGGGGACGACGGCTTACGAACACGCGGATAGGGCAGGTGCAAAGGGCAGGACAGAGGTGACGCACTGAGCCGAACGGGAGCCAACTGAGAAGATGGGATCAGTACGTTGCCTACTGGGTTTGGGTTTCACGGTGTTTCCACTACTGATTGCTTGCGGTTGCGGCGGCAACCCGTGCCTGCACCGTCCTGGCGTACTCGACCACCGCATGGACGTCCTGCAGGACCGCCTTGGCCGCGTCCAGCTCGCAGAAGCGCTCCATCCACGCGGCCAGGAGCGGCGTCCTGGCTGCGTCGATGATCTTGGCGCCGGAGAGCGGCTCGGATGCCTTGACCCATGAAACCATGCCACCCAGAAGGACGTCCACGTAGCCGACGCTGTCGCCGCCGAAGAAGGGGCTCTGTCCCCCACCCCCAGAAGAGCATTCCTTCAGGCCTCCCTCCAGCGCGTCCATGGCTGCGACCGTCTGCCTCATCGCCTCGGCCTTCTCCTCGTCGGTCTTGACCATGAACACCCGCCGCCACGGCGTCACAATCTGCACGTAAGCGCAGTTAGTTCAGCACCGTAGCTGAATGTTGTAGGCTTGTAGCCATAAAAAAATGAATAGTACTACAGGAGTGGACACAGGTCGGTACCTTGTCTTCGAGGTAGGCGGCCCAGAAGCGAGCAAGGGCGCGCTGGTAGGGGTCGGCGGGGAGGAGGGACGGGCCAGTGCCGGCGAAAGCGTCGTCGATGTACTGGACGATGACCGTCGACTCGCAGACGGGCGTCCCGTTGTGGATCAGCACCGGCACCGTCTTGTGCACCGGGTTGGAGCTGAGCAGCAGCTCGCTCTTGTTGCCGAGATCCTCCTCGACGTACTCGTAGCTTAGGCCCTTGATCTGGAGCGCGAGCTTCGCTCTCGCGACGAACGGGCTCGCCCACAGCCCCAGCAGCTTGAGCTCACCATCACCACCGTCTTTCCCCATGCTCTCTGCCATGTCCTACCACGGAACTAGAAGAATATATGTTTGCTTCTTTGGCGGTTCTGAAAGTTGGAGCTCTGGAGTGCTTTCGGCGGGCTCTTTATCAGGACCTGGAACGAGGCACATACGTCACCTTCTGAGTCCTCTACCGCCCGTCGATGATTTCCTGAGAACAGGTACGAGCTCAGATACTGGGGATATGACAGGCTGCATGGATTATTCAGAGCTTGAATCCTATCGACTGAACGCCTGCGTGCGTGATGAGTGATGACTGATGAGCCCAACTCGTTACCTATGCGGCACAAGTAGCATAAAATCCTCTCTTCAAATTCAACGGCTGACTACCTTTGCCAGCATTTTAGAAGCTGGCGCTGTTGAGATCGATGACTTCTGACAAGCCTTGGACTCGACGCCCTCAGTCCTCGACAGACTGATGTGACTTGCAAGAATCGTATAGCACCGCAGTGATGTCATTGCTCCCGTCAGAGTATCATGTCCGTCAAATTCTAAAACCGTATATTTGTTTCATTAGCAGGAATTTTACTCAGGGCCCGTTTAAGTTTATTCTAATAATCATAATTTATACATAAATTTATTAAACTAATATAATTATACGTGGAATATATTTATACATTACTTTCGATCATACGAGAGACCTTAATATGCTAGAGCTAGACGAAGAATATGCTACAAGTTAAAGTATAAGCATGGCATAGTAGTGGATATTTAGAATCAATTTCTATCTCACTCTACGTACCACATTCATTCAAGATATAGTATGTGAGCGGAGGATCATGGATCGTAACTATTAGACATGCAGGAGAACGGAAGAAAAGCACGTCAATATAGTGGAAGTAGGTGTACGTCCTCACGTACCAGTAGTAGTAATGTTCACCCATGCTACTCAAGTTTATTACTGATCAACATCACAACATCGGTAATAACGTCTCCATAGTATTCACACTTGCAGAATAAAATGTCACATCGTCGATGTGCTACATACATGCACCGAGAGAAATAATGACGATGTCTTATACGCCCGCAACCCCTGTGAGAAAGACGACAACAACTCCGATGATTTTTTCTATCATGCTAGCCACTTTGTATATTGTCATGGTTTCGGAAACCAGGGACATAGTAGAATTTGTGTTCGGTGGGGAGGCTAGTGTGGAGCATGGTTTTAAATAGCGGGCTAAGGAGTTTAGCTGCGTGCTTCTCAAAAGTGCAAATAACGGGCTATATCGGGATATAACCGGCTATAGCCGGCTATTTAAAATCCTGGTGTGAACTCACTCCGAATGATGAATCAGGAGACTCGAACAGGGGGGTTTATACTGGTTCAGATTCATGGTATTGCTATGGGGAACACATTACAAGGGGTGCAAGTGTGAGAATGAGAGGAAGGGGTGAACTTAGACAGAAATGCTCTTCCTCTTGCTGGTTGTATGGTCGTCCCCCTTTTATAGTTTTAAGGGGGAGGCTCTTACAATGGGATTTGTTACCCGAATCAGGGTGTCCCCTGTTGTCTACAGAGGTCCTACTGACGTGCCATCGTGGCTGGTGTGGGGTAATAGTGCTAGCCTTCCCTCCACTTCAGGCGGGTACAGGCGTGCCTTCCCTCCGTGTTAGGCAGGTACAGGCGTGCGCCTGCTACGCGTGTGACAGGGGGTCATGTCACTGGGGCCCATAGGTGTACTGGCCCAGACCTTTGCTTCTCCGTCTCGCAGAGTTGCTCGACAATAGTTGGTTGGCCTCTCCGCCTCGCTGAATTGCTCGACGGGAGTTGGTCGTCCCGCACGCCTCATGGAGTTGCTCGACAAGAATTGGGTGGTCTCTCTACCTCGCTGAGTTGCTCGGCGGGAATTCATCGGACCGCCTACCTCGCTAAGTTGCTCAGCGGGAATTCATCGGACTGCCTACCTCGCTAAGTTGCTCAGCGGGAGTTGGGTCGTCGCTAGAAATGGGCCTACTTTAGGTACCCCATACCTGGGACTCATCACATATATGGACCCTTGCTAATGGGTTTTTACCCTAAAGGTTTATTAGCGGTCTTATAGATCAGGATTGCTTATTGGCCATGTATTCAACAATCTAAACTTTGAAAAGCTACATAATGTCAAATTTCAAGCCAATTGGCGTAGTTCATTAAGTAGATTCTCATTCCCCAAAATAAATGAATACAAACTCCACCCTAGGGTAAGTGTATTTTTTCAATCATCAACTTGTAGATTTTCAACCCTCAACTATATAGAAATCGGGTTTGGTGTATCTTGAGGCACCACAATGATTGTGTCTTTAATGGTGCTCATCCTAGTGGTGCTAGAGTGCTTGCTTCGGTTGGTGACGAGTTCAATTTGTGGTGTTTTGCAGGGTCCAAAGCTTTGACATTGCTTTCGGACCTTGCCTTTGTGTTTAATCTAGGTTAGGAGGCGGGTGTGCCTCTTCTAGGTGTGTGGGGGGGTTTGTGAGGTCTTTTTTCTTGTACTGGGTGTTTTTTGAACTTTTACTTTCTCTTAATGAAATGATACACAGTTGTCCTATGTGTTCGAGAAAAAACTACAATCTGTTTTTGTTCGAAATATGGACCGGCCACATGCGCATCTACTCCAACTTATTTTTAAAACAATGTCACTGACTCTGCAAAAACATTTGTGATAACTTTTGACCAACATTGTGCATAGATCTTTGTCCAAGAAAACCTTTTGTACACATGTTTCATCTGGAAAACTGAGGGTAAAGACATGTGGAGGTGGCGTATGTGGGCGTTACCTAAAGCGTCCACGAGCCACACTATGCTCACAGCGCATAGTAGAAGATGAAGAAGGGGACAACATGTAGTCAAGGATTGTGTTGGAGACTTGGAGCAGAGGCAAGACGACGGGCAGTAGGAGACGTAAATCTTAGGGATGACAATGAGTACCCGAAATCCGATGGGTAAAAACCCTATTAGAGCATGAGTATAACGATTTTGATACATATAGATATTTTATTGGGTCATTTGTTATACTCATCGGGTATGGTGGGCATTGATATCTCTCTATGTTATAGGTATGGTGGACAATGGGTATAGGTAGGTTTAGGTATAGCGTAATTTTGTATGATGGGTAGTAGGTATGAGTATGGAGCATTTTTTCTATAGTGAGATGGTATGCCTTTATATGCTATTAGGTTGTCCTCAGTGGGTAGTGTAAAATAGGGGACACGAAACAATACATATATTGTTTGACGTTGTTTTTAGAGTGAAATTTAAAATAGACGATAAAAAGAGAATAATATAATGGATCTGCTGAAGATTGCCTTAGGTACCTTGCCCATTGTAATCCCTATTAAATTTCAATCAAATCATCGAAAACCTAGTCATACAAAAATAGTACAACAACCGTACGTATGCGCGTATTTTTGTCTATCTTTATCATGGAAAGGAGTATAATTTCCTTTTTCACACTCAAATGGTCGTTCCATCCTCAATCACTAGTACAATTTGGCTCTATACAAGCGGTAGGCTTTTTACATCACAGGCGGTTCGGTTAGAAAACCGCCTATGATGTCCCAGGCGGTTCAGTACGCCTGTGATGTAATAGTATCACAAGCGGTTTTTGTTTAGGACCGCCTGTGGTGCTCTATCCTTTTCACAAACGGACCCTAAGAGAAAATCGCTTGTGATTGTAAAAATATGAAAATACAATTTAAATATGAAAATAATTTTAATTTTTAACAGAAATATGCAAATACAATTTAAATGAATTAATATTTAATTTTTAACAGAAATATGCAAATACAATTTAAATGAATTAATATTTAATTTTTAACAATAATATGCAAATACAATTTAAATGAATTATAATAGCACACATAGATAACTAGAGAGATTTTAAATTAATTGGCAACCACAATTCATAGTCGATCATACATGATAACAAATACAATTTGATTCATACAATTTTTCATGAACTACCATTTTCCGCATGTATGGCTTTAAGTTCTTATCAATTTTCTTTTCCACACGCTTGATTCTCTCTGGACCGTTAAAGACGAACATCTCTTCATACTTATTGTATTCCTCATCTTGGTCTCCCACATTCTCAACTCCAACAATTTTTTGCTTTCCAGAAATAACTACATGCATCTTCTCATCTGCTGGATCGAGTACATAGAACACTTGTGCAACACATTCGGCGAGAACCCACGGGTCATCTTTATATCCTACTTTCTTTAAGTCTACCAGTGTGAGTCCGTAGTTATCCACTATCACCCCCACGGGATGTTGTACCCATTGGCACTTAAATAAGGGTATTTTCATGCTTGGGCCATAATCAAGTTCTCATATTTCTTCTATGAATCCAAAATATGTGGTCTTCTGTCCATGTAGGTCAAGAGCATCGATACGAACACCGCTATTTTGTGCAACACTTTTCATGTCTTTTGATTTAGTGTAGAATGTGTACCCATTGATGTCATATGCTTGCCATGATGTCACAAAACACGATGGCCCAGAAGCCAAATTCTTCATTGTTTTCTCTTCCAAAGAGTCTCCGAATGGGATGTTTTTGTCCATTAACCATTCGCTGAAACGATGTTTGTGCTCCCTCATGATCCAGTCCTCTGTGCGGTTCTGATTTTCTTTATGAAGCTCATCCAGGTGTTCCTCTATGTAAGGCTCGGCTATCGTGAGATGTTGTAGTACACTACCATGAGCACAATGTACTAGCTTGTAATCCTCAACGCGAAAAGTTTTCTTGCCCATTCTCCCTCTCCCACATAGTTTACCCTCATGTTTAGGTACAGGCACACCTATCATTGTTCCGTACTGATGTAATCTATACAGCTCTCAATCACTTCTTCTGTAGTGTATCCCTCCATGATTGAACTCTCTGGGTGAGCGCGATTTCGCACATAACCTTTTAATACTCCCAGGTATCGCTCCAACTGAAACATATGATGTAAATATAGTGGCCCTAATATTTTTATCTGATCCACGAGATGTATGATTAGGTGTACTTGCATATCAAAAAATGATGGAGGAAAACACATTTCAAGCTTGCACATAGTCTCGATGATGTATGCCTTTAGATAGTCCAAGTCTTCCAAAGCTATTACTTTTTGTGAAACCGCATTGAAAAAGTAACACAATCGTGTGATGACAACTTTGACATGCTCTGTTTCGAGGGCTCTTACCGCAATTGGGAGGAACACCGTCATCATCACATGGCAGTCATGAGAGTTGTAGCCAAATAGAGACAAGTCCTTCATCCTGACTAGTCTGCTGATATTGGATGAGAAACCTGTGGGCACTTTGACCCCACACAAACATTTGCAAATCTTTGTTCTCTCCTCAACTGACAAGTTGTAGCTAGCTGGGGGGAGGTAAGGCTTCCCTTTGCCACTATCCACTGGATGAAGTTCCGGTCTGATTTGAAGATTTACTAGATCATTGCGTGATTTGAGTCCGTCTTTTGTCTTACTCGGCATGCCCAGCAAGGTTCCAATGATGTTGTCAAAAACATTTTTTGTTACATGCATCAAATCAATGCTGTGGCAAATTTCCATATCCTTCCAGTATGGGAGGTACTTGAAAAAAATTGATTGCTTCTTGAAAGTTGTGTAAGTTGAAGGGTCAGTTCTCTTTCTCTTTTCTCCTTTGTTTTTTCCCTTTCCGAATACAACATGAATGTTCTTTACAATTTCAAAAACAAGTTTCCCACTATAAGGCTTTGGTGCACCTTCACTTTCCAGTTGATTGTTAAATTCCGCTTTCATCTTTCGGTACTTATGCTGCTTCATCAAGAACCGTCTTTGTCCCATGAACACCAACTTCTTGGATGATTTAAGGTACATGGAAGCAGTTCCATCGACGCACACTACACAACCATTCTTTCCTTTAGTCTTTTGCCCTGATAGTGTGGCGCCACCGGGAGAATCATGGATGGTAACAAATATAATTGCTCTTAAGTTGAAATACTCATGGCAATACTCATCCCATATTCTAACTCCTTCATTCCAGAGCTTTGTCATATCTTCCATAAGAGGTTCTAGGAACACATCAATATCAACACCAGCTGATTTCGGACCTTGAATAAGAATAGTCAACATAATGTACTTTCTTTTGTGACACAGCCATGATGGAAGGTTGTACATCGTTAAAGTCACGGGCCAGGTGCTATGTACACTTCTTTTTTCACCAAATGGATTCATTCCGTCTGTACCCAAAGCAAATCTTATATTTCTGGTTTCTTTGGCAAACTCAGGTGTTGGGGGCCTTCGGCTTCCGAAGGTCCTCAAAAACGTGATTTGACAATGTTTTCTAAGTATGTGAGCAGGTATCTTCAGAATCAGGAATCAGGTTGCGGGTATACAGAAGCATGGTCAAGACGAAGCTTGACTGGGACGACGATCACGACGAAGGATAAGATGATCACGAAGCTATATGTAGAAGAGCTTCGGCATCAGGGCGGGAAGGGGAAACCGACTTAAAGATGAAAAGCCAAACTAGACCTTGAAGAATTACTATAGGGTTATTGATAAATGTAAAGGGCATTAATGTAATTTTGCATGGGCTGCGACTCGTGCCTATAAATAGGTGAACAGTATCCCTGTACTGTTCACGCGGACTTGGCATTCACTTTTGCGTCACGCCTGTATTCTTTTCCTTCAAGCCGAAGGTACATTTATAATTTATCTTTGTTCAAACAAGTAATAAAAATAAGAATAGATTAATAATAATGTTTATAGAAATCGTGTCACTTTCTATATTTTGTTTGAATGTTCTCCATTTTTTATCATGATCATGAAGGTATGTCCTTCATGACCTTCGTCCTAAATTCGTTATGTCCGAAGGGAAATAATGATAAGAAGGACGAAGGGCCTTTGATATTTAACTTTTTATGTTGCCTTGTTCTTAATTCATAGCATTTGAGAACAAGTCCCCAACATTGGCGCCCACCTCCGGTGAACTCACTTCCACTTTTTGAGTCTTGAACGCTTTCGGCAAGCATCACCTTCGTCATGCCGCCGAAAAAAGCTTCAGCGACAGGGGCTGGTACTTTACAGCCGCTGGATCCCAATCAGGACGTCCTTTCTCTTAGAGAGGCACGAAGCCACAAGAGGAAGGCTGTTAGTCCAACACCTCCGGAGGATGACTTGGATCAGGAGATCCAAAACCTGGAGATCCTTCAGCAACAGGTGCAGTGCAAGAAGGAGAAGATGGCTCGTCTAGCTGATCTTCAGAGACAGATAGACGAAGCTTCCGAAGAGGTTCGTCATCTTGTTCAAGATGATTAGAGCCGAAGGCCTCCACGCAGAGAGCTCCATCAGGAAGGCTTTCACAATGAGGACGACTGGTATGAAGATTTCCATCATGGAAACTTTGCTTTTGATGATGCTTCTCCTCTCTCAACAGATTTGCAGGCTACACCATGGCCCCAGTCTTACAAGCCACCCCAGCTCCCCATGTATGACGGTCACACAGACCCGAAGCAATTCCTGATGAGCTATGAAGCAACCATATCTTCGTATGGTGGCAATACTGCAGTCATGGCAAAATCTTTTGTCATGGCCGTCAAGAGCGTTGCTCAGACCTGGTACTCTTCTCTTCGGCCAGAGACAATCACTTCTTGTCAAAAGCTGAAGGATATGTTGATAACCAGCTTCCAAGGATTTCAGACAAAGCCAGTCACCGCCCAGGCTCTATTCCAGTGTACTCAGGATCACGAAGAATACCTTCAGGCGTATGTCCGAAGGTTCCTGCGTCTGAGGGCACAGGCGCCAACAGTGCCCAATGAAATTGTCATTGAGGCCATGATTAAGGGGCTTCGGCCGGGACCTTCAGCGCAGTACTTTGCCAGGAAGCCACCACAAACGTTAGAAAAGTTGCTCCAGAAGATGGACGAATACATTCGAGCTGATAATGACTTCCGCCAAAGAAGGGAGGAAGCATTCAGGTTCTCTGAAATGACCAGGGGCTTCGGAGGAAGATTTCACCCGAGGCATGTTAGGTCAATTCATAACTCTACTCAAACTGATGATCGAGGGAGCCAGCAGCAAAGGCCACAATACTCTTCACAAGCTTCGGAGCAGCAGCAAAGTTCTTTTCGGCCGCCAGCGCCGAGGGGCAGAGGCGCCAGGGGCTTCGGGGGAAGGTTTGGAGATCAGCCAAGAAAAATTTACTGCTTATTCTATGGTGAAGACAAGGGCCATACCACTAGGATGTGCCACGTTACCATCCAGAAGCAGAAGGAGATAGCAGAAGCAGCAGCACAACAAAGTCAGCCGAAGCAGGTCATGCATACTGCTTCGTATCATTCGCCTTATATTCCAGAATATGTAGGCAACCACCCTTCAGCGTCTGTTGCTTCGGCAAGCCAGCCCCAAGCATCTTGGCAGCACCCTCCACCACCACCGCCGACGCAGCGAGGACAGCAGCCAGAAGGGAGTCAGCACAATCACCTTCAGAGGGATTTCAGAGAGGAGTCTGAAGCTCGCACAGTCAATAGCACTGTGCCAGAGTCGAAGCACATTTATTGATGAATATCCTACCTCAACAGCAGTTCTTTCGCATTCTTACATTCAGTATTACCTTTTTGTTAGTAAGGAACAATTATGAGGAGTTTAAGTGTCTTTTATCGTTTTTCGATTTCTTGTAACACTTTCGTCTATTACCATAATAAAAATATGTCTTTTCCATAGGCTTGATTTGCCGAAGCATACAAATTTATGGTGGCATGAAGGACCTTTGTATTATCAAACATTTTTCCTAACGGACATAGTGCAAATTCCTCGAAACAGTAAAAAGTCGCTCCTAAGGGAACGCAGTGTAAGTTTTCTGAAACTACAGCGAAAAATAAACGCTGATTCCGCCGAAAGTAAAAGGCGAAGAAGCTCCTAAGGGAGGCTTACAGCGAAAAATAAACGCTGATTCCGCTGAAAGTAAAAGGCGAAGAAGCTCCTAAGGGAGGCTTACAGCGAAAAATAAACACTGATTCCGCTGAAAGTAAAAGGCGAAGAAGCTCCTAAGGGAGGCTTACAGCGAAAAGTCAGCGCTGAGATAAAAAGTGTGTGTGCTCTATTACAGGGATATGTATCTGCGGCACAAATATCATTTTGCATAACATAACATCATCACATCATTCTGCATAACATAAGCATCATACAACATATTGCATGTGAAACAAGAAGGGGATACATTGTTGGTCTTCGGAGAATATTTTGGAAAAGAGAAAATCGTGCTAAGGCACAAGACAAATCGAGATGAAGTGTAGCCTCATCGGAGATGCAACACAAAACTTTTTTATAGCTTCGGAGAATATTTAACGAAGCTTGGACATTTTTCATCAGGGAAGTAAGCAAAATCTTGTGATATAGAAAAGATTTTCTTCACGAAGCATGAAAAGAAGGGAAGGTGTTTTTTCGCCGAAGGCTCAAAAAATGGTATGTATGCAAAATTTCATGCATCGTAAAGAATTAAACTTTAGATTATATATTACATTCAAAGTTACAATATATTACACATGTTACGTTCCAAATGTTCCTACAGTAACATTCAATCCTCCTTAAGCACTATTTCTGCAGCTTCATTCAATAGCTGGTCGACAACCTTGTCCATAATGGCTTCGGCCATTTTTCTAATTTCATCGTCCCCCTTCGGGTGGGGGCCCGGAGATGCCTCAGCAGGTTCTGAGGGAAGAGAAGATACGGCTATATTACTATTACAAACCGCGAACAAAGTCTGGAATTAAAAATTATAGCATAATAAAAACCACTAATTAATACCTATTTGCCCTTCGGGCTCTGTACTTTTCTGGCATCGTGGATGCCTTTTTCACTCTTTTGAATAATTTCTTGCGCCATTTCTCGGTCGCCGTTGTCCCAGATATCGGTGAAGAATTTCTCACCAACCATGCTTGCTTCGGGCGAGGGGTCTTTAATGTCTTTAGAGGACAAGGTAGCTTCGGACTGCGCCAAGGATTTTACATGCTCGCAGCCTTTCCTCTCCAAAACAGCGGCAATCCCTCTAGCACCCGAAAAAGCGCATATGTCACCGCGGCTATTCAGAATTTCCTCGAAGGCCTCTGCTTCGTGACTGATCCATTCCATTGGACCTTCAGGATTGCCTCTTGAGAAATTCTCTTCACTAGAGAATGCGCCAACGCTGGCGAAGCTGGATTTTATCTTCTTGACGCACTCTATGGATTTAACATAGCATTTTCTCTGGGATGCACGAAGCACCTTAACACTTATCTCTAAATGATTGGCCAATTGATCACTAAGCTCTCGTTTTGTTTCTTCAAGTATACGTTCTTCTTTAGCTCTAGCTAGCTGTTTCTGAAGATCTTTAATTTCACGTTTTTGGGCTTCGGCCTGGGCCTTTGAGGCAGCTTCGTCCTTTTTTACCTTGTCTACCAATGTAAGCAGAATTTTATCCTTTTCCAGAGCTTCGTTTCTTAGTTTGATAACTTCTGATCGTAGGTTGTTGAACGCAGTTTCATAGCTCTCGTCTTCGGCATTCTTTTGTGCTCTCAATGCGTTGCTTAGAATTAAACCCTATATGTAAAAGAGTTGGTATAAGAATAAAAGAATGAGTTACGGATTATAAAATTTCCAAACGCCCAATTCCCATACCTTTAGGCTATTGTACGCAAGACTATCCGCCAGATCGTCCTTCGTCATAGCGCATAATCCAGCTTCAAGCTTCGGAAATCCCATACTTCTAGCCGTCTCCCGACAGACGGATAATTCTTTGTTGTCTGGGAGGCAGTATAGGAAATCTTCTTCGTTTGTCCCATTGAACACTAGTGCCCCCTTCGGATATTTTAATTCTTTGGCATAGTGATTAGCTTCAAAAACTTCTTCTTCCGATAACTTTTTCCCCGAAGCATGTCGCACGATATAATCGTGTATTTTGGAAGATGCTTCGGGGGCAGCGGTATCAATTTCTTCGACCAAAGTTGGCTCTGACATTTTCATTTTTCCAGTTGCCTTTGCAATTTTTGTTTCTTCTGCTTCCAAAGGTATTACCTTGGTTGGTTCTGAAGGCCCGGTTTCAACTTCAGTCTGTTGCTTCGGAGCTTCAGCAACGGATACTTCAGCAAGCGCCTCAGAAGTTTCAGCAGTCTTCTTTGGGGTTGTGCTTGGAAGTTTAATTGTTTCCAAAACATCTAACACATTAACCATTCTTTTTCTTTTTGGGGTCACTGTTGGCCCCTTTTTAATTTTTGATGCTTCAATTTCTTCTGAAGGACTTAAAATTTTTGATATCTTCACTCCCTCAGCTGATGCTTTCGCTTCTTCCGTCTTTGGTTCTTCCATCTTTTCTGTCACTGGCACTTCGGCCATTTCTGTGACTTCTGGTAACAAGGTTGGCTCTTCAGCCTCGGTAGCCGAAGAGGTCTCGCCGGTGAACTTAGGCACCGTGGCTGGTTCAATATAGCGTGGCCGGTGTGTGAGAACTTTTATCCTTTTTCTCTTCGGCGCTGGCTCGCTAGGAGCAGCTGCAGCTGTTTCTTTCGCAGAAGTTGTGCCTTTTCTTTTTTGCCCCCGCACTCGATAGCGGTAGTCGGGGTAGACAAACCCGATTGCATCAAACACTCGGTTGAGTCATTTCTTTTTTCGGCCTCCGAATGCCGCTGACAATGCTATGTCTTCGGCCTTCGAATATACCCCAAGCAATTCATCACTTACAGTCTCAATGCTCTTTAACCAATCATCATCTGGTTCAACGAACTTGTCTCCGTATTTGAATGTATACTTCAGCCTGACTAGCCCACCTTCGTTAGTTTCTTTAACAGTTTCTTTCGACATTTCCCAATTATCTGCAAGAGGCCACACTCTGAAGGCAATGTGTTCTTGTATTAAATCCCTTGTCCCAATAAAAGAGCAAACAACTCCGAAGGCTCTCTAGCATTCTTCGGCTGCTTCATTCATTTCCACCTTCGGCCTTCGCAAGCCGAAGCGTTGCCAGATGGGACGCATAATGATCTTCTTTATATCTTCTCGAGATTTCAAGTCATTCTTCACGTAAAACCATTCCATCATCCAGTCGCCAGGCCATCTCTTTCGAAAGGTCGGCACTGGGCAGCTTGACCCAGACCGAGAGCCGAAGCTATAGCAGCCAAAGTTGTTGTGATATTGTTCCTTACCCCATGGTTTTGTCTCGTATAACAATTCGTGTATGTTGCAGAAGCTTTTTGCATCAGGTTCCAAGCCTTGGCTCCTCACGGCCCACACGAAGATATTCATTCTTATGATTGCTTCGGGGGTAAGTTGGTGAAGGTGGATTTCAAATATCTTCAGCACCTCCACAACAAAACTACTCAGGGGAAATCGTAGTCCAGCTTTCAAGAAGCTTCGAAATACTACGACTTCATTTTCCTCAGGAGTTGGGCAAGTCTTCTCTCCTTCGTCGGCCCTTACAACAGACAAATCTCGGAAATATCTTCCTCTCATGTTGACAAGATGATTTTCTTTAATACTTGATTTGCCGAAAACCGCATGGCTTGGTCGCCAAGGTCGATCTTCGGAGTCTTCACCACCACTATCCGCATCATAGCTGTCGCTGTCACCAGTATCTTCAGATAAACCTTCCAAAATTTCTTTAGTGATCTTCTCTGTATTAGTCTTCGACATAGATCGAAGAAAACCCAGATGCATCTCTTCAGAAAGACTCAGCTTCATTTCGGCAGCAACCTTCTTCTCCTCAGACATCCCTTCGGAATTCTTGCCTCTCGCTTCCGAAGCTTAAAACTAGGGAGGCAACCAAATATTTGTGAGCAGAAAACTATTTGAGCAGGCAAAACAGATGGCAAGAGAGCGTGCCAAATAAATTATGGCGAGCCCCTATTTATACACCCATTATGTCGAAAACTGGAGGGTCCCGCTTGTCAAAGACTGTTGCTATTCTAGCAAAGGGAAGGTGTTTTTTCGGACCTTCGGCTCAAAGCCTTCGTCCATGTCGCAATATAAATTTATCATTCCAGCAAATTAATATTGCGAGGGGCTACTGTTGGGGGCCTTCGGCTTCCGAAGGTCCTCAAAAACGTGATTTGACAATGTTTTCTAAGTATGTGAGCAGGTATCTTCGGAATCAGGAATCAGGTTGCGGGTATACAGAAGCATGGTCAAGACGAAGCTTGACTA
Source organism: Zea mays (assembly GCF_902167145.1). Lineage (NCBI taxonomy): Eukaryota > Viridiplantae > Streptophyta > Magnoliopsida > Poales > Poaceae > Zea > Zea mays. The sequence continues at coordinate 82,356,606 of NC_050096.1, read as the reverse complement.
GGACGGCGATCACGACGAAGGATAAGATGATCACGAAGCTATATGTAGAAGAGCTTCGGCATCAGGGCGGGAAGGGGAAACCGACTTAAAGATGAAAAGCCAAACTAGACCTTGAAGAATTACTATAGGGTTATTGATAAATGTAAAGGGCATTAATGTAATTTTGCATGGGCTGTGACTCGTGCCTATAAATAGGTGAACAGTATCCCTGTACTGTTCACGCGGACTTGGCATTCACTTTTGCGTCACGCCTGTATTCTTTTCCTTCAAGCCGAAGGTACATTTGTAATTTATCTTTGTTCAAACAAGTAATAAAAATAAGAATAGATTAATAATAATGTTTATAGAAATCATGTCACTTTCTATATTTTGTTTGAATGTTCTCCATTTTTTATCATGATCATGAAGGTATGTCCTTCATGACCTTCGTCCTAAATTCGTTATGTCCAAAGGGAAATAATGATAAGAAGGACGAAGGGCCTTTGATATTTAACTTTTTATGTTGCCTTGTTCTTAATTCATAGCATTTGAGAACAAGTCCCCAACATCAGGATACATAAGATCGAAATTTTTCCATTGTGATGCATCAGCAGGGTGTCGAATCTGTTTGTTATTCTGCTTGCGATTTTCAGCATGCCAACGCATAAGCTCAGCCTCCCTAGGATTTGAGAACAAACGTTTTAAGCGATCAATTATTGAAAGATACCACATCACCAAAGCTGGGTTCTTTGACTTCTTTTTCCCATCCATGTCATCAAAAGTGTCATCGTCACTTTCAGGTCCAATAGTGGATTTCTTGTTTTTATTTTTCTTCGGGAATTTTTTTACACAGTCTTGATTGTAGCTCTTCTTGTATCGACTGACATTGCAAACTGGGCATCTTGATGCGTTCTCAAAATCGCCACGATACAGAATACAATGGTTCGGACATGCATGAATTTTTTGCACACCCAGAGCTATGGGAGATATAAGCTTCTTCGCTTTATAAGTGCTTGTTGGTAGTTTGTTGGGTTTTGGTAGTAATTGGGACAGAAAATTCAAAAGATCTGTGAAGCTAGTATCAGACCATCCGGCGCTAGCCTTCAACTTCAGAAGTTCTAGAACTGTACGCAGTGTAGTAAACTCTTTGTCACAACCCTTTGATTCATCATATAAAGGTTATTTTGAAGCACTTTTCAGTCCCTCCATTTTAGATAGCCCTTTCTGCGATCCCACAGAACTCAACATTTCTGGTTCCATATGGCGCAACATCTCTTCGCAATCAAATTCTTCAAAATCTTGATTAGCATCCACATTATCCACTTTACCATCAACTTTAAGATCTAAAATTCCGTCAACTCTCTCGTCATTACCAGGCACTTCACACGGATCCAACTCACCATGTTCTGACCATATCGTGTAATTGTTTTTAAACTCTCTTTTTAGCAGATGTGATTGGATTACTCCTGTATCTCTCCAAGTATCTTATTATCACAGTCGATGCACGGACATAATATCTCCTTGCTCTTTCGCAAATTCACGTGCTTTTTGGCCGCTTCAATAAAGCTTCTCAAATTTCGAATATACAACGGATGTGGTCTTGGCACATTGTACATCCAACCTCGGTCCATTACCTATCCTTATATTGATTAACATCAATAAAATCATTAATTAATTGAATTCATCCATAAAACATGAAACGAATTGATATGTATGAAAATAAAACAAACATTGCAACAATAGATACCTTGAGGTGAGACAATTGTGTTTTTAAAGAATCTTTAAACTAGATCAACTATTATAAGTCCAAATCTTGAATTCCAAAGCTTTTCTTCAAATCCGTTCTATATTACAAAATTGAGGCAAAAAATCGCATCAAAATGAGAAATAAAACAAATGGAGATCATATATATGCATAAACTATTGAAATCAATCAATAAACTCAAAAACAAAACCTTCTCCCTGTAGATCTCAAAAAAAACCCGCCGCCGCTACAGTGCTGTGAATTAGGGTTCTGCGAGTTAGGGTTCTGGAACCCGTCGGGGGCTAGCCCTTTTATAGTGTACACACATCACAGGCGGATATTTAGCAAAACCGCTTGTGATAGATAACATCACAGGCGGTTTTTTACGTCGACCGCCTGTGAAGTTAATTTATCACAGGCGATCGGAATTAACAACCGCCTGTGATGTTGTCTATCACAGGCGGTTTTGCTAAATATCCGCCTGGGATTCTTTACAATATAAAAGGCTCGTTGGTCGGCAGGAACCCTAACTCTTCCCGCCCGAGCTGACACAGTGCGCTGCCAGGCTGCCGCCGTGTCCCCGTCCCCGAGCACGAACCCGAGCGCCGCCGTCCCCAAGCCTGAGCGCCGCCGTCCCCGTCCCCAAGCCCGAGCACCGCCGTCCCCGTCCCCAAGCCCGAGCGCCGCCGTCCCCGAGCGCTCGAGCAACACCGTCCCCTTCACCGAGCCCGAGCGCCGCTGTCCCCTTCACCGAGCTCGAGCCCCGCCGTCCTCGTCCCCGAGCCCGAGCGCCGCCGTCCTCGAGCGCTCGAGCAACGCCGTCCCCGAGACCGAGCCCGAGCACCGCCGTCCCCTTCACCGAGCCCGAGCGCCCGCCGTCCCCGAGCCCGAGCGCCGAGTCCCCGAGCCCAAGCGCCGCCGTCACGGTCCCCAAGCCCGAAGCGCCGCCGTCCACGAGCTCTGTCTTCTTCCTCTCGATAAGGTCGAAGTTCAGGTTCCATTTCTTCTTCCCTGAGCTCTTAATTCAGTTTAGGTTCCATTGGCTACAAGCAAGCAATGTTCTACAAATTGTGTATATGCATTCTTATTGTGTATTTCATTGTGTATATTCTACAAGCAAGCAATGTTCTACAAATTGTGTATATGCCAAGCAGAATTGTGTATTTCATTGTGTATATTTCAGTTCAAGTACTTGGAGTATTTCATTGTGTATATTTCATAAGTGCATATTGACAAATTGTGTATATGCATTCTGCCCAATCGATGGCTATCCCTGATTATCAGTGCTTAGATTAAATGTTTGTCAATATGCTTATTGCTTATTGTTTGGTTATTGCTTATTGCTTATTGTTTGCATATTCATAAGTGCATATTTTCACTTACATATATTGTCATTATGCTTATTGCTTATTGTTTGGTTGTCAATTACTTCTTATATGAAGTCTATTTTTAGTGTTTTTTGACTACCTATCTTTGTTTGATAATCATTAGGCCAAATGTGCTTATGGCCACATACATCATGGAAGTACATAGCCATGACAATGTTATTATCTCCCTATGTTATAAGACTTGTTCTTATCTCCCTTTTAAGTTTTTTGAATACCTATCTTTGCTTCCCAACCCTATGTTATAAGACTTGTTCTTATCTCCCATCTTTGACTTGTTCATAGCCATGACAATGTTATTTGGACCCTTCTTTTTGCCCTATAAGCCACATCCTTGTTTTCCCTCTGATCCCTGCCTTTGTTGCCTTTGTTCTTTTGATTGTGAGACTTGGTCATTTTCAGTTTCAGAGATGGAAAAAGAGCCACTTGACATGGTTGAGACCTCAGTTCGAGTCATCGAGACACATGTTGACATCATTCGCAGTCTAGTGACTGATGGGGTTGTGGATACTAGTGAACCGGAATTAGTGTACACACTTAAGACCACTTTGTTTCAAATTGGAGATGTATGCGACATGCTTGAGAAGTGTGCTCTGTCCATCAAAAAGTATGCTGACTCCAAGAGGGCTAAAATTATTCAAGATGAAGCCCTGCAATATGCTGAAGATGATGAAGCTGCAGATGATTTGGAGGAACTCCCAAGCCCAGATCTCCTTACTCAAGCCGACATATTGGAAAAATATTTTGGAATTGAGTATGATAGCGACCAGTCAAGGGGTTGTTGATGTTTAGTCCTAAACAACACGATATGAGTATCGTAGGTTTCACTCTTAGAGATAATGTATTTTGTATGAACCTCTTAGAGAGTGTCAAGTCAATGAACTATCTTCGAGTACTATTGGGAAGTGGATCTCTTTGATGTATTTTTTTTCTAGTGATATCGATGGTGCCGAGTAGCACCAAATTTGGACTTGTGTCCATATCTATAGATGCTAGTAGTTGAGCACTAGCGCCTACAATCTTGACTACCTCATCCCTGTTCTCTGTTTGGGACTTATATAGAGAATGGCATCGGCAGAATGCCTGAATCGGGTCGGGAAGCAAGCTCGCAGATAGAAGTGCACTTTCCAATGCAGTTAGACAGAGAAGGCATGGCTGTGATGTTATAATGCTGAAGGACCCCAAGAAGAGATTAAGCCCTGTAGTCTACCACTTCCCGTTATTTGTGGGCTTCACCGATGGCTGGAAACATTTGGTGATAGCAAACGACCTTCGGGCTGAAGACGTCTGCGAGCTTGTTAAGGGGCCAGACGTTGGTGAGCCAGTGTACTATGTCCGGATGTGTGGTCACAAAATTTAAAGCCGCCCCGGCTTCATGTGTGTGCTTCTCTTCTCTTAGGTGGGTGCTAAGTGATCTTAGTAGCCGACATAAGAGAAGAGAAGCGCACAGATGAAGCCGGGGCGACTTTAAATTTTGTGACCACACATCCGGACAGAGTACACCGGCTCACCATCGTCTGGCCCCTTAACAAGCTCGCAGACGTCCCCAACCCGAAGGTCGTTTGATGTCACCAAATGTTTCCCGCCCTCGGTGAAGCCCACAAATAACGGGCAGTGGTGGACGACAGGGCATAATCTCATCTTGGGGTCCTTCAGCATTATAACATCACAGCCATGCCTTCTCTGTCTACTGCATTGGGAAGTGCACTTCTATCTGCTCCGTGCTTCCCGGCCCGATCCTGCCCCGGAGGCGGGTTTGGGCTCGATTTCTTTTGAATCACCTTTTCTCCAAGTTCCCTTATTGATGGAACCAGTATATCAGACTAACAGTATATCCCTTTATTGATGGAACCGGCTTGAATGGCAGACAACGAGCAGCCTAGTATGGATGTGGTCTGCACCGGTGCGTCTAACAAAGTTGATGAAGACGCGACCAAACTTGAATGACAGACAACGAGCAGCTCCGGTGAAGGGAGCGGGGAGGATAGTTCTAGTGACGACAATCCTTGTACTCCTATACCTCCAAGGAAGAAAAAAACATCAGATGAGCTTGATGCCGACTATATTCCCAACGATGAAGAGGTAAATAGAAATATGCCGACTATATTCTAAAATAATGTTCATATATGAAAGGCCATTAATTGTTTCACTATATAGATTTCAAATGAAGAGAAGAAAGAGGATGCATGTTCTACACGAAACACGGAGGATGCTCCGATGCCTGAATCATCCGTTTCACATAAGCGGAAACGAGGGCGACGAGGTCCGAATCAGATGAAAGAAGGTGCAGTTATGTACGTAACAAAACTAAATGCAGAGGGGTTTCCTGAAGAACCACTTGACGTGGTTACAAAGTTTCAAAATTCCTGCGGGTCTACTGTTAGAGATATAGTGCCAATCACACTTTAAAAATGGAAGGATTTAGATGAAGACACCTGCAATAAGCTATGGGCTAAGTTGTCTGAGTCATTCAAGTTCCCAAAAGGCACAGAGGATGCAGTAAGGAAGTCGATGCTCTCTGCTATGGCCAAGATGTTTCGTGGGTGGAAGGCCGAGATGAATAGGGAATTTGTTAAGAAGAATAAGGTTCCTCCGCCCAAGAAAATGGGGAAAATCACTCAAGCTCAGTGAGAGGAATTTGTTCGTCAGAAGACCGAACTGAAGGCCAAAGAACTGGGCGAAACTAATTCTCAGAGAGCGAAGATGAACAAACACCCCCATCGCCTAGGGTCAACCGGATATCACCATAAAGTTGTGCAGTGGAACAGGATAATCGAGGAAGCTATAGCTAACGGCACTTTGGACCCAATATTAAAAGATATCGATGAGCGAGCTATTCGTTGGATCTTAGGTCGGGCAGGTTTGAGTGAGGACGGCAAACTTTTGCATCTAGAATTGGTAGGTGAAGTTTCGACAAAAATTCAAGAATATGCAGATAAGAGAAAAAAGGAGAATTTAAGCCTCGGAGGGAGAATTACATACTAACTGCAGCACTAGGCAATCCTGAACACACTGGACGGGCTCGGGGAATCTCTTCTAAGATTTCCTGGAGAGAGGCGTTTCCAGAGTATGCGTCGTCATATAGGAAACACGAGAAGTCGAAAAGGACCCTTGAAGAGACTATTGATGAAAGGGTACAAAAGGCTATTAATGACGTGATGAACAAAATGAAGAAAACAGAATGCATATCATTTGAACTCAAGCCAAGCCACATGAGTCCACCTATAGTCCCTAGCAGCGTAGGATCTGTGCAAGACTTGACCAAGTACCCTGTAGACGATATTGTTGAGGACAAGCCTTGCTTTCTTCATATTCCAATCAATCGATCTGGGACAAAAACAAAGCAAGCTGCTACTGGTTTGGTAAAACCAGGACTTGTTAACTACAAGGATAATCCTGTCCCGCCACACTATGCTGTGGTCCAAGTTCTAGAAATCACAGACAGTGGTTGTGAAGATTGAGAGATAGATTTTCCAGTTGAGGGGATCATAACTTTGCAGGAGGCAATGAACGAGTTGGTCCTTTGGCATCAACGCGACATCAAGTTGGGTGATGAGCCGAATTCAACACCAATGCAACAAAAAGATAGTTCGATCATTCCACACCCCATGGTGCAGGAAAATATGACACCGACCTCCAAAAAAATCGTTGAAACAATCATATCGCCTCTTGCGAAGGAACTCGACGAGGGGGACATAGACAAAATTGTTCCTCAGAATGTCGACGTCAACATCAAAAAGGAACCAAAGGTTGGCACCAATGTTGAAGGGCCAACTATTTCAAAGAAAATTCATAAGCGAATCGCCACTGACGATGTCAAAAAACCGTCAAAATCAGTGGCACGCTACCTGCATAAATTGCAGAGAGTTATGATAAATCAATCAAAAGCGGAATCAACATCTCATGGAGTAGGCACACGGTCCCAAATAGACAATTTCGAAGTATGGGAAGAAGATGGAATGATTCATACTCGAGAATCCTTACGTCTTAAAACCAATATCTCGGTATACAAGAAGGAGGATGTTCCTCCAAAATTTGTGAATGGGAGGCCGTTCTTGACGACGGTGCAACTTTCTAAGTTGTCGACTCCGGAGATTAGAATACATGAGGGGTACATGGTGGCTAGCAACAAATACAAACTCGAGGACTTCACATTTGTTGTGCCAGAAGATGCATTTTGGAGCAATGATCATATAGATCCTGTGCGACATTTATTCTTTGACGATCTCTGGTCATTGTACCACCGACAAAGGATGGAAACCAACTACTTAACCCTCTTTTGCTTGTAAGTACCTCTAAACTTTCATATTTGTTAGTTTTGTACACGCACACATAAACGAGAGTCTAACGATTAACACTATTACACGTAGGATGCAATACATGGATGATAAGAAGAAACAACTTAAGGCAGGGTTTCTTGACCCGTTGATGATATCCCAAGCTCGCTACAAAGTAGTTGCTCGGAGGCATGGAGAAGAATACAAAGACTTGGACGATGCTGAATTTGAGAAAGCCGTCAAACAGAATCAGAGAAAGAAAATGAAGGTAATGGCGGCATACATTGGATGAGCCATGTATAATCATGTACAACATGGCAAGGACTTAATAATAGCTCCGCACCACTTTAAGTAAGTTATCGACTTGGTTTAATTTTGAACTATAAATTATGGCAATCGTGATTTTAACATGTGTTTTCGTCTATGTCTATATAGTGACCACTACATTTGTATCATGATCTTTCCAAAGGATGGTAAAGTCGTGGTCTTCGACTCACTAAGAATGAAAAAGGCTACGTATAATGACTTCTTGAAGATTTTAGAGAATTATGATTATTATTGCACACTTGTACTTATTACAACTTAACAAATGTATTCTTAATCTCACAATGCTATTCTTATATGCAGTGCATACCGTTTTTATTGGAAAGATCTTGGCGGCGAACATCCAGAGGACAAGCCTAATTTGTCAATATCATTATTTTTATATGGTGACAAACAACCTCCGGGTACTGTCATGTGCGGTTATTATGTATGCGAATGGTGTCGTGTCACCTTCCATTACATGGTCAATCGTGAGGATGTAAGTTCGCTATCATTGTCTATGTTGCAATTTTTATGTTATATTGTTGCTCATCACATTACTCTTAGCACTGCTTGTTTTTTTGCTTTCATTGCAGGTTCCTATATCCAAGATCAATGCTGAATGGTTAGAAAGAGATATGGTTTCCGTCGGCGTGGCTAAGGTTGTAAGAGACTTGCTTTACTTTATACGCCGTGAAGTTCTTCATCAACAAGGGCTATTCTACAATACAAATGAAAATTTGCAACAATTCCCAGAACTAAGTTTGTACACAATATCACATAGTGTTTAGGTCTTTATTTAGGAACTTTAGATGTTTAGTTGTCTATGGAACTTTGAGATGTTTAGTTGTCTATGGAACTTGATATGTGTATAAATCTGTGTATGACGATGGAACTTGATATGTGGATGAATCTGTGTATTATGGAACTTGATATGTATAAATCTGTGTATGCAATCTGTGTGAATCTGTGCATGAAATCTGTGTATAATCTGTTTGAAAATTCTGTATATGAATCTGTATATTAAAAAATCGTCTGTGATTTATATTGTATGCATTCAAACTTATATTAAAACCGCCTGTGATGTGTAGCTAACACAAGCGGCTAGGATAAGAAACCGTCTGTGATGTATGTCTATCACAGGCGGTTCCTTTGAACTGGACCGCCTGTGATGTCTGTCTTCACAGGCGGTTTTTGATTGACCGCCTGTGATGTTGTTTTACATCACAGTCGGTACACCACAAGCGGTTCCTGGAACCGTCTGTGTAGAGGCTAACCGGACCGCCTGTACAGAGGTTTCCTGTATTAGTGAATGATCGAGCCAATTTTAGTCGCTGCCAGTGGCCGCGGCCATGGCTGCAGCTCATGCGCGCTTCATCTTGCTGTGCTCGACCAGCTCGTGGACGTCCGGCAGGACTGCTTTGGCGGCATCCAACGCCCCAAACCGCTCCACCCACGCCTCCAAGAGCGGAAATTTTGAAGTATGGGAAGAAGATGGAATGATTCATACTCGAGAATCATTACGTCTTAAAACCAATATCTCGGTATACAAGAAGGAGGATGTTCCTCCAAAATTTGTGAATGGGAGGCCGTTCTTGACGACGGTGCAACTTTCTAAGTTGTCGACTCCGGAGATTAGAATGCATGAGGGGTACATGGTGGCTAGCAACAAATACAAACTCGAGGACTTCACATTTGTTGTGCCAGAAGATGCATTTTGGAGCAATGATCATATAGATCCTGCGCGACATTTATTCTTTGACGATCTCTGGTCATTGTACCACCGACAAAGGATGGAAACCAACTACTTAACCCTCTTTTGCTTGTAAGTACCTCTAAACTTTCATATTTGTTAGTTTTGTACACGCACACATAAACGAGAGTCTAACGATTAACACTATTACACGTAGGATGCAATACATGGATGATAAGAAGAAACAACTTAAGGCAGGGTTTCTTGCCCCGTTGATGATATCCCAAGCTCGCTACAAAGTAGTTGCTCGGAGGCATGGAGAAGAATACAAAGACTTGGACGATGCTGAATTTGAGAAAGCCGTCAAACAGAATCAGAGAAAGAAAATGAAGGTAATGGCGGCATACATTGGATGAGCCATGTATAATCATGTACAACATGGCAAGGACTTAATAATAGCTCCGCACCACTTTAAGTAAGTTATCGACTTGGTTTAATTTTGAACTATAAATTATGGCAATCGTGATTTTAACATGTGTTTTCGTCTATGTCTATATAGTGACCACTACATTTGTATCATGATCTTTCCAAAGGATGGTAAAGTCGTGGTCTTCGACTCACTGAGAATGAAAAAGGCTACGCATAATGACTTCTTGAAGATTTTAGAGAATTATGATTATTATTGCACACTTGTACTTATTACAACTTAACAAATGTATTCTTAATCTCACAATGCTATTCTTATATGCAGTGCATACCGTTTTTATTGGAAAGATCTTGGCGGCGAACATCCAGAGGACAAGCCTAATTTGTCAATATCATTATTTTCATATGGTGACAAACAACCTCCGGGTACTGTCATGTGCGGTTATTATGTATGCGAATGGTGTCGTGTCACCTTCTATTACATGGTCAATCGTGAGGATGTAAGTTCGCTATCATTGTCTATGTTGCAATTTTTATGTTATATTGTTGCTCATCACATTACTCTTAGCACTGCTTGTTTTTTTGCTTTCATTGCAGGTTCCTAAATCCAAGATCAATGCTGAATGGTTAGAAAGAGATATGGTTTCCGTCGGCGTGGCTAAGGTTGTAAGAGACTTGCTTTACTTTATACGCCGTGAAGTTCTTCATCAACAAGGGCTATTCTACAATACAAATGAAAATTTGCAACAATTCCCAGAACTAAGTTTGTACACAATATCACATAGTGTTTAGGTCTTTATTTAGGAACTTTTGATGTTTAGTTGTCTATGGAACTTTGAGATGTTTAGTTGTCTATGGAACTTGATATGTGTATAAATCTGTGTATGACGATGGAACTTGATATGTGGATGAATCTGTGTATTATGGAACTTGATATGTATAAATCTGTGTATGCAATCTGTGTGAATCTGTGCATGAAATCTGTGTATAATCTGTTTGAAAATTCTGTATATGAATCTGTATATTAAAAAATCGTCTGTGATTTATATTGTATGCATTCGGACTTATATTAAAACCGTCTGTGATGTGTAGCTAACACAAGCGGCTAAGATAAGAAACCGCCTGTGATGTCTGTCTATCACAGGCGGTTCCTTTGAACTGGACCGCCTGTGATGTCTGTCTTCACAGGCGGTTTTTGATTGACCGCCTGTGATGTTGTTTTACATCACAGTCGGTACACCACAAGCGGTTCCTGGAACCGTCTGTGTAGAGGCTAACCGGACCGCCTGTACAGAGGTTTCCTGTATTAGTGAATGATCGAGCCAATTTTAGTCGCTGCCCGTGGCCGCGGCCATGGCTGCAGCTCGTGCGCGCTTCATCTTGCTGTGCTCGACCAGCTCGTGGACGTCCGGCAGGACTGCTTTGGCGGCATCCAACGCCCCAAACCGCTCCACCCACGCCTCCAAGAGCGGGCTTCTGGTGCCGTCAAACAGCTTGATGCCATGACGCGCCTCGCCGTAGTAAACCATCGGTACGAGGCCCCCCAGCACGATGTCCAGGTACCCTACGCTGTCGCCGCCGAAGAAAGGCTTCCCGTCGGAGATGCCCTCGAAGGCCGCCTCCAGCGTCTCCACCGCCGCGAACGTCCGCTTCAACGCCTCGGCCTTTTCCTCCTCCGTCTTGGCCCTGCCGGCCTGAAACGCCGACGCCAACAGCTGCAAGGGCGGCGTACGTACGCGCGTGATCCATCCATTAGTACGTTTGAGCGAATTAGCGCCACTAGCCCACTACTGCCTACTGGTGAACGCTTGCGCTTGCGCAGTGTTGTTCGGTACCTTGTCGTCTATGTAGGCGCCCCAGAAGCGAGCCACGGCACGTTCGTAGGGCTCGGCGGCGAGGAGGGAGGGGCCGTTTGCGCTGCTGAAGGCCTCGTCGATGTACTGCACGATGAGCTGGGACTCGCAGATGGGATTGCCGTTGTGGATGAGAACGGGGACCTGCCTGTGCACCGGGTTGGACCTGAGGAGCAGCTCGCTCTTGTTGTGGTAGAGGTCCTCCTCCTCCAGGTTCTCGTAGCTCAGGCCCTTGAAGCTGAGCGCGAGCTTCACCCTGGTCACAAACGGGCTCGTCCACGTACCGAGCAGCTTCAGCTCCTGTCCTCCTCCTCCAGCCATTCTCTGTCTCTGCTTTGTTCACGAAAGGTTTTAGCTCCTTTTTGCTTGTGCCTCTGCTGTGTTCTCGATCAAGGTCCGAGCGAGAGTTGTAGATATATACCTACGCGCGCCACTGTGCGAGCAATGCCATGCGATTGTCCACGACCACGACTATAGTAAAATTTAATAATTAGATGAAGAGTGGTCATGCATTGAAAATGGATATTCAGTGTTCCATTGGTCCTCAGGAACGTTACTTATTAGATTAAATTAGGGTACCCATTAAATTAACATATCCAATGGAATCATTCAACGGTCAACTGGTTAAATGAGCAGGACTCCACTTAAATAACTAGTGGATAAGACTCACTAGCTCCAATGCTCCATGCTTTGAAATAGGCAAATAGCGCATTGTTTTTATTTGTTTCTATAGTCCGTTGGAGATTGGATCAATCAAAGTTGGACTTTGTCCAGTCAAGATTTGTTCAAATCCTTGGAGGAGAAGTTTAGGAAGTACTAGTAAGCAGAAAAATGGTGGTTTCTCTGACTTTTTTAAGGTCTAATGTACCCCTCCCCCAAGATACCTTTTAAATCAGCAGTGCTACCTAGTAAAAAGTCTATTTTCAAAATCAGGTTGCTTAAGGCTATCCACACTCATATTACTCTAAATTAGTACTCTAAAATAAATATTCTATCATCATCATCATCAAGATTATCTACTCTATATTTACTCTATAGATCAACAATATACTAACTACCACATATTATATTATTTTTTGCCCTCTGCCGCCACACCACCTACTACCACTCGGACGTTGTACATGCTGCATGAAAAGCTCCCACCGGCACAATACTGATAGCGTAAAAAAAGTACAAACGCTATACACAACATTTTCTTTGGTCTCCATAAGTTTAGGGCAGCATATAGAGTACTCTGTCGCACCAATTCTTACTCTATATCTAACCTTACGCTGATGGAGTATCCTTTGCAGTACCTCGCTACTGATAGCATAAAGAGTAAAGACTGATCGTGATTGCTCGCCCGAGAGAATTTGGCGCATTTGTGGCGACTCCATGTACTGATGCGAGGCCTTGGTTATATTACATAAAACCTCCTATTTATTAACAATAAACATGTAGCCTAATTATTATCAGCAAATGTATATTGCACACGTTCATATAACTTATTAATAGGCCCTTTACATAAATCTTATTTTACTGTGAAGGAGAGAAAACTTCTGATCTATGTTGTTTTGACAGAAACCCCCATGTGATTTTGAGGTGAACCCTGAACCCCAGGCTCCCATTTCTCTCTCCCCTCTATATCCATACCCGAGCTCGAGCGAACATTGGAGGGTGGCATGAGCTCAAGCGACAACATGCGACACGCTAGCTTCCTCCTATGCCGCCCCTTTTTGTGATGTCGTTTGCTTGAAGGCTCAACGATGAGCAGGAGCGTAGATCAGAGGGAGGTGTTCATGCACCTAGTAGAATGATTGACGACGTCAGATCTTAGCCATATAGCAATGGCGTTGAGCATGTCGACGGGCGATGGGTGGTTCTGCACACCTAGGTACCCTAGAGCCTGATGTCCTCTGCTTCTGCAAGTGTTGGCGATTATGGATATGGTGAACCACTTATAACCATGTACAAGTTTCAAGTCAGGTCACCCACAAGCCCTTGAGGTGATCACCACACTTTCGAACGTCATCTAGCCATCTAGGTGATGTTGATTATCAAGAGTAACAAGCACTAGACTCTCACTTGACCATATCAAGTTTAATGAGGGTGGTGGTTGTACATAAGTCACTCTCTATGTAGTAATAAGGTACTAACTGCACAATTATTACTTGTCTAATCATGTTACTATGCAAAGTGTATTCCTCACTCTCAAGACATCACTCTTTTGGATACACTCGCTGATCCTCTAAACGTTATGAAAGATACAATGACCCGAGCATGATGCAACTATTAAATTTAGAGGTAAGCTCGTTCTTAAGCAATATTTTCAAGTTTTGAGAATAGATTACTATCTAATGATGTTACCTTGCTTAGGAACATTAGAGAGGGTCATGAAATAATTATAGAAAGGTGTGGAGCTAGGGAAACTATCAAGGCATCTAAGACCAGCCAGAGGCCTAGTTCGACTCAAGTTCGAGTCTACATTGGCCTTTAGGGCCCGCCTATAGTAAAATGAATGCCATGGAAGTATACAAGCTCTATTTTCATTGATCCACATATGCATGAAAGCCAAATTCATAAGCTAACTAAGGGATTTGGTTTAAGGCCCAAATTTGAACATAGTCAATAGGAATGGATGAAACAATTTAGTGTCCAGAATCTGTTAGGATGTGGCATTACCATCTTTTGGCCTATAAGGTCATGTATCATGTTAGAGCCCCTTAGAGGCGTGTTATGATATGAATTTGGATTAGTGTGTTGCTCTCTTACAAATCGTAAGTTATCGTGAACTTCACGGAAGATTAGGAATCTCATAACCATAAAAGTGGACGCTTCAGCTATTGGAAGGGACAAGATACCTTACAAAGTTGAGTTGGTGGTATAAATATCCTAAAGGAGTAAAACTGACCATTACACCCCCACTCAAAACTTTTGGGGACACCAAACCTATCTGGTGTTCACTTTCTCACTGCACCGAACACATCAGTGCCTCTTTAATGGCTAGTTTCTAAAACTAATGGTTATATACATGATATCTGGTGCCAACATTGGTGCCATATCAGACATGTCTAATGAGTGATACATATTTGTTGACTACCCTGAATACCCTATTTGGTGCCACGTTCGGTGGAACACCAGATATCTCCGGTGAGTACTTGGCCTCTCAACATAGTTTATATGCTCTCTGAGTATCCTATTTGGAGGCATATCTGGTGCAGCATCGCTGCACCGGATACACTGGTGAGTACAAACTATCTAAGGCCACTTTTGCAAGCTCTGTGTGTGTATTGTCTAGTGCATCGTACTTAGTGCACACCTGATACACAACCTCTACAAACCTTACATTCTTCATATTCTCTGTAGACTCAAGGAATATTTTGTCAACTTTCCACCGTTACGAACAATCAGTAGGGTGCCTCAATATAGCATCTATCTTACGCTATTATATGTGCCACTGTATCATTTTGGTGTGCTTTTTGTTACAAAACAAACGCTTTAAACATAGTATTATAGAGAAGTATCATATAATCTTAGCAGGTATTCTTTTCATAGAGGGTTCACATTCAACATCCTCAGGGTCATCACACCTTATCTTATATCAAGATGCCTTGCACACTGAGTAAACTTCCAATTTCTTGTTCTCCTCACCATTATAAAGTACAATCATTAGGATATGCATGTATCTTTTGCACTTCCAAACTAATAGGGAAAACAACCTCATTGGCTTCATATATTGGTGTTGGCAATTTGTTTCCCTCTGTAAGGAACTTCTTCATGAGTTTTAATATATCATTAAAACTCTTGTCAGTGATACCATTTGTTGCTTTACACTGCAATAATTTTAATGTGCTACACAACTTCTCATGACTCTCTTTACAATATGGGTACACCAAAGTTTTATGGTACTCTAACATATTCTCTAGTTTTTTTGTAACCTTTTCATTTTTATAGTCTTTCTCTTCATCATGCAACATTTGTACTCTAATGTCATTTTCTTCAGGTTCTTTAGCCCCACCCATTATAGCATGTGCAAGAAAATTGTAATGTGTGTGGTACAGAATTGTGTTGTCATCTTCCTTTTCTTCGTCTTCTAGAACCCTTGTTTCCTCATGTTTGGTCCAACAAACATAGTTAGGCATGAAACCCCTTTGCGGCAAGTGGAGGTAAACTGGTGCTTATTCTCTCTCGTTCTTACAGACTCTGCATGGACAACACAAAAATCTCTTTGATTGTGTCCCTCGATCGCCTTAAGAAAATAATAAACGTCTTAAATATATTTTTTGGAGCGTTGATCCATATTGTACATCTATTAACGGTTATCTGCATTATTTGTATAAAACATCTTTGACTCAATCTTTTATAAACATATTTTTTAAAAAAACTTACTTTCAACATATTGTTTCACTATTATATTTTTTCTAATTTATATTACCTTCATATATATTACAATACATGAAAGGATGAACTCACTATTTTTTTCTAAATTATACAATCAACTACACAATTCAAGAAATTGAAACAAATCAAGTAAATATTTCAACCGTACTTGTTGGGGACATGTTCTCAAATGCTATGAGTTAAGAACAAGGCAACACAAAAATGTTAATGGTTAAAGTCCTTCGTCCTCCGAAGCATTATCTCCTTTAGGATATAATGATTTTCAGACGAAGGTTATGAAGGACGTACCTTCATCATTGTAGCATATATTAATGAAAGACGAAACATATGAAACATGAGAAATAACATGGATAATTATACGACATCATAATGTATCTTTTATTATATAATTGTGAATGAATAAGAACAATATTGAATTACATTTGTATCTTCGGCTTGACAGAAGACAAAAATACAAGCGTGATGCACAAGCGAATACAAGTCAGCGTGAACAGTACGAGAGTATTGTTTATCTATTTATAGGCATAGGGCGCAGCCTGTGTAAATTTACATTTATGCCCTTGATATTTTCTATTGACTTATAGACAACCCAATGAGGACTAGATAGCCTTTTCTCCTTTAAGTTGGTTCCTTTTTCCGCCACTGAACCGAAGCTCCCTTACGCGTAGCTTCGGAGCAACACCAGCCTTCGTCTTGACCATGCTTTTCACATCGTATATGGTTTTAACCCGAGTCCGAAGGTACCTGTCCATATATTACACTTGGGAAACATTGTTAAATCATATTTTTGAGGACCTTCGGAAGACGAAGGCCCCAGCAGTAGCCTCTCGCAGTATTAATTTGTTAAGATAACGAATTCAGACTGCGATATGGACGAAGGCCTTAAGTCGAAGGTCCGAAAAACACCTTCCCTTTGCTAGAATAGCAATTATCAATGACAAACGAGGCCCTCCAATTTGTAGCGCACTGGGCGTATAAATATGGACTCACACCAGCTGCATTTGATACACTGTTTCTGCCATTCGCATTATTTTCTCAATCTTTTAGCTCCTGCCCACTAGCGCTCGCTAGATTTTCAAGTTTTCTGAGCTTCGGTTTAAAGGACGCATTTTTACCATGTCTGGTGAAAAGATGTCCCAGGAAAAGAAGGTTGTTGTGGAAACGAAACTGACTGAAGAGGCGAAGGTGTTTGAGGAGAAGAAGGTTGTGGATCTTATGTTGCTGGATTTGTTGAGTCGATGGCAAAAACAAATACAGAGAAAATTACTAAAGAGATACTGGAAGGTTTATCTGAAGATACTGGTGACAACGATAGTTATGATGTGGAAAGTGGGGATGAAGATTCTGAGGATCGACCCTGGCGGCCAAGCCATTCAGTCTTCGGAAAATCGACCATCAAACAGAGTCATCTTGAGAACATGAGAGGAAGGTACTTTCGAGACAAGTCTATTGTGAGGGCTGGCGGAGACAACAACGTCTCTGCCCCTGAGGAAAATGAAGTTGTAATTTACCGAAGCTTCTTCCAAGCTGGACTTCGGTTCCCTTTGAGCAAGTTTCTAGTTGAAGTGCTGAAAACCTACTAGATCTTCCTCCATCAGATCACCCCCGAAGCCCTAATAAGGATGAGAATTTTTGTCTGGGCAGTAAGGAGTCAAGGGCTAGAGCCAAGCACGAAGTGCTTCTGCAATATGCATGAACTTTTATATGAGACGAAGGCCATTGGTAAAGAACAATACCACAACAACTTCGGTTGTTATGTATTTATCGCTCGCCCCAACGCAAGCCACCCGGTGCAACATTTCGAAAGAGATGGCCCGGAGCTTGGATGGAAGAATGGTTTTATGTGAAGAATGATTTGAAAGCGAGGGAAGACATTAAGGAAGTCATCATGCGCCCCATTTGGTCCCGCTTAGGCCTTCGAAGGCCGAAGATAGAAATTGATGAAACAGTCGAAGCGTGTCAGAGGGCCTTCAACATTGTTTGCTCCTTTATTGGGACAAGAGATTTAATTCAAGAACATATAGCCTTCAGGGTATGGCCGCTTGTAGACAGCTGGGAAATGCCGAAGGAGACCACCACCTACTCTAGCGAAGGTGGACTGGTCCGGTTGAGGTATACCTTCAGATTCAGGGAGAAGTTTGATGAGCCAAACGATGACTGGCTGAAGTGTATCGAAGTGACAAGTGATGAACTGCTTGGAGCATATTCCAAGGCGGAAGATAATGCTCTGTTTGCAGCCTTTGGAGGTCGGGGAAAGAAAAGACTGAACAGAGTTTTTGACGCCATCGGCTTTGTATACCCCGATTACCGCTACCCGCTGCGGGGACAGGGGAAAAAGAGGAAAACTGCTACTTCGGCCACCCCAGTTGAGCCTGTGCCGAAGGGCAAAAAGGTGAAGGTTCTTACTCACCGGCTGCGTTACATTGAACCAGCCGTGGTACCTGAGTTTGGCATAGGAACATTTTCTGTTACCGAAACAAAAGAAACTGTCCTGACTGCGCAGAGCACTGAAGAGCCGACTGTAACGCCGAAGGTGCTTACAGTCAAGCTGGTTGAGACGAAGGTTGATAATGCTGAAGAGCCAAAAATTGAATAAATAACGAAGATGCCAGAGATTTTGAGCCCTCCAACAGAGGCAACAGTACCGAAGGTACAAATGGGTTCTGCCATAACACCTAAGAGAAGAAGGATGGCAAATGTGCTGGATGTTGTGTTAGAAACAACAATAACCTTGAGTCCTGCTCCTACAAGGAAAGTTGTCGAAGCTTCCAAGGCGCAACCCGAAGCTGATTCTTAGTAGGCAGAAATGGAAGCTGCAACAATTCAGGCTGAAACCGAAGCTGGGCCTTCAGTGCCCACCGAGATGGAGCGTGCTGACCCTAAGGAAAAATCAACAGAGCGGATTGCAACTGAAAAAATCGAAGCTCCTGGTTCTGAAGCGTCGAACAAAAGTATTGACTACATTATTCGTCATGCTTCGGGAAAGGTACTATCTCAAGAAGAGATGTTAGAAGCGCAACACTATGCCCAAAAATTGAAATATCCGAAGGGGGCGTTAGTGTTCAATGGCAGTGGCTGAAGATTTTTTGTACTGTCTCCCGGATAATAAAGAAATATCCGTTTGCTGGGAGATAGGTAAAAGCATCGGATTCCCGAAGCTGGAAGACGGTCTTTTGATTTTATCGAAGGACGAACTTGATGACATCCTAGCATACAATAGCATAAAGGTATAAAAACTAACTCTAAATTTAAAAAATGAGGTATTTTATTTGTCATACTTATTCTTTTCTCCACTTGCAGGGCTTGATTCTTAGTAATGTCCTTAGGGCACAGAAAAATATAGAGGACGAAGGCTATACAATGGCCCTGAACAACCTTCGTTCAGAGGTAATTGAACTGAGAAACGAAGGTCTTGAAAAAAAAATCTTATTCTCTCTGGTTAACAAGGTCAAAGAAGATGAAGCTAGCTTCAAAGCCCAGGCCGAAGCCCAAAAGATTGAAATTGAAGACCTTCGGAGCCAACTGGCCGAAGCTAAAGAGAAATGCGCACTCGCAGAAGCTAACCGAGAAATCAACGAATATTGGAAAAATAATTTAGAGAAAAACTTTGAAGAACTTCGCACATCCAAGGAAAGATGCTTTGAAAAATCCTTGGACTGTGTGAAGAAAATAAAAGCTATTTTCACCAACATGGGTGCTTATTCTACCGAAGAAAATTTCATACGAGGCGACCCCAAAGGTGTTATCGAATGGATAAGTGGGGAGGCTGAGAGCTTCGAAGAAATCTTAAGTGATCGCGGGGATGTCTGTGCATTTTCCGGTGCTCGGGGGATTTCAGCTATCTTGGAGAAGGCGGGATGTGATCACATCAAAACCATGGCCCAGGCCGAGGCTGCCTTCTCCGCAGACGACACGAAGGATCCTTCAGCTGAAGCAACCTTGATGGGCGAAAAATTATGTAATGATGTCTGGGTGAATGGTGGCCGAGAGATGGCTCATGAAATTATAAAGAAAAGTGAAAAAGACACCCATGACGCCTGGATAGAAGCGAGACAAGCTAAAGAAGCTGCAGAGCGCGAAAAACGTATAGGTAATATCTTTTGATGTTTAGCTTCAGCATTTGTTTTTATGGCTTCGGACTAATTAATTTTTCCTACAGCTGAATTATCTCCGCCACCGGAACCGTTCGATCCCCTGGCCAATCCAGAAACGAAGGAAGCACTGGAGATCATTAACATGGCTGAATCTATTGTTGACGAAGTCGTCAATAAATTACTAAATGAAGTTGCAGAGAAAATACTGAAAGAAGACTAGCATTTATTGTAAAAACATTTTTAAATGGTCAATGTAAGAGACACTAGAATGGACATTATGCTTTTATTGTAGCGAAGGTGTAATATTTGATGTGTGTAACTTTGGATCGAATATGTAAATTATTGTAATTTATTTCTTTACGATGCATGAAACTTACATACATACCGTTTTTGAGCCTTCAGCGAAAATCACCTTTCCTTCTTTTCATGCTTCGTAAAGAAAGAAGATCTGTGGTTCGTAAAAATAAAGATATCCATGCTTCGGAAAGAGAGATCCCTCTTTTGTGTGCAGACTGACGAAGCTGTAATTCGAAGCTTACTTCGTGTAACTTTGACAATATTTTCCGAAAATCGGCTCCGTATTCCATTCTTGTGTCATTGATGCAATATGATGTATGATGTGATGCTATGCGAAATGATGTGATGATATGATGCAAAATGATAATGATGCCGAAGACACATATTCACACTCCCACTCTGGAACACAATCTCTTCGTTCCCTTAGGAACGACTGGAATCTCTTTGCCGTTTATTTTTCGGCTTCACCGTTTATTTTTCGGTGTAAGTTCTGCATCCCCTTAGGAACGTATTTTGAACTTCTTCGCCTTATATTTCGGTGGTATAAGTTCTGCATCCCCTTAGGAACGACTTTTGAACTTCTTCGCCTTATATTTCGGCGGTATTTGGCTCTGCATTCCCTTTGGAACGACTTTTGAGCAGAAAACTTACACTGCGCTCCCTTAGGAACGACTTTTTTGTAGCTTCAGCAAAACTTACGTTGCGCTCTCTTAGGAATGACTTTTTCTTAGCTTCGACAATTTTTTAGCTCTGCATTCCCTTAGGAACGACTTTTGAGCTTCGGCGATTTTTGAGCTTCGTAAATCTGTGAAAAAGATATATTTCATTCTGATAAAAGCGAAATTATTACAAGGAATTTAAACTAGATTTACATTGCTTGTTCCTTATTGAAAAAATGACATAGAACATAAAAGTATTCCAAAGGTAGGATATCGCTCAATAAATGTGCTTTGATTATGGCACAGTACTGTTGACTGTGCGAGTTTCGGATTCCTCACTGAATTCACGTTGTTGTTGGGAGTGCTGGTGCCCTTCTGGTTGCTGGCTTTGGGAATAGGTCGGTTGCAGTGGTGGTAGGGGTGGGAGTTGTGGCCAGGAATCCTGTGAATGGCTAGCCGAAGCAACAAAAGTTGCAGGATGATTGCCCACATATTCTGCTATGTAGGGAGAGTGGCACGAAGGAGTGTGCAAGACCTGCTTCGGCTGATTCTGCTGAGCTTCGGCTTATGGGATCTCCTTTTGCTTCAAAATGGTAATTTGGCACATTCTTGTAGTATGGCCCTTGTCCTCACCGTAGAATAAGCAATAGATCTTCCTGGGCTGATCTCCATATCTGTAACACCCCAGGTGTTACTCAAGGTGTCCACCCAGGGCTACTCCCTTTTAACCCATTATCACATGAAGATTGATATGGGCAAAGTACCTCAAACTTGGAATTCAAGGTCCTAAGCAAGTGCAAACTATCTTGGATATCATGCCCTAGCTTGTCATGCACATCTAAGTGGGAATTTCCCCAAAACCCTAAAGCAAACCCCTTTTGGGCAATAGGAACCCTAATTGAAGCTAGGATCAAAAGGTCATGTAAACCTTATGATCATGGCTTGGGCCAAATATAAAAGTTGTAATATACTTCATAACCTACAATTAATAGTAAGGAAGTACCCCCAAAAAGTTTTCAGAAAAGTCCTAAAAAGTTCACCTAAGGTTCAGCACAAGGGAGAATTCAGATTTTGCCTAAGTATAAAAACTAACCCTTGAACAAAGATTCCACATGTTCACCTTAATCCAAATTTCAAAACCCTTCGACTCAATTGACAAAGTGGCACCAAATTAACCCTAGAATACCCTGGAAAGAGGTGACACCTACCCTAGGGCGCTAGACACGACTTGACACCATTTTTGTCTCGGCTTGGACCTAGCTGACACAGCCAACTTCTTCCCCCTCTATCTCCCTACCCCGACCATATCTTGACTTGGAACTCACAGCAAAAAGGTAGGATATGGAGCAGGGAAGCGACCGTACACAGTGACTTTGCCAAGATACGCACGCTATGGTGCTCAAATCCGCCGTTGAACCATGGCAGAAGCGAGCTTCCATGTGTTCGACGCGAGCTGACATCCGGGGGCGCGCTCAGAGCACGCCCGTGCGCGAACCCCCGCGCGCCCACGGCCGCCCGTGACCACGCCCGCGCCACGGCTATAAAGCCCGCCCCAGTGCTCGGCTGCTTTCCCCGTTGCCTCCTTCGTACCTCGCCTGACCTTCCCGAGCCAGCCCTTAGCTCCGGCGACCTCCCCGCGACCCGCCAGTGCCGCCCGAGAGCAACCACCGTGGACAGCCCCTTTCCCGTCCTCCTCCGTTCGATCCAAGCCCTCAGATAGCTTCCTGGTGAGGCCGTGAAGCTTGCTCAAGCTTGAACCGAGAACCCGCATCACCGGAATAGCGCAATCGTGCTCGCCGGAGTTCAAAAACCCGCCGGCGCACATGGACCGGGTAAGCCTCTGCACCATTTTCCAATTCGCCGCGCGCATGGCCTCTACATCACCCTGTGGAGCTCCTCGTGCACCTTAATTGAGCTATACCGTCGTGGTTTGGCCGGAACAGGAGCCGCCGACGACCCCCGCCGCCTGTGTTCGTGGCCAGGGTAGCTCCGACCACCTCCGACGCCGACCCGCACACCGAAGTGACCGTCGTGACCTCCCGGACGTCACTGACCACCCCGCCGGAGCTCTTCTGCCGCCGGTAAGCCTCGCCGCCGTAATCTATGCCGCGGATACTGTTTAAGTCAGCCAGGGAGCGCGGGTTAGATTTCGGTTAGGCCCAAGGGGTTTTGTGCGATGTCAGTGACCCACGCCAATAGTAGACCGAGGACTATTTTGTAAGAGAAGAGGGGGATAAAACCCAGGGGCCTCAGCGCAAACCTGTTTTCTTTTCCATTTTCGAATTTAGTTTCTTTTAATATGGCAGATAACTTAATAAATGCATAACTTGAAGAATAATCATCCAAAAATTGTCAAACCAATTTTGCTAGACTCTGGGAAATATGAACTATCAGATAAAAATAGTAAAACCCATAGTTCCTGTATTCTTTTCTGAAGTTTTGAATTAATTAAGAAACTGCTAAAAACTTAATATTAGAAGGAAAAATAGAAATATTGTTTGACTAGGGTTAGCAAAATTTGGAGAAGTTTATATCTACCTACTGACCCAATTAAAAATGCTAAACCTCTCTGTCCACCCCATTAAGTTAGTTTTTGCCCCTTGTTTTACAATAGGCTTAAGGTTAAGAAAAATAGAAAATGTGATTTAAATAATGAACCAGAGGGTACCCCTATTTTTGTTAGGATACTTATTCAATGTAGTTCACTGGAAAAATCTATCATACCCTATTTTAGTTTAAAATAAGTAAGATACCTTTTATTTTAATAAAACAAGAGAAACTTAGAAAAACCCTACAAAAATAACCCAAAGGTGAAAACACCCCCACTCGTGGGATAGAAAATGTTTTGCTATTAAGAACTTAAGAAAAATATGAAATCTGCTGTTTGACATTTTTCAAATAACAATGTAGTAGAAAGTGCCTTTTTGACATTAAACTTTAGAAAATCATAACTAAATAACCACCCCTTAGCCTCCTGTGGTTTTTGACACAGAAGCCTATTATTACTGTTAGATGCCAACAAAAATAATCTTTAAGACAGACCCCACCTCTAATTAAGAGATGTAGTGTAAAGTGGCCCATTTTACACCACTCTTGTTATTTTTATCTAAAGCATAGCCTTTATATTTTAAGCCTCAAATTCTTAAAACAAGCTAGAATAGCAAATGGCAACCCACTGTAATTTTTACAGAATTTTTAGAAATTTTTAAACCACTGTCATAGTTCAAACCTACACTAGAAACCATAAGTGGAAATTAAAAAAAGGAAAATAAATAATGGTAATTAGTGTCATCCTAAAACCCTTGTAAATTACCCACTGAAATGTATAAAGACAATACAAATCCACTATGATAATCCTCAACAATAAAAACCTAAGCCTAAAAAAGTAATAAACATAACCCACTTGGAAGCCCTGCTTGACCCAGAAACCCTAAGTTACTATTTTAACTTAGTTTTCTTTTTGTTAGGCATAATGTTATTAATCCTGCATAATCATGACATACATGTTCATTGCATTCGATAGACTGTAACCTTGCGGACGGAGAGTACGTCCTCGTGCCGGAGCAAGGAGCTGCTCAGGCGGTAGCCCCAGATCTAGCACCAGAGCCTGCACCAGAGGACCTGCCTGCCACTGCTTTGGAAGGCAAGCCCCGGTTTTATGCATAACCTGTTATTTATACTATTTTACTTCACTTAATGATTGTAGGATTGATTGTGCACTTAGGTGCATGATCTCAGGAATCCTATTGAGATGGAAACTAGTATGCTGGGACGAGTAGCTGCTTTATTAATTAGGATCTCGGTAGAAGTCGAATGATTTTTCTAGCACTCACGCGAGATCAGGGAATTGGTTGTATCCACCTTCTTATCATAATGATGCTGGTTTGTGGGCAACAATCCATGGGGATTGGTTGTCTACGGGATAAAAATTTGAATAAGGATTATGGTGTGGTACCGTGAGTCAAGCGTTTGAACGTACTAAGCACATGCCGAGAAATATGGTAAATCGGTAAGCCTAGTACCTGAGTGAACCTGACAGTGGACATATCCCCTCACGCGACCTGAGACGAGGTCTCCCATTCCGGTTATGGTGGGTACAAGTGCGGTCACTGCACGACGGCAGTCGGGGTCAGTGAGGCATTGTACGCCAAGGCGGTGAGCCCTGATCTGCTGACGGGGAATCGATGGGGACGGTTGATGTGTGTGGGGACGGAGTGCCTCGCCACGTCGTGTGTTTAGGTTTACCTTGCAAGGATAAAAACTCGATTCGAATCGTCTGCTTCTCGCAGCTAATGAGACTGCTTGATCCATGCTGCTACATTGAGTAACAAGTGGAATCGTGCTGAGATGACACAAGATGTTGATTGCTAATAATGTTTGCTACTATGTATGAATAGATAGTACATCTTTAGCCTTAAGAGAGTCACACTTAATTTTGACCAAGTTAAAAATTTGATTTAGAAACTCAGCTAGTGCTTTTGGCAACCAAACCCCACAGCCAAACAGCTGCATGTCTAGAGGTAGAGGAGTAGACTCCTCACACCGGGTAAGTCTAGCTGAGTATTAGTATACTCAGCCTTGCTTGTGGCATAATTTTTACAGGTTCTCTGGAGGAAATGGTTGCTGGAGTGAGTTGGCCGTCCATCTTGCCACCGGGTTGGACTGTCGAGTGGGACCCTGCCTCGGCTGAGGAGGAGCATGAGGAGTGATGGGACAGGCTTCCCCATCTCTCTATTTAATTATCGTTAGTTTTATTCCGCTACACTTCGAACAATGATGACTACTTTTGCAAAACTCCGATGGTGATGTAATAATTTAATACTCCTTCATGTATGGTTTTATGCTTTATTGTATTTGCTCTGTGACTCACCTTCGAGTGAGATTGTGGTACTTGATCCTGTCAGTGGCCGTGTCGGACTAGATCCGAGGGATTGACGGATTATTCCCATTTAAGTGTGGTCTAGCCTCTAAGGCAGGGCTCAGGCACTTAACTTGGAATAATTCGGGCAGTTCCGCCACAGCTGGTATCGGAGCTTGTACCACCACAGAGGAATCAATAAAATGTAAATACCATCCTTTTTCCGAAATAAAACTTGTTAGAAACAAGGTTGGATAGATAGTAGGGCGAGCAGGATAGACCTAGGACGTGAAGCCTTGGGAGGATAGAAGGGTAGTTAGGTGGCTAAGTGATTAGGCCCTACCGGCCACCTTAAGGGATGGGAGTTCTTCCCTATCCCCTTATATTGTGAGGTCGTTCAGGACGAGCATGCATGCATTCTAAATTAAACAAATGGATATTTGAGTAAAAACTTAAAAACAAGAAAATAACCAACTAAGTCCCCAGTACCTTTTTATTTAACTAGAGAGAGGCTGGGTTTTATTTTTTCTTATTCTTTTTATAATTCTTTTTTTTTACTTACGCTGAACCGTACACAGATGACTTCCCACGGATCCTCCGATGACGGAAATGCACTGTCCCACACTGACGGGCTTGCACGAGAGGGCTTTCCCCGTATTTTGTGGGAGGTACTTCAGGGGGCCGGATACACGACACCCCCTCAGTACGCGGTGCAGCAGTTCGAGAAGCACTGAGTGCCCCGCTGTAGGGTGAGGATGACCTTGGAGCCTCATCCCCTGCAGCCAGGGTGGCGCTCTTTGGACTCCGAGTCTTTTTGGATACCGAGCTGAGGATACGATCGAGGCGATCGCTCTGCATGGATTGACCACTTTCTGCGGATTCCATCCTTTGGAGTTGGCTACCCACCCCATTGGCTTGTTCCCCGCCGAAAGGGAGGACGACCCAATGTGGAAGGATCGGGTGGAGCATGCCAAGGATATCTGGGCTATCTACCCAGGACAGACTGCGCACCTGACCGTACGGTGCATGAATGCTCTGTACCGTCTGCAAGTGATGCGCGGCGAGGCGATGTCCCATCTGATGGCACTATTGGAGGCGACAAAGATTACTTTGGATAACAGAGAGGAGCTCGTGGTTGATTTGTCCACTAAAATGGTGGAGAAGGACTTGCAGGTGGAGCAGCTATCCACTGATATCCAAGAGTTGGAGGAACTAGTGGGCACCAGGGAGAACACCATTGAGGTTCTCGAGGATCAGCTCATTAACACTCAGCAGCAGCTTGCTGAGGCTAACGAGCACCTGGATATGCATCACCAGGAGATCCAGGACCTGGAGGCCAACGAGGACATCGACATCGAGGGAGGAGATGAGCATGCCTCCAGTGTGGACACTGCTGGCTCGAGGAGACCACCTTCCCCCGAGTCGAGTGTTGCCTCGTTCGCTCACTAGGTATTCAGGATAGGGTTAGAAGTTGGATGGTAGGACTCCTCGCAGCTAGCTTAGCTTTTGCACCCTTGGGGTACTAGGCTAGATAGAGTTGAGTCTTTTTGGGACAAATGATGTAATCATGATAAACTCTTTTGGACGCATGCTTGATGGATGCTGTTATCAGTTTTAAATTTGGAAGGAAAAAGTTATGCTTTTTTTATATCCTTTTGTTGGAATTGGAGTCTATCATTTTGCTTTTGACTCTTTTCGCCGCGATAAAATCTTGAACTTGGAAATATGGTGTTAAGTATATATGTGGTTTTTCAGATGGCCGGGAGGCAGCGTCGTGGCCAGAACGAGCGCGTTCCTCCACCGCCGCCACCACCTCCCACTCTGCAGGAGCTCATGGCTCAGCAGAATGAGATCTTGAGACAGCTGGCCCAGCGTCATCCACCACCTCAGCATTATGGTGGTGGGGACCATCAGCGTCACCCCGCGGCAGCTACCTAACAGGAGTTCCTTAGTACCCAGCCTCCATTGTTCACCAGGGCAGAGGACCCACTTGATGCAGATGTGTGGTTGCGAGTGGTGGAATCCAAATTCCCACTACTCCATGGAGCTTGCTCAGAAGTCACCAAAGTCAGGTTCGCCACCCAGCAGCTTCGCGGACCCGCAAGGACTTGGTGGGACCATTTTCTTGCCATGCAGCCAGAGGATCGAGAGGTGGAATGGAGGGAGTTCAAGGCAGCTTTCAGGGGACACCACATATCAGCCGGGATTATGGACCGGAAGCTCAATGAGTTTTTGGCACTCACTCAGGGCAACAGAACAGTGTTGCAGTATGCCCAGGCTTTTAATGACTTATGCCAGTATGCTGGATATCACGCAGATACGGATGAGAAGAAGAGAGACAGGTTCAAGAGGGGGCTCAGCACTAAGCTCCGTGATCGTCTCAACACCGTCAGGGCCAACAGCTACAACGAGTTGGTCAACATGGCTATCTCCCAGGAGGACTGCATTACAGCTCGACAGGCAGAAAAGAAGAGGAAGACCCCTGTGGCAGGACCTTCAGCTCAGCCACAACGCTTCAGGATTGTGTCCGACACTCAGAACAGGGGACCCCAACAGCAACAAGGGAGATGGGTGATCCAACCACAGCAGCAGCAGCAGCAGGCACCCAACCGTACCCAGTTTCCAGCTCAGAGGAACAACCAGCAGCAGCAGCAGTACCGCCAGGCAAATGATAACAGGTGTTTCACATGTGGCAACACCGGACACTACGCCAAGAATTGCCCCAGGAACCAGCAGAGGCAGGGGCAGAATGTTAATCAGAATCAAGGCAAGAGACAGAAGGTGCAAGTGAGGCAGGGCAGGCTAAACTTCACCACCATGGCTGATATTCTAGAGAGAGCACCCATCATGACTGGTATCTTTACAGTTTTGAAATATCCTGCTATTATCCTTTTTTATTCTGGTGCATCGCATAGTTTTATCAGTGCCAAATTTAGTGCCAAGTGCCAATTACCTTTTCACCACACCAATGGGGGTATCACAATTTCAACACCAGGAGGCAGGGTTGCCACTTACCAAATTAACAAGAATGTGCCGATAAAGTTTGGTAGTCTGATAATTAAAACCAACCTCCTCATTTTGGGTTTGGATAGTGTGGATATTATATTGGGAACTGACTGGTTGACCAGAAACCGGGCTGTGATGGATATAGCAGCTAGGGCCAGTGAGGTGCACTCACCAACTTGTGGTGGAACCACACTATATTTGCCTGACCAGGGTTGTACCCGTTCCTGTGCCTTCGTTATGATCGAGTCCCCAGTAGAAAAGATCCCAGTGGTCTGTGACTACCCGGATGTGTTTCCAGATGAATTGCCAGGAATGCCACCTGACCGAGACATTGAGTTCGCAATTGAGTTCCAACCCGGGACTGCTCCTATCTCCAAGAGACCCTATAGGATGCCTCCCGCGGAATTGGCAGAACTGAAAAAGCAATTGCAAGAGTTGTTGGATAAGGGGTTCATTCGCCCAAGTACTTCACCATGGGAATGTCCAGCATTATTTGTGAAGAAAAAGGATGAGAGTTTGAGGATGTGTGTTGACTACCGCCCTCTCAATGCGGTGACTGTCAAGAACAAATACCCACTGCCCCGTATTGATGTTCTGTTTGATCAGCTAGTGGGAGCCAAGGTATTCTCCAAAATAGACCTTCGCTCAGGTTACCATCAGATCAAGATCCGTGCCAGTGACATTCCCAAGACGGCTTTCTCTACCAGATATGGGTTGTATGAATTTTTGGTGATGTCTTTTGGGCTGACCAATGCCCCGGCTTATTTTATGTACCTGATGAACTCAGTATTTATGCCAGAATTGGATAAGTTCATGGTCGTTTTCATTGATGATATTCTGGTCTATTCCAAGAATGAAGACGAACATACTGAGCACCTGCACATCGTGCTTCAGCGACTACGCGATCATCATCTTTATGCTAAGTTGTCTAAATGTGAGTTCTGGCTGAAGGAGATTAAATTCTTGGGTCACACAATTTCCCAGGATGGGATATCAGTTGATCCTGAGAAGGTACAAGAGGTGATGGATTGGAAGCCCCCGACTACAGTAAGGCAGATTCGGAGTTTCTTAGGATTGGCAGGGTATTATCGACGATTTATTCCGGATTTCTCCAGAATTGCCAAACCAATGACTGAACTGTTGAAGAAGGGAGTCAAGTATGATTGGAGCCAAAAGTGCGAGGATGCCTTTCACACTTTGAGGCAGCATTTGACAACAGCCCCAGTGCTGGCTCAACCTGACAACACCAAGCCATTTGAAGTTTATTGTGATGCTTCTAGTACAGGATTGGGATGTGTCTTGATGCAAGAGAACAGAGTCATTGCTTATGCCTCCCGAGCACTCAGGCCCCATGAGCAGAACTACCCTACACATGACCTGGAATTGGCAGATGTGGTTCATGCTCTTAAGATATGGAGACACTACTTGATGGGAGCTCACTGTAACATCTATACTGATCACAAGAGCCTCAAATACATCTTCACTCAGGCAGATCTGAACATGAGGCAAAGGAGATGGTTGGAGTTAATCAAGGACTATGATTTGGAAGTGCATTACCATCCTGGTAAAGCCAATGTTGTGGCAGATGCCTTGAGCAGAAAGGCCCAGTGCAATTGTATAAGCATGGATGCAAGAGTTACCACCCTGTGCGATGAGTTGTGCAAGCTGAACCTGGAAGTTGTTCCTTCCGGTGAATTAAGTTATATCTCGGTGGAACCCACATTGCAAGAGCAAATAGTGAGGGCACAGATTGAGGATAAGGGTGTTCAAATGATTAAGGAAATGATCAAGCAAAAGACAGAGAAATACAAATGCTTCTGTCAGGACAGCAAGGGAATTTTATGGTTTGGAGACCGATTGGTTGTTCCCAAGGACCCTGAACTCAGAAAGAAGATCCTAGATGAAGCTCACCTTTCCAAATTCTCCATGCACCCTGGTAGCAACAAGATGTACCATGATCTCAGATCTTTATATCGGTGGACCAGAATGAAGAGGGAAATTGCCAAGTACATATCCGAGTGTGACACTTGCCAGAGGGTAAAAGCTAGTCATTTGAAGGCAGCAGGCCCTTTGCAACCCCTTCCCATACCATCTTGGAAATGGGAGGACATTTGCATGGACTTCATCATAGGACGGCCCAATACCTCCAGGCACCATGATTCAATTTGGGTTATTGTGGACAGATTGACCAAGACCGCTCATTTCTTGCCAGTACACACCACCCACAGGACCGAGAAGTATGTAGAGATCTACATTGACCAGATAGTTCGTCTGCATGGGATACCAAGGACTATAGTCTCAGACCGAGGAGCACCTTTTGTGGCACGATTTTGGGAGCAATTGCAGGAATCACTTGGGACCCAAGTCATACGAAGCTCAGCATACCATCCCCAAACCGATGGCCAGACAGAAAGGGTAAACCAGATTTTGGAAGACATGTTGCGGGCATGTGCACTACACTACGGAAAGGATTGGGACAAGTGTCTTTCCTTGGCAGAGTTTTCTTACAATAACAGCTATCAGTCCAGTCTGAAGATGGCACCCTTTGAGGCATTGTATGGGAGAAGGTGTAGGACCCCACTGAATTGGTCTCAGGCAGGAGAGAGGGAAATTTTTGGGCCAGATTTGGTACTTGAAGCGGAGGCAAAGGTCAGGATCATCAAGAAGAACCTAGAAGCTGCTCAAGCCAGGCAAAAGAGCTATCATGATAAGAGGCAGAAGCCTCTACAGTTTGAGGTAGGAGATCATGTTTATCTTAAGGTATCACCAACCAAGGGTGTCCAGAGATTCGGGATCAAGGTCAAGTTAGCTCCTCGCTACATTGGACCCTACGAGATCAAGGAGGCTTGTGGACCCGTAGCTTATCAATTGGAATTGCCACCTCATATGTCAGCAGTTCACAATGTGTTCCATGTATCTCAATTGCGGAAATGTGTTCGCCTACCCACTGAAGTGCTGCCAGAACCGGACATTGAGATAGAACCGGACTTATCTTACCAAGAGTACCCCGTCAAAGTATTAGATCAAAAGGAGAGATCAACTCGGGCAAGGTCAATCAGAATGTACAAGGTTCAGTGGAGTCACCATTCAGCAGAGGAAGCTACATGGGAGACTGAGGATTTTCTACGCTCTCGCTTCCCCGACTTTCTGCCCAAAGGAGTCGGTATGTAACCCCAAAACCCCACCCCCACCTGCCCTTTGAATTCAATTATAAGAAAAAACTTAGATAACAAGGATAGTCTAAGTTGTGGATTTAACTTAAGAAGGGCTTCCTTCTGAAGTTGCAAAGAGAATGACATTCGAAGAGCAGTTAATAAGAGAAACTTGAGTATAAAGAAAAGGTAGCACACCCACACACCTTCAAGCACCCCTCCAAGGGACTCTACCTAAAATCTCGGGGCGAGATTCCTTTAAGGGGGGGAGGGCTGTAACACCCCAGGTGTTACTCAGGGTGTCCACCCAGGGCTACTCCCTTTTAACCCATTATCACATGAAGATTGATATGGGCAAAGTACCTCAAACTTGGAATTCAAGGTCCTAAGCAAGTGCAAACTATCTTGGATATCATGCCCTAGCTTGTCATGCACATCTAAGTGGGAATTTCCCCAAAACCCTAAAGCAAACCCCTTTTGGGCAATAGGAACCCTAATTGAAGCTAGGATCAAAAGGTCATGTAAACCTTATGATCATGGCTTGGGCCAAATATAAAAGTTGTAATATACTTCATAACCTACAGTTAATAGTAAGGAAGTACCCCCAAAAAGTTTTCAGAAAAGTCCTAAAAAGTTCACCTAAGGTTCAGCACAAGGGAGAATTCAGATTTTGCCTAAGTATAAAAACTAACCCTTGAACAAAGATTCCACATGTTCACCTTAATCCAAATTTCAAAACCCTTCGACTCAATTGACAAAGTGGCGACAAATTAACCCTAGAATAGCCTGGAAAGAGGTGACACCTACCCTAGGGCGCTAGACACGACTTGACACCATTTTTGTCTTGGCTTGGACCTAGCTGACACAGCCAACTTCTTCCCCCTCTATCTCCCTACCCCGACCATATCTTGACTTGGAACTCACAGCAAAAAGGTAGGATATGGAGCAGGGAAGCGACCGTACACAGTGACTTTGCCAAGATACGCACGCTATGGTGCTCAAATCCGCCGTTGAACCATGGCAGAAGCGAGCTTCCACGTGTTCGACACGAGCTGACATCCGGGGGCGCGCTCAAAGCACGCTCGTGCGCGAACCCCCACGCGCCCACGGCCGCCCGTGACCACGCCCGCGCCACGGCTATAAAGCCCGCCCCAGTGCTCGGCTGCTTTCCCCGTTGCCTCCTCCGTACCTCACCTGACCTTCCCGAGCCAGCCCTTAGCTCCGGCGACCTCCCCGTGACCCGCCAGTGCCGCCCGAGAGCAACCACCATGGACAGCCCCTTTCCCGTCCTCCTCCGTTCGATCCAAGCCCTCAGATAGCTTCCTGGTGAGGCCGTGAAGCTTGCTCAAGCTTGAACCGAGGACCCGCATCACCGGAATAGCGCAATCGTGCTCGCCGGAGTTCAAAAACCCGCCGGCGCACGTGGACCAGGTAAGCCTCTGCACCATTTTCCAATTCGTCGCGCGCATGGCCTCTACATCACCCCGTGGAGCTCCTCGTGCACCTTAATTGAGCTATACCGTCGTGGTTTGGCCGGAACAGGAGCCGCCGACGACCCCCGCCGCCTGTGTTTGTGGCCAGGGTAGCTCCGACCACGTCCGAAGCCGACCCGCACACCGACGTGACCGTCGTGACCTCCCGGACGTCACTGACCACCCCGCCGGAGCTCTTCTGCCGCCGGTAAGCCTCGCCGCCGTAATCTATGCCGCGGATACTGTTTAAGTCAGCCAGGGAGCGCGGGTTAGATTTCGGTTAGGCCCAGGGGGTTTTGTGCGATGTCAGTGACCCACGCCAATAGTAGACCGATGACTATTTTGCGAGAGAAGAGGGGGATAAAACCCAGGGGCCTCAGCGCAAACCTGTTTTCTTTTCCATTTTCGAATTTAGTTTCTTTTAATATGGCAGATAACTTAATAAATGCATAACTTGAAGAATAATCATCCAAAAATTGTCAAACCAATTTTGCTAGACTCTGAGAAATATGAACTATCAGATAAAAATAGTAAAACCCATAGTTCCTGTATTCTTTTCTGAAGTTTTGAATTAATTAAGAAACTGCTAAAAACTTAATATTAGAAGGAAAAATAGAAATATTGTTTGACTAGGGTTAGCAAAATTTGGAGAAGTTTATATCTACCTACTGACCCAATTAAAAATGCTAAACCTCTCTGTCCACCCCATTAAGTTAGTTTTTGCCCCTTGTTTTACAATAGGCTTAAGGTTAAGAAAAATAGAAAATGTGATTTAAATAATGAACCAGAGGGTACCCCTATTTTTGTTAGGATACTTATTCAATGTAGTTCACTGGAAAAATCTATCATACCCTATTTTAGTATAAAATAAGTAAGATACCTTTTATTTTAATAAAACAAGAGAAACTTAGAAAAACCCTACAAAAATAACCCCAAGGTGAAAACACCCCCACTCTTGGGATAGAAAATGTTTTGCTATTAAGAACTTAAGAAAAATATGAAATCTGTTGTTTGACATTTTTCAAATAACAATGTAGTAGAAAGTGCCTTTTTGACATTAAACTTTAGAAAATCATAACTAAATAACCACCCCTTAGCCTCCTGTGGTTTTTGACACAGAAGCCTATTATTACTGTTAGATGCCAACAAAAATAATCTTTAAGACAGACCCCACCTCTAATTAAGAGATGTAGTGTAAAGTGGCCCATTTTACACCACTCTTGTTATTTTTATCTAAAGCATAGCCTTTATATTTTAAGCCTCAAATTCTTAAAACAAGCTAGAATAGCAAATGGCAACCCACTGTAATTTTTACAGAATTTTCGGAAATTTTTAAACCACTGTCATAGTTCAAACCTACACTAGAAACCATAAGTGGAAATTAAAGAAAGGAAAATAAATAATGGTAATTAGTGTCATCCTAAAACCCTTGTAAATTACCCACTAAAATGTATAAAGACAATACAAATCCACTATGATTATCCTCAACAATAAAAACCTAAGCCTAAAAAAGTAATAAACATAACCCACTTGGAAGCCCTGCTTGACCGAGAAACCCTAAGTTACTATTTTAACTTAGTTTTCTTTTTGTTAGGCATAATGTTATTAATCCTGCATAATCATGACATACATGTTCATTGCATTCGATAGACTGTAACCTTGCGGACGGAGAGTACGTCCTCGTGCCGGAGCAAGGAGCTGCTCAGGAGGTAACCCCAGATCCAGCACCAGAGCCTGCACCAGAGGACCTGCCTGCCACTGCTTTGGAAGGCAAGCCCCGGTTTTATGCATAACCTGTTATTTATACTATTTTACTTCACTTAATGATTGTAGGATTGATTGTGCACTTAGGTGTAGGAGTTGTGTTGAAACCCTAGTTGCATGATCTCAGGAATCCTATTGAGATGGAAACTAATATGCTGGGACGAGTAGCTGCTTTATTAATTAGGATCTCGGTAGAAGTCGAGTGATTTTTCTAGCACTCGCGCGAGATCAGGGAATTGGTTGTATCCACCTTCTTATCATAATGATGCTGGTTTGTGGGCAACAATCCATGGGGATTGGTTGTCTACGGGATAACAATCCATGGGGATTGGACCGGGCCAATAACGCAGCCGGACACGTCTGCAGAGAAGGTGTGGACCATCCACTGCGACGACGCATGGTGCCATGCGAGGGCAGGCGCAGCTGCAGTCATTACTTCACCCACAGGGGTCAAGCACAGATATGCAGCACGACTCAGCTTTGCTTTGGAGTCCGACAGATGCACCAACAATGTAGCAGAGTACGAAGTTGTCATCCTCGACCTTCGCAAGCTACGGGCACTTGGTGTCACCACCTGCATAATCAGAACAGACTCCAAAGTGGTTGCCGGCCAAGTCGAGAAAGATTACGCAGCAAAGGACCCCGCACTTATGCAGTATCTCGCGGCTGTCCACAGTATCGAGAGACAATTCAAGGGCTTTACCTTGCAGCACATGGACCGAGCCAAGAATGAGGAGGTCGACGCATTGGCCAAGGCAGCCGCCAGAGGCAAGGCCCTGCCCTCCGACGTGTTCTACCATGTCATAGGAACGCCAGCCGTCCGCAGCCCAGAGGGCCTCCAAATCACCAACGACGCCGAGGGCCACCGCATAGTCAATCTCATCATGACCGAAGACTGGCGGGCACCAATAACCCTGTTCCTCCAGGGATACTACCATCCAAGCGATATCAACGAGGCCAAGGGCCTCAAACACCGAAGCCAGGACTTCGCACTCATCGAGGGACATCTTTACAAAAAGGGGGTCAGTCAACCCATGCTTAAATGTGTCACCGAGACCGAAGGCGTCCAGATCCTGCGCGAAGTCCATAGTGGAAGTTGCGGCTCTCACGCAGGGCCTAGGGCCCTGGCCGTCAAGGTGATCCGTCAAGGCTTCTACTGGCCTGCTATGATTTGCGCCGCGAATCGGGTGACGAGGTCCTGCGAAGCCTGCCAAAAATTTTCTCCACGCTCGGGAAACCCTTCGCAGTTCACAAAGCTAATCGCCCACACGTGGCCTCTTCAGCGCTGGGGCCTGGACATTGTCGGGCCGCTACCCACGGCCCAAGGGAACCTCAAGTTCACCTTCGTCTCCGTCGAGTATTTCACCAAGTGGATCGAGGCAAGAGCGGTATCCACGATAACATCGAAGACCGCCCATAAGTTCTTCTGGCAAAACATTGTTTGCCTATTCGGAGTCTCGTCCAAGCTCACAGTTGACAATGGCAAACAATTTGACAGCCAAGACTTCAGGGACTTCTGCTTCTCCATTGGCACCAAGCTTGCCTTCGCCTCAGTGTACCACCCGCAATCCAACGGCGTCGTGGAGCGTGCCAACGGCAAGATTTTCACGGCGATCAAGAAAATGATCCTCGATGACAAGAAGGGTAAATGGGCCGACCTGCTACCTGAAGCAGTCTGGGCACTGAACACGACCGAGTGTCGGGCGACCGGATTCACTCCCTTTCGCCTGCTATACGGATCGGAGGCCATGACCACGCAGGAAATCAAACATGGGTCCCCGCGGACAAGCGCTTCAGCAGTACCCGACGTCGAAGAGCTAACCTCCAAATATCTCATCGACGAATACCGTGTCTTCGCCCTGCAGGCCCTTAACAAATACCAAGCCCAAACGAAGGCCTGGCACGACCACGCATCGTCCTAAGAGAATTCAATGAAGGGGACCTCGTACTTGTCCGCACAACCCGGACAGAGTCACGAGGTAAGCTGGAGCCAAAGTGGGAAGGACCATTTATTGTCAAGACGAAGTCGTCTCCCATCGCGTACAGACTAACAATGCAATCTGGCGAAGACCTGGAACATTCCTGGAATATAGATAATCTCCGCAAATTTTTTGTTTGAATCCTCAGGGCCATTACGCCCTTGTAATTCACCAAACATTATTATTCCGGCCCGCACTCTTTTCCTCTTGGGGGGTGAGGTTTTTAATGAGGCGGAGCCACGCAATATACCCGTAAAAATCCCCCGCAAAAATTAAGACACAATATGTCGAAAAAGACCCCATCGACGGTCTTCGGCATTCGACCACACCAAAGTCACCGCGAGGGGCAGCGCTAACTACCCTCGTGTGCGACACTCCGCGCTAAAGTCGCCTAAGGGTGCAGCCGGAATCTCCATGCAAAAGTCGCCTAAGGGTGCAGCCGGACTAGCACAACAAGTGCGTAAAATCGAAGTCTTCCTCAAAAGACTATCCATGCAAAAGTCACCTAAGGGTGCAGCCAAACTAGCACAACAAGTGCGTAAAATCGAAGTCTTCCTCAAAAGACTATCCGTGCAAAAGTCGCCTAAGGGTGCAGCCGGATTAGCACAACAAGTGCACAAAATCGAAGTCTTCCTCAAAAGACTATCCGTGCAAAAGTCGCCTAAGGGTGCAGCCGGACTAGCACAACAAGTGCGCAAAATCGAAGTCATCTTCAAAAGACCATCCGTGCAAAAGTCGCCTAAGGGTGCAGACGGATCCTCCGTGCAAAAATCGACTACGGGTGCAGCCGGACCAACACAATAAATGCTCAAGATCAAGTGCACAAGTCGCCTACGGGCGCGGCCGGATCAGCGAAGGCACGCAGCCTTATCATACAAATTATAGTTACATACATGCAGCGAGGGCATCACACATTACATCGGCTCAACCTTCGGGATGATACCCATCTCCCTATAGTTGAACAGCATTATCCTCAATTCATCGCCCTCAAACAGACTTCGCAGCTCTCCCTCACCTACACTCGCCCCAGCCGGCAAGGCCAGCAATTCCCGCTTGCCAGCCCCGTCCACACGAAGACGACCACCGTCCACCTCACCACGATGACGCCTATCACTTTGTGACAACTCACTCACTCTCCGTTTCGCCACCACCCTTCGCCGCCTATGCCCAGTACTCGCACCCGGAAGATCCTCATCACCCATTACATGCGGAGAAGCCTCCGCCGCAGCCACATCCAATGCTGCAAAGTAATCCAAATCCTGATCCGAAGACTCCTCTGTCCACACAATCGAACTCCCATAATCATCAGACTCAAAACACTTAGACACAGAATCATCTTCAGCAACCACGGTCGAAGCCGCCACAAAATTAGCAGTGTCAGTAGCGGTTGCGTGCGCAGGACAAAATCCTGAACCTGCGCAGCAACCAAGGTTCAGTAACACAGACAAAATTTACAAACTCCCCAACACCTACTAAGCCACCTACGAAGGCCCAGCCGCGGCCATGGGGTCTTCGGCTACCGGCTTCGCCACCACCTTCGGGGGATCTTCGGCCATCGGCGCAGGGGCTGGCAAAGGGCCTTCACCGGCCATAGTAGGCACGAGTGCAGTAGAGGAGCCTTCACCGGCATCCGAGGGCAGCATCGGGTTGACCTCAGCCTCGGGCAGCGCACCGACCAGATCTCCAAGGTCCTCGACATCCTCGGCACGTGCCATCTGTAGCAACACCACACTCATTCAGCAAAACCACACGTACCCACACATAACCACACAAAACAAAAGATAACCTTTACCTGCTCTCTCGCCCGGTCAGACCGCTCCCTAACCACCTCCCGACCGTGCGGACCCCACATCCTATCGAAGAGTGCCCCCGCTGACTGCTTTACCACAGGGTCTTCGACCTTGAAAATTTCACGCTCAAAGTTCTCGTCTGATTGGTTGAAGACCTCGTAGTGTTTGCACCCCTCGCGGGACAACGCATTCATGGTCCCCTTGCAGGTCACGAGGGAGGCGAAGTACATGAAGCTCTGCACAATAGTCGGGAGCACCAGTAGCTCCTTCTGCAACCATTCGAGGAAGCGAAGGCCTGCCTCTTGGTCGGGTACTTCGAAGTCTGCAGACCGCGCACCCAGATCGCGGTACGCTTCCACGAGCTGCGCGTGCGTTTGCTCGACTTCCGAGCGCGCTGAGGCCTCGGCCTTGTCCACGCGACCGCGCAGGGCGTTGAACCTCGCCTCCCACTCCTCGGCGCGTTGGCTGGCGAGACTGTTCTCCGCCCACGCCACTTTAGCCTCCGCTTGCGCAGCCTGCGCTTCAGCGACGGCCTAGTTAGCCTCCCTCCTCTCCTCCGCCAGGCGGCGCCGGAGGTCCGTCTTCTCGGCCTCCAAGGCGGCCACCTTCTCCGCCAGCCTACGGTTTTTTGCTTTCCGCAGCCGACTTCTCTCGGACAGCATCCGCATGCTGCGCCCGAAGGTTCTCGACTTCGGCAGAGATGTTCGCAGTCAGGACACCCGACGCAACACGGTCGGCGAAGTCGGCCGCCTAACAAAATCACATGAGACCCAAACCTTCATGGAAACAACAAACATCGAAGTCCAGCACAACTTACTTGCTTCAGCTGCTGCGACACCTCCCTCAGCCGCTGGGACATGGTACCCGCCACGTCCTTAGCGGCAGCGGCTGTCAGAATCTCACCGCTCGCGCAGAAGGCGGCCCACGGGTCCTGCGTGCCTCCCTTCGTCTTTACCACCGCCGATGGCGAAGTGGTTGCCACCGAAGGTGGGACAACAACCAATTGTCCCTCACCCGACCCTGCAACATATCTCCGGTCAAAAAAAACTTACCAAGATAATCCTCGACACTGATATTCGTGCCGAAGTCAGCAACATGTCTACCCGGCGAAGGCAGCTTCGCGGGCGATGGCACCTCCCGTCCCTTCGCGGGTCCGCCCGGGGGAGGCTTGGTTCCGCCAGAGGATGTAGTCTTCGCGCCCGTCGACGCCTTGCTGGGCCCGGGGGCAGCCGGCTTCGCAGCCGGCACCGGCTTGCTACTACCGGAGGCAGCAGCCTTCGCGCTCCCCCGCGCCCTTTTCGCCCGCGCATAGGATCTGCCATCCTGACGACCACCCGACGCTTCTGCACAGCGTCTTGACGGTCCTTGTTCATCACTGCCGACACAACAGCAGCAATATTCCGTCCGTAAGGAAACACCCTCAAGTCACGAGTCATGCGAGACGTAAAGAAGTCTTCGCCAGCCGCGCGGGGGATCGGAACGTTCTTGGGCCACCGACCCCCAGTAACCTCCAGCATCCGCGCCGAAGACTCCCGGAGCTCGGGCGAAGACATCCTACCCCAGAGGGCTGCGCACGTCCCCATCAGCTCCACAGCAAAACTATCGGAGACCCCAGCTCCCCCACCACAGTACCTAGTTTTCTTTTCTTAGTGGCTGGGGCGGCCTCCTACGCAGAGTCTTCTTCAGTCACAGTCGCTGGCCCTTTCCCGTGGCGATCGACAGCGTCATCCCCGGGATAACCGTCGTACGGTAAGCGATTCAACTCGAAGACCCTATTCAGGCGGTCGTTGGATCCGCGAATATCCCAGCTCCGCAGGGCCTCCGTCCTCGGCACATAACGCCCCACAATTCGCACCGCCCCATCCTCCGCTTCACGCACGACCGCGGCAGGATCCCGTCCACGCACATCCAGAGCAAAAAGTGGACTTCACACTTTTCGCCCACCCAGGGAGGGCATCTCGCGAGGGCATACTTCGCCCAATGCCCATCCATGCGCCAAGGGCCACACCCCATACCCAATGAATTCCTCAACTAGATCGCGCCCACTACTCGTACGGGCAGCGATCCGAAGGGCTCCTTCATTCTCATCATCCTCCGCTACATCAAATGGCGGGTACACTACATAATAATGGGAGCACATAATGGCCGCAGGGAGCCCTAGGTGGTCTTCGACTTCGGCCTCTGAAACATAGAACCAGTAATCCCACCAGTTGCCCCATTTATTACGGCCACAGGGAACCAACTCCACGACTTCCATCGAAGTCTTCCCGGACTTCGGCGTGAAAGTGCACGATCCAAATTGTGCAATCTTATGTCCAATTTTTCTTTTCTGCCAGTGCAGACAGTATTGCTTGGTGAAGACTTCCACCGAAGGCTGACCGCCATACGAAGTCGTCGCCCAGACGTACTTCGCCGGAGCCACCACGGCGTTAGGTGTCAGCTGGTGGACCTGGACTTCGAATCTCTGCAGGACCTCCGACACAAACCGATGCGCAGGTAGACGAAGGCCGGCGGTGAAAAATGCCTCGAAAACAACCAACTCGCCCTCGGGCTCGGGAACCTCCTCTGCCCCCGGGACACGCCCAACCCCGCTGCCAAAATATCCCAACTGTTGCATATCCTGCACGCGGACCGACGAAATCCACGAAACGCCAAACTCCACCGTATCACCCGGTCGTAACTCTGCCGCTGCCACATTGCTTGAGGTATCTTCGGATGACGCCTCGGCCGTCGGCGTGGTCGCAACAGACGAGGAAGAAGACAGCATGGCTACGTACCGTCGGCGGCGGCGTGCGGTCTGCTTCATGCGGGCCAGATCTCTGACGAACAGGAGCAAGGAGGGCAGGCGAGCAAACGAGCAGTTTCAAAAGGAGGCTAGGGTTTTCGTGGCACGCAGAAAGGTAAAATTCAACCTGCGCCGCCCCCACCCCCTTTTATACACAGGACGCGACGCTTCGGGAAACCCACAATCCAACAGTACGGCGTCCATCAACGGTCACATCAAAAACCCCCGCGGAACCACTTCGAGCAAGGGCAGCGTCTCCACCATCTAGCGACGTCTTTGGCACCAGATGACTTAGTCGAACTGGTCCCTCGGAGGGCAAATGTTGGGGCGAAGGCGAAGACGCTACCCTTCGCTCGATGCCTTCGCCAATCTCGCTGCACAAACGGAGGCGAAACGACCGACAGTTTCCACCCTTCGTCCAACACGCTGCAAGACGAAGGCCTACGATGAGGTCGCCCCGTCCCTCGTCCTCATCTAACACGAAGGCCCACGTGGAATTCGGCCCATTGTAACAGGCCCCGCGCGGCTGAGTGTATTACGGGCCCGATTTGTAAAGGCTTTTCTGTAATGGCAGTCTGTAACCCTGCTTTATGGGAATATTCCGGGGATGACCTAGGTGCCTGAGGGCACATGTGTCCTTAATCCAAGACGTTGGGCACTCAGGCACCTATAAATACCCCCGCACAGTGCCCTTGAGAGGCCAGATTAACAGAGCAATTGCCATCCCGAGCTAAAACCCTGTTTGTACTCCACTTACTCCCCTGTTGGATCATCTTGCCCAGGAGAGCAAGTTCCGACACATGCCTCGGATGGATTCTTCCTCCGAAGCCCCTGGTCATCTCCGAGAATCTGTAAGCTTCCTCCCTTCTTTGGCGGAAGTCGTTGTCAGCCCGGATGTACTCATCCATCTTCTGAAGCAGCTTCTCCAGAGTTTGTGGGGGCTTCCTGGCGAAGTATTGAGGCGTAGGTCCTGGCCGAAGACCCTTGATCACGGCCTCAATGACAATTTCATTGGGCACTGTGGGCGCTTGTGCCCTCAGTCGCAAGAACCTTCGGACATATGCTTGAAGGTATTCCTCATGGTCTTGCGTGCACTGGAACAAGGCCTGAGCTGTGACTGGCTTCGTTTGGAAGCCTTGGAAACTGGTAACCAGCATGTCCTTGAGCTTCTGCCACGACGTGATTGCCCCTGGCCGAAGGGAAGAATACCATGTCTGGGCTACGTTCCGGACTGCCATGACGAAGGACTTTGCCATGACAGCTGCATTGCCTCCGTATGAGGATATTGTTGCCTCATAGCTCATCAAAAATTGCTTTGGGTCCGAGTGCCCATCATACATGGGTAGCTGGGGTGGCTTGTAGGATTGTGGCCATGGGATAGCCTGCAGTTCTGCTGCCAAGGGAGAAGCATCATCAAAAGTAAAGGTATCATGATTAAAATCATCATACCATCCATCTTCGTTGAATAAGCCCTCTTGACGAAGCTCCCTGTGTTGGGGCCTTCGGTCTTGGTCATCTTGAGCAAGATGACACACTTCCTCAGTAGCTTCATCGATCTTCCTTTGAAGATCGGCCAGCCGAGCCATCTTCTCCTTTTTCCTTTGGACTTGTTGATGGATGATTTTCATGTCCCTGATCTCTTGGTCCAACTCCTCCTCCTGGAATGTTGGACTGGTGGCCTTTCTCTTCTGGCTTCGGGCCTCTCGGAGAGAGAGAGTCTCCTGGTTTGTGTCCAGTGGCTGCAGTGCAGCAGGCCCTGGCGCTGTTATCTTCTTCGGCGGCATGACGAAGGTCAGTGCTTTGCCGAAGGTTGTGGAAGTGAGTACACTGGAGGTGGGCGCCAATGTTGGGGACTTGTTCTCAAATGCTATGAGTTAAGAACAAGGCAACACAAAAATGTTAATGGTTAAAGTCCTTCGTCCTCCGAAG
Source organism: Zea mays (assembly GCF_902167145.1). Classification (NCBI taxonomy): domain Eukaryota; kingdom Viridiplantae; phylum Streptophyta; class Magnoliopsida; order Poales; family Poaceae; genus Zea; species Zea mays. The sequence continues at coordinate 82,312,781 of NC_050096.1, read as the reverse complement.
CATTATCTCCTTTAGGATATAATGATCTTCAGACGAAGATTATGAAGGACGTACCTTCGTCATTATAGCATATATTAATGAAAGACGAAACATATGAAACATGAGAAATAACATGAATAATTATACGACATCATAATGCATCTTTTATTATATAATTGTGAATGAATAAGAACAATATTGAATTACATTTGTACCTTCGGCTTGACAGAAGACAAAAAATACAAGCGTGATGCACAAGCGAATACAAGTCAGCGTGAACAGTGCGGGATACAGTTCATCTATTTATAGGCACAGGGCGCAGCCTGTGTAAATTTACATTTATGCCCTTGATATTTTCTATTGACTTATATACAACCCAATGAGGACTAGATAGCCTTTTCCCCTTTAAGTCGGTTCCTTTTTCCGCCACTGAACCGAAGCTCCCTTGCGCGTAGCTTCGGAGCAACATCAGCCTTCGTCTCGACCATGCTTTTCACATCGTATATGGTTTTAACCCGAGTCCGAATGTGCCTGTTCATATATTACACTTGGGAAACATTGTTAAATCATGTTTTTGAGAACCTTCGGAAGACGAAGGCCCCCAACAGTACTATATGTGATGATGAACTTGTCAACGTTTTGTCATACTTAAATGGGTGGAATCTTCAATAAATTCTAGAAAAAAAATAAGCAGCACCTCTTCTTGAAGCTTATGGCGCTATGAACAGATCTCTACGCTACCTAAGTATGAAGTGGATTTATAAAGTAGAAATATTAGTACCAATTGAAGACACCAATAGTTCTACAAGGGCGTGGTAGTAAAAAATCGTTATTGTACTCAAGTCAGTACCAGTTCTAGCTAATTAAAGGAACTGATACTAATTTCCTCATACGGAAGAAGCTCTGATCTCTAGCGGTGAGACTAATTTCCATCGGTTTTCGTAAGTAAGCCAATGAAAATTAGCTATTTTCTGTCCGTTGCTAAGAAAAATTAACTATTTTTTATTCATTAATATAGAAGAGCTACAGTCTCAAGAAAATTATTCAGATTACTTACTTTGGTGAATATAAAGCAAACCAGACTGCATGATCTGGTTACACTAGGCATGCCGATATGCGGCAATTTCCGACCTAATAAGACACACGGTACACACCAGACGTACAATACAAAACGAAAGCCGGCGCATCCATTTTTATTTTCTTTGTCACACCTAGTAACAACCAGCTAATACACACGACAGCAGCTGAATAGTATATGCAGAATACCCATATCTTGCTTCGTCCAGCACTGACTGCCGTACGTCGGTAAACTCGCGGTGCCATTTTTTTAGCTGTCCGAGGCTGCAGCTGCCGCGTCGGCCTGCCTCTGTTTGGCGTATTCGACGAGGCCGTCGACGTCGGGCAGCACCGCCTTGGCCGCTCCGAGCGCGCCGAACCGCTCCACGAACGCGCTCAGCCGCGGGGTCCTCGTGGCGTCGAAGATCCTCATCCCGTTTAGCTTCTCGGCGGCGTGCACCCACGCGACCAGCGCTCCCAGCGTGACGTCCAGGTACCCGACGCTGTCACCACCGAAGAAGGGCTTGCCCTCGGAGATCTCCGTGAAGGCCGCCTCCAGGTTCTCGGCCGCGGCGAGCGCCTGCTTCAGCGCGTCGGCCTTTTCCTCCTGCGTCTTGGCCCTTGCCGATTGCAGCCACGAGGCTAGGAGCTGCAAAGGGAAGGACGCATCCGTCCGACGACGCCGAACTCCGTCAATATGCATCGGACATCTATCGTACTCGTGCCGCCGGAGATCGTACGTTGAATAATACAAATAAAAGATGAACGACAAAGTCATCAGCAGCATGAGTAGTACGACCTTGTCGTCAATGTAGGCACCCCAGAAGCGAGCCACGGCGCGCTGGTGCGGGTCGGCAGGGAGAAGGGACGGGCCACCAGTGCCGGCGAAGGCCTCGTCGATGTACTGCACGATGATCTGCGACTCGCACACAGGCTTGCCGTTGTGGAGGAGCACGGGCACCTTCTTGTGCACCGGGTTGGACTCGAGGAGCAGCTCGCTCTTGCTGCCGGAGAGGTCCTCCTCCACGTTCTCGTAGCTCAGGCCCTTGAAGCTGAGCGCGAGCTTCACCCGCAGGACGAATGGGCTCGCCCACGCCCCCAGCAGCTTGAGTTCATCGTCACCTCCTCCGGCCATTATTGGGCTAGTTTGTGCTGCGTTGTTGAGTCAAGTGCAGCTAGAGAAGAAGTGCATGTATATAGTGCTTTGATGGCTTGCTGGGTATCGAACTGTTGGCCGAATCTGATCTGGACGGACGTGATAATGCTGGACGATACGGCGTTTCTTTAGTTTATTTGTTGATTTTTGGGGGTGCTGCAACTCGCAACTATCGGAGAGATAGTAAACAACGTTGGAATTTAGAAATGTACAGATTTGTTCTACTCTTCTGGGAGAAGATGCCTAGGAACTAGCAGGAAGTAAACGTATCACTATCTCTAGCAGCTTACATATCATATCTCATATCTAATTTTCTATTTTAAACTTCACTCTATAAACAATATAGTATACAACAGTATTTTGCATAAATATTTGCACTAAAGACAGCCATAATGTGCCACTCGATGGTGGCCTGGCTCAAGCCGTGAAATTTCCACTTGAGTAGAAGCCTAGGAAGTGGTAATTGGTAAACAAAACCAAGAATGTAGGCGCAGGAGAGGAGAGTGTAGAAGATTTTTTTCGTAAAACAAGTCAGTCATTGGTTGTTGGTCAAAGTGTCCAGACTAGTTATATTAGTTCAAGGAACAAAATCCATATTGTCCTTAATCAATAATTAGAAACAATAGTGTTCCTATCCCATTCATTCAATTACCTGGTCAGCTCACACATCTCTCATATGACTAAACTTATTAAATGCCCTAAACTAGAGCAATTGTCATCCTCACAGAGAATGGCGGACCAAATGTCCTGTCGGTAACTTAGTTGGTCCTACTGGTTAGTGAATGATGATTTGGTGCCCTCTGTAAAGGATGACAAAAAATTAAATACCCCAAACTGGATTATGTCAACACTATAGATTTATACTAATTTAATTTGACCTACCGTGTATAATTTAAAGAGCCCCTAAGGCTATTATCAGTTAAAAGTTTCATGCACTGTTTTTAATGTTACCACATTATATTTAAACTAGGTAACCGTGTATGTAGGGTTCATCCCCATAAAACTCTACCATCTTTCATGAAACTCTCTCTATTTCTCTACTCATAATTGCATTTACATGTCAGCAAGCATGATGATGTGTCACCATATTTAATGAGTATGAAACTTCGATTGAGAATGTCCTAACAGATACTACTCAGGCCATTCTCCGTGGAGGGTTTCATCGTACTTGAAAGGATCACGATGGCCAAGAGGGGGTGAATTGGGATTTTCTAAAATTCAACAATAATTAAACCCTAAGCAAGAGCCCAACTTCACCCCAATAACTAGCAATAAGAGAATACTACTAGAAATACAACAATGCTAAGACAATACTTCAACTACTTGCTAAACAAATGCACAAGGTAAAATACTTGAATTAAGTGCGGAATGTAAAGCAAGGTTTAGAAGACTCCTCCAATTTTTCCCGAGGTATCGAAAAGTCGGCACTCTCCCCTAGTCCTCGTTGGAGCACCCGCGCAAGGGTATCCCCCCCCCCTTGGTCTTCACAAGAACCAAGTGCTCACTATGAGATGATCCTTTGCCACTCCGGTGTGATGGATCTCTCACGACCACTTACAATCTCGAGCCGGGTCACCAACAAGTCCTCCAAGGTGATCATCGAGCTCCCAACGCTACCAAGTTGTCTAGGTGATGCCGATCACCAAGAGTAACAAGTCGTAGACTTTCACTTGACCAAGAGAAGCCTAATGCATGCAGTGTGTGCTCTAGGTGGCTCTCGCTAGCACTAATGAGGTCCAAATGCGGGATTAAGATTTTCTAATCACCTCACTAAGCTTTGTGGTGCTTGCAATGCTCTAGCAATGTGTAGGAGTAAATGTGGGCAGCAATACAATCAATATGGTGGGTGAAGGGGGTATAAATAGCCCTCACCCACCAACTAGCCGTTACCAAAACCTGGCTGCGCATGGGCGCACCGGACTGTCCGGTGCGCCACTGGTGCGCCACCAGTCACTTCCAACAGCTAGTTCTGACAGCTAGTCGTTGGTCAGTTAGCACACCGGACAATTCGGTATGCCGACTATAATTCAACTTTCCGAACTCTGCGCTCTCGGGTTTCTGAGGGGGGAATAGGACTTCCCCGGGCTAGGCTGGCCCCACTGACAGAGGGCGCACCGGACAGTCCGGTGCCCCTAGGCCAGAAACCTTAAGTTCTGTTTTCTTCTCATTTTCAAATCGGTTTTCGTTCTAACTCGTGAGTATGTTCTAGAGTGACACCTAGCACTATATGTGAGTGTGAATATGCACCAACACTACACTAGAACTCTCTTGGTCAAACTACTCATTAAAACCCCTCTTTATAGTACGGCTAAAACAAAATAAAAGACCTAACTCTATACCGAGTGTCTGCAACTCCTTGACACTCGGAATACGAAAACCTTCATCTTTTGTTTCGTCGTTTCAGCCGTCGCTTGAAGTTCTTATCTTAGGGATTGTTTTCACCGTTGTAGTACATCTTCCTGTAATGCGACCTAACTTACCATTTGTCTCTGCAAAACACACGTTAGTCACATATAATATTACGTTGTCATTAATCACTAAAACCAACCAGGGGCCTAGATGCTTTCAATACTGTTTCCAAAACTGTCATGTCAACATTTGTCTAGGAAACAATGTAGGCCTAGTTTCATCCCCGCAAAACTCTCTCAACTCCCATGAAACTATATCATATCTCTCCACATTAAATTGCATGCTATGTCATCTTGTTTACTTATGTGGCATGTTATTTAATGGGTATGAAACTCTCATGAAACTCACATTGAGAATGGCCTAAGTAGTAATGACTACGATATTATTTGGATACGCTTAAAATCAAATTCCCAGTGACTAGCCACAAGAATCGGTTAAAATCCCACCAAACATCATGTAATGACTATGATTCTCACGACTGCACCTCACTCATCCACCTCGAAATTGAATCGGGAGTCGCCCCACATCATGTAATAACAAGGTGCAAGGATTGAAGAGTGCCAAGGAGATTTGGGACGTACTCAAGACCGCGCACGAAGGAGACGAGGTGACTAAGATCACCAAGCGGGAGACGATCGAGGGGGAGCTCGGTCGCTTCCGGCTTCGCCAAGGGGAGGAGCCACAAGAGATGTACAACCGGCTCAAGACCTTGGTGAACCAAGTGCGCAACCTCGGGAGCAAAAAATGGGATGACCATGAAATGGTCATGGTTATTCTTAGATCACTTGTTTTTCTTAACCCTACGCAAGTACAATTAATACATGATGATCCTAGATACACACTAATGTCTCTCGAGGAAGTAATAGGAAAATTTGTGAGCTTTGAATTGATGATCAAAGGCTCAAAGAAAATCATCGAGCAAGATGGCCCCTCCACGCCCGAAGCACAACCGGTCGCATTCAAGACGACGGAGGAGAAGAAGGAAGAGTCTACATCAAGTAGACTCCCCATCGACGCCTCCAAGCTCGACAACGAGGAAATGGCGCTCATCATCAAGAGCTTCCGCCAAATCCTCAAGCAAAGGAGAGGGAAGGACTACAAGTCCCGCTCCAAGAAAGTGTGCTACAAGTGTGGTAAGCCCGGTCACTTTATTGCAAAATGTCCAATATCAAGTGACAGTGACAGGGGCGACGATAAGAAGGGAAAGAGGAGAGAAAAGAAGAGATACTACAAGAAGAAGGGCGACGATGCCCATGTGTGCCGCGAGTGGAACTCCGACGAAAGCTCCTCCGACTCCTCTTCCGACGAGGACGCCGCCAACATCGCCGTCACCAAAGGACTCCTCTTCCCCAATGTCAACCACAAGTGCCTCATGGCAAAGGACGGCAAAAGGAAGAAGGTAAAATCAAGATCCTCCACTAAATATGCATCCTCTAGTGATGAGGAGGATAATTTGCGCACCCTTTTTGCCAACCTAAACATGCAACAAAAAGAAAAGTTAAATGAATTAATTAGTGCTATTCATGAGAAGGATGAACTCTTGGACTCCCAAGAGGACTTCCTAATTAAGGAAAATAAGAAGCATGTTAAGGTTAAGAATGCTTACGCTCTAGAAGTGGAAAAATGTGAAAAACTATCTAGTGAGCTAAGCACATGCCATGATATTATTGCCAACCTTAGAAATGAGAATGCTAAAATAATTGCTAAGGTTGATTCAAATGTTTGTGATGATTCAATTTCTAATCTTAGAGATGATAATGTTAATTTACTTGCTAAGATTGAAGAATTGAATGTCTCTCTTGCTAGCCTTAGAAACGAGAATGAAAAATTCATTGCTAAGGCTAAGGACTTAGATGTTTGCAATGTTACCATTTCCAATCTTAGAAGTGAAAATGACATTTTACATGCTAAGATTGTTGAACTAAAATCTTGCAAACTCTCTACATCTACCATTGAGCATGTTTCCATTTGCACTAGATGTAGATACATTAATGTTGATGCTATTCATGATCACCTAGCTTTAATTAAGAAACAAAATGATCACATAGCTCAACTTAATGCCAAAATTAATGAGCATGACTTAGAAAATGAAAATTTTAAATTTGCTAGAAGCATGCTCTATAGTGGGAGACGCCCTGGCATCAAGTATGGCATTGGCTTCCAAAAGGGAGACAATGTCAAACTTAATGCCCCTCCTAAAAGATTGTCTAACTTTGTTAAGGGCAAGGCTCCCATGCCTCAGGATAACGAGGGTTACATTTTGTACCCTGCCGGTATCCCGAGCATAAAATTAGGAGAATTCACTCTAGGAAGTCTCACTCTGGCCCTAATCATGCTTTTATGTATAAGGGTGAGATATCTAGTTCTAGGCAATCAACCCGTGCAAAATTGCCTAAGAAGAAAACTCCTATTGCATCAAATGATTCTAACATTTCATTTAAAACTTTTGATGCATCTTATGTTTTAACTAACAAATCCAGCAAAGTAGTTGCCAAGTATGTTGGGGGCAAGCACAAGGGGTCAAAGACTTGTGTTTGGGTACCCAAAGTTCTTGTATCTAATGTCAAAGGACCCAAAACTGTTTGGGTACCTAAAATTAAGAACTAAATTTGTTTTGTAGGTTTATGCATCCGGGGGCTCAAGTTGGATCATCGATAGCGGGTGCACAAACCATATGACAGGGGAGAAGAAGATGTTCTCCTACGAGAAAAACCAAGATCCCCAACGAACTATCACATTCGGGGATGGAAATCAAGGTTTGGTCAAAGGATTGGGTAAAATTGCTATATCACCTGACCATTCCATTTCCAATGTTTTTCTTGTAGATTCCTTAGATTATAACTTGCTTTCAGTTTCGCAATTATGTAAAATGGGTTACAACTGTCTTTCTACGGATACAGGTGTGACTGTCTTTAGAAGAAGTGATGATTCAGTAGCATTTAAGGGAGTGTTAGAGGGTCAGCTGTACTTAATAGATTTTGTTAGAGCTGAACTCGAAACTTGCTTAATTGCTAAGACTAACATGGGCTGGCTCTGGCATCGCCGACTAGCACATGTTGGAATGAAGAATCTTCACAAGCTTCTAAAGGGAGAACACATTTTGGGACTAACAAATGTTCATTTTGAGAAAGACAGGATTTGTAGCGCATGTCAGGCAGGAAAGCAAGTTGGTGTTCATCATCCACACAAGAACATCATGACGACTGACAGACCACTCGAGCTCCTACATATGGACCTATTCGGCCCGATAGCTTACATAAGCATCGGCGGGAGTAAGTACTGTCTAGTTATTGTGGATGACTATTCTCGCTTCACTTGTGTGTTCTTTTTGCAGGAAAAATCACATACCCAAGAGTCCTTAAAGGGATTCTTGAGACGGGCTCAAAATGAGTTCGGCTTGAGGATCAAGAAGATAAGAAGCGACAACGGGACGGAGTTCAAGAACTCACAAATCGAAGGCTTCCTTGAGGAGGAGGGCATCAAGCATGAGTTATCTTCTCCCTACACCCCACAACAAAATGGTGTAGTGGAGAGGAAGAATCAAACTCTATTGGACATGGCAAGGACCATGCTTGATGAATACAAGAGTTCGGATCAGTTTTGGGCCGAGGAGGTCAACACCGCCTGCTACGCCATCAACCGATTGTATCTACACCGAATCCTCAAGAAGACATCATACGAACTCCTAATCGGTAAAAAGCCCAATGTTTCATATTTTAGAGTCTTTGGTAGCAAATGCTTTATTCTTGTTAAAAGAGGTAGAAAATCTAAATTTGCTCCTAAGGCTGTAGAAGGCTTTTTACTAGGATATGATTCAAACACAAGGGCATATAGAGTCTTTAACAAATCCTCTGGGCTAGTTGAAGTTTCTTGTGACATTGTGTTTGATGAAACTAACGGCTCTCAAGTAGAGCAAGTTGATCTTGATGAGCTAGATGATGAAGAGGCTCCGTGCGTCGTGCTAAGGAACATGTCCATTGGGGATGTGTGTCCTAAGGAATCCGAAGAGCCACCACAAGTACAAGATCAACCATCTTCCTCCATGCAAGCATCTCCACCAACTCAAGATGAGGATGAGGCTCAAGATGATAAAGGAGAAGATCAAGAAGAGCCACCTCAAGAGGAGAGCATTGATCAAGGGGGAGATGCCCATGATCAAGATGAGGAAGATGAACAAGTTCCAAGACCGCCACACCCAAGAGTCCACCAAGCAATCCAACGAGATCACCCCGTGAACACCATCCTCGGCGACATTCAAAAGGGGGTAACTACTCGATCTCGTGTTGCTCATTTTTGTGAACATTACTCTTTTGTTTCCTCTATTGAGCCACATAGGATAGAGGAAGCACTTCAAGATTCGGATTGGGTGGTGGCGATGCAAGAGGACCTCAACAACTTCACCAGAAATGAGGTATGGCATTTAGTTCCACGTCCTAACCAAAATGTTGTAGGAACCAAGTGGGTCTTCCGCAACAAGCAAGATGAGCATGGTGTGGTGACAAGGAACAAAGCCCGACTTGTGGCCAAGGGATATTCACAAGTCGAAGGTTTGGATTTCGGTGAAACCTATGCACCCGTAGCTAGGCTAGAATCAATTTGCATTTTACTTGTCTATGCTACTTACCATGGCTTCAAGCTTTACCAAATGGACGTGAAGAGTGCCTTCCTCAATGGACTAATCAAGGTGGAGGTCTATGTTGAGCAACCGCCCGGCTTTGAAGATAGTGAGTACCCTAACTATGTATATAAACTCTCTAAGGCGCTTTATGGGCTCAAGCAAGCCCCAAGAGCATGGTATGAATGCCTTAGAGATTTTCTTATCACTAATGGCTTCAAAGTCGGAAAGGCCGATCCTACTTTATTTATTAAAACACTTGCAAATGATTTGTTTGTATGCCAAATTTATGTTGATGATATTATATTTGGGTCTACTAACGAATCTACATGTGAGGAATTTAGTAGGATCATGACACAGAAATTCGAGATGTCAATGTTGGGGATTTGAAGTACTTCTTGGGATTTCAAGTGAAGCAACTCCAAGAGGGCACCTTCATTAGCCAAACGAAGTATATCCAAGCATTCTACACAAGTTTGGGATGAAGGATGCCAAGCCCATCAAAACACTCATGGGAACCAATGGGCATCTCGACCTCGACACGGGAGGTAAATCCGTAGATGAAAAGGTATACCGGTCGATGATAGGTTCTTTACTCTATTTATGTGGATCTCGACCGGATATTATGCTTTCCGTATGCATGTGTGCAAGATTCCAAGCCGACCCTAAGGAAGCTCACCTTACGGCCGTAAAACGAATCTTGAGATATTTAGTTTATACTCCTAAGTTTGGCCTTTGGTACCCTAGGGGATTCACATTTGATTTAATTGGTTATTCGGATGCCGATTGGGCGGGGTGTAAAATTAATAGAAAGAGCACATCGGGGACTTGCCAGTTCTTGGGAAGGTCTCTGGTGTCTTGGGCTTCAAAGAAGCAAAATTCTGTAGCTCTTTCTACCGCCGAAGCCGAGTATATTGCCGCAGGCCATTGTTGCACGCAATTGCTTTGGATGAGGCAAACCCTTAGGGACTATGGTTACAAATTAACCAAAGTTCCTCTTCTATGTGATAATGAGAGTGCAATCCGCATGGCGGATAATCCTGTTGAACATAGCCGCACTAAACACATAGTCATTTGGTATCATTTCTTAAGGGATCACCAACAAAAGGGGGATATCGAGATTGCATATATTAACACCAAAGAACATTTAGCTGATATCTTTACCAAGCCACTAGATGAACAAACATTTAACAAACTTAGGCATGAGCTAAATATCCTTAATTCTCGGAATTTCTTTTTATATTTTGCACACATAGCTCATTAATATACCTTTGATCATATCTCTTTTATATGTTATGACTAATTTGTTTTCAAGTGTATTTCAAACCAAGTCATAGATTGAAAGGGAATTGGAGTCTTCGGCGAAGACAAAGGCTTCCACTCCACTCCATCAAATTACTCACCCTTCGCCATCGCTCCACGCAACTCTCCAACTTTGGTATAATCTTCACTCTTATGTTATTTATCATAGGGAGAGAAAGTAAAAAGGGCTTATATTTCACTCAAGTATCCGTTTTTGGCGATTCATGCCAAAGGGGGAGAAAGTATTAGCCCAAAGCAAAAGGACCGCACCACCACCAATTTTCAAAAATTTGAGTTAAGAAAAGATTTTTCAATTGGTGATTTTTCAATCGATATCTTATTTTTGATAGAATTTCAAATTGGTTCAAGCTCTTCAAAACTTATATCTAAAACCCTCTTGAACACTAAGAGGAGGATTTAATTGAGGGGGGTTTTGTTTAGTCAAAGGAAAAGCATTTGAAACAGGGGGAGAAAATTTCAAATCTTGAAAATGCTTCTCAAAATCTTATTCGTTTACCTTTGACTATTTGCAAAAGGACTTCGAAAAGGATTTACAAAAGAATTTGCAAAAACAAAACATGTGGTGCAAGCGTGGTCCAAAATGTTAAAAATAAAGAAACAATCCATGCATATCTTATGAGAATTTATTGGTTTGCACTTACATTTTGCAAACTAGTTCAATTATGCACTTCTATATTTGCTTTGGTTTGTGTTGGCATCAATCACCAAAAAGGGGGAGATTGAAATGGAATTAGGGTTACACCTTTTTCCTAATTAATTTTGGTGGTTGAATTTCCCAACACAAATAATTGGACTAACTAGTTTGCTCTAGATTATGAGTTCTACAGGTGCCAAAGGTTCACAACAAACCAATAAAAAGACCGAAAAAGGATTCAAATATAGAGAGCAAAAGTCAGCCGAAGTGTGCCCTGGTCTGGCGCACCGGACTGTCCGGTGCACCACCGGACTATGTCTGGTGCACCACCGGACAATGTCCGGTGCACCAGGGACTCCAACTCCGAACTGCTCACCTTCGGGAATTCTGGAGGCCGCTCCGCTATAATTCACTAGATTGTCCGGTGTGCCAGCGGAGCAACGACTACTTCACGCCAACGGTCGTCTGCAGAACGCATTGAATGCGCTACAGTGCGCGCCAGAGTTAGAGCAGAGACTGATGGCGCACCGGACAGTGAACAGTGCCTGTCCGGTGCACCACCGGACTGTCCGGTGCCCCAGAAGACAGAAGCTCCAACGGTCAGAATCCAACGGCCAGGTGACGTGGCAGGCGCACCGGACAGTGTCTAGTGGCGCACCGGACTGTCCGGTGCGCCATGCGACAGCAGCCTTCACCAAACGGCTAGTTTGGTGGTTGGGGCTATAAATACCCCCAACCACCCACCATTCATTGCATCCAAGTTTTCTGACTTCCCACACCTTACAAGAGCTATAGCATTCAATACAAGACACACCAAAGAGATCAAATTCTCTCCCAAGTCCTTAGTTCATTCCAAATCAAATAGTGACTTGTGAGAGAGTTACTTGTGTTCATTTGAGCTCTTGCGCTTGGATTGCTTCTTTTTCTCATTCTTTCTTGTGATCAACTCAATTGTAACCGAGGCAAGAGACACCAATTGTGTGGTGGTCCTTGCGGGGACTTTGTGCCCGTTTGATTGAGAAGAGAAGCTCACTCGGTCTAAGTGACCGTTTGAGGGAGGGAAAGGGTTGAAAGAGACCCGGTCTTTGTGACCACCTCAACGGGGAGTAGGTTTGCAAGAACCGAACCTCGGTAAAACAAATCCTTGTGTCTCACTCTTTATTTGCTTGCGATTTGTTTTTCGCCCTCTCTCTCGGACTCGTTTATATTTCTAACGCTAACTCGGCTTGTAGTTGTGCTTAAGTTTATAAATTTCAGATTCGTCCTATTCACCCCCCCCTCTAGGCGACTTTCAAGTATGTTGCTGAAAAAATCTTGGTATTCCTTGAACTATTTTATGACTCAACTTGTGTTCTATCTGGTGTCTACTATCCAACATCTTCATTGATGATGCATCATATAATTCAAATTGCTAAACATCTAAATTCATATGAACATGATAGATTGCTTGCAAATGTTGTTTTTCCAATGAAAACTAAGGTGTTGTTTGGTTCACATATTGGTAACGTAATGGGTAACCGATAACGTTAATTCATGTTTGTTTAAGTCCAACTGTAATCGATACCACACTACAAATGGATACCTCCTTATTCAAATTTGTTATCGCCGGTATTCGAGTGTGAATCGTTACCATTACCATTTATGTTACATTTCGTGAACCAAATGGCACCTAAGTGCCTTAAGTACTGGAGGGACATTCCACTTCTCTATTCATTTGCATTCATTCTTGATCCTAGAGCTAAATTGAGGGGCTTCAATAGAGTTCTATCTATTTTAGCTGGTGTCACACACTATGATTATTATGGTTATTTAACTTGTGTAAGAGCACAATTAACTGAGGTGTTTAACAAGTATGAAGCTAAGTTTGGTGCAGTGACCTCAATTAGACCCTCACAACAACAAGGGTTAGAAAGAAAAGAACTAATTGGGGTATGATATATGAGAGCCCATGATATATGGTGATGATTTGTTTTCAACCCCAGTTAGTGGAACATGTTCTTCTTCCAACCCCACTGCATCTGCTTCTCTATCTAGACACACTTCAGCTAGCGCTTTGCTGCAAGCGGCAAGCAATTGTGCATCTCTTGGGGCTGGTTCTGAGTTATCAGGATATTTGGATAGTGATACTGTCAAGAAGTATGACGATGGCTTTAATCTGTTGACGTGGTGGCATGATCACAAGTTGACCTACCCATCTCTTTCTATGTTGGCTAAGGATGTACTAATTGTGCATGTCTATACAATTTCATTAGAAGGTGCTTTCAGTCTTACTAGCGGGATTATCGAGGAGTGTCGAGTGACCTCGGAGATGGTCGACCCAACACACTTTTGAGAACAAAGAACTTGAAGAATCATTCTCTGAGCTGTATCTTGATGATGAACAAGTTCCAGTTGACACTCGAGGGTCCTCTCATGCATCTCAACTGATCCACATCCACATGTGGATGGTTGATCTTATTTACCAAGTTTGAACTTTGAACTATGGTTGTGTGCATGTGTCTGCAACTTATTTAGCTAGTTCTAGTTGACACTAAATGAGTTGTGGGTTGTACTCTTGGTTTTTTCACAAGGGTGAGTTTTTATCTAGATAAATTTTTAATGAGGCAGCCATTGCACTAAACGGCTCAATATTAGCTATTTAATATGCTTTAACTGTGTTTTTGTGAATGTATGAGATTATGATAAGTCTGATGCTAGATTTGTGGTGTAGTGCTCGGGCCGACCCTGGCAGGTTGGAAGGCTGGCCGGACCTACCGTGCCGGCACCAGGGGCAGACCTAGTGGGTGGTCCATATGGACCATAGCACATCCTATCCTAATATCATATAAGAGTACTTAACATAGTGGTGTAAGTGTTATCTTTTGAATTTGGCATTCAAGGTTCGAGTCTTGTTGATCACTGTTTTTGTTTCTTTTTTTGAAATTTTTTCTGCACACCCTAAGCGTAGCAGCTGGATCTGCCAATGGCCGGCACGACACAGCTAAGAGGCCTTAGTGCCGTGCTTGGGCCTGGGTTTAGACACTACTACCGTGTCGGCACGACATGACTATTAAACGGGCCAAATAGACCGTGCCTTGTCGTGTATGGCCATGACATTGCTGTGTCGGGCCGAACCGCCCATTTGGCTATCTATACCCCCACAACGTGTTGCATTTGCATACCAGTCCTCCACGCCACCCTACACTCTAGGACTTGTTCGGTTAGCTCTTAATCCATGTGAATTGAGTGAGATTGGGTGAGTTTAAATCTCAAACAAGTCAAACTTTTTTTAAATTTTTTTCAATCTCATTCAATATATGGGTAACGGAATTAACCGAACAAGGCCCTATGTGTACCGAGTCAACGAGCTTACAAGCCAAATCTGGCCATACATCATGGATATTGGTATAATTTTGCATGTTCGGTATAATCAAACTAGTCCTTAATTAAGATCATGTTCGGTTTATTTGGATTTGGCCGCATCGAAGGGTCCTGTCGTTGATTAAAAGATTAAAACGAACAAGACCTCAGAACTTAATTGTATTCTTTATTACACCATTCGCTTGTTACACACAGGTATCAAGATCTTTTTCCATCTTATTGACCGCCTCAATACCGCGAGACGCGTTCCGTTCAGCTGTTTACGGCAGCTGCTGCAGCCGCAGCAGCCTCCCTCACCTTGCCGAGCTCTACTAGCCGGTCGATGTCCGGCATGACCAACACGACCTCGTCCAGCTCGCTGAAGCGCTCCACCCACTTCTCCAGCAGCGGACTCCTGGAGGCGTCGAAGAGCCTGAGACCATGACGCGCCTCGGCGGCGCGCATCCACGCTACCAGGGCGCCGAGCGCGATGTCCAGGTAGCCGACGCTATCGCCTCCAAAGAAGGGCTTCCCCTTGGAGCACTCCATGAACGCCCCTTCCAAGGTTTCAACAGCAGCGAGTGTCAGCTTCAACCCATCGGCCTTCTCCTCGTCCGTCTTGCCCCTTCCTGCCTTTAGCCACGACGCCAAGAACTGCAACACGCACGCACGCACACATCAATCAGCATACTGCGGGTCGTCGTCTCATCGATACGATGCCAACTGTAACTAAATTTGCAAACACTGGATGGTTTGGGGGGGGGGGGGGGGGGGGGGGGGGTGCAGCACGGTACTGACCTTTTCGTCGATGAATGAGGCCCAGAAGCGCGCCATGGCACGCTCGTATGGGTCGGCAGGGAGGAAGCGGGGGCCCGTGGCGCTGTAGACTTCGTCGAGGTAAGGTACTCCACGATGACCCGCGACTCAGCTGCTGCTTGTTGAAAAAGCAGCTTATCTGAAAAGCTGATAAAAAACAGCTTCGGCTTGTTGGCTGTTTTTAGTTTATTTTGAGAAGCAGCTGAACTGATAAGCTGGTGCAGAAGCTGTCTGTTTGGCAGAACTTCGGCTTAAATTTGTGAAGAAGCTGAAAATAAGCTGTGCCAAACAGGGCAGAAACGTGCTAACTTATGTTGATGATATCATTGTAAAAAGCACGAAGCAAGAGAATCACATTACTGATCTGCAGGAGACCTTCGCTAATTTTAGATAGGCCGGTTTAAAGTTGAATCCAGAAAAATTTGTCTTCGGAGTGAAGAAAGAGAAATTTCTTGGCTGCCTAGTTTCAACAAAAGGGATTGAGGCTAATCCAAATAAAATCGAAGCTATCCTTCGAATGGAACCACCAAGTACAAAGAATGGAGCTCAAAGATTAACAGGAAGACTGACATCTCTCAACAGATTCATATCTAGATCAGCAGAGAGAAATTTACCATTTTTCGAAGTGCTGAAGTCAGCCGAAGTTTTTCAATGGGGACCAGTCCAGCAGAGAGCTTTCGAAGAGCTGAAGCAATATTTGATAGACCTAACAACACTAACTCCACCAACGCCAGGGGCTCCTCTGTTGCTATATGTGGTAGCTTCGCACTCAGCGGTGAGTGCAGCACTTGTTCAGGAGAAGCTTGAAGGCCAAGTCAAAAAACAAGCCCCAATATACTTTGTATCCGAAGTTCTTAGTTTATCAAAGAAAAATTATACAGAATTGGAGAAGGTGCTATATGCTGTTTTGATGGCCTCCAGGAAGCTTCGGCACTACTTTCAAGCATACAATATAGTTGTTCCTTCTTCACAACCGTTGAAGGATATTATGAGAAATAGAGAAGCTACTGGAAGGTTGGAAAATGGGCTGCGGAGCTCAATGAATTTTGTATTGATTATGTGCATAGATCTTCGATTCAATCCCAAGTGTTGGCAGACTTCATTGCTGACTGGACGCCAGGGGCTCAGGAAGAAGAAACGAGTAAAGATGCCGAAGTTTGGACAATATTTTGCGATGGATCTTGGGGAACCTTCGGAGCAGGAGCAGCTGCTGTGTTGGTCGCACCTTCCAAAGTTAAAACTTGTTACACAACAAGACTTGATTTCAGTTGCACAAATAACATTGCTGAGTACGAAGCTTTGCTCTTGGGTCTTCGGAAGTTAAAGGCAATGAGAATCAGAAGGATGGTTCTTAAAACTGATTCCTAGGTTATTTCTGGTCATATTGACAAAAGTTATAAAACAAGAGATCCGAAGCTTGAAAAATATTTAGACACGGTCCGAAGGATTGAGGCTTCCTTTGAGGGGTTTTTTGTTAAAAATATTCCTCGTGGAGAAAATAAAATATGCTGATTTATTAGCCAAGTCAGCAGCATAGGGGCTGCCCTTACCTTCGGAAGTATTTTTCGAAACAATAAAAGCACCTTCGGTTGAGCTTCTTGAAAGAGCAGTCCTCAACATATCCCCTGTCTATAATGAAGACTGGAGAACTGAGATCATCTCTTTCCTTCAGGGTAACTTTCTTTCAGATGACGAAGCTTATAACAGGAGGATAGAGGCAAGAGCTCAACCATATGTTATAATAGAAGGGGAGTTATACAAGCGTGGGTCTGTTCTCCGTTACTCAAGTGTTTATCTAGAGCCGAAGGTATAGAACTGATGAAGGAAATACACGCAGGCCTATGTGGATCTCACATTGGATCTGGGCCTTTGCTTGAAAAAGTTTTTCGTCAAGGATTTTATTGGCCAAAGGCAGCTTCGGATGCAGCGGAATTAGTCCAAAAGTGCGAAGGTTGTTAGAAATGTGCAAGAGATAAAAAACAACCTTCGTCTCTAACTCAGTTAATACAACTCACTTGGCCGTTGCAAAGGTGGTGCCTTGATTTGTTAGGTCTGTTACCACCAGCACAAGGGAACTTAAGATATGTTGTAGTGGCAGTGGAATATTTTTCTAAATGGATTGAGGCAAAGCCTTTAGCCACAATAACTTCGGTCACTATTCAAAAGTTTTTCTGGCAAAATATTGTTTGTCGTTTCGGAGTACCGAAGGCTATTACTGTAGATAATGGGACACAGTTTGATTCCGAAGCTTTCAGAGAATTTTGTAATCAAATTGGCACGAAGATCCATTTCGCATCAGTTCGACATCCGGAGTCAAATGGACTTGTTGAAAGAGCTAATGGCATCATAATGACAGGAATAATGAAGTTAATCTTCAATCAGCCCAGGGGAAAGTGGCCAGACGAATTAATCAAAGTGGTGTGGAGCCACAACACAACAATATCAAGATCAATAGGCTTTACGCCATTCAAACTATTGTTTGGTGACGAAGCAATAACTCCGGAAGAAGCCAAAGCAAGATCAATAAAAATAGTAGCTTCGGCAGAAGGCGAAGCTGAAGCTGATTACTCTGTGGAAAAAGATGCTATAGAGGGGATCAAGCTTCAAGCTGTGGAAAACATCAACAAATACCAAGCTGAAACAATAAAATGGCGTGATAGAAAGGTTAGGCTAAAGAACATCGAACCAGGACATTTGGTGCTTCGAAGAGTAGCCAACCCAGAGACAGTAGGCAAATTACAGCTGAAGTGGGAAGGACCTTTTCTGGTAGTATCTTCGTCAAGACCCGGTTCCTACAGGTTGAAGGATATGGACGGCAACGACATTCCTATATCATGGAATGCGGACGAGCTTCGGCGATATTATGTTTAGCTTGATGTAATTTTTTCTCTTCTTTCTTGTGGCACCCTATTCCTTTCCAAAGGGGGAGAAAGGTTTTTAATGGGGCCACAACATGTAATTTTTCTTTTCCTTATTTCAATTCTATAAGAGTGATATCCCCCAAAGATGTAAATGTAAAAGCTGACAACGCATCATCGAGTGCAAAGGAAAAAGAAAAGAAAACAGGGAGAAGCTCGAAAAGTCGTTCCTAAGGGAATGCAGAGCTTACAGCGAAAAATAAACGCTGATTCCGCCGAAAGTAAAAGGCGAAGAAGCTCCTAAGGGAGGCTTACAGCGAAAAATAAACGCTGATTCCGCTGAAAGTAAAAGGCGAAGAAGCTCCTAAGGGAGGCTTACAGCGAAAAGTCAGCGCTGATACACCGAAAAATAAACGGTGAAGCCGAAAAATAAGCGGCAAAGAAGGTTTGAGTCATTCTCAAGGGAATATGGCTTCGAATATGTATTTGAACATTCATTTGCACAATACATTACATCATGACATTTGCATTCATAAACATTCACTTAGACATACATAGGATCATCATCAGCATAACATACAAACATGCTTCGGTCCCAAAAGGAAGGCAATTTTATGCTTCGCTGTGTACGCAAAGAAGGGAAGGTGTTTTTCGCATATGGCTCAAAAGTATTAATTTCGTCCACACCAAAGCATTTCATACATGGACGGAAAAGTAAGATTATATTACAAAGTAAAACTCAGATTACATCATATTTTATACAAGTTATTACAGGAGTTTTTTGAGCTACTTTTACAAGACCATTCAAGCTTCGACACTATCTCTGGAGCTTCGTTCTTCTACTCTGCAGCTGCAGCTTCGGCCTGGTCAATCTGTACGAAAGTATTATAAGCCAAATTCAAAAATTCAAAGGAAAAGGTAAGAATAAGGTATGATTTTGTTACCAGCTTGAGGTGACTCCGAGCTTCGTCACCAGCTTTGCTCCGACCACCCTTTGTCCATACAAACTTTATAAATCTGTTTGCAATACTTCGAGCCAGATTCGGAACATCATCTAAGTCTGCTGGTGACAAGCTGAAGTTGGGTCTATTAACAATCTTGTCGTGTTCACAGCCAGACTTCAAAAAAGCAACAGTTGTGCCCTGAGAAGCTGCCAGGGCACAAAAGTCGCTATGCCCAGCTATAACTTCGTCAAGATCATTAATTTCACCTTCAATGTGCTCGAAGGCGCCAGGCAGGTCTTCGGCCGAAGGAGTAAACTCTTCACTACTCATGCCGACACGTGTCCGAAGCCGACACGTGTCCGGACCATGCCGTGTACGCTTTTGCTCCCCGCTCAGGCGGAGACCCGACGCTGCCACGTGGCCCACGGCCCATGAGGTAAGCCTGTCGGCGGAGCCTGACGTAAGGCCTCCGGGCCGCGCGGCCTCTGCATTAATTGCGGATAAGCCGCGCTGCCTATCCACACCACTGGCAGGCGATGTGCCGCCTCGGCATTTAATGAGCCCTGTCCACTCCACTGGCAGTCGATGTGCCGCCTCAGCATTAAGTGAGCCCTGCCCACTCTACTGATGGGCGGCGACCAGGCCATTCTGCAGGCGGTGAGCCTGTCCATTCCGGTGGCAGACAGTATGCCCGTGCTACGGCATACGCTGTGCTCATCATCACTTGTACATTGCCAGGGAAGCTTCCGCTGCACGCCAATGCTACGCAGACCGCAGATATTAGGGCGCACGGAGATTGCACTGGCGACCAGCATTAGTTGCTACAAGTATTACATCCGTTATGTTCCTGGGCCCACATGTCGGGGCTCAGCACCCTTGTACGTGCCCCTTGAGCTATAAAAGGGGAGGTGCACAACGATACAAGGCAGACACACTTAGACCCAACTTAGGCTCACAGGTTCATACAAGCTCTCAAGCTAAATACATCACATAGCGGAGTATGGTATTACGCTCCGGCGGCCTGAACCACTCTAAATCCTTGTGTGTTCTTGTGTTCTTTCCGTTTCCACCCAACAGGAAAAACGCTTAGGCCCCTCCTCATATTAGGATTTAGGGCGGGTGCATTCCGCCACCCGGCCGGAGAATTTCCTCTCCGACATTTGGCACGCCAGGTAGGGGGCCTAGGCTTTAGGTTTTTGCTTGTTCTTCTACTCAACGCCATGGTCCACATCGTCAAGCACCATGATTTCTTGCCCGAGGACTTCATGGTGGAAGAGGCAGCTGCCTCTTCCACATCGCGGGCCACCAACCTCCCGGCGCCTGGTGCGGCCGTTGTTGTGCACTCTGCGCGGCAGCACACTCCTGCGCAAACGTCCAAGACGTCTAGGGCTGCGTCTGGGGCGCTGTCAGTGGCCAGAGAGTTGTTGCGCCACCCTCCTAGCTCCACGGCCTCCCCGGGGGCCATGAAGCAGTGGCGTGACGACGTCGACCGCCTACTCGGCATGGCGCACTCTAGCTCAACCAGTCCAAGGCCTCGGTCATCCCAACGCCAACATGAGGCGTCGGCATCAGTGCGCTCTCCCTCGGTGAGGGCCGCGCCGACTAAGGACCTGCGGGCAGAGCTGAACCGGCGGCGAGCGGGCGAAGACGCCCCAGTCTCTATGGAGAGGTCTAATGACCTGCGTGCGGAACTCAACCGCAGGCGTGCGGGCGAGGATGCCCGCGTCTCTCTAGAGAGGGCGCGTGAACACCGACAAAACATCGAGGGTCACAACCTCAACTACGACTTTGCTGCGGTTGCACCGCAGACCCCAACGGGCGCTCAGATCCAGACGGGTGTCCCATTGGCCGGCGTGGGCTGCGCCGCGCTGGCAGATCATCTCCACGCGGCAACCTGGCCATCCAAGTTCTGGCCACACCTGCCAGAGAAATACGATGGTACGACAAATCCATCGGAATTCTTGTAGGTTTACGTCACCGCCATTACGGAAGCCGGTGGAGACACCACCGTAATGGCGACATACTTCCATGTTGCCTTGTCTGGGCCGGCCCGGACTTGGCTCATGAACCTTGCCCCAGGATCGATCTACTCTCGGGAAGAGCTCTGCGCGAGGTTCGTAGCGAACTTCGCCAGCGCTTATCAGCAACATGGCATGGAGGCCCATCTCCACGCAGTGAGGCGGGAGCCTGGAGAAACTCTCCGGGCGTTTATCTCCCGCTTCACCAAGGTACGAGGCACTATTACTCGTATTTTAGATGCTTCCATCATCACCGCTTTCCGCCAGGGAGTGTGTGATGAAAAGATGTTGGAAAAGTTAGCCACGGACGACGTGGAAACTATCACCACACTCTTCGCTCTGGCCGACAAGTGTGCTAGGGCTGCTGAGGGGCATGCATGGCACTCAGCACCACAGACCGGGGTCACCCAGACGGGTGGCTCGGGTGTCGTCTCCCAAGACGGCAAAAAGAAGAAAAAGAAGAACCGCGGCCACGAGAAGCCGCAGACTGCCGCTCCGATCGTCGCAGCGGCGGTTGGGGGCTAGAGCGAGCGCAACAAGCGCCCCCGGCCGCAGGGTGGAAACAGTGACACATGACCTGTGCACCCCAACAGTCGCCACAGTGCTTCGGAGTGCCGCGAGATAATCAAGCTCGTGAAGCGCGTCAGCGAGCGGCGCGAGTAGTCCTCCAAGGATGGCTCCCCACCCCATCGTCGGCCTGGCAAGGAGAGGGTCGACGACGGCGAAGTAGCCACGAGGGAACGAGAGCTCGGGTATCAGTCACCCGAGGGGGACCTCAAGGATGTCTTCACTGGAGACTCTGACTTCGGTGACGACGACGACCGCCGCAAGAAGCTGTATGTGATGTACAGCGGGAGCTGGGAGCTCACCTCCCGCAGGAACATCAAGTCCCCGCGTCGAAAGGTCCTTTCGGCGGTCCTGGGGGTCCCGAAGGCTGCTCCACATCAGCGGTGGAGGAGCACCACTATCTCCTTCGGGGCATCCGACTGCCCCGAAAACATGGCAGGGGCCGGTGTACTACCGCTCATCACCGCTCCTGTCATCGCCAACATGCGGCTGCACCATTCTGATTGACGGAGGGGGCCGCCCTCAACGTCATCAGTCATGCTACATTCAAGCAGCTGCAGATCCCAAGGTCCCGGCTGGGACCCTCTCGTCCATTCTCTGGAGTGGGCCTACAACCGGTGTATCCCCTTGGGAGCATCGCACTCCCGGTTACATTCGGGACCAAGGAGAACTTCCGCACGGAGAACGTCGTATTCAACGTCGCGGAGGTTAACCTCCCCTTCAATGCCATCATCGGTAGGCCGGGCCTATACCGGTTCATGGCCATCGCCCATTACGGGTATTTGGTCCTCAAGATGCTGTCTCCGGACGGGGTCCTCACCGTGCAGGGCGACCGCGCCGCTGCGCTCGCGGCTGTGGTAAAGCTGCACGCCCTAGCGGCAGATGCTGCTCGCCCAGATGATGGAGGGAGGAACCCCTCGACCTCTGGTACCAAGGCACCTACCAAGGTGCCGAAGGTGCGGCCATCCGGAGCGGACGACGTCCCCGTCAAGGCCGTCCAGCTCAGCGCGGGTTCCTCCCAGACCACTCGCATTGCGGGTGATCTGGAGGGAAAATAGGAACTCGCGCTCGTCGCCTTCCTCCAGGCAAACACCGACGTATTCGCATGGGAGCTGTCGCAGATGCCTGGGATCCCCTGGGAGGTGATCGAGCACCATCTGAAGATCAACTCTGATGCTAGACCGGTGAGTCAGAAGCCTCGCAGATAGTCCATCGAGCGACAGGACTTCATCCGAAAGGAGATCCGGAAGCTGCTAGATGCCGGATTTATCTAAGAGGTCCATCACCCAGTGTGCCTGGCCAACCTAGTCATCGTCCCCAAGGTGAATGGGAAGCTTCGGATGTGCATCGACTACACCAGCCTTAACAAGGCTTGTCCCAAAGACCCGTATCCACTTCCGCGAATAGATCAAATCGTGGATTCCACCTCTGGGTGCGACCTTTTGTCTTTCTTAGATGCTTACTCTCATTTCCATCAAATCCAGATGTCTAGGGATATAGGAAGCATACCGCTTTTGTAACAGTGGATGGGCTTTACTGCTATGTCGTGATGCCCTACGGTCTGAAGAACGCCTTGCCAACATTTGTGCGGGCGATGAGTAAGACTTTCGGGGACCTGATCAGGGACAGTGTGGAAGTATACATCGATGACATCGTAGTCAAGACCAAGAGAGCGTCGACCCTAGTGGAAGACTTAACCCTGGTTTTCGACAGGCTGCGGGCAACCCGCACAAAGCTGAACCTGGACAAGTGCGTCTTTGGTGTCTCCACAGGGAAGTTGTTGGGGTTCCTGGTTTCGTACCGGGGCATTGAGGCAAACCCGGAGAAAATCAAGGCGATTGAAGCAATGCGACCCCCAGCCCGTATCAAGGACGTCCAGAAGCTTGCAGGGTCATTAGCCGCCCTTAGCCGCTTCATTTCGAGGCTGGCTGAGAGGGCGCTGCCCTTCTTCAAGCTGTTACGGAAGTCCGGTCCATTCTCTTGGACCGAAGAGGTAGAACAATCCTTCCAAGAGTTGAAACAGCACCTGGTACCCTACCAATACTGGTAGCTTCAGAGCCTGGTGAGTCGCTGTATTTATACATCACGGCGGCTGGAGAAGCGGTGATCATGGTGCTAGTCGTCGAGGGGACGACACAAGAAGACCAGGAACCTGAGGGCTCGGGACCGGCTACAGGAGTCCGGACCATTCAAAAGTCGGTCTACTACGTCAGTGAGGTCCTCCACAAGGCAAAGACCAGGTACCTTGAGACGCATAAGCTTCTCTATGCTGTGCTTGTTGCGTCCAGGAAGTTGCGCCATTATTTCTAGGCACACAGGGTCATGGTGGTGACCTCCTTTCCATTAAGGGCCATCCTCCACAACTCTAACGCCACAGGCAACATCGCCAAGTGGGCAGCGGAGCTCGCTAAGTTCCAACTGGACTTCCAGCCTCGCCACGCCATCAAGAGCCAGGTCCTGGCTGACTTCATCGTGGAGTGGACGCCTCCCTCGAGTGCTCCTAGGGGTCCGAACCCTGAATCGGGCCCCACACCTGCGGAGCCCAGGGGTCCGATCTTCACCAGGCCCCACTGGACACTCTTCTTCGACGGATCCGCTCGTCAGCAAGTTGGCGGAGCTAGAGTGGTCTTCATCGACCCAAGCGGAGATCAAGTGAAGTACGTAGTGCACCTTGAGTTCAAGGCCACCAACAACATGGCGGAGTACGAAGCATTGATCTTTGGCTTATCGGTGGCCCTATCCCTAGGGATCCGCTAGCTTCTAGTGAAGGGGGACTCCCAGCTGATCATCAAGCAAGTCCGTGGGGAGTGTAGCTACAATGAGCCCAGGCTCGCAGCGTACCTACTTCACGTGAGAAAGTTGGAAAATGACTTCACTGCCCTGGAACTGAAACACGTTCCTCGGGCTGATAACTCGGCAGCAGATGACCTCTCCGTGAGGGCATCAACTTGGGCACTCGTTCCCGAGGGCGTCTTCGAAAGACGGCTGCTGAGACCCACCGCCCAGCCGGCCGAGCTGGGCGAAGGGAGACTAGCACCTCGAAGCTAGCGGTCCCGGTGGCGTCCCATCTACAGAACCCACCAAAGGTTGCGTGTGCTACAGGAAATCCCGCTAGTCCCTTAGCGCCGCAGTCAATATCTCAGAGTGGTCCCGGTGCATGGATCTCCGAGATCCGGGACTACCTGAAGGAAAATTTCCTTCCTGAAGACCATATGTTCGCAGAGCGCATAGTGCGGTTGGCTAAACGCTACGCGGTGGTAGAAGGGGATCTCTACCGCCGTGGCGCCAACGGCATCCTCATGCGGTGCATTACCCAGGAGGAGGGCCGTGAGTTGCTCACGGAGATCCATGGAGGAGAGTGCGGAAGTCAGTCATCATCCCGCACACTGGTCGGTAAGGCTTTCCGACATGGTTTTTACTGGCCAACCGCTCTCCAGGATGCAGCTGAGATGGTAAAGTCCTGCAAGGCGTGCCAGGTCCACGCAAAGCAGATACACACACCAGCTCAGGCTCTGCAGATGATTCCACCCTCTTGGCCATTCTCCGTATGGGGGGTCGATATCCTGGGACCATTCCCCAAGGCCGTCGGCGGGTACCGGTTCCTCTTCGTCGCCATCGACAAGTTCACAAAGTGGCCAGAGGCCACCCCTGTGGTCAACATCACCCAGGGTGCTGCTGTCGCTTTCCTCAAATCGATCGTCTGTAGATTTGGGGTCCCAAGCCGTATCATTATGGACAACAGGACCCAGTTTACAAGTCGGATCTTCTAGGAGTATTGTGAGGGCATCGGCACCCAGCTCTGCTTTGCGTTCGTGGCTCATCCAAGGAGCAACGGCCAAGTGGAGAGGGCAAACGCAGAAATCCTCAGGGACTCAAGACACGCACCTACGACTGCTTGAAAAAACATGGTGCAAATTGGGTCCGTGAGCTTCCGTCAGTGCTATGGGGGAACCGGACCACACCCAGCCGAGCTACCGGAGAGACCCCGTTCTTCCTAGTCTACGGGGCCGAAGCCTGCCTTCCCTCGGAAATCATTATGGGCTCCCCATGGGTCCAGGCTTTCAATGAGTCTATGCAGGAAAAGCTACGACGAGATGATGTGGACTTCATCGACGAGCGCAGATGGCAAGCGGCGATCCGAAATGCGTAGTACAACCAAGCGCTCAGGCGCTACCACCAACGGTTCGTGCATAGTAGGGAGCTCCGGGTCGGGGACCTGGTCCTAAGGCGAGTACTGAACCGAGAAGGGCTCCACAAACTCTCCCCTAGCTGGGAAGGACCCTTCTAGGTGACGGAAATATGCCGACCCGGGTGTGTCCGCCTTGCACAACCGAAGGAGAGCCTCTTCCCAATCCTTGGAACATAGAGCATCTTCATAAGTTTTTCCCATAAAAACAAACCTGGGGATTCAGTTTTCTTCCTTTGTAACTAAGTGGTGCATATATGTACGCCAGCCTGGTGAGGTTCGCCCTCGTAAACCCGGTCTGTTGGCCTGCACTCATGAATATCAAGTTATAAAGAAAAGATTCGCCACCAGATTTGTTTTTGTGGTAGTCTTATTTTGCTTCAGCTTACGAGCATCATTTTTTCATCTAACCCACCCATACAGTACCCACCCTTGCTGGTATATGGACATCCAAATTGAGTAGCCAGGCCTGCAGTTTGGGGCCCCTCGATAGGGGGGTCCGACAGCCTGGGGACCAGTCCTGGAGAACGGGTACTTGCCTACTAGGGTGGTCCGGAGCTGTGTAGTTGCTTAGCTTGGTTACATACCCTAAGCCTGCACACTCCACCATTCTATCGACAGATACCCTAGTATTCGGAACTATAGTCCTGTGGGTCCGTCAACCGGGGGTTCGGTTCTAGAGAATGCACACCTGTTCCATGGAGTGGTCCGGAGCTGTGTGGTCGCTTAGCCTGGTCCTAGTATTTGGAGTCGTGATCTAGGCGGTCCGGACACATGGATTGGCTTCCCGATCTAAATCCTGCAGGTCTTGTTGCGTGAATCAAAGGATAAAAGATACCGGTTAGTGGGGGTCCTATGGGCGCACCACTAAAGCTTCCTAGCCAAGGCTGTGTGCAGGTCCGGGTCCCAGTCGAGACTACCTCCTGGGAGCCAGGTCACGAATTTTTCTTAAGTATACTGGCATCTAGCCTTGACATGTCGAGCCTACATACCAGGGGGGCCAGGTACGAAGGAGAAGTTGGTAACAAACGCACACAACAAAGGCAAATAGCATACAGATAAGTTTTGTCACTGTTAGGTTAATACTTCCCAAAAGTACCTTACAAGACCAAAAAATATTACAAGCCGCTTCCCAGCGAGACCATTGCCTTCTCTCTGTAGATTCAGCTACTCGTCATCAGCAGGATCCCGCTGGAAGCGCTAGGCCACCAGCTCCACGGCGTCTTTAATGCCCTCTCGGGTAGCATCTTCAGTGTCGACCACCGGACCAGCGATCACCGGCTCCAAGGATATGGCCGGGTCATGGCTCCGGAAGCACGTCAAGATGTACTCGACTACCGCCCGGCAGAGTCGGCCGCCCTCGGCCTCCAGGCGAGCGCCCAGGATCTGGTCCAGGCGTCGGAGGCGGTCGGCGGTGGAGTCCAGCACTGGGAGCGCGTCGGAGATGGACGTCGGCGGCTGCGACACCAGAATTGGACTCACTCCTAGCCGCACCAGTGCCGTGCTCGCCTCGCTGGCCCATGCGGCGATGCGCTGGACCCCGGCACGCTGCTCCGCCTGGAGACCCTCAAGTGTCTTCCTCATCGCCTCCACCGCCTGAAGGCCCGGGGCTGTCTATGCCGCCCGTGTCGCCTCGAACTAGCGAACCCGCTCCCCTAGCGTCCGCTCCTTCTCCTCTAGTGTCCGCTCCTTGTCCTCCGCCTCGAGCTCATGATCGGCCAGCAGCTTATCCCGCCTCTCAAGCATTTCCTCCCTGAAGGCGAGGTCCTTCTCCCGCCAAGCGAGATCCGTCGCCCGCTTATCCAGGGAGGCATCCTTCTCCTTGAGGTTCTCTTTGGCCAAGGCAAGGCTGTTGGCCCTGTCATCAAGCCCCTGTAGCACTTTCCGTAAGTTCTCCACAGCCGCGACCTGCTGATCCCGCTGCTCCTCCAGCACCTTGTTGTAGGCATTCAGCTTTGCCTGGAGCTCCGAGATGACCTCCTCCCTCTGGTCCAAGTGCACCTCCTTTTGGCCAGCTTCTTCTCCTTCCGGGTCACTTCCAGCTCCCGAGCAAACACCTTCTGGAGGTCCTTCCTATAGTCCTTGTGGTCCCGCTCAAGATCGGACCGCTCGAAGGCGAACTGGCAGGACGCTGCCTTGGTGCGCTCCTCTAGCTGGGTACGCCAGTCGCTGAGGCGCTGGTGTTCGGCCTCAAGCGCCTCCCACTCCCGCAGGATCACCGCCTCAGTCTCTTGGAGGGCCTGGTGGGCGCGGGACAGCACCCGGGGGAGAGGAACTGGCGCTGCTTTTGGCTCAGCGCCGGACCGGAGTCGCCACCCAAAAATCACCTCCGTCTACTCCGGAGTGGGCGGCGGGTTGGAGCTGGACGCGCCCCCGCATTGACCTTGATAGCGGCGGCGGGCGCAGCTGCGGCCTCCTCTGCCGCTGCCGACGGTGTACTCGACGACATCACCGTCGTTGAGGCTGTGGAAACCGTCGGGGCAGTAGGGACACCCTCCGCCACTGCGGCATCACTTGGTGTTGGCGCCGCCGCAGTCAGACCCACAGCTGGAGCCTGGGGGCCTGACGACGCTGTCTCGACGGTAGCAGCTAGGGGCGGTGGAGGCACGATCTTAGGAGCAGAGGGGGAGGAAGCCTAGACAAGCAAAGGATGGGTTAAGACCTGTCGGCATGTTAAATAGACTAATCAAAAAGAAAGGGGCTCCACTCACTTGGGGCCCTGGACCTTCCAGCGACCCTGGAAGCGGGGCGACTGTTGTTTCTGCTGCTGCTGGTGGTACCCCTGGGGGAGACAATCCCCAAGTGCTGTTGGCAGCGGCGAGCCCGACGGTGGTGGTGGTTGTGGTGGCGGCGGACCCAATGGCTGTGGTGGCGGAGGACTGGCGCGGCTCTGCACGCCCTGGGCCTGGGAGCCGGACTCCTCAGCCCCGCCAGCGGTCCTCTGACGCTTTTGGGAGCCGGCCTCCTCGGCCCCAACAGGGGGGGTCCGAAACGAACGGTCCATCGGCGCGGCGTAGCCGACGTCTCCTCTCCTCCTCCAACGTCTCAGCGCCGCCTGGGGCAGAGGAGCTACTTGCAGCCCCTTTGCCCTTGTCCAAGGGGCGGGGGGCCACGGTGGGGACGTGAGAAGCTCCAGCGGGGGCGCTGGGGGCCACGTCGGCAGTCTGGGGGCCTCCAACCGCGATGGGGATCCCTGCCGCCGGTCTGGCGAACCGCGACGCCGCACTCGTCGAGGGTCGGCAACGTGGCCAAATTCACCGACCTCAACCCTGTGTCGTCGCAGAGCGCAGGGATGCCCTCGGGGAGGATTAGAGACTCAGGGACAAAGGACTCACCAGTAATCCCCTTCACTAGAACCTCTAGTTCCTCCCAGGACAGGTCGGTCCCCGGCCCACGCTGGATCCAACCGATGTCGTTTGAGCCGGTGAACCAGCAACATAGACGCGCCCTCTACTGCAGCGGTGCGATCCGTCGCTTCAGGAAATCACCGACCACGTGCATCGACGTCAGGCCGCTCGTCTCCAAGCTCTTGATCCTATCCAGTACAAGTTGGAGCTCCGGCGCCAGGGATGGCTTGGTCCTCCACTGCTTCCGATCGAGTCTCGGTCTGTCGCTCGGCAGGACGAGGCGGTCGTTGGCCTCCGCGCTAGCGATCACCCAATCGCCGCGCCAGTTCTCCCACCTTGCGCCGCCAAGGGAGGGGATGTAGGCGCCAGCCGAATCCGGCCTTGTCTGGAAGTAGTAGGCGTCGAGGTGGTCCTTCGCCTTCCCCGACTTCACCAGCACAAAGAAATGGCGGAAGAGGGAGGTGCAGGGCGCCACCCCCACGAACATTTCACAGAGGTGGGCGAAGATGGCCGCCTAGAGGATGGAGTGGGGGTGAGGTGCTGAAGCTGGAGGCCGAACTCCTCCAACAACATCAGGAAGAAAGGCGAGATTGGCAGCGCCAACCCGCAGGAGATGTAGGAGGTGAACAAAACAAACTCCCTGGCGGCGAGGTCACCGAGGGGGACGGCGCCAGCACGGATCCTCCCGGCGAGTGCCGGCGCACCCCATCCAAGCACGTTGCGCACCACATCGAGCGTCGCCTCGGTCTGGAAGCGGTCGGGTTGGCCAAGCGAAGTCATGGCGTCGGCAGTGGCACAGGTGTGGAGTAGGAGAGCGCGAATGCAAAGAGGCGCAGAAAGCTCGAAGGCAAAAGGGTGCAGCAAGAAGAGAGAATGCGAAAGCATAACTGCTGCACGCGGGGAGAATCCCTTTTCAAGGAAGACTCTCCCGCTTGTGCCCATCTCGCCCGGCGCGCACCAAAGCGACCCAGCCTCTGACACGGGGGCCCGGGGCCACAAGTCATACAGCTGGTGTGCGGTTCTCCGAGTACTGAGAAGGCGAACCGCCACGCGAGAAGCGAACTACCGCCCGCGCCAGTACTGCGGCTCCTCGGGGCCGCCGCAGAAGACAGAGAAGGTAATTTTTCAAACCGATGCAGCGGTATCGAGGCGCCTCGCGCATGGCCCGGCGAGACCATCATGCGTGGGGGCCGCAGGTCAGTCAGTCGCGGGGACAGACGTGGCAGTTGGTGTGTCCGAAGGCGGACTGACAGTGATTACGTCAGCAAATCCACGAAAGCAGCGCGCCAATTGCCAGTCAAGCTTTGGCCCCACCTGCAGGCTCGTATACTCCCCTGAGGCGGGCCCGGGGGCCACTATTAGTACCTTGGAACAGGGGTACCCCTTACTACAGTATGAAGGCACAGAGTCCACGCGGCTATCTCTAGTCGCGTGGCAAACAACGACCGACCCCACCACGCGGGCAGCTCCAGGGCCGCCACGTGGCCAGAGAAGACGATATCCTCCAAGGTATCGTCGGTGGGTCCGGACCCCCATGGGAAGTGTCGGAACCCTGTATACACGGACTGGACCTCCAGGTAAAGTCCAGGACCCCCATGGGCACGAACCGGACCCCTGGTATGGGTCCCGGACCCCTCTGTGTGGGGTCTGGGCCACTCACGGCAGAGTCCCGGGATTCTGGGACAAAGAGTACCCGGACCTTAATCAAGACCAGGCGGGGGTCCGGAGCTGAAACGTGTCCGGACCATGCCGTGTATGCTTCTGCTCCCCGCTCAGGCGGAGACCCAACGCTGCCACGTGGCCCACTGCCCGTGACGTAAGCCTATGGGCGGAGCCTAACGTAAGGCCTTTGGGCCACGCGACCTCTGCATTAATTGTGGATAAGCCACGCCGCCTGTCCACTCCACTGGCAAGCGATGTGCTGCCTCAGCATTTAATGAGCCCTGTCCACTCCACTGGCAGGCGATGTGCCGCCTCAGCATTAAATGAGCCATGTCCACTCTCCCTGACGGGCGGCGACCAGGCCATTCTGCAGGCGGCGTGCCTGTCCATTCCGGTGGTAAGTAGTACGCCCATGCTACGGCATACGATGTGCTCATCATCACTTGTACGTTGCCAGGGAAGCTTCCGCTGCACGCCAATGCTACGCAGACCGCAGATATCAGGGCGCAAGGAGATTGCACTGGCGACCAGCATTAGTTGCTCCAAGTATTACATCTGTTAGGTTCCTGGGCCCACATGTCGGGGCTCAACACCCTTGTACGTGCCCCCCCTTGAGCTATAAAAGGGGAGGCGCACAACGATACAAGGCAGACACACTTAGACCCAACTTAGGCTCACAGGTTCATACAAGCTCTCAAGCTCAATACATCACACAGTGGAGTAGGGTATTACGCTCCGGCGGCCCGAACCACTCTAAATCCTTGTGTGTTCTTGTGTTCTTCTCGTTTCCACCCAACAGGAAAAACGCTTAGGCCCCTCCTCATCTTAGGATATAGGGTGGGTGCATTCTGCCACCCGGACGGAGAATTTCCTCTCCGACAAAGAGGTTCATCACCTAGTGTGGCTGGCCAATCCAATCATCGTTCCAAAGGCAAACGTGAAGCTTCGGTTGTGCATCGACTACACCGGCCTTAATAAAGCTTGTCCCAAGGACCCTTATCCACTTCCACGTATAGATCAAATCGTGGATTCTACCTCCGGGTGCGACCTCTTGTCCTTCTTAGATGCCTACTCTGGTTTCCATCAAATCCAGATGTCTAGGGAAGATAGGAAGCATACCGCTTTTGTAACAGTGGATGGGCTTTACTGCTATGTCGTAATGCCTTACGGTCTGAAAAACGCCTTGCCGACATTTGTGCGAGCGATGAGTAAGACTTTCGGGGACCTGATTAGGGACAAGGTGGAGGTATACGTCGATGACATCGTGGTCAAGACTAAGAGAGGGTCGACCCTAGTGGAAGACTTAACCCTGGTCTTTGACAAGCTGCGGGCAACACGCACGAAGCTGAACCCGGGCAAGTGCGTCTTTGGTGTCTCTGCAGGAAAGTTGCTGGAGTTCCTGGTTTCGCACCGGGGCATTGAAGCAAACTCGGAGAAGATAAAAGCGATTGAGGCGATGAGGCCTCCGGCCCGTATCAAGGACGTCCAGAAACTTACGGGGTCATTAGCCGCCCTTAGCCACTTCATTTCAAGGCTGGCTGAGAGGGCGCTGCCCTTCTTCAAGCTGTTGCGGAAGTCCGGCCCATTCTCTTGGACCAAAGAGGCGGAACAAGCCTTTAAAGAGTTGAAGCAGCACCTGGTGTCCCTACCAATATTGGTAGCTCCAGAACCTGGGGAGCCGTTGTATTTATACATCGCGGCGGCTGCAGAAGCGGTGAGCATGGTGCTGGTCGTCGAAAGGATGGCACAAGAAGGTCAGGAACTTGAGGACTCGGGACCGGCTACAGGGGTCCGGACCGTTCAGAGGCCAGTCTACTACGTCAGCGAGGTCCTCCATGAAGCAAAGGTCAGGTACCTTGAAACGCATAAACTGCTCTATGATGTGCTTGTTGCGTCCAGGAAGCTGTGCCACTATTTCCAGGCACACAGGGTTGTGGTGGTGACCTCTTTTCCGTTAAGGGCCATCCTCCACAACTCTAACGCCACAGGCAACATCTCCAAGTGGGCCGCGGAGCTCGCTGAGTTCCAGCTGGACTTCCAGTCTCGCCACGCCGTCAAGAGCCAGGTGCTGGCTAACTTCATCATGGAATGGACACCTCCCCCAAGCGCTCTTGGGGGTCTGGATCCCGATTCGGACCCCACACCTACGGAGCCTAGGGGTTCGGTCTTCACCGAGTCCCACTGGACACTCTTCTTCGACGGATCTGCCTGTCAGCAGGGTGGTGGCGCTGGAGTGGTCCTCAACGACCCAAGCGGAGATCAAGTGAAGTACATGGTGCACCTTGAGTTCAAGGCCACCAACAACATGGCGGAATATGAAGCGTTGATCTTCGACTTGTCTGCAGCCCTATCCCTAGGGATCCGCTAGCTCCTCGTGAAGGGGGACTCCTAGCTGATCATCAAGCAGGTCCATGGGGAATGTAGCTGCAACGAGCCCAGGCTCGCAGCTTACCTCCTCCACGTAAGAAAGCTGGAAAAGGACTTCACTGCCCTAGAACTGCAACATGTTCCTCGGGCTGACAACTCGGCGGTAGATGAACTCTCCACGACGGCACCAACTTAGGCACCCATGCCCGAGGGCGTCTTCGAAAGACGGCTGCTGAGACCCACCGCCCAGCCTGCCGAACTGGGCGAAGGGGGCGAGACTAGCACCTCGAAGCTAGCGGTCCCGGTGGCGTACCATTTATAGAACCCACCGAAGACTGTGTGTGCTACAGGGGGTCCTGCTAGCCCCTTAGCGCCACAGCCAGTATCTTAGAGTGGTCCCGATGCATGGATCTTCGAGATCCGTGACTACCTGAAGGAAAACATCCTTCCTGAAGATCATACGTCCGCAGAGAGCATAGTGCGGTTGGCTAAATGATACGCGATGGTGGAAGGGGATCTTTACCGCCGTGGCGCCAACGGCATTCTCATGTGGTGCATCACTGAAGCGTCTCGATCCTTTGGGACTCAAATGTGATATAATTACTAGTCCCAGGAGGCTAGTAACCACATTCATTACTTCAAATAGTTACAGAGTCTGAATAATGTTATTACAATACTGGGGATACAAGCTCGAAAGTGAGCCGAAAAACATAAAGCGCAGTGGAAGATAAAATAGCCCAGGCCACAGGCAGAACTGGGTGAAGACACAGCCCCATCAATCAAGCATAGCAGAAAAGAAGTCTTCAGCCACTGAAAAACATAAATAAATCTGGGTGAATACACTAGGTATTCCGCAAGCCCACCCGGCTCCCGTAAAGAGAAAGTGACCTATATTGTACATGCTTTATATGGTTGAGTTGGAGTCACTCATACTTTTTCATAGAAAGGCGGTACTCAATGTTTAGGGTTTTCCCAAGACAATAGAAGTAACACTCGCTTGACCACCACTGAGCTTCCCGCTCCCGTGGTACCATTTTCTTTCGAGAACATACACACGCATTTCCCTGTTCCCAGTTGTAGTAGAAACACTAATTGTCATACCATACCAGACTCGTCCATACCAGTGGACACGGACTATTCGAATAGGTTTAGACTCTGCGCAGAGGGGTACACTTTACCCACTAGTCCGGCTCTGCGATCTCATGGCCAATGAGACCCGAATCCGAAACTCTTTCCTTCCTTGTACGTCCGAACCTTAACGGTTATACCGGGAAGGAGTCAGGCCACCACCATGTCCAAACCGGACAAAACATTCCCCCTCCTTATCCTCCCGGTGCTACCCCAGCCTTCATAACCCTAGGGTGGGACCGTACGAGTTCGGATTGAGTGGCTGCCCACACAGCCTCGAGTGGTTGTACTTTTTGGGAGTACATGTAATGAAAGATGACAAACCGGTCCTTATATGAGAGGACGATCCTTCTGCTCACGCCTAAACCAGCTGAGCCAACACCTTAGGCCCTCCCCTAAACCAGGGAGTCCCTGATCATCCTGCTTCACCAGGTGATGAGGGTGAGTACCCTTCATCGCACTCTTTTGGAAAACATTTCACTTATACCCCTTTTTACTTGTCCCATATCTTTTAATCGAAGTAAGAGTTAATGCGGGCTCTCTCATGCTTACCATGCAATTCGATTCCCATCCCATAATCCAGGCTTAGGCAGTGGTAGAGAGAAATAGGTAAATAATGCATCAAGGGAAAGATGGACTTGCCTTCGTCGAAGCTCTCCTGGCACAAAAGGTTAATCTCGGAGGGGTCGGGTTCCTGCCCTTCTTCCGGAGCTAAGAGTTCCGGAGGATCGGATCCCTCTTCCGCTAATTAAACAAGACAATAACAATACATCAAACATAGTGACCTTTGTGGGGTGTGCAATTTATTATACTTTATTATTTTTGTGCTCTAATAATTTATTTAGACAATTTTTGGTGCATAAAATATTAGTATCCAAATATATATGTGAAAATGGGAAAGGAAAATAGGAAAAAGAAAAAGAAAAGGGGTTCTCCAATCAACCGGGCCGGGGGGGATTTTGGCCCACAAGGCGTGCGGGCGCGGGCGCGGGCGCGCTTTGCGGCCCAAACGGCCCAGCAGCGAGGGGACGGCGGCGGGGACGGCGCCGTAGCGCGGGCCCACCAGCCAGGGAGAGAGGGGGGCTGACGGCGCTACCGGTAACGGAGGGGAAGGGGGGGCGCGACCGGGCCGGTCGGCGGCGAGCTCCGCGGCGGTTCTCCACCGTCGGTCCGGTCCTCTGGCGGGGAAGGGGTGGCGAAGCACGGGCGGTCGGAGTGGGTCACGATGGTGGGGCGAATTTGGCCTGCGGGGGCCTATGGCGGCCGGTCCACAGCGCAGTGGCGGGCGCCCGCGGCGGCGAAGCCGCCGGTGAGGTTTTCGGCCATGACAGGGGGACAAAGTGGCGTCGAGTGATCGCGAGTGTGTGGCGGAGCTTTGGCCATAGCTTAATTGAACAGAGAGATGCTAGAGAGGGGGAAAGGAGCTCACCGGAGCAAGGCAGGGGGCACGGCGGCGCTCGCTTGAACGGCTCGGGGAGGAGGGCAGTGAGGATGGATGGCGTTGTGTGGCGAAGACGGTGCTCGAGCGGGCCCTTTTATAGGCGCTCGGGGGAGGGAGGGGGATGGGGAGACGGCGAGCACCGGCGAGCTCGCCATGGGTACGGGAATGGCGCTAACGCCGATTTGGACGTCTCGGGCAGGCCGAGGGGTGAGTGGTCGGCTCAAGCACAGTGGCGGAGTTTGTCACGGGGGCTGGTGGGCATTAATGGCGAGGCGACGAGGCGAGGGGCGCTCGGCGGCGATCGCGCCGGTGAGGGATGGGCGAGGGAGAAGGAGCTGACAGGTGGGGTCGGGCTGTCAGCGAGAGAGGTCCGCGCGAGGGAGAGAGCGGTGAGGTGCTGACAGGCGGGGCCCAGTGGTCAGGGGGCGGGAGCGGCGCGCGGGTTGGGCCGCCTGGGCCGGAAGAGAGTGGGGGAAGCGAGCGCGCGCGAGCTGGGCTGAGATTCGGCCCAGCCGAGGGAGGGGAGAGGGTTTTTCCTTTTCCTTTTCTTATTCTATTCCTTTTTCTTTTTCTTTTCTACTTTTGTGTCTTTTTGTTTCTTTTCCTCTTATCAAAATTTCTCTAAATGAACTTGGTGATAAATATGGTCTATGTGAGGTGCTTCAAATCATTTTAAGTGCATGCAAATGATGGGGTGACCTAGGGGTAGGGTTAAGGGAGAAGAATAAAATGAAGGAGGGGGGGAATTAGGGGGGTTAGGGTTTCAAACCTGGGTTGGGATTTTGGGATGTTACAAACCTACCCCACTTAAAGGAATCTCGCCCTCGAGATTAGACTGGATTTGGGAAAAGATAAGGGTATTCCCTCCTCAAGAAGTCCTCACTCTCCCAGGTGGCTTCCTCTTCTCCTTCTCTGCTCCACTGAACTTTACAGAGCTTTACTTCTGAGGTGCGGGTCTTTCTGACTGCTGAATCAAGAATCTTCACTGGTTTCTCACGATATTGAAGATCTTTCTGAATATGCACTGTCTCTTCTTCGAGGTGACTTTCTGGTGCTTGCAGGCATTTGCGGAGCTGGGATACGTGGAACACATTGTGGATGTCAGACATGGATTCTGGTAGTTCCAGGCGGTATGCTGCGGGTCCTACCTTGCCAATAATGGGATAGGGACCTACAAAACGTGGGGCTAGCTTCCCTTTGACTTGGAACCTCCTGACACCACGCATTGGAGAAACCTTGAGGTAGACGAAGTCTCCTTCCTCAAATCGGAGTTCCCTCCGCCTGTTGTCTGCGTAACTCTTCTGCCGACTTTGAGCTTCAAGCAACCTTCTGTGGATCAGTGCAACTTTCTCTTCTGTCTCTTTGACAAAGGCAGGTCCTTCTAGTGCCTTTTCCCCCACGTTGGACCACATGAGAGGGGTCTGGCATTTTCGTCCATACAGTGCTTCGAATGGTGACATCTTGATGCTGGACTGATAGCTATTGTTGTAGGAGAACTCTGCGTAGGGTAGACTGGACTCCCAACTTCTATCAAAAGCTAATACACATGCTCTTAACAGATCTTCAAGGACTTTGTTGACCCTTTCTGTCTGCCCATCTGTCTGAGGGTGGTATGCGGTGCTGAAATCTAGCTTGGTGCCCATAGCTTTCTGAAGGCTTGTCCAGAATTTGGATGTGAACTGGGTTCCTCTGTCTGACACTATCTTCCTTGGGATGCCGTGGAGTCTGACTATCTCTTTGAGGTAAATCCGGGCAAGGGTGGCTCCTCCAAAGGTAGTTTTCACTGGAATGAAATGGGCTACCTTGGTGAGGCGGTCTATTATTACCCAGATGGAATCATTTCCTTTCTGTGTCCGGGGCAGTCCGGTTACGAAATCCATGCCTATTTCTTCCCACTTCCATTCAGGTATCGGGAGGGGTTGTAATAGGCCAGCAGGTTTTTGGTGTTCGGCTTTTGTTCGTTGGCAGATGTCACATTGGGCCACATACTGAGCTATTTCTTTCTTCATCCCCTTCCACCAGTATCTGGTCTTGAGGTCCAGGTACATCTTGGTAGTTCCGGGGTGGATGGAGTAAGTCGAGTCGTGAGCTTCCTTGAGTAGGACTTCTCGGGCCTCCCCTTTTGGTACACACAGACGGTGTTTGAACCAAAGGACTCCTTGGTCATCCGTCCTGAGGTCCGGGAGTTGTTCCTTGCGGGCTTTCTCCACAAGCCTTGCCGTCTCTGGGTCTAGATGTTGAGCTTTGCAGATGAGGTCTTCTAGCATTGGCTTGACTTCGAGACTGTCGTTGTTTCCCAGACATGCATTTAGTTGTGCTGATTCTTCCTTCCAGTCTTCTAGAAAGTTGGTCCCTTTTATTCCGAATGGTTTTCGACTGAGAGCGTCGGCCACCACATTGGCCTTCCCGGGGTGATAGTGAATTTCGAGGTCATAATCCTTAATCAGCTCTAACCATCTTCGCTGACGGAGGTTGAGATCAGGTTGAGTGAATATGTACCTCAGACTCTTGTGATCGGTGAAAATATGGCATTTGTTTCCGATTAGGTAATGCCTCCATATCGTTAAGGCATGCACTATGGCTCCCAATTCCAAATCATGGGTGGGGTAATTCTGCTCATGCGGCTTGAGTAGGCGTGATGCGTAAGTAATGACTTTCTCGTTTTGCATTAGCACACACCCTAAACCTTGTCTCGAGGCATCACAGAAGACGACAAAATCTTGATGAATATCAGGCAGTGATAGAACGGGTGCCGTTGTAAGTTTCTCCTTTATGATTTAGAAACTTCCTTCACATTTTGGGGTCCACACAAATTTGTGATCTTTCTTGATAAGTTCTGTCATTGGTCTTGCTATGCTGGAGAATCCTTTGATGAAGCGGCGGTAATACCCTGCCATTCCTAGGAAGCTTCGAACTTCACTGACGTTGGTTGGTTGCCTCCATTTTGACACTGCTTCTACTTTGGAAGGGTCCACTTCTATCCCTTCTGCGGTTAAGATATGCCCAAGGAAGGCTATCTTTTCCAACCAGAATTCACATTTACTGAGTTTGGCATAAAGTTGGTGTGCTCTGAGTTTTCCAAGGACGATCCGAAGGTGACGCTTATGGTCTTCGCGGTTCTTGGAGTAAATAAGGATGTCGTCGATGAAGACTACGACAAACTTATCTAGCTCTTCCATAAACACTTTATTCATGAGGTTCATGAAAAAGGCGGGTGCGTTTGTCAGTCCGAACGGCATTACTGTGAATTCATATTGCTCGTACTGGGTGACAAATGCAGTCTTTTGGATGTCCGCTTCCTTGATCCTCAATTGGTGGTAACCAGACCTTAAGTCTATCTTGGAGAAGTACTTGGCTCCTTGAAGCTGATCGAAGAGGTCGTCAATCCGAGGAAGTGGGTACTTGTTCTTGATGGTAACTTCATTTAACGATCGGTAATCAATACACATTCTCATGCTTCCATCCTTCTTGGAGACAAACGGGACTGGTGCTCCCCAAGGTGATGAGCTAGGACGAATGTACCCTTTTTGCTGAAGATCTGAGATTTGAAGCTTCAGTTCTGCTAACTCGGTTGGAGCCATGCGGTATGGTCTCTTTGCGATGGGTGTTGTTCCAGGAATCAGATCTATGTAAAACTCCACTTCTCTTTCCGGTGGCATTCCTGGCAATTCTTCTGGAAATACGTCCATGAATTCTTCCACTACTGATATACTTTCCGTTGTTAGATTGAACATCATTGGGTCACTGGCGGGTGGCTGTGCCTGGCAAGAGACTGACTTTCCCTGCTGGTCGGTGAGGAGGACTGTCTTGTCTGCGCAACTGATGATGCCTTTGTGTTTAGTTAGCCAATCCATCCCTAGGATTACATCAATTCCCTTGGATGGCAAGACGGTTAAGTCTGCCAGGAATACTACCCCACTTAAAAGGATTCTGACTTGGGAACATTTTAGCTGGCATAGGAGGTCGGACCCTGGGGTTCGGGTGACCAAAGGAATCTCTAGGGGAGTAGAGGGAATGCCATATTTTTCCACAAAGCTAGTGGCTATGAAAGAGTGGGATGCTCCAGAATCGAAAAGTACAGTAGCGGGAGTAAATTCAACAAGGAACTCACCGAGTACTACTCCCGGAGCCTGCTGAGCTTCCTGGGCATCGACGTGATTTACACGTGCCCTCCCTTGGTACGGAGTCTTGTTCTGCTGGCTGACGGCGGAGGGCGCCTTGGGGGCGGGTGCCGAGGTATTCTTGGGGCCATTCACCGAGTTGGAGTAGGCGGGTCCCTGTGGCTTCAGCTGCGGATAGTTGTTCTTGAAGTGACTTGGATCACCGCAGTGCCAACATGCATTTGTCGGAGGTTGGTTGCTTGCCACTGAGGGAGAATGGAACGAGCTCTGACTCTGCTGGCTGAATCGCGATGGAGTGGGTCCAGCTGGTCTACTGAAGCTGGGCCCCTTGGGTGGAAACCCAAATGATCGAGTCTTCTGGTGCCGGTCCTGCTGTTGTGCCCGGAGAACCTGGAACTTCCTTTTGAGATGTCCTTTTTCTTCCTCCTTAGCTCTTTCAACTTGCATGGCCTTGTTGGAAAGGTGAGAGAAGTTGAGGAAGTCTTGGCTAGCCAGAATTGTCTTGAGTTCTGGCCTGAGTCCCTTAAGGAAACGGGCCATCTTCTTGCTCTCAGTATTGACATCATCTGGCGCGTAGCGGGCTAACTCCGTGAACTTGTGCACGTATTCGCTGACAGATCTTCCGTCTTGAGTCAATTCTCGGAACTTGTCCTCCTTAAGTTGTACCAATCCTTGGGGCACATGGTGCTCCCGGAAAGCTGCTTCAAATTCCGCCCAAGTAGCATCTCTGATGGTGACGTTGAAGGTGTCCCACCAGGCTAAGGCCATCCCAGAGAGTTGGTGGGCAGCCAGTTGAACACACTGATTTTCTGGGCAACCAATGGCTTCCATCTTCCTTTTGATCGTGCGCATCCAATCGTCTGCATCGAGGGGGTTGCTTGATCCGGCGAACGTGGGAGGTTTGAGTCTCAGAAAGTCCCCCATTCTGTCTTGCGGTCTTCCACCATTTGGCCGTTGATTCTCCAAATTTCGAGTGAGGACCTCGATGAGTCGGGTCTGATTGGCTAGAACTTGGGCTAGGTCTAAGGGTAGGGGTGGAGGTGCGGGGAGGTGGGTTTCACTTTCCTCTCTAACGACTTCCCCTTCAGCTCTTCGGGGGAAACCTGCTCCAATCCCTGAGGCGGTAGGCGTGGTTTTATCCGAAGCCATCTGCCAGGGAAGAGAGTCACTATCATGCACATGCAAATTGTTTTCAACCAAGTTATTTTATTCATTACACCATCACATTACAAACATAAGACTACTACAGGGGGAGACTACACGAGAGTGTTCTTCGAGGTGCTAGCGAGTTCCTTGTCTAAGGTGTCCCCAAATGCCTTGAGAAGATCATCGAGGCTGGCTAGGGATACATCTTCTTCGTCGGACCAGTCATCTATTCTGGGGGGAGGTAGGGCTAGAGGGGCCTTCTTCTTCTTCTTCTCTGTCTGGCATCCTTGGTTAGTGGTCTTCTTCTGGATCTTCTTTTTGGGGGCGAGTGTCTTTAGCTTCTTGTCAAAGTCTATCTTCAAGGTCCGATAGGCCTCGCGGGTGTTGGCTTCCTCGCCTTCCACTATGCTGAGACTCTCCTGGAGAGATGCCTTCTCTTGCGTAAGCTCTTTGACTTGCTGCTCTAGGCTTTCCACTCGGGAGTTTAGGTGGGTACAA
Source organism: Zea mays (assembly GCF_902167145.1). Classification (NCBI taxonomy): domain Eukaryota; kingdom Viridiplantae; phylum Streptophyta; class Magnoliopsida; order Poales; family Poaceae; genus Zea; species Zea mays. The sequence continues at coordinate 82,271,171 of NC_050096.1, read as the reverse complement.
TGGGAGGAGAGCTCATCGTAGTGGTTGTCGAGGGTGTGGAGGTATCCGGCCATGTAGACGATAGTGGGATCATCTTCTATGGGATCTCCTCCTGACAGAGCCTGGAGTCTTTTCTTCCAGGTTGGGGTGTTTTTGTTGCTGGGTGGAAAATATCGAAGGGGAGTCTCAAAGATCTCTCGGCTATAGTTTTGGCACAGTTGTTTGAGGGCTTTTCGAGCAACGCTCTGGCATGTGTCTGGGAAGCGATGCCCGATGAAGGTAATTTGGAAAGGAGGGTGGTTTGGGTAGTTCCGGCTTTCTCCCAAGTAGACCGCCATAGAGCACTTTTCCATTCCATTTTCACGGTACTCTTTCCAGACATATTCGGGCTTCTTGCGAATCTCCAAGCGCAGCGCGCAGCTTCGAAGAAGGTGAGGAAAGCCTTCCTCCTCTGAGCAATAGGAAGTCCTAATCACCCAGGGGTTTTCCATCTGGTAGACGAAAAGAAAGGTCTATTAATATCGGGGAAAAGGGGAAAGAGTGTTTCTTGGAGGTAAGAGGTGTTTTCTTGTTAAGGCAACTTTTAAGGTCAGGGTTGTGGTCTACGGCCAGTCCTATAGGCTTTGATACCACCTGAAGCGTCCCGATCCTTTGGGACTCAAATGTGATATAATTACTAGTCCCAGGAGGCTAGTAACCACATTCATTACTTCAAATAGTTACAGAGTCTGAATAATGTTATTACAATACTGGGGATACAAGCTCGAAAGTGAGCCGAGAAACATAAAGCGCAGTGGAAGATAAAATAGCCCAGGCCACAGGCAGAACTGGGTGAAGACACAGCCCCATCAATCAAGCATAGCAGAAAAGAAGTCTTCAGCCACTGAAAAACATAAATAAATCTGGGTGAATACACTAGGTATTCCGCAAGCCCACCCGGCTCCCGTAAAGAGAAAGTGACCTATATTGTACATGCTTTATATGGTGGAGTTGGAGTCACTCATACTTTTTCATAGAAAGGCGGTACTCAATGTTTAGGGTTTTCCCAAGACAATAGAAGTAACACTCGCTTGACCACCACTGAGCTTCCCGCTCCCGTGGTACCATTTTCTTTCCAGAACATACACACGCATTTCCCTGTTCCCAGTTGTAGTAGAAACACTAATTGTCATACCATACCAGACTCGTCCATACCAGTGGACACGGACTATTCGAATAGGTTTAGACTCTGCGCAGAGGGGTACACTTTACCCACTAGTCCGGCTCTGCGATCTCATGGCCAATGAGACCCGAATCCGAAACTCTTTCCTTCCTTGTACGTCCGAACCTTAACGGTTATACCGGGAAGGAGTCAGGCCACCACCATGTCCAAACCGGACAAAACATTCTCCCTACTTATCCTCCCGGTGCTACCCCAGCCTTCATAACCCTGGGATGGGACCGTACGAGTTCGGATTGAGTGGCTGCCCACACAGCCTCGAGTGGTTGTACTTTTTGGGAGTACAGGTAATGAAAGATGACAAACCGGTCCTTATATGAGAGGACGATCCTTCTGCTCACGCCTAAACCAGCTGAGCCAACACCTTAGGCCCTCCCCTAAACCAGGGAGTCCCTGATCATCCTGCTTCACCAGGTGATGAGGGTGAGTACCCTTCATCGCACTCTTTTGGAAAACATTTCACTTATACCCCTTTTTACTTGTCCCATATCTTTTAATCGAAGTAAGAGTTAATGCGGGCTCTCTCATGCTTACCATGCAATTCGATTCCCATCCCATAATCCAGGCTTAGGCAGTGGTAGAGAGAAATAGGTCAATAATGCATCAAGGGAAAGATGGACTTGCCTTCGTCGAAGCTCTCCTGGCACAAAAGGTTAATCTCGGAGGGGTCGGGTTCCTGCCCTTCTTCCGGAGCTAAGAGTTCCGGAGGATCGGATCCCTCTTCCGCTAATTAAACAAGACAATAACAATACATCAAACATAGTGACCTTTGTGGGGTGTGCAATTTATTATACTTTATTATTTTTGTGCCCTAATAATTTATTTAGACAATTTTTGGTGCATAAAATATTAGTATCCAAATATATATGTGAAAATGGGAAAGGAAAATAGGAAAAAGAAAAAGAAAAGGGGTTCTCCAATCAACCGGGCCGGGGGGGATTTTGGCCCACAAGGCGTGCGGGCGCGGGCGCGGGCGCGCTTTGCGGCCCAAACGGCCCAGCAGCGAGGGGACGGCGCCGTAGCGCGGGCCCACCAGCCAGGGAGAGAGGGGGGGCTGACAGCGCTACCGGTAACGGAGGGGAAGGGGGGCGCGACCGGGCCGGTCGGCGGCGAGCTCCGCGGCGGTTCTCTGCCATCGGTCCGGTCCTCTTGCGGGGAAGGGGTGGCGAAGCACGGGCGGTCGGAGTGGGTCACGATGGTGGGGCGAATTTGGCCTGCGGGGGCCTATGGCGGCCGGTCCACGGCGCAGTGGCGGGCGCCTGCGGCGGCGAAGCCGCCGGTGAGGTTTCCGGCCATGACAGGGGGGCAAAGTGGCGTCGAGTGATCGCGAGTGTGTGGCGGAGCTTTGGCCATAGCTTAATTGAACAGAGAGATGCTAGAGAGGGGGAAAGGAGCTCACCGGAGCAAGGCAGGGGGCACGGCGGCGCTCGCTTGAACGGCTCGGGGAGGAGGGCAGTGAGGATGGATGGCGTTGTGTGGCGAAGACGGTGCTCGAGCGGGCCCTTTTATAGGCGCTCGGGGGATGGAGGGGATGGGGGAGACGGCGAGCACCGGCGAGCTCGCCATGGGTACGGGAATGGCGTTAACGCCGATTTGGACGTCTCGGGCAGGCCGAGGGGTGAGTGGTCGGCTCAAGCACAGTGGCGGAGTTTGTCGCGGGGGCTGGCGGGCATTAATGGCGAGGCGACGAGGCGAGGGGCGCTCGGCGGCGATCGCGCCGGTGAGGGATGGGCGAGGGAGAAGGAGCTGACGGGTGGGGTCGGGCTGTCAGCGAGAGAGGTCCGCGCGAGGGAGAGAGCGGTGAGGTGCTGACAGGCGGGGCCCAGTGGTCAGGGGGCGGGAGCGGCGCGCGGGATGGGCCGCCTGGGCCGGAAGAGAGTGGGGGAAGCGGGCGCGCGCGAGCTGGGCTGAGATTCGGCCCAGCCGAGGGAGGGGAGAGGGTTTTTCCTTTTCCTTTTCTTATTCTATTCCTTTTTCTTTTTCTTTTCTACTTTTGTGTCTTTTTGTTTCTTTTCCTCTTATCAAAATTTCTCTAAATGAACTTGGTGATAAATATGGTCTATGTGAGGTGCTTCAAATCATTTTAAGTGCATGCAAATGATGGGGTGACCTAGGGGTAGGGTTAAGGGAGAAGAATAAAATGAAGGAGGGGGGGGGATTAGGGGGGTTAGGGTTTCAAAGCTGGGTTGGGATTTTGGGATGTTACAATCACCCAGGGGGAGGGCCACGAATTGCTCGTGGAGATCCATGGAGGTGAGTGCAGAAGTCATTCGTCATCCCGCACGCTGGTCGGTAAGGCCTTCCGGCACGGCTTCTACTGGCCAACCGCTCTTCAGGATGTAGCTGAGATGGTAAAGTCCTGCAAGGTGTGTCAGTTCCATGCAAAGCAGATACACACACCAGCTCAGGCTCTGCATATGATTCCACCCTCCTGGCCATTCGCCGTATGTGGGGTGGATATCCTGGGACCATTCCCCAGGGCCGTCGACGGGTTCCGATTCCTCTTCGTCGCCATCGACAAGTTCACAAAGTGGCCAGAGGCCACCCCTATGGTCAGCATCACCTAAGGTGCTGCTGTTGCCTTCCTCAAGTCGATCGTCTGCAGATTCGGGGTCCCAAGTCGTATCATTATGGACAACGGACCCAGTTCAGAAGTCGGCTCTTCTAGGAGTATTGCAAGGGCATTGGCACCCAGCTCTGCTTTGCGTCTGTGGCTCATCCCAAGAGCAACGGCCAGGTGGAGAGGGCAAATGCAGAAATCCTTAGGGGACTCAAGACACGCACCTATGACTTCTTGAAAAAGCATGGTGCAAACTGGGTCAACGAGCTCCCGTGAATGCTATGGGGGAACCGGACCACACCCAGCCGAGCTACCGGGGAGACCTCGTTCTTCTTGGTCTACAGGGCTGAAGTCTGTCTTCCCCCGGAAATCATTATGGGCTCCCCACGGGTCCAGTCGTTTGATGAGTCTATGCAGGAACAGCTACGGTGTGAGGACGTGGACTTCATCGACGAGCGCAGATGGCGAGCGGTGATCCGAAATGCACGGTACACCCAAGCTCTCAGGCGCTACCACCAACAGTTCGTGCATAGTAGGGAGCTCAGGGTCGGGGACCTAGTCCTAAGGCGAGTACTGAACCGAGAAGGGCTCCACAAACTCTCCCCCAGTTGGGAAGGACCCTTCAAGGTGACGGAAGTATGCCGACCTGGGTGTGTCCGCCTTGCCACAACTAAAGGATTGTCTCTTCCCAATCCCTGGAACATAGAGCACCTCCGTAAGTTCTTCCCATAGAAGCGAAACTAGGGGGTTGAGTTTTCTTCCTTCGTAACTAGGTTGTGCATATGTGTACGTCAATCCGGTGAGGTCCGCCCTTGTAAGCCCGGCCTGTTGGCCTGCACCCACGTATATCAAGTTATAAGGAAAGAATTTACCCCCCAGAGGAGCTGTTATGATGGTTTTATTCTACTTCAGTTCACAACAGTTACTTTTTATCTAACCCACCCATACAGTTTCCCACCCTTGCTGGTATGATGACATCCAAATTGAGTAGCCAGGTTTGCAGTTTAGGACCCCTCTACAAAGGTCGGGGGGTCCGGCAGCCTGGGGGCCAGTTCTAGAGAATGGGCGCTCGCTCCTTGGGGTGGTCCAGAGCTGTGTAGCCGCTTAGCTAGGTGAAGCGTCCCAATCCTCTGGGACTCAAATGTGATACAATCACTAGTCCCAGGAGGCTAGTAAACACATTTATACATCAGATGATTACAGATCTGCTTAAACGACAATCCTATAAAGGTGGCGAACAACTTTAAGAGTTGGTCCACAACTCGGGACATATCATCAGAGTGGGGCTGAAGCAGCCCGATATACGCAGCGAAGCAAATCAGCGGTCCAACAGCCACAGGCAAGGTTGGGAACAGTCGTAACTCTTACCCGATCTCCTTTTTCTGAAAAACAACAAATAAGCAAGGGTGAGTACAAACGTACTCAGCAGCTGTCGGTGTTTTGGGTCCGACCGCACACCCGGGGTTACCCCTCAAGGTGTTTTTAGGAGTAGGGCGGTGTCGACGACTGTAGCAAAATGGTTCGTGCCGATCGCACGAGGAACAATGGACAAGATTTACAGGTTCGGGCCGCTTAGAAGTGCGTAACACCCTACGTCCTGGTGAGTATATGAGCGTGGTTACAAGAGGATTCTCTGGGTAGATGGCACAGAGAGTTTTTGTGGGTGGCTAAGTAGAATAGGGTCGATCGATCTGAAGGGGTGCCCCCTAGGCCTTATATACTCGACCGTGGGGCAGTACATGTGATATGATAGCAACAAGTAGCTAAAAGATAGTGAACCTCTTGAGTTTATCCCTACGTAACCCTTGCCGACTTATCCTCGCATGGCTCCGCTGCATGGGGGCTTCAGCGCGGGAAAGTCGGGTCTTTGTTGTGATTCATTCGTTCGACGTTGTGGGCCGTCCGGGTCTCACGTCTTCTCTTCTTTGTTGGTGGTCTTTCCCTAGGCCCACGAAAGAATGACCTTACGAATTATTGGGCCCTTGGGCCTTTCGTGAAGCCTTTTACTTCTTTAGTGGACCCAGGGGATATCTATCCCCCACAAGCCCCCGATCTTTGGGTTGATTTAGAGGTAATCAACCCAAAGATCCAAGGTCCAAAAAATGACTTCCTGCTGTTTTCTTTGACTCTGATCGCTCGTCCGACCAAAGTTTGGTTTTGTGCTTGTGCCTTAGAGGTCGGCATTTTTGGATTGTAAGACCCTGGATTTTATTGGGTGCACCGGAGGTGCACCCAATGGGTGTAGCCCCCGACCTTTGAGTAGATTTTAGAAGATAATCTACTCGAAGGTCTTCTTCCAAAGGTTATCTCCATTCGCGCTCCTGCATCTCGGTTGAGGATTAATCTTTTCAATCTTGCTCTACGCCTTAGAGGTCGGCGCTATGTCGGTTTAGAACAATATTCCATGGGGTGCACCGGAGGTGCACCCAATGGGTGTAGCCCCCGACCTTCAAATGGATTTTTTAAGGATAATCCATTCGAAGGTCTTTCTATCGCTTGTGGAAACTGGCATGAGGCTATTTTGCATTATGCTTTGGAGGTCAGCATTATGTCATCAATATCTTGCTGCCCAGGTCAGCGTATATTTTGTCTTTAGCAGCCGAGTTTGCAATCCATCCATATCTTGCTAGGTAGTGCAATTTATTTGCTTCTGCGATTGATTGGACGTTTGACGGACGTTCTCTGTCTAGTCTTCACGTCGCTTCTGTCGGCCATATCTTGTACTTTGCTGGTTATATTTGGCTTTCCTCTGATCCTTACTGATATCTCATTTTTGTCTTGAGGTATTCACTGCATGCCCTGCACGGATGTGACCGTTTTTTTTAAAAAATATACTGATAATTCCTGGGCGTCCCCCCCCAATGGGTGTGGGCAAGGGACGGCTTGGTACGCTGAGTGTTTTAGCCGGTTGCCTCTGAGTAGTAATGCGATGGGACGGCTAGTGTAATCATATCCTTTGCGCTGTTTGACTGGAGTCCCAATGGGTGTAGTGTTGCATGAAACGGCGTCCGCCGTCTGACGTGTCTTCGGGTGGGTGGAAGTGCTTATTGAATGCCTTGCGACTGTTCAGTGACCGCGGTTAGAAGTGAGCGGTTGCCTTTCCCTTCTATAAATAACCCCTTTGCTTCTCTGGTTTCTTCACATCTCTTCGCTGCTCCTTACTGCCTCTTCCCTTTCTTCTCTCCCAAAGCTTTAACCATGGGCAAGAACAACAAGCGCAAGCGTGAGCCGACTCCTCCATCGGAGGAGTTTGGTGACTCGGAGTACTCGGAGGAGGAGTTCTCCTCCGAGCCCGAGGGGTCTCCGGCTCCCGTCTCTCCCCCGGCGTCGTCCGATGACTCGGACGACTCCCAGGGGATAGCCGCGGAGGTCTGGACATACATCCGGGCCGTCGAGCGCGCCGGGCTCGAAGGCTCGGATGAGTCGGAGTACTCCTCGGATGAGGAGGACTCGGACGGCGGCGACGAGGGTGAAGACGACGACGACGACGACGACGATGATGACGACGACGGCGACGGCAGCGGCAGAGGCGGCGGCGACGGCAGCAGGGACAGCACCAAGGGCGGCAGCAGCAGGGACAGCACCAAGGGCAGCAGCAGGGCCAGTGGCTAGACGCCACTGGTCTTCTTAGATATTAGTATAGTTTAGTATAGATAGAATAATGTAGTAGTAATTAGTGTAATTTAGTAGTAGTAGTAATGTAGAGTAGTATAATGTAGTTTAGTAGTAGTAGTAATGTAGAGTAGAATTAGGGAAGTACCAACTCATAAAGAGTTGGTTTGTAAGCTCGTCAACTTCCCTTTAATGAAGATTGTCGTTTATCCCCTCTTTTTGATGACTTGTCACTGCTTTTGCTGAATGTTGAACCGATTCTTTTGATATAGTAGAAACAGCGCCGAGCGATTGTGAAGATTGACATCAGCGTTTTAGAAGTAACACTGAGCAATTGAACACAAGACCATCGTTTTAGAGGCAATGCCGAATGATAGAAGGTCGGCATCGGCATTTTAGAAGTAATGCCAAGCGACAAAATACGGGGCTGGTATTTTAGAAATAACGCCGAGTGATTAAATGTCGGCATCGGCATTTTAGAAGTAATGCTGAGTGTTTGAACACGTGGTCGGCGTTTTAGAGGCAGCGCCGAGTGATTGAAGGTCGGCGTCGGCATTTTAGAAGTAATGCCGAGCGATTGAACACGTGGTCGGCGTTTTAGAGGCAGCGCCGAGTGATTGAAGGTCGGCGTCGGCATTTTAGAAGTAACGCCGAGCGATTGAATCACGTGGTCGGCGTTTTAGAGGCAGCGCCGAGTGATTGAAGGTCGGCGTCGGCATTTTAGAAGTAATGCCGAGCGATTGAACTCGTGATCGGCGTTTTAGAGGCAGCGCCGAGTGATTGAAGGTCGGCGTCGGCATTTTAGAAGTAATGCCGAGCGATCGAACACGTGGTCGGCGTTTTAGAGGCAGCGCCGAGTGATAGCCAGCTTCTCAAGTTAATTTGAGGAAAACGGCCGAGTGATGAGGTGGCACATCGGCTTTCTTGGAAATAACTGTTAGATATCCACGTGGCATGCTGGGATTTCGGAGATGACCGCCGGGTGATGACTGGGCACTTTTGAAAAGGTATCTGGCTCAAGAATATCCCTTAAGAGTCGCGCTTTTAGCCGCCTTTGCTTTCCGTGCCCTAGTTCTTGCATTTCCGCATCTGAGTCTTCTCTGCCACTCGCCTCCTGCTCTGTTTCGCCAGCGAGAAGCAAAATGGCGCCCAAGAGGAAAACCGCGAACTCGTCTGCTGCAGTGATCCCCGCCATCGACCCCAACAGTCAGTTACCCTTCGCAGGTAACCATATGTCTGTGATTTCTGAAGTTGAGCTTCTCCGCCTTGTTTCCATCGGGGTTCTCCCTCCACGGGAACTCTGTTCTTGGCGTTCTTGCCACGGGACCACTGTCCCAACCGAAGATACCCACGAGTCAGTGGTTTACACTCCTTTCCTTCTTCGCGGCCTCGGCCTTCCCATATCTCCTTTTTTCCGTGGTATCCTTGATTTTTATCACATCAACCTGACTCACTTGAACCCTAACTCCATTCTCCAAATCTCTATTTTCGTTCACCTTTGCGAAGCTTATCTTGGCGTGCTGCCGCATTTTGGCTTGTGGAAGTATCTGTATCACTGCCGTCCTGGGATGGCCGGGGGGCAACATCAATTGGTCGGAGGTGCCAGTTTAGAGATGCGCCGGGGGCGGAAGACCGAGTATCTCGAGATACCCCTCAAGGACAGCATTAAAGGTTGGCGTCTGGAGTGGTTTATAATGGATAATTATGGAAATTCTCTCCCTCCTCGCTCAGGGAGACAGGCAGACGTTCGTACTCCGAGTTGGACTGAGTCTCCCACGGACCAAGAAGTAGCCGAGGCGGGCGTGTTGCTTACTGAGGTTGGATTACTGAAAGAGAGAGGTCTGACTGCCGAAGCCGTGGTCACAGATTTTGTTTTCAAAAACATTCAGCCGCTGAAAGACAGAGCTTATCCGGCATATCTTTACCGAGGGCTGGCCGACTCAACCCGAGTTACTAATAGGAGAATTCCTTCTGTGGATTTGGTGAGTCGACTCGAAATGATCCTTAGAGGTAAAGTTTCGAACGTTGGAGCTCCAGTGGCATACTCGGCTTGGAACCTGCCTTCTCCCAAAGATTTCACTCTTTTTGTGTCAAATCCGCCCGTGACAGATAACAATTTGGGTCTTAGAGTGCGACCTTCTGCTGAAGAGGTCCGTTCCTTAGTTGCTTCGCTCGGGGAGATACCGGATGATGAACGGCAGATTTACTTTGAAGTGCCCCTGAACCCTAGTGACGCAGACATAAATGACATGCTCGATCTGCTAGCTGAGGATTCATCTGATACTGCTCCTGATGGTACATTGGCAGTGGTGCCGCTTCCAGAGGTTGATGCGACCTTGGATGTCTCGAAACCTGCCAATACTCGCCCGAGGCGTCCCAGCCGAACCAGTCAGCCTGAGCCTTCTGCTGATGAGCAGAAGAGGAAAAGAAGACGCCTCCGGCGAGTGTCTAGCTTTGATGAGGATGCCAGCACCTTAGCTCCTACTGCCGAAGAAATGACTGCAACTGGTCTTGCTGACATTGATCCCAATGGGTGTGCTCCGCCTGCTGCTGACCCCAATGAGGATGCTGTTTGTGCTGTTGCTGTGGAAGATGAGGAGGAAGAGAATGAAACTCCATTAACTCGGAAAAACAGTCGGCAGTTCGTCGCTAGCGGTGGTAGTAGTGGGGTTCCTTCTCCTGCCTTGTCTGCTCTTATTGGTCTGCAAGAACTGTCCATGGCCAATTTTGATCAAGCTCTAGAGGATATGGTCCCTGAGAACTTGCTGTTGGAACCTGCAGACGTTGATGCAACAGAAACTTGTGCAGCCGTGCCAGATGCTGGGTTGAGGTCGTCCCGTGCCTCGTCGACCTTAGAGCACGATCTCGAGGGCCGGGATGATGACTTGGACCGTCCTGATCCTGTGGAAACAGCTGAAGGCCCGTCGACCTTAGAGGTGGTCACGGCAGAGAGCTTGGATCCTTTGAATAGTGCTGACATGTGCCCAGCCCCCGAGGGTGTCGCCGGGGAGGACTCAACTCAGGCGAGGAGTGTAGGCCACTACCCAGCCCCCGAGGGTGTTGCCGGGGGTGACCCGGCTCAAGTGGGCAGTGCCAACCTTGACCCAGCCCCCGAGGGTGTCCGAGCGGGGTCTCCCTCCTGCACTTTCATGGATGTTCATGTGGGTTCACCTCCACACTCTGGCGGCATGATGGTGGCTCAAACTCCGGATCAGGGGGTCGCTTTGGAGGGTAGCATCCCCACTGGTCTGGCGTTAAGTTCTGCTGAATGTACTGAGCTCGTTCCTGCCGGTCAGATGCAAGCTGCTTCGAGTGGTGGTCTGGCACCTGGTCATCAGCTGATTTCTCCTGACTTGGGGATCCCTTCGCTTTTCTCCAACCTCCAGGTGTTGTGCTGTGCTTTAGTTTAATCTTTATGTTGCATGAATTGTTGCCATTATGCTCATTCGCTCTTCTTATCAGGCTTTGGTGGATGGAATGGTCGGCCAGCTGAAGTCACAGGGTGCTTCCATCCCGGAGGTGGCTTCATCTCTTGAGCGTTGGAATCCGGTGTTGCTTCGGAGTCGTGTATCTGAGTTGGAGGCCGCCAATGCTGGTTAGTGTCCTTTCTTCTTCTTCTTTGTTCTTGCCCGTGGGTTGTTTTACCTTCTGACCTCATTTTGTTTGAATACTTCTTGATAGGGATGACTCGGCAGATCACAGTTCTTGAAGAAAAACACTCTCAAGATCAAGCCGAAATGGCTCGACGATGCGCTGACTTCGAGGAGAAGTATTCTCAAAGTCAGATCGAGTTGAGTCAGGTCTCTGCGGCTTTGGATGATGCCAACGCTCTGAGTTCTTCCCTTCATGTCCAGCTTGACTCTGAGAAGGTAGCTTACGAACCTGTGCTTCGCCTTATGATGCTCTTGGATTCTGAATGAGTTGATTTTTGCTTGTAGGAGGAAAAACGCATCCTTGCCGCTTCTCGCGATAACTTGGACAGATTGTACCGAGATTCCAGCAACTCGCTGACCATCTTGGAGAGGAGCCACCGTTTTACGATGGAGGAGCTTGACAATCAGCGCCGTCAACTGCAAGAATCCTCGGATGAAGTGGCCCGCCTTACACAGTTGCTATCGGCAAAGGACGCCACCATCAAGGGACTCCGAGCTTCTAAGAAATCCATTGCTCAGGAGTTAGAAACTGCTCAGCAGGCTGTTAAAGTTGCTGAAGAAGCTGCTGTCACTTTCAAAACTCAGCGCGATAAGGCCCTGGACAAGGCCATTCGAGCAGGACGAATCTTGATGAGAAGACCCGGCGTGGCTGTCCCTGAAGATATAAAAGCCGACGTGAATGCTGCCCCTGATTCCTCGAATCGCCCTTCTTCGTCAGTCGTTCCTGAGAAAGACATTAGAAAATAAAGAAACAGTTCGCGTGCTCTGAGCGCGCAGTTAGCATGATCAAGTATCGGCTTATCATTCGAATGACGTGATTACTCCCTTATTGTATCAGAATTTATTAGTTTGCAAGTTTGTGGTAACGCTGCATGATGATTATGAAGTTTGTTTGTGGGATATGGAGATCATCCCTTGAACTGCATAAGCGTGAGTATGCTATACTGGTTCAAGCCATCAATTACTTTTAGCCGGTAACTTCCGTTAGTAGGGCATAGTGGTCACCCCCGGTAGAGTAAGTGTGAGCATGTTGCACCACCTCAAGTCGTTGCCGACTTAAGTCGATTGCTCCGTTTGCAGGGCATAGTGGTCACCCCGAGTTAAGTAAGCGTGAGCATGTTGCACCGCCTTAAGTCGTTGCCGACTTAAGCCGATTGCTCCGTTCGTAGGGCATAGTGGTCACCCCGAGTTAAGTAAGCGTGAGCATGTTGCACCGCCTTAAGTCGTTGCCGACTTAAGCCGATTGCTCCGTTCGTAGGGCATAGTGGTCACCCCGAGTTAAGTAAGCGTGAGCATGTTGCACCGCCTTAAGTCGTTGCCGACTTAAGCCGATTGCTCCGTTCGTAGGGCATAGTGGTCACCCCGAGTTAAGTAAGCGTGAGCATGTTGCACCGCCTTAAGTCGTTGCCGACTTAAGCCGATTGCTCCGTTCGTAGGGCATAGTGGTCACCCCGAGTTAAGTAAGCGTGAGCATGTTGCACCGCCTTAAGTCGTTGCCGACTTAAGCTGATTGCTCCGTTCGTAGGGCATAGTGGTCACCCCGAGTTAAGTAAGAATGCAAGTCAATCATAAATGAGTCAAGTATCTTTGAAATATCTCTTTATTGATGACGTATTTCCATTATACAGAATACATGGTCGCTTCGGCTGTTTTGAAATACAGCTAGGGGTAGAACTTTCGGAGGTGCTCTATGTTCCAGGAGTTCCCAACTTCCGTGCCATCCATTTGGGTGAGGCGATATGATCCGGGATGAGTGACTTCTGCTACTATGAAAGGTCCTTCCCATAAGGGTGATAACTTGTGCCGTCCCTCCCCCGTTAGAATTCGGCGGAGGACGAGGTCTCCCATCGAAAAGAAACGTTGCCGCACAGCTTTGTCGTGGTAGCGCCTTAGAGTCTGCTGGTATCGCGCTGATTGAATCACTGCGTTCAGTCGTTCTTCCTCAAGTACGTCAATATCCTCCAGCCTAGTGGTTTCGGCTTCCGCTATGCTTTCAAAGATCAATCTTGGCGCCCCGAACTTGAGATCAGCGGGTAGCACTGCTTCCGACCCATAGACCATGAAGAAAGGGGTGTTTCCATGCAGGGCCCGGCTAGGTTGGGTTCTCAAGCTCCAAACAACATAAGGCAATTCTCTTATCCATTTTCCTGCGAATTTTTCATTTTTATCAAAGACCCTTTTTTTGAGTGCCTCCAATATCATTCCGTTGGCTCGCTCAACCTGCCCGTTGGCTCTTGGATGGGCTACAGATGCATACTTGATCTGAATGCTTTTTTGCTCGCAGAAGTCAAAGAATTCTGAACTGGTGAAGTTGGATCCCAAGTCGGTGATGATACTGTTTGGTATCCCAAATCTGAATATTATGTTTTGTATGAATTCCACGGCTTTAGCAGAGGTTAAAGAGGCAATGGGCTGGAACTCTATCCATTTAGTGAATTTGTCAATTGCCACCAATACATGGGTGTATCCTCCTTGAGCCTTCCTGAAAGGTCCAATCATATCCAATCCCCAGCATGCGAAAGGCCAAGTTACTGGTATGGTTTGTAGCTGCTGTGCTGGCATGTGCTGTTGCTTTGACAGGTATTGGCAAGCTTCGCATCTCCGAACTAACTCGGCTGCATCATTCTTCGCCGTCGGCCAATAGAATCCTGACCTGAAGACCTTCCCGACTAATGTTCTGGATGCTGCGTGTACTCCACACTGCCCTGCATGGACTTCCTCCAGAAGTTGCTTCCCGGTGGACGGGAGGACGCACTTCATGAGGACGCCTGACGCGCCCCTCCTGTATAATACCTCCCCAATGAGTGTATAGTGAGCTGATTGTCTGGCAATGCGTTCGGCCGAGTTCTTGTCATCTGGCTCTTCTTCATTCTTTATATACTTGATAATCGGTTGCCTCCAGTCGTCAGAGTCTGACTCGGGTTGATCTATGATAATGCACTCTTCTATTTGATCCGTCGAGATGCTCGGCTGGAGAATTTCTTGCACGAAGACCCCGGGTGGGACTTGAGTCCGGCCGGATCCAAGCTTGGACAGTACATCAGCCGCCGTGTTCCGATCTCTTTCTATATGATGAAACTCCAGACCTTCGAATTTATCTTCTAGCTTTCGGACGGCGGCGCAGTATCTTCCCATTGAATCACTTGAACAATCCCATTCCTTGTTTATCTGACTGATGACTACCAGAGAATCTCCGTACACCATCAGTCTCTTGACGCCCAGTGATATGGCGATGTTTAATCCGTGTATCAAAGCTTCATACTCGGCAGCATTGTTAGAGGCCGGGAATAGCAACTGGAGAGCATACTTGAGGTGCTCGCCTCCAGGTGCAGTGAAAAGAACTCCTGCTCCTGCTCCCTGCAGCTTCAGCGAGCCATCAAAATACATTCGCCATACTTCTGTGGTTTCTGAATTATCCGGCACTTGCTGTTCTATCCACTCTGATACGAAATCGACCAATGCTTGAGTTTTGATGGCAGTGCGAGGTCGGAACTCGATATCATGAGACCCCAACTCGCAAGCCCACTTGGCTATTCGGCCAATGGCTTCCTTGTTGTGAAGAATGTCCCCTATTGGAAAACCAGTAACTACTATGACTTTGTGGTCGTCAAAGTAGTGGCGCAGCTTGCGGGCAGTTAGAAGTACTGCATATAATAGCTTCTGAACTTGAGGATACTTTTTCTTCGATGGGCCTAGCACTTCACTGATGAAGTAGACAGGATGTTGTACCGGGTAGGCATGCCCCTCTTCCACTCGCTCGACTACCAACGCAGTGCTTACCACGTGAGTCGTGCAAGAGATATATAGCAGCAAATCTTCAGCCGGCTGAGTCGGCGTAGCTCGCCGGGGCGGTTTCAATACTGGCGGTGTTGTCAGGAATTTCTTCAGTGCGTCTAGAGCTTCTTGTGCCTCTGAAGTCCATTGAAACTTATCCACCTTCTTCAGCAGTTTATAAAATGGCAGACCTTTTTCTCCCAGTCTGGATATGAATCTGCTCAGGGCTGCCATACATCCAATGAGTCGCTGAACCTTCTTTTGCGATCGAGGAGCTTCCATCTTCATGATAGCTTCAATCTTATCTGGATTAGCTTCAATTCCCCGGTGGCTGACAATAAATTCGAGTAACTTTCCTGCTGGTACCCCGAAGACGCATTTCTCAGGATTGAGCTTCCATCTATATCTTCTCAGGCTGTTGAAAACCAGCTGTAAGTCTTCGATGAAGTTTTCTGGATTCTCCGTCTTAATCACCATGTCGTCTACGTAAGCCTCCACACGCTTGCCCCAGTGATCGGCTAAGCATGTTTGAATAGCTCTCTGATAAGTCGCTCCAGCGTTTTTGAGGCCAAACGGCATGGAGGTATAACAGAAAGCACCAAACGGGGTGATGAACGCCGTTTTTTCCTCGTCTTCTTTTGCCAAACTAATCTGATGATACCCGGAATAGCAATCTAAGAAAGACAGCATCGAACATCCAGCGGTGGAATCCACCACCTGATCTATCCTTGGGAGCCCGAAGGGATCCTTCGGACAGTGTTTGTTGAGATCAGTATAGTCGACGCACATGCGCCAATCCACTTTATTCTTTTTGAGTACAAGAACAGGGTTGGCTAGCCACTCGGGGTGTAATACTTCTCTAATAAATCCGGCCGCGACCAAGCGAGCTAACTCGGCACGAATGGCCTCTCTCTTGTCGGGCGTGAAACGACGCAGCTTTTGCCGGATTGGCCTCGCCTGAGGATAGACTTTCAATTTGTGCTCGGCCAGTTCCCTCGGGACTCCCGGCATATCCGCAGGTTGCCATGCGAATACGTCTCGGTTATCTTGCAGGAACTGGACGAGCGCGCTTTCCTATTTGTCGTTTAGACTGGAGCTGATGATGGCTGTCTTGCGCTCATCAGCAAACCCCAGGTTGATCCGCTTGGTGTCTTCAGTCGGCCGCATAGAGGTCGCGGCCTGAGCTTCGTTTGCTGGCACGGCGAGGTCTTCTTCAGGCTTAGAGTTCGCCGGTGTAGAAGGAACCGTTGACGGCTTGGTGGTGAGGGCTGCTTGGATGGCCACTCGGAAACATTCCGCGGCGCCTTGGAAGTCGGCGCGCACAGTTATGATTCCTTGTGGTCCGGGCATCTTCAGTATCATGTACGTATAGTGTGGGATGGCCATGAACTTGGCCAGCCCTGGCCTCCCGATGATGGCGTTGTACCCGCAGTCGAAGTTCGCCACCTCGAACCTCAGGAACTCGGTTCTGTAGTTATCCGGAGTCCCGAAGGTGACCTGCATGTAGATGTGGCCCAGCGGGTATTCCCCTTCCGTCGGCACGATGCCAAAGAAAGGAGTGTCTGACTCGTGGAGCTCTTTGAGGTGAACTCCCAAGCCTTGTAGCGTACGGGGGAAGGTGACGTTGATGCTGCTCCCCCCGTCCACTAGCACCTTCTTCACCCGGCTCTCTCGGATCACCGGATCGACGAGGAGCGGATATTTGCCCGGGTGGTCGAAGTTGAGCCATTGATCCTCCCGAGTGAACGTGATTGGGTGCTCCGACCACCGGTACGGGGCGGGAGGGCCGGTGGTCGCCACCAGTATCTGGCGATCGTTGAGCTTTTGTTGTCTCTTGTTCTCCTGCGACCCATGTCCACCGAAGATGACGTTGACCTCCCTGTCAACGCGCGGGAACGCTCCTCCTCCCCCCTCCTCCGGCTGATGGGGCTGTCGTGGTTCATCTGGTCCTCCCCTCGGCGGAGGAGGTGGTAGAGGTTGGAAAGGTCGGCCATGCCCGACGGAGTGCTTGAAATCCCGGCAGTTGCGGAGAGTGTGGCGCATATCCTTGTGGTACGGGCACTGGGCGTCGAGGATGTCGTCCAGCGTGCGTTCGCCTCCACGAGGTCCTCCTCGAGCGCGAGAGGCGGGTGGTCCGGCGGCGTGTACTTCTTCGCGAGGCCTCTTCTCCCAGCGCTTGTCGGGCGGCTGGTTCGCGTCGCGTCGTGGTGCTGCTGGTGCGGGCTTAGCTCCTCCGATGAGGTCCTGGGCCCGCTCGTCAGCGGTGATGTAGAGGTCGGCCTCTCGGAACAGCTCCTCGGAGGTAGTCGGCGCCTTTTGCAGTATGGCTCGGACGAAAGCCGAGTCGTTAGATCCTCTGTAGAAGTCCTCGATCACGGCCGCCTCCGTGACCTCGGGGATGCGGTTTCTCATGGTCTGGAACCTTTTAAGGTACGACCTGAGAGTCTCATCCCCCCGGCGCTTGATGGATTTGAGGTCCCATGGTTGTGCTGGCTTGTCGGAGAGAGACTGGAAGTTGGCGGTGAAACGTCGACTGAAGTCTCCCCAGTCGTCGATGCAGTGTCGGGGTAGATGTCGTAGCCACTGCAGCGCGTCTTGCCCGAGGACGATGGGCAGATACGCAGTCATGACGTCCTCGGATGCCCCGGCAGCCCGAGCGGCGGTGGTGTAGACGGCCAACCAGCCCCCTGGGTCCTGCTTAGGTTCATATTTGTCGACATTGGATACCTTGAAGTTTGGAGGCCATTGGATGGCCCTAAGGCGCGGAGTAAGAGCAGATACTCCGCACGTGTCCTCCTGTCGTCGAGGATGTCGTCTGTCCCGGGGAGGGGAGTGGCGGTGGTGGTTCCTCGACCGTCCCCGGGTGGTTCCACCAGTTGAAGCTGTTGCCGACTCAGTTCGGGTGGCCTGGCTTTGAGTCGGGAAGCCATGATCTCGGTCATACTCCTCCCGACGGCGAATTTCGTTCTCGTGCCGCCGTTCGCGCGAAGCATTGATAGAGCTTCGCGCGTCTCGGCGACTGTTGATGGCGTGTCGCAGATCGTTCGGCGGGTGGGCGAGCGGTAGAAGATGGTTGGCTGCCTGAGTGAACAGGCGCCGGTATCCCTCGGCATCGGGGGTCCGAGGAAGTCCGTCAGCTATCCGGGCCAGAACGCCTCCGACTTCGCTCGGCGTATTCATAGCTCGGGCGAAGTCGGGGTTCAGGTTGCGCCCGAAGAGCGGGTTCTCGCGTCGTTGCCTTGCATCTTGCTCGGCTTGCTCCTGAGTCCGACGGCGATCTCGTCGTCGGGAGTTCCTTCGTTCCCTGAAGACGCGTTCTTCCGGAGTTTCTCCTATCTCTGAGACCTCGTCTCGCGAGACAGGCTGCTCCGGATCCCGTTCTCCAGCTGCGTGATGTCGTCGAACATTCCTGCGTCGGTTCCTTCGTCGGCGGGATTCTCGTTGAGGCGGTTCTTCTCTGGGCGCGGTCGGTTCATCGTCGGAGACGGCGGGCGACTCTGCCCTCCCGATGAAGAGGACGTCGGGGTAGAACGGTATTGCTGCCGCGGCGACTTTCTTTCCGTTCTCCTTTGGGGTCGGAGGAACGGGAAGAACGACCGGCCTCTCCCTGATCTCCTTCCTTCTCATGATCTGTGTCCATTCTTTCGTCGGGGAAGTAGACAGCGGATTTTTCCGGGTCAGCGAGCTTCTAGCTCCAGCCTCCCCGGAGACGATCTTGTTCCGAAGAGCCGGAGGTAGCGTCTTTCCAGCATTTTCGGAGTTTGTTGGAGGAGACTTCTGTTCCGGAAGATCCGCGAGGCGGTGTAGGATTCCTTCTTCGTCCGCCACGGATGAGATTGTCCCGAAGCAGAATATGGATCCGGGACGCATGGTGATCCTGCTGTGGAAGGTGACGGCCATTGAGCTAGCTTGGATCGTCGACACACCCCCTACCTGGCGCGCCAGCTGTCGGTGTTTTGGGTCCGACCGCACACCCGGGGTTACCCCTCAAGGTGTTTTTAGGAGTAGGGCGGTGTCGACGACTGTAGCAAAATGGTTCGTGCCGATCGCACGAGGAACAATGGACAAGATTTACAGGTTCGGGCCGCTTAGAAGTGCGTAACACCCTACGTCCTGGTGAGTATATGAGCGTGGTTACAAGAGGATTCTCTGGGTAGATGGCGCAGAGAGTTTTTGTGGGTGGCTAAGTAGAATAGGGTCGATCGATCTGAAGGGGTGCCCCCTAGGCCTTATATACTCGACCGTGGGGCAGTACATGTGATATGATAGCAACAAGTAGCTAAAAGATAGTGAACCTCTTGAGTTTATCCCTACGTAACCCTTGCCGACTTATCCTCGCATGGCTCCGCTGCATGGGGGCTTCAGCGCGGGAAAGTCGGGTCTTTGTTGTGATTCATTCGTTCGACGTTGTGGGCCGTCCGGGTCTCACGTCTTCTCTTCTTTGTTGGTGGTCTTTCCCTAGGCCCACGAAAGAATGACCTTACGAATTATTGGGCCCTTGGGCCTTTCGTGAAGCCTTTTACTTCTTTAGTGGACCCAGGGGATATCTATCCCCCACAGCAGCCCACCTTCACCCGCGGAATGGGGAAATCAGATATAATGCATGGAATATGTGGAGCCCAGGATATTTTGCAGAAACAGCAATATTTTATGCAGGGTTGTTTTGAAAAACATTTTGTATTTTGCAAAGCGCATCCTCTCCAAAAGGAGCAGGAAGTTTTTCAGTATTATAATAAAATCCCCTGGACTAAACCATCCAGGTATCTCAGCAGTTTCCCACTGGTTTTCCTTTTCAAAAACAGCTACTGGACTTCCCGTCCACCATAGCTCACGGCTCAACCGCCGAACCTTTTAAAAACCACTTTTCTCAAACGCACCCTTTTTGAAAACAAAACATTAATTGCCATACCATACCAGACTCGTCCATTCCTGTGGACACAGACTATTCGAATAGGTTTTCAAACTCTGCGCAGAGGTGTACACTTTACCCACTAGTCCGGTTTCTGTGATCTCACCGTCGTGAGACCCGAATGCCGAATCTCTTTCTTTCCTCGCACGTCCTAACCTTAACGGTTATACCGGAAGGAGTCAGGCCACCGCCATGTCCAAACCGGACAAAACATTCCCCCTCCTTATCCTCCCGGTGCTCCCCAGCCTTCATAACCCTAGGGTTGGACCGTACGAGTTCAGATTGAGTGACTGCCCACACAGTCTCGAGTGGTTGTACTTATCATGAGTACAGGTAGTGAAAGATGACAAACCGGTCCTTATACGAGGGGACAATCATTCTGCTCACGCCTAAACCAGCTGAGCCATCACCTTAGGCCCTCCCCTAAACACGGGAGTCCTTGATTATCCCTACTCAAAGGTGATAAGGGTGAAAACCCTTCATCATACACATTTTGAAAAGCATTTTCTTTTGAAAACTCACACCTTTTCTCAAATCATTTGTAACAAGTATATCAAGTATTGATTGCGGCAAGCGGCTTGGGTGGCCATAATAACTTGTCTCAAAATCATATCATGCATAAAATAACAGGCTGAGGGTTGTGGTTGAAAAACATAGGTAATTTATGCATCAAAGGGATCCAGTGAGCTTGCCGTGCTTATCCGGCGAAGGGGGAAGGAGAGCTCGCGGAACTGGCTTCTGGATCCACCGCCTGGCGTAGACTTGCAGATCTGGCCTCCACGAGACGGCACGAACGCTCCGATAACAGGAGGGTGGACTGGAGGCAAAGCGACATTATGCGTGTAGCCGGCAGAGCGGAGTAACTGAGTGGGTGGGGTGTTTTCCTTGGCTGAGGGTGTTGAGTGTGTGTGGAGAGGGAGAGGGTAGCTGGGTGTATTTATAGCTGGGTGTATGTGGTGTAGCACAGTGAAGTTCACTGTTGGTGAGAATAGTGACGAATGAATCGTCTGACTTAGTATGAACAGGAGAGTTATAGGCAGAATATGGGACGAGAGTATTTTGGGAGTTTTCTAGAATATGAACCATGCTTAAGGGATGACATGGTTGGATAGGGAATAGTTTGATAAGAATTTAGAAACGAGAATTATTGGAATCTGAGTTTGGAAGCCTGGTTCGAAGGAATCTCAAGTTAAGCGTGCTCAACTTGGAGAAACCTAGGATGGGTGACCAGATGGGAAGTTCCTACTGGAAGGAAAATCACAGTCACCGGAGTTTGTATAACTGGAATATGGGTCTGGCTGGTCTTAGGTGGACTGGACAGCATAATGGATGAGTAGTTGAAATTTGGGGTGATCGGATGATCGATGAATAGTAACGGTGAATAGTAACGGTAAATAGTAACGGTAAATAGTGACGGTAAATAGTAACGGTAAAATAGTGACGGTAAAAAGTAACGGTAAATAGTAACGGTAAAATAGTGACGGTAAGTAGTGACGGTAAAATAGTAACGGTAAATAGTAACGGTAAATAGTAACGGTAAAAAGTAACGGTAAAAAGTAACGGTAAATAGTAACGGTAAATAGTAACGGTAAAAAGTAACGGTAAATAGTAACGGTAAAAAATAATGTTAAATAGTAACGGTAAAATAGTGATGGTGAATAGTTCGTATGAACGAACGATGAACGATGAATAGGAACTCTGAACGAACGATGAACGATCGAATGATCGAACGAACGGACGATCGGAATTTTTGCAGCATAACGGCAGGAAAAAGATTATTTGGACGAACGAACGGACGAACGATCGAACGATCGGACGAACGAACCATGAACGATCGGACGAACGATCAAACGATCGGACGAACGAACGATCGGAATTTCGGCAGCATAACGACAGGAAAAAGATTATTTGGACGAACGAACGGACGAACGATCGAACGATCGGACGAACGGATGAACGAACCATGAACGATCGGACGAACCATCAAACGATCGGACGAACGAACGATCGGAATTTCGGCAGCATAACGGCAGGAAAAAGATTATTTGGACGAACGAACGGACGAACGATCGAACGATCGGACGAACGGACGAACGAACCATGAACGATCGGACGAACGATCGAACGATCGGACGAACGAACAACTAAGAACAGGGGGACGAACGATCGAAGAACGACCGAACGATCCTTGTGCTAGTGTGTGCTTGTGTGGAACATGGAGTGGGTGTGTGTGGGGGGGAGAGAGTTGCCATGAAATGGCTTGGGGTGGGATGAGAGGAGGCCCTTGCCCCTCTATTTATAGCCATGGTGGGGGGATTAGGGGGAGGGATGAGAGGATTAGTGGGAGATTAGCATGGATTTGTCTTATGTGAGTGTAATTAGCTTGTAGAGCTCACCGTATGACACCGGAGGCATACGAATACGTATGAGCATGAAGAAGTTATGAAGAAAATATTTGTGGGGGCTTGAAAAATGATTCTGAAGCTATTTCTTAGGAAGAAAATACTTGGAGATATATCGGTGGAATATTTGGGTAGTATTTCTGAAAAGAATCAGAGGGGATCTCTGGGGAAATATTTGTAGGATATTTTGAGGAGGATTTTAGAGAGAATATAGACCACTATATTTTATTTGTTGATATCAACTCGCAAACAAACATTTTGAATTTAGGGCGAGTTTGAGAAAATTTCAGGATTTGAATCTTTGGGATGCTACAAATCTACCCCACTTAAAAGGAATCTCGTCCTCGAGATTCGGCTCAGAAGGGTTATGGGTATAGCTTTACTTCAGCTACATATCTTCACTTTGCAGACTCTTCGAGGAGATGGAACTTCAACAAAATCTGGCCTTTCAGGAGCATCCGGTTGCTGAGTGCAAACGTTGATTCTGGCTACTCAAAGATCATCTTCAGGCTTCTAGCTTTTGCTTGGCAGCTAGCTTATTGAAGAAGCATTGATGCCAACACACAAACCTTCTTCTTGTGAACTCACACATGGATTCCTTCCTTGATTGGTCTTCTGGTGCTTCATCAACGGAACTTGGGTGACCACTTCTCATCTGGAAACTTATATGCTTTGATGATCTGGTCCTCCACAAGCTTGATACATTCACATGCCTTCTTCTTTTTCTCCACAACAGGAACCTTACTGGAACACTACCCCACTTAAAATAAATGAGGCTAGAACTCTTGAATCTTGGGGATTTGAACTCATTGAAGTACCTCATAACAAGGGTGTTATGGGGCCTTCTTCTGCTGTTGTTGCTTGAGAAGGCTGCAGAGAGATGACTGACATAGGGTTGATTCTGGGAGAACCTTCTTCTTATCTTCTCTTCACTATCTTCTTTTCACTGACCCTTTCTTTCTCTTTGCTCTTTCCACTGGAGGATTCTATCAAAGATTATTACCATCATACAGAGGAGGAAACCGAAGATGTTGAACCATGTACAACAGTCTTCAACCCAAGAATCACCAAGCATTGTGATCTTAGGGGCGAGGGAGTGGAAAATGGAGTTGCTTGCAATTTGGCAGAGGGGTTTTATCAGGTGTGTGCTTTGCTTTGAGCGAGATGGGAGTTGAGGGAGCTAGTGGGAGATTTTATAGGCGAGCGGGGGTGCTCGGGTGCTGAGTGGCGGTGATGGAGCAAGTGACACGAGGCAACAGGTGCGATGAAGGGGGGGATGGTGTTGCTGGTGGTAATGGCGGTGGGTGCGCTGGAAAGGGGGCATGGGGTGGTGATAGTGCACATGGAGGCAGGGCACGCGTGCGGGGAGCACGAGTGAGTGGTGGGGTCAATGACCCTGATGTTTGTGGTCTCTGGTTCCAAGAATCTTTGCCTCTCTGTATGGTAATAACTTCTTCTGTCCTCTTTTCCTGTTTACTTTGACTCAGGGGCAGTGCTTTGATTCTCATGGTCGGTGCTGGAATCTTCTTCATGGTGAGGGGCTCAAACAACTCTGGCAGGGGATCTTGGGAGGACTCGGGGTGCCCTTGCTTATCCGTAGCCTTAGGGGAGACTGGAATTCCTTCGAAGACTATGGCTCCTTCCGGAAGTTGCCAAGCCTTCTTCTCTCCTCTGATAGAGACCGGGTGACCTTCAAGAATTTGGGGGTCTTCAGCTCTCCTTGGTTGAACTGGGTTGGATGGAGCGGGCTCTTGGATCCGCAGGGCTCTACGTTGGTTATGGGTTACCAAGTAGGCCTTCATCAGCTTCTGGACATGCTCATCCTTGGCTTGCTTCAGGGCTTCAACAGCAATGACTTCACGACTTTCCAAGGCAGCTACATGGGCTTGAGCTGTGGTGAGGTCCACATGGAGCTTACGGTTGCGCTTCTCTGCATCTTCTGCTCGGGCAATCATCTGACGGTGGTGCCGAGCCAAGAAATCATACTGCGTATCCAGGGTGAGCAGGTATGCAGTGAGGTACACGACTGTGGCGTCATCCTCAAGCAGCTGCTGCTCTTCCAACGCACGCATCCTGGCCATCCAAACGGGGCGGTTTCTCTGAAAGGGCGAAAAGAATCTGAGTGGGGTATCGGCCACTTCTTCTTCATAGATCTGACACAGGGCCCTCAATGCCTTGCGAGCGACGACTTGGCAGGTGTCTTTGAATCTGTGCCCAGCAGCAGTGACACTCCATTCC
Source organism: Zea mays (assembly GCF_902167145.1). Lineage (NCBI taxonomy): Eukaryota > Viridiplantae > Streptophyta > Magnoliopsida > Poales > Poaceae > Zea > Zea mays. Next base: position 82,246,825 of record NC_050096.1, on the reverse strand, counting down.
ACATGGTGCGGACTGGATCCAATGTACACAGTCACGACACATTTCTCTGTGTCGTGCTCGACGAATTCACGACCATCATACTCTGGTTGGCTCCTGATTCCGAGGCGAACTGTGCATGCTCTCAGCAACTTGGGGAAACCATCTTCATTCTGGCACAAGTTGGTTTGGCAGCGGACCTCCATCTGACTTCTGAGAGAAGGAAAGGGGAAAGCATTTTTGAAATGAAGGGATGAGAGCAAGATTTTTTTAAGAAAATAGTTTGGACTCAAAAACTTTTGATCAGGCTAAGGGTTACGTCCTGCGGCCAACCTAACAGCTCTGATACCACCTGAAGCGTTCCAATCCTCTGGGACTCAAATGTGATATAATTACTAGTCCCAAGAGGCTAGTAAACACATTTATACATCAGATGATTACAGATCTGCTTAAACGACAAACCTATAAAGGTGGCGAACAACTTTAAGAGTTGGTCCACAACTCGGGACATATCATCAGAATGGGGCTGAAGCAGCCCGATATACGCAGCGAAGCAAATCAGCGGTCCAACAGCCACAGGCAAGGTTGGGAACAGTCGTAACTCTTACCCGATCTCCTTTTTCTGAAAAACAACAAATAAGCAAGGGTGAGTACAAACGTACTCAGCAGCCCACCTTCACCCGTGGAATGGGGAAATCAGATATAATGCATGGAATATGTGGAGCCCAGGATATTTTGCAGAAACAGCAATATTTTATGCAGGGTTGTTTTGAAAAACATTTTGTATTTTGCAAAGCGCATCCTCTCCAAAAGGAGCAGGAAGTTTTTCAGTATTATAATAAAATCCCCTGGACTAAACCATCTAGGTATCTCAGCAGTTTCCCACTGGTTTTCCTTTTCAAAAACCGCTACTGGACTTCCCGTCCACCATAGCTCATGGCTCAACCGCCGAACCTTTTAAAAACCACTTTTCTCAAACGCACCCTTTTTGAAAACAAAACATTAATTGCCATACCATACCAGACTCGTCCATTCATGTGGACACAGACTATTCGAATAGGTTTTCAAACTTTGCGCAGAGGTGTACACTTTACCCACTAGTCCGGTTTCTATGATCTCACCGTCGTGAGACCCGAATGCCGAATCTCTTTCTTTCCTCGCACGTCCTAACCTTAACGGTTATACCGGAAGGAGTCAGGCCACCGCCATGTCCAAACCGAACAAAACATTCCCCCTCCTTATCCTCCCGGTGCTCCCCAGCCTTCATAACCCTAGGGTTGGACCGTACGAGTTCAGATTGAGTGACTGCCCACACAGTCTCGAGTGGTTGTACTTATCATGAGTACAGGTAGTGAAAGATGACAAACCGGTCCTTATACGAGGGGACAATCCTTCTGCTCACGCCTAAACCAGCTGAGCCATCACCTTAGGCCCTCCCCTAAACCAGGGAGTCCTTGATTATCCCTACTCAAAGGAGATAAGGATGAAAACCCTTCATCATACACATTTTGAAAAGCATTTTCTTTTGAAAACTCACACCTTTTCTCAAATCATTTGTAACAAGTATATCAAGTATTGATTGTGGCAAGCGGCTTGGGTGGCCATAATAACTTGTCTCAAAATCATATCATGCATAAAATAACAGGCTGGGGGTTATGGTTGAAAAACATAGGTAATTTATGCATCAAAGGGATCCAGTGAGCTTGTCGTGCTTATCCGGCGAAGGGGGAAGGAGAGCTCGCGGAACTGGCTTCTGGATCCACCGCCTGGCGTAGACTTGCAGATCTGGCCTCCACGAGACGGCACGAACGCTCCGATAACAGGAGGGTGGACTGGAGGCAAAGCGACACTATGCGTGTAGTCGGCAGAGCGGAGTAACTGAGTGGGTGGGGTGTTTTCCTTGGCTGAGGGTGTTGAGTGTGTGTGGAGAGGGAGAGGGTAGCTGGGTGTATTTATAGCTGGGTGTATGTGGTGTAGCACAGTGAAGTTCACTGTTGGTGAAAATAGTGACGAATGAATCGTCTGACTTAGTATGAACAGGAGAGTTATAGGCAGAATATGGGACGAGAGTATTTTGGGAGTTTTCTAGAATATGAACCATGCTTAAGGGATGACATGGTTGGATAAGGAATAGTTTGATAAGAATTTAGAAACGAGAATTATTGGAATCTGAGTTTGGAAGCCTGGTTCGAAGGAATCTCAAGTTAAGCGTGTTCAACTTGGAGAAACCTAGGATGGGTGGCCAGATGGGAAGTTCCTACTGGAAGGAAAATCACAGTCACCGGAGTTTGTATAACTGGAATATGGGTCTGGCTGGTCTTAGGTGGACTGGACAGCATGATGGATGAGTAGTTGAAATTTGGGGTGATCGGATGATCGATGAATAGTAACGGGGAATAGTAACGGTAAATAGTAACGGTAAATAGTAACGGTAAAATAGTGACGGTAAATAGTAACGGTAAGTAGTGACGGTAAAATAGTAACGGTAAATAGTAACGGTAAATAGTAACGGTAAATAGTAACGGTAAAAAGTAACGGTAAATAGTAACGGTAAAAAGTAACGGTAAATAGTAACGGTAAAATAGTGATGGTGAATAGTTCGTATGAACGAACGATGAACGATGAATAGGAACTCTGAACGAACGATGAACGATCGAATGATCGAACGAACGGACGATCGGAATTTTGGCAGCATAACGGCAGGAAAAAGATTATTTGGATGAACGAACGGACGAACGATCGAACGATCGGACGAACGAACGAACGAACCATGAACGATCAGACGAACGGTCAAACGATCGGACGAACGAACGATCGGAATTTCGGCAGCATAACGACAGGAAAAAGATTATTTGGACGAACGATCGAACGATCGGACGAACGGATGAACGAACCATGAACGATCGGACGAACGAATGATCGGAATTTCGGCAGCATAACGGCAGGAAAAAGATTATTTGGACGAACGAACGATCGAACGATCGGACGAATGGACGAACGAACCATGAACGATCGGACGAACGATCGAACGATCGGACGAACGAACAACTAAGAACAGGGGGACGAACGATCGAAGAACGACCGAACGATCCTTGTGCTAGTGTGTGCTTGTGTGGAACATGGAGTGGGTGTGTGTGGGGGGGGAGAGAGTTGCCATGAAATGGCTTGGGGTGGGATGAGAGGAGGCCCTTGCCCCTCTATTTATAGCCATGGTGGGGGGGATTAGGGGGAGGGATGAGAGGATTAGTGGGAGGATGAGAGGATTAGTGGGAGATTAGCATGGATTTGTCTTATGTGAGTGTAATTAGCTTGTAGAGCTCACCGTATGACACCGGAGGCATACGTATACGTATGAGCATGAAGAAGTTATGAAGAAAATATTTGTGGGGGCTTGAAAAATGATTCTGAAGGTATTTCTTAGGAAGAAAATACTTGGAGATATATCGGTGGAATATTTGGGTAGTATTTCTGAAAAGAATCAGAGGGGATCTCTGGGGAAATATTTGTAGGATATTTTGAGGAGGATTTTGGAGAGAATATAGACCACTATATTTTATTTGTTGATATCAACTCGCAAACAAACATTTTGAAATGAAATTTGAAATTCATTTTGAATTTAGGGCGAGTTTGAGAAAATTTCAGGATTTGAATTTTTGGGATGCTACACTAGGTCCCGTACCCTAAGCCTGCTCGCTCCACCGCTCTGGGACGGGCACCCTAGTATTTGGAACTATAGTGCTGTGGGTCCGAGAACCTAGGGTCTGGTTCTAGAGAATGGACACACGTCTCCTGGGGTGGTCCGGAGATGTGTAGCCGCTTAGCATGGTCCCGTACCCTAAGCCTGCACGCACCACCACTCTGCGACGGGCGTCCTAGTATTTGGAACTGTGATCCAAGGGATCCGGGCATACGACTTGGCTTCCCAGACTAAATCCAGCAGGTCCTGTTGCATGAATCAAAGGATGGCAGATACCAGATGATGGGTCCTATGGGTGTGCTACTAACACTTCCTAGCCGAAGGTGTGTACAGGTCCAGGTCCCAGTCCAGACTGCATCCTGGGGGCCGGGCCACCAACTAATTTTCCCTTAGGTGTATCCAGCCTCGACACATCGAGCCTACATCCCAGGGAGGCCAAGTACCAGGGAGAAGTTGGTAACGCTACACACAGCGAGGACAAATAGCATACAGATAAGTGATGTTTAATTAATAGTTCTCAAAAGTATTGTACAATACCAAAAGTTATTACATCCGCCTTCAAGCGGAGCGCTAGCCTCATTTCTGCGGGTATGAACTACTCGGCATCGGCAGGGTCGCGGTGGAAGCGTGCGGCCACCGTCTCCATGGCGTCTTGGACGCTCTCCCGGGCGGCGTCTTCTGTGGCGGCCACCGGACCGTCGAGCACCGGTGCCAAGGACATGGCCGGGTCGTGGCTCCGAAAGCACGTTAGCATGTAATCCACCACCGCCCGGCAGAGCCTGCTGCCCTCTGCCTCCAGGCGGGCGTCGAGGATCTGGTCTAGGCGATAGAGGCGTTCAGCGGCGGAGTCCAGCACCGGGAGGGCGTCGGAGATCGACGCTGGTGGCCCCGACACTAGGATGGGACTTATCCCCAGTGGCACCAGCGTCGTGCTCGCCTCGCCAGCCCACTCAGCTATCCGCTGGACCCCAGCGCGGTGTTCTGCCTGGAGATCTTCCAGGGCCTTCTTGGTGGCCTCCGCCGTCTGGGGACCCGGCGCCGCCTGCGCCGCTTCGAACTGGCGGACCTGCTCCTCCAGCTTTCGCTCCTTCTCCTCCGCCTCGAGCTCATGCTCGGCCAGCAACGTCTCCCGCCTTTCAAACATTTCCTCCCTAAAGGCGAGATCCTTCTCCCGCCAGGCGAGATCCGTCTCCCGCCTATCCAGGAACGCATCCTTCTCCTTGAGGTTCTCCTCGGTGAGGGCAATGTTGTTGGCCTTGTCCTCCAGCACTCGCTCCCATTTTTTGATCTTCTCTATGGCCTCCACTTGTTGGACCCGCTGGGCCTCCAGGGTCTGGTCCAGGGCCTTCAGTTTGGCCCGGAGCTCTGTTGTGAGGGCCTCCCTCTCGCTCAGGGCCTCCTTCCTCTTGGCCAGCCTCTTCTCCCGACAAGACGCCTCTAGCTCCCTGGCGAACACCTTCTGGAGGTCCCTTTTTGTAATCCTTGCGGTCCTGCTCGAGCTCGGACCGCTCGGAGGTGAACTGGCGGGACGCCGCCTTGGTGCGCTCCTCCAGCTGAGTGCGCCAGTCGCTGAGGCGCTGGTCCTCGGCCTCAAGCGCCTCCCACTCCCGCAGGATCACCGCTTCAGTCTCATGAAGAGCCTGATGGGCACGAGACAACACCCGGGGGAGGGGAACTGGTGCTGCTTCTGGCTCGGCGCCGGACCGGAGCCGCTGCCCAAAAACCACCTCCGTCTCCTCCAGAGTGGGCGGCGGGATGGAGCTGGACACGCCCCCCGCGTCACCCTCGATGGCGGGGGTGGGCGCAGTTGGGACCTCCTCCGCCGCTGCCGACGGTGTACTCGACGGCATCACCGTAGTTGAGGCTGCGGTAGCCGTCGGTGCAGTTGCAGCAGCCGGGGGCGGATCGCCGGCACCACTCCCAGCATATACCTGCTGATGAGAGCTAGACCTGCCAGACATGGTGTCTGGCGGAGGAGGCGCGACCTTGGGAGCAGAGGGCGAGGAAGCCCTGACAAGCAAAGGATGGGTTAAGACCCGTCGGCATGATAAATAGACTAATGGAAAAAGGGGTTACGCTCACTTAGGGCCCTGGACTTTCCAGCGACCCTGGAAGCAGGGCGACCGCTGCTGTTGCTACTGCTGCTATTGCTGCTGCTGTTGTTGCTGCTGGTGGTGGTTCCCCTGGGGGAGATCACCCCTAGGTGGTGGTGGCGGCGGCGGGACCGATGGTGGTGGTGGTTGTGGTGGCGGCGGACCCGATGGTGGTGGTGGCGGAGGACTGACGCGCCTCCACGCGCCCTGGGCCTGAGAGCCGGCCTCCTCGGCCCCACCAGCAGTCCTCTGATGGAGGAACTGCTTGCAGCCCCTTTGCCCTTGTCCAAGGGGCGGGGGGCCGTGGCGGGGGCGCTGGGAGCCACGACGGGGGCACTGGGAGCCACGCCGGCAGGCTGGGGGCCTCCAGCCGGTGCATCGGAGATCTAGATCCCGCGGTGGGGGTCCCGGCCGCCGATCTGGCGAACCGCCACGCCGCTCTCGTCGAGGGTCGGCAGCGTGGCCAAGATTGTCGTCCTCAACCCTGGGTCGTCGCAGAGCGCAGGGATGCCCTGGGGGAGGAATAAGAACTTGGGGACGAAGGACTCACCAGTAATCCCCTTCACCTGGACTTCCAGCTCGTCCCAGGACAGGTCGGTCCCCGGCCCGTGCTGGATCCGGCCGATATCGTTTGGGTCGGTGAACCAGCAACATAGGCGCGCCCTCTGCTGCAGCGGCGCGATTCGGCGCTTCAGGAAGTCGCCGACCACGTGCATCGACGTCAGGCCACCTGTAGCCAAGCTCTTGATCCTGTCCAGTACGGGCAGGAACTCTAGCGCCAGGGACGGCTTGGTCCTCCACTGCTTGCGGTCGAGAGCCGGCCCATCGGACGGCAGGACGATGCAGTCGTTGGCTTCGGCGCTAGCGATCACCCAGTCGGCGCGCCAGTTCTCCCACCTTGCGCCGCCAAAGGTGGAAATGTAGGCTACGGCCGAATCCGGCCTCGTCTGGAAGTAGTAGGCACCAAGATGGTCCCTAGCCTTCCCAGACTTGACCAGCATGAAGAAATGGCGAAAGAGGGAAGTGCAGGGGGCCACCCCTACGAACATCTCGCAGAGGTGGACGAAGATGGCCGCTTGGAGGATGGAGTGGGGCGTAAGGTGCTGAAGCTGGAGCCCGAACTCCTCCAACAACAGCAGGAAGAAAGGCGAGATCGGTAGCGCCAACCCGCAGGAGAGGTAGGAGACGAACAACACGAACTCCCCGGCGGCGAGGTCGCCGAGGAGAGCGGCACCGGCGCGGATCCTTCCGGCGAGCACCGGCACGCTCCATCCGAGCAGGTTGTGCACCAGGTTGAGCACCCCCTCAGACTGGAAACACTCGGGATGGCCAAGCGAAGTCATGGCTTGTGTGGCGGCGCGAGCGCAGAGCAGAGGAACACGAAGGCAAAGGGGCGCAGAGGAGCACGAAGGCGAGAGGCGCAAGCGATTGGAAGAGAATGAGAAAAGGCAATTGCTGCTCGCGGGGTGAATTCCTTTTTCAAGGAAACCAGAGTCCTTGTTAGGGAAACCCTTTCGCGCGCCCCTCACTCGCCGCAAAAAATCTCGCCCGACGTGCACCAAAACAACCCAGTCTATGACGTGGGGGCCCGGGTCCACAAGTCATACGGATTGTGCGCTGAACTTTGGGTGCGGGAAAAGCGAACCGCCGCGCGCTCCTGTGGAGCGAATCGCCGCACGCGGTAGCGCGCCTCTTCATCTCCGCCGCAAGAGACAACAGCCCAGTCTATGACACGGGGGCCCAGGCCCACGGGTCATACTCCTTGGGTGCCGGATCCCGGGTGCAGAAAGAGTGAACCGCCGCCCGCACCGGTAGTGCGCCTCCTCGGGGCCACGACAGAAGGCAGAAGGAAATTTTTGAAACCAATGCAGCGGTATCGAGGCGCCCCGCGCGTGACCCGACGAAACCACCAGGCGTGGGGGCCACAGGTCAGTCAGCCGCGGGGACAGATATGGCAGTTGGCATGACCGAAGGCGGATTGACGGTAAGTGCGTCAGCACGCACTGAAACGGGGCGCCAATCACCAAACAAGCCATGTTGAGGCGAAGTACAAGCTTTGGCCCCATCTGCAGGCTCGCATCCTCCCCCGAGGTGGGTCCGGGGGCCACTGTCAGTACCCTAAAACAGGGGTACCCCTTACTATTGTATGAAGACGCAGTACCCACGCGGCTATCTTTGGTCGCGTGGTGATGGAGCTGTGCGTGGGGCCAGGCCGTGACTCACCCCAGCTTCGAGTGACTACTCTGGGCCAGCAACAGCACCCGACCCCACCACGTGGACGGCTCCGGGACCGCCACGTGGCCAGAGAAGATGATATACTCCAAGGTATCAACAGTGAGTCTGGACACCCATTGGAAAGTGTCGGATCCCTGTATATACATACCAGGCCTCCGGGTAAGGTCCAGGACCTCCACGGGCGCAAACCGGACCCCTAGGATGGGATCCGGACCCCTCTGTGTGGGGGTCCGGGCCGCTCACATGAGGGTCCCAGGATTCTGGGACAGAGAATACCTAGGCCTTAATCAAGGCCAGGCGGGGGTCCGGAGCCGACGCGTGTCCGGACCTTATCGTATACGCTTCTGCTCCCCGCGCAGGCGGAGATCCGATGCTGCAGCGTGGCCTACTACACGTGACGTAAGCCAACGGGCGGAGCCTGACATAAGGCCTCTGGGCTACGCGGCCTCTGCATTTATTGAGGATAAGGCGCGCCGCCTGACCATTCCACTGGCAGGCGGTGTGCCGTCTCATTTATTGAGACTTGTCCATTCCACTGGCAGGTGGTGTGCCGCCTCAGCATTTATTGAGACCTGTCCATTCCACAGGCGACAGGCGGCGTGCCTGTCCATTCCACTGGCAGGCGACATGCCCATACTGCCGCGTACACTACGCTCATCATTACTTGCACGGTACCAAGGAAGCAGCCGCCGCATATCAATACTGTGTGGGCTGCGGACATCATGGCGCCAGGAGATTGCTTAGGCGTTACTTGCATTAGTTACTCCTACAATGTATTCATTCTGTTATGCTCCTGGGCCCACATGTCGGGGCTCAGCATCCTTGTATGTGCCTCCCTTGAGCTATAAAAGAGAATGCACACAACGTTACAAGACGGACCCTCAGACAGACTCACAAGCTCTCTCAAGCTCACAGACTCAATACAACACACAGACAGTGGAGTAGGGTATTACGCTCCGGCGGTCTGAACCACTCTAAATCCTCGTGTCCCCTCGTGTTCATCGACCATCTAGCAGGCAAGTAAAACGCTTAGGCCCCTTCTCATCATAGGATTTAGTGCGGGTACGTTCCGCCACCCGGTCGAAGATTTTCCTCTCCGACAGCAAGCATTCTACAAGAGAGCTTCCTAGATCTTTAAACCATAATTTAATCGTATTAGCACTTAAATCCTATCAGGAGGTTTTTTATAGAGTTGGCAGTGGAGTTTAAATGTTAAATTAGTATGCAACTACGATTAGATCACGATCTAAAAAAATTAGAAGGCTCGTTTGCCGGCTTATATATATCTAAACCTGACATGTTGCACAACAATCGTTTTATTTCGCTTGCTAACTGAACTTCATTATTTCGCTCTCATACTACCTACATGCGCAATTTATTAAACAGGTTTGACCAGTTCTCAACGTTTTGTTTGAAGCCATAGTTGTGAATTGTGATATGTGAGCTGCTGCACCCTCTGCTGTATCGTTCCATGTTATCCAAGCAAGTAATGTGCCTGTACTGAACGTGTACTTCTGACGAGCTCAGCTATCCAACCAAAATAAAATGTTCCATATAATCACTGAACCGAACAGGATACATCTGAAGTAACACACACATGCACGGCAACACTCACATCACATAAGCTGAACTAACGGCGAGACGGCAAAGCACAAAGCCGCGTTCCGATGCGTAGCTAGCATTATTTTTTCCTTTTTTTTTGTCACTATACGAAAACCTGAAACACATGACGGATACACCATGCCCTTTTCAGTTATTGCTTGCACCGGCGGCGGCCGCAGCCGCCAGACGTGCCATCAACGCCTTGCCGAACTCGAGCAGCCTGCCGACGTCGGGCATCACCGTCTGGACGGCATCCAGCGCGCCGAAGCGCTCCGACCACGCCGCCAGCAGCGGAGTCCGCTCGGGGTCGAAGGGCCTGACGCCGTGCAGCTCCTCCGACGCGCGCACCCACCCGAGCAGGCCGCCGAGCACGACGTCGACGTACCCGACGCTGTCCCCACCGAAGAAGGGCTTCCCTTGGCCGCCGCAGTCCCTCAGCGCGCCCTCCAGCGTCTCCACCGTCACGACCGACTGCTTCTTCCCCTCGGCCCTCTCCTCCTCCGTCTTGCCCATCGTCGACTGGTTCCAGGCGGGCAGCATCTGCGCGCAACGCGTGTGTATATACACGGTCGGTCAATTATACAAGAGCCCGAGCCTGCGCGCTGCGCGCCTCACGCAATCGATTGGAGAAGGACCTGAGGCCATGCGTGCGTACGTACCTTGTCGTCGATGTAGGCGGCCCAGAAGCGAGCGACGGCGCGCTCGTAGGGGTCGGCGGGGAGGAGGGACGGGCCGGTGCCGGCGAAGGCCTCGTCGATGTACTGCAGGATGACCTGCGACTCGCAGATGGGCTTGCCGCCGTGGATCAGCACGGGGACCTTCTGGTGCACGGGGTTGGACTTGAGCAGGAGCTCGCTCTTGTCCCTCAGATCCTCCTCCACGTTCTCGTAGCTCAGGCCCTTGAGGCTGAGCGCGAGCTTCACCCGCAGCACGTACGGGCTCGCCCACAGGCCCAGCAGCTTCAGGTCATCTCCTCCGGCCATTGCTGTAGTAGCTCTCTTCTTTTTTTTTCCGTTGGCTTAATTCTCTGCGGAGGGATGTGCCGGGGAGTCTATCTTCTTATATATGAAAAAAAAAACGCAGAGCATCCTCTGCAGCTGCTGAGATGCCACCTCTTTTGCTTGCTTTGATTGACTTCTAGCATGTAGCTCGAACGCTTATTTTTTTACAGACTGTTGGAACAATCTAGAGGGCTTTTATTGCTTGCACGAGGATCCAAGAAATCGGCAACATCACATGCCGGCAGGGCGGCAACCAATTTTATTTTTTTGTCAGCTGGCAATACTTCTGACGGCTGACAAGTGAGAAATTTGACATTGGTTCCATCGTCAACGAAACATTATCGACGTATTTCTTGCTTGTGGGGTTACCTCTAGATAGCAATAGAGGGAACCATAAATCAAGATTTACGAATCTTCGAGATCAACAAAAAATATTTGGAGTTGTTATTAGAGAGTATAAAAACCCTCCATAAATAATGGTATAACTCAGATTAGAGGTGCCGATGACGTGGATCTCAACCTTGAGAACTATTCTCCTTCTACCTCCACTTCTTCACTACGGGAGAGACAAACTTTGCCTAACGCTAAATATTTTACCGAGTATGAATTCACAGGCACTAGGCAAGTGTTACGCTCGGCAAAACAAGATACTAGACAAATCAGTCGTTTGCCGAGTATCCGCCACTAGGCAAAGCAAAACACTAGGCAAATCGAATGTTTGCCTAGTGCCAGACACTAGGCAAAAAAAACACTCGACAAATTGGGTGTTTGCCTAGTGCCAGACACTAGGCAAAGAAAACCACTTGATAAACTAGTGTCGTCATCTAACACCATCCACCAACCGTTAACGTTGCCGAGTATCTGACTTCGACACTCGGCAAAGAATGTCTCTTTGCCTAGTGTCGGACTAGAACACTAGGCAAAGAGGCACTTTACCTAGTGTCTTATTTTGACACTCGGTAAAATAATTTTTTTCTTTTCTTTCTGCTTCCAAACTTTTTATGATGTGTTTCTATAGCACTTAGAACTACATGTCAAGCTTTGGTAAATTTTTTGAAGTTTTTGCTATATTTACTCAATTTATTTCATTTAATTGAATTTCTTTTGATAATTCAAATTTGAACTGCAAGTCATTTGCATGATGGAAAAATGATATTCATGTTATTTATCATAATTTAAGACCTTATCGAGTAACAGACTATAAATTTTAAACATCATGTTCACGAAACATGACCACAAACTTACGATCCAGTTGTTTTTTAATTGTATAAAAATCAAACAAAGTCAGAAAATCATTAAACTTGTCGAGATGTCATGATATCATATGTGGAGGCTGTGATAAAAAGTTGACAAGGTTTCATACAAGTTTGACACGAATGATAGTTACCACCTAGTCGGCCTCTACATTAAATCATTAAACTTCTCTCTCAATTCTTTGGTTTGTAAGCATTGTACATAAAAACTTTTATGGAATATTGTCAAATTTTTATCATAGCCTCCACATATGGTATCATGACATCTCGACAAGTTTTATGATTTTCCGACTTCATTTGCTTTTTATGCAATTTAAAAACAACTAGACCACACGTTTGTGGTCAAGTTTTGTGAACATGATGTTCGAAATCTCTGGTATGTTACCGGATAAGGCCTCAAATTATACTAAATAACATGAATATCATTTTTCCATCTATTTTTCCATTATGCGAATGACTTGCAGTTCAAATTTAAATTATCAGACGAAATTCAATTAAATGAAATAAATTTACTAAATATAGCTAAACATTTTTAAAAATTATCAAAACTTTACATGTAATTCTAGGTGCTATAGAAACATATCATAAAAAGTTTGGAAGCAAAAAAGAAAATAAAAAAATATTTTACCGAGTGTCAAAAAAAGACACTAGGCAAAATGCCTCTTTGCCTAGTGTCCTGAACTGACACTAGGCAAAGTGTCTGTTTGCCTAGTTCCTGAACTGACACTAGGCAAAGTAAAAATGGGTATGTGCACAGACTAGTCGGCCAAGCACACCAGCTCCAGTTCACATCAGTGACAAGTGGGGTCACGACTCACGAAGCCTGGACTTGGGTGAGCGACCGGTCCAACCCTAGCATGGCGGTGGCGGCGGCGGCGGCGGCTTCGGATCCGGCCTTGGCGCTGGCCGACGGCGAGCTTCTGGTGGTGGCTCCGGTTCTCCTCCATATAGTACTCGAGTGAGTCCCTGCACTCCAGTCTCCCCCGTCGTTCCTGCTCTCCCGGCTTCTCCTCCTCCTCCGGCCGACCGACGTGCTCCTATGCGAGTTGCCCGGCCGGTCGCTAGACTGAGCCATGCGGAGGTGGCAACTAGCTAGTGACGGTATCTGGTAGTTGCTTGTGCTGGTAGCTAGTGACGGTAGCTGGTAAGGAACGATTATAGTAAACTAGCTAGTGACGGTAAACTGACGAAGGAGTTGTTTGGTAGGTTGATTTTCTTCCCTTCAAAATAATTGTTCCGCTGTCGTTATCAGTTTACGGACCTCGCTGTGGCCGGTAAACAAACAAAGCCAAATAATTGTTCCGCCGTAACATATTACGCTGGCAGCCAATTTCATGGTGGCCTCTTTTCTGGACACTGTTATCATTCAGCTAATAAAAAGATCATGTAAATTCAGAGAGAGAGCATCAAATCATCCTACAAAATTCAAAATAACAGAACAATTCACAGGGTTATTAGAATTTAATGCATTTGAGCTTTTGAAAGTGCTTTGATGCAGAGTTATTTAAGCCAATTTAATGCATTTGAGAATAACAGAACAATTCACAGAACAATCGTCCTAGTGCTTGTGGAGTCAGGGATGTCACATGACGGAGGGGGAGGTAATATGCCTGATTTTTTGTTACTATATGGGACGACAGAGGAACTATTAAAGTCTAAATTTTGGAGCACTTGTGTTTCTACATCCAGCAGCTGATGTAATAAGTTTGGGGTGCTGCCACCTTTGCTGCACCTACTAGTTGCAAAGCACTCAGGGTTGAAATAGGATTAGGATCTGCAACCTCTAAGTGTTTAAAGTTTAACAAAGCATCTAAACTACTTAAGTGGTCTGAAACGAATACCTTGGAAGGAGCAACAACATGATGTTGCGGTGTTGCATGGTCGCCGGATTTCATGTCGCCAGCAGGATTAAAGCTTTCTTCTCCCTCCGACCCTTCCACTACAGCTGGTAACCACACAACAGAGATGAGGGGCCTCTTTTCTAGACACGAGAGATGAGGGGGCCTCTTTTACTTGGTTCTTTTTACTGGAGTGGAGCTAGAGTATATTACTAGTATTGTTTTATATTGTTTTTACTAGTTGGTCCCTACATATTCTCTTACAAGCATTTAGAGAGTAGGAACGTTGTGTAGATGCAATTGTTGTTTATGTTACTCTCTACTATATATGTTAGGCGATGAAGGACCGTGAGTGGATGTACATGGGTCGCTCAGGTCAGGGTCAGGTCACCAATGAATGGATCAACAAGACTGATGCTTTCTTGGAACAAGCATTTGGTGAGGCTGCTAAAGGAGCGAGTAGAATTTGTTGTCCCTGCAGTAAATGTGCAAACAGGAAAAGACAAACAAAGAAGGTCATGGGGGAACATCTTTGGTTGAATGGATTTACAGCAGACTATTCCCGTTGGATCTATCATGGTGAAGCCGGTCGAATCAGAGAGGAGGTGGTGAGACCACGCGTTGAGGATTATGATGATGACGCTGGGGTAGCGGATATGTTAAATGACTATCACGAGGCACAGTTCGCTGAAGGATGCATGGAGGAGGAGCCAGAGGCAACCACAAAGGCGTTCTACGACATGTTTGCTGCGGCATAAAAACCCCTTCATGACAAGACAAATGTTTCTCAATTGGATGCCATTGGACGCATAATGGCGTTAAAGTTGCAGTATAGCCTGAGTTGAGACAGCTTCGATGGTATGTTGACAGTTATCGGTAGCTTGCTTCCAGAGGGTCATGTTCTACCAAAGAGCATGTACGAGGCACAAAAACTTCTTCGTGCAATCAAGATGCCATATGAGCAGATACATGCTTGTTCGAAGGGGTGCATCCTATTTAGAAAAGAATACTAGGAAGCAAAGTACTGTCCAAAGTGTAAATCCTCTAGGTTCATGGAGGTAGACTCTACTGATGGCCAGAAGAGGCAGCTTGACATCCCCATGAAAATCCTACGGCACCTTCCGTTCATACCTAGGATCCAGCGGCTATACATGACCGAGGAATCCGCGAAACAGATGACATGGCACAAAAATGGCAAACGATACAATCCCGACAAGATGATACATGCATCCGATGGTGAAGCATGGACCCACTTTGATTCCGTTCACCATGTGAAAGCCGAAGAGGCTCGTAATGTACGTGTTGCGCTTGCCACAGATGGGTTCAATCCTTATGGACTAATGGTTGTCCCATACACATGTTGGCCTGTGTTCGTTATCCCCCTCAATCTCCCCCCCCCCGGCGTATGCTTTCAACGACAAAACATGTTCTTGTCGTTGATAATTCCTGGACACCCGGGGAATAAAATGGGTGTGTATATGGAGCCTGTGATTGATGAATTGGTACGTGCTTGGGAGGAAGGGGTGTGGACATACGATCGAGCTACAAAGAAAAACTTCAAAATGCATGTTTGGTACCAGTACTCCATGCATGACTTCCCAGCGTATGGGCTATTCTCTGCCTGGTGTGTTCATGGGAAGTTCCCATGCCCAATATGCAAGGAAGGTTTGAGGTTCCTTTGGTTACAGAAGGGTGGCAAGTATTCATCATTCGACAAACATCGACAGTTCCTTCCTCTTAACCATGCATTCAGACTAGACATCAAGAACTTTACGAAAGATGTCATAGTGACAGACCACCCACCTACAATGATGACTGATGTTGAAGTTCGTCAACAGATAGATGGTCTCGTGGTCAATCCAGAAGGTGGTTTTATGAGATATGGTGAGCAACATATGTGGACCCACAAGTCGGGCTTGACTCGGCTCCCCTATTATGATGACCTTCTCCTTCCACACAATATTGACATGATGCACACTGAAAAGAATGTCGCCGAGGCACTTTGGGCAACAATCATGGACATTCCTGATAAGTCAAAGGATAATGTAAAGGCAAGAGTGGATCTGGCAGTGTTATGTGATAGACCAAACTAAGAGATGAAGCCGTATAGTAGTGGAAAGACATGGAGAAGGACTAAGGCCGATTTCGTCCTGAGCAAGGCACAAAGGAGGGAAGTACTAGTATGGATCAAGACATTAATGTTCCCTGATGGGTATGCGGCTAACCTGAGTTGGGGGTGAACTTATCTACTATGCGAGTCTTAGGGATGAAGAGTCATGACTACCACATATGGATTGAGCGGCTTCTTCCGACGATGGTTCGAGGCTATGTCCCTGAGCATGTCTGGCTAGTGCTTGCAGAGTTGAGCTATTTCTTCCGCCAGCTTTGTGCCAAGGAGTTATCTTGGATCGTGATTGCAGACTTGGAAAGGATGTCATCGGTGTTGTTGTGTAAGTTAGAGAAGATATTTCCACCTGACTTCTTCAATTTGATGCAACATTTGATTTTGCACCTCCCATATGAGATGTTTAAAGGTTCTTCGAAAGAAATATAGAAATAAATGCAAAATTGAGGCTTCCATTGCAGAGGCATACATTCTAGAGGAGGTGTCGAACTTCACAACAACATACTATGGTGACAACCTCCCTAGTGTGCATAATCCACCCCCTCGTTACAATGTTAACGAAAATGAATCGAACCTTAGCCTTTTCTGTGGGCAACTCGGAAGCGCAAGTGGTTCGACCACTAAGACCTTGAATCATCAAGAATGGTACCTTGACGAAGTGACACCGTACCTGCAGTAAGTTTTCAACGAACCTTTTTAAGTACGCCTCAACCAGTACATGATGTAGTAAGTTCTCAATTATGCATGATGCAGAGAATTTCTTTCTAAATTATGGCGTGGATCAAGGGATCCTACACCGCAGGAATCTAATATCCTTCTTAGAAAGGGTGCAGGAAATGGTTTGCCCGATTTTATTTCTTGGTTTAAACAGAAGGTACCGTCCAATCTAGTTATTGATTTCATTTCTGAAATGTGCGAATAATATAACGATATATTTTGCTTGAGCTCACAGGGCCAAAGAGATGTGTCTATGAGTCCCGAGTTGAGACAGGTTGCCGATGGTTTTGCCTATAGGGTCAGGTCATTTTCTGGTTATGACATAAATGGATATCATTTCCGCACAACAAGCTACGAGCAGAGTCGACCTAATAGAAAAACTACAAGTTCTGGAGTTTTTACGCCTGGCCTTGATGGGGTCGAGTATTATGGAATAATTGAAGAAATATACGAACTCAAGTTTTATGGTTCCAAACCTCTTAATCCTGTCATATTCAAATGCCATTGGTTTGATCCTGAAGTAACGAGATGGACATATTCTAATCTGGGTCTAGTCGAAATTCTACAGGATTCTGTATTACCAGGAGACGATGTCTATATTGTGGCCCAACAGGCAACACAAATTTATTATCTCTCATATGCATGCCAAACCAAAGAGCATCTTAAGGATTGGTATGTTGTGCACAAGGTATTGCCTCATGGTAAACTACCTGTCCCAAATGATGAAGATTATAACTTAGACCCAAACACATATGACGGAGAGTTCTTTCAAGAAGAGAGGCTAGAAGGGAGGTTTGAGATAGACTTAACTGGAGCGATCGAAATTGAAGTAGACATTGAAATGGTTGTGGATGAGGAGGGAGATGAGGTGCAAAATGTGAAGGACTTACAAATTCTTGAGCAATTACATTTAGACAATGACAATGACAACATTGATTCTTCAGATAGTGTTGATTATGACATGGTTGATAGTGATGATGATACTTATGATCCAACTAATCCTGATCATGAAGATTATTTCTAATCAATGTAATATTATGTTATTTTGTAATTATCTTTTATTTATTTTGCATCTATTTATAATTACGCCTTGTTTATATGTGCTTATTAGTTTAGTGTTCTTAATTGCAGATAATTGAATAAAGATGGTGGGCGGTGGGATGAGGAGAGTAGTGTCGCTTTACCAAAGGCCGAGGTTTGTTTTACCATCAGAGAGGAGGAGGAGGAGCACTCGCAGGGCGGACGCAGAGCAAGCGCCTCCCGCCCCGTCATGTGAGGAAGAGCAACTGCCCTTGGAGGCTGAGGAGGCGCAGAACGATGCCGAGGAGGCACAGGGCGACGCTGAGGAGACACAACAAGACGTCGAGGGGGCGACAGTAGGAGATTCTACTGCCTCTGGTTCATCGAGCGTCTACTTGCGAGGTCCCGCAAGCCTCCCTAAGCGACTGATACCTCTTGAGAGACGTCCGGTGATTCAACCCGAGGGGGAAAGGTGAGTAACTTTAGATGTTATCACTACTACTTCATATCAAGGTTTAAAATAGCGGGCTATGCAAAATAGCGGCAACATTTTTTAGGCTACGAGGCTACTGACTGACAATAACACAATCAAAGTTGGAGTTGTACAACCATCCAACAATAGTAGCATATGCAGCAATGCAGCATTCAATCAATAGCTGACACTGTGACACCTTAGCAAACACCAAACAGCGAGCAACAATAGACTGGAAAGCAAGTTAATAAAGTGGTAAAGCCTTAAACAAACAACACAGAGGCCAAAAGAGTTTAGCAGCAAACAGTTCAATAGTTCCAACTTCTAAAATACTACTTACTACAACAGCAAACAAGTAGTTCATTAGTTCACCAAGGTAGCATTGTAGCAAGTTAGCTACATAATACCATGATCCAGACATCCAGTACATAACAAAATGATTATTAGTGCAATAGTGTAAGTGAACTACTACTAGTGCATTCTATTCATCAAACACATAGTTATCCGAATCAGAAGAATGAAAACTTGGGGACTGTTGAACTTTTCTTTAATATCAGGTTCATCATCATTGCATTCATTAATATCAATGAGCTTCCTTGTCCTTTTCTTTCTTTTAGGTTGAACTTCTCTCTTCCTTTTTCCCGTTTCTATTGCTGTCCTTGATGACTGACCTTGTGCATTTGTGGCTTCAATTGATGCAACTCTAGTGATCCACTCATTGCCACTATCTTCTAGGATATCAGGAACCTGCTTCTCAATTGGGTCTCTTGATTTGTTCTCTTTTTTTGCTTCAGCTTGGAGTTAAATTTGACAAACACAAGGTCCCTCATCCTATCATGGAGAAGTCTGCTCCTTATCTTTGAGTCAACCTATAAAGTTTTATAGAAACCATAAACATTTTAGATAAGTACATAAGAGACAGGTCTACTGCTCTAGTAACAAACAATTATGAAAATTGCACAATCTGTTCTTACCTTTTCAAAATCACTCCAATTCCTTTCACATGCTGATGAGCTACATGTTAAGCCTAAAATTTTTATTGCTAGCTTTCTAAGATTTGGAGAACTATTTCCATGGTTCAACCACCATTTAGCTGCATAAAAAAGTAGAGTATCAGTATTTAGATTGGCTTAATGAATACATGTGAAATTAGGCTAATGAAAAAGAGAAGTCAGATTTTCAATCACCTGGATTAAAATTTTCATTCCTCCTCTACCTTGTGGCAATCTCTTTTCCAAAAGATCCCATCCCATCCTGGTACATGTTGAGCTCATCCATTATCTTGTCTTGGATTTCAACCTCTTGAACCAGCTTATTATCCCACCTCTTATCAATAATTTCCCAAACAGTTTTGAAACGAAGTTCAACATTGTCAAATCTTTTGGCAATATCATTCTTTGCATCCAACAAACATCCATATAAGAAAATTGACAGCACAATCAACATTTTTCCAAAATGTATCAGACCTCACTATTTTGCTAGTGTTCTTTCCCTTATCCTTTTTCAAGTAACCCATTTCATTGAGTTCATCTGATCTAAACAACTTTCCTAACTCTTTCTTGTTGTCTAACATGCTTTTCAAATTCAAATAGGCTGTAGCAAAGGAATGTAGTCAAAGATCTTGCCTTCACAATTGTTTCATCTACTTTCTTAATCTTTCCTATGTCCTCAAGCATTAGATCAATAGTGTGGGCAGCACAACCAGTCCAGAAAATTGAAGGTCTTTTTGCCTTTAATAGGGCTGCTGCTGCCCAATTAGGGCTAGCATTATCAGTGACCACTTGAACAACATTTTTCTCCCCAATCTCTTCAATGCATTTGTCAACAAGATCAAATATGTACTGACCATCTTTCTTAACAGATGAACAATCTACCGAATTCAAGAAACAGACCCCATATGCATTATGAACTACAAGATTCATTACTCCTCTTCCTTTCTTATCTGTCCATGCATCAGTCATAAGTGAGCAGCCTTGGAAGTGTTACTACCAAAGTCTGTAAGAAAGGACCACTCATCTCATATGCACTAGGTCCTTTCAAATTTCTACCTAAGTCTCCAACTGCTTCAAGCATGAGTGCAAAGCTTGGAAGTGTTACTACATTGTGTGGAATGCTAGCTTCATAAAAAATTGACAGATATACTCACAAGCTCTTTCTCTCCTCTCTTCCCTTTTTTGAGTTGACAACTTAGTTTGTACCTTCTTGCCAAGGTTGGATTCCTTATTTGCAATAATACCTTCCTCTGGAGTCCTCTTACAGAACCTCTCTATAGGACCACCTTTAGAGCTGCTTGGGTTCATAATAACAATAGAATTGAGATCTTCACTTGATGCTTCACCCTGTGAGTGATTTAAGTTAACTTTAGCTCTAGCCATTTGTCTATCCTTTTCTTTCTTTTCCTTTTTTCCAATTTTCCTTGTGAGCAATTCATACATCTCCTCCTTCACATCAGTTGGAACCTTTTCACATGCAACAACATTGCTTCTCTGTTGTCTGTCCAAAAATGTATATTATTTTTTATTCGCACTTTTTGTAGCCCCAAAAATTCCTAGTAATTAGTACATTATTCACTACGACACTACTTAGTAGTGGATAAAAAACTAAGAACGTGAATTAGGAATAAGAACTATCGAACTTGCCTTGCTATTGGGATTGGGGCATATTCATTTCAATTCTTGACTTCTTGTGTCGCTAACTTGCTATTGCCTGTTTCCTCCTTGATCCTTCCTTGCTCGATTTTGACAGATGACAATTAACAACCCACAGCCGCACAACAAGTAGCAGTAGTACTAGTACGTACGCAAGCAGGCAAGCAGCTAGTTATCAGCTAGAAGCTAGGAAGCTATTTGGCCCACTCTAGAATTCAATGTATTGCTCTATTTTTGGCCCACTCTAGAAAATAGAAATAGCGTCAGCTATTTGGCGCTAGCGCTATTGTATTTAGCGGCGCTATTTTCAGCTATAGCGCCCGTAGCGGATATAGCGCGTGAAAATGGTATATCGTAGCTTTTGGTCTCCCAAAACGCTATAGCCAGGCTATAGCGCCGCTATAGCCCGCTATTTTAAACCTTGCTTCATATAATCTTGATATTATATGTTCAAATTCAAAATAGAAACTAATAATTTTCTTAATCACTTGGGCAGGAACTGGTCGACTGTGGTGAGTGGAGGTGCTCACACACGCCGAGTCAATGGCATACTCGGTCTTCTGTGCAAGGAACACTTCCCTGGAATGGTTGAGTACGACGGAGTGATGGTGCCAGCCTACTCGTTCGA
Source organism: Zea mays (assembly GCF_902167145.1). Lineage (NCBI taxonomy): Eukaryota > Viridiplantae > Streptophyta > Magnoliopsida > Poales > Poaceae > Zea > Zea mays. The sequence goes on along the minus strand of NC_050096.1, from coordinate 82,225,520 downwards.
CCACTACGCCATTGCCCCCGATGCTGAAGATCGAGTCAGTAGGGTATTCAACAACAAGGCAGAGCGGGTGAAGCAAGAGTTGTGGGTAAATCTTTCTTATCCCATATTGCTCAATACATTGCATTTGTTGGACATTTTTGAAATAATGAATGGATGCATCGTGTTTGTATATATAGGATTTCTACAGATGTCAGGAGGGATATGAGGGCAGGGCAGATGCGTTGGCTACCAGATGTTGTAAAAACTCATCGTAGATATGCACTACGAGGCGCGCATCCAGGCCATCATAAAATACCATGGGACCATCCTTAGAGAGAAGGTCTCCAAAAAGGACGCAAGAACCATGAAGTTGACTCGGGACCAGTACTTGGAGGTAAATACAAAACATTAATACCGATTACTTTTGAGATTAGGTAGCCTTAATTTCATCTTCTCATATATCATGTACTTGATTTTCTATAGATGATTCCTTATTGGTGTGCCACGCATCCCGGGTGTTGGGAACGAATGGTGGACCAATGGTGCTCAGACGAGTGGGAGGAGGTGCACAACACTTGTCGGGATCGACGTTTGATGATGCCAGGTGTACCACACCATCAAGGCAGTCGCAGCCTCAACGGATACGCACAAGCATGGGTATGTGAATTCATTTATTTATTGAAACACTCAATTATGCATAATTTCTAATCATCTCGCTGGTTTTCTCGTAGTCGGTGTCACATGGTGGACAGACTTGTTCCATCTTCAAGGCATTTGCTATGTCCCACAAGGCCAAGGCGACGTCCGACGTCAACTATAACCCAGAGGATGGGCCGGAGGTGTACAACAATGGAACCATCCACAGTCGCCTCAGTGAGTACACATCGATGGCAAGGGAGGTCCATGGGTCTGAATACGATCCGAGCACCGAGGAGCTTGACGCAGAAGTTGTCATGAGGGTTGGAGGAGGCAAGAAGCATGGACGCTACTGGATTTGCGACGGTGCAATCGACTCAGCCGCTACTCCCTCTCTATCTCAGATTCGAGCAAGTAGCACGAGCGCGAGCCCAGCCATACAACCTCGGCAGGACACTTCACAGCATCGGATACAAGCACTCCAGGTTGTTCATGCTATATTCATCGTTCATTGAAATATTTCTTTTCTATGCATTATTTTAACATTTGAGTGAAATATTGCAGAACCAACTGGTAGAAGAGAGGAGGGAACTCCAGGTTGTTCATGCTATATTCGTCGTTCATTGATAATATATCTTTTCTATGCATTATTGTAACATGTGGGTGAAATATTGCAGGCCCAACTTGAAGAAGAGAGGAGGCAACGTTTGGAGTTGGATGCGAGGATGAGGTCCGAGCAGCAGAGGACGGAGGACATTCTTCATTACATACAGTCTGCAACGGGTGTAGCTCCACCACCTTCGCTATTCACTCCAAATCCACCTCCATCTCAGTTTTCCACTCCTGTGAGTATGACTGTTTTAGTTTGTATGTTCATGCTTAGGGTCAAACCACTGCACTAATTGAAACCTAGTAGAGTATGAAAGTTTTCATTAAATATAATATATATTTATCTTGTCTCACACATGTAATGCCTTCTCATTTTTGCAGAATCAATCGGCGGCATCGAATGATCCTCATGTTTCACCAACTGAGCCTAATTGCGTGCGTCGTTTGTGAACTTATTTGTGAGATATGTATTGTCGGTGATATATTGTGATCTTTGTGAACTTATTTGTGAGACATGTGGACTTATTTGTAAGACATGTGGACTTATTTATGAGACATGTGAACTTATTTGTGTTGTTGCTGCTTTACATGTGATGTTGATGATATGTATGTGGTGTTTGATATGTATTTTCTGTCTGTTTTGATGGAATATATACAAATAAATAAAAAGGGTGGCTCTGGTCATTTTGCCTAGTGTTGCACTCGGCAAAGAGGGTCTTTGCCGAGTGCAACAACCATAGTACTCGGCAAGGTAAGAAGCGAGGGTAGCCTGGAAACACACTTTGCCTAGTGTTACACTCGGCATAGGAGCCTCCTCTGCCTAGTGCTGCACTCGGCAAAGGGGTCGCCTCTGCCTAGTGCTGCACTAGGCAAAGCTTCCGTTACCGTGCCTTCCGCCGTCATGAAAACTTTTCTTCACCGAGTGACGTGTGGCACTAGGCAAAGTGTTTGCCGAGTGCCCGAGAAATGACACTCGGCAAAGACACTTTGCCGATTCCTTCGTTATCGACTTCTCTTTGCCGAGTGCAACACTAGGCAAAGCGTTTGCCGAGTGCAAAAGAGGCTTTGCCTAGTGTCTGTGGCACTTGGCAAAGAAGACGAGTCCTGTAGTGCTTGTTCTCTAGTTTTCTTCTCTTCTCTCACGCGAGGAGCAAGAAGTTGAATACTTGAAACATACAGAATTTCCAAAATAGAATTTCCGAGTATTTTTGCCCCTCTGATAGTTTCAGGTTATCTCGGCTATCATGTACACCCAATTTTCAACTAATTATGAAGCTATATAATATGAGAGTGGAAAAATAAGGTATTTAAAATAGTTTGGATACAAACCCTTAGGACTGGTTTGGCGAAGAGAATTGGAGGGATTCTATAGGGGAGGAAATCTCCTACTATTCAAATTTGAATAGCAAGGAATTTCCTCTTCCTCTATAGATCTCTCTAATTTTTTTTATCATCAAATCAGCTCTTAAGCTAAAATCAAATACAATCACTGATAACATAGTCGTACCAGCGAAAACTTATGGCTCGAGGATTGAGAAAAAAAGAGGCGTCGGACAAGACGGGCACATTGTTCACCAGGACCTACGCCAATCGTTCGTACGTGACAGCAGATTACACATACATACCTGGGTCATCAAACGACACAGAATTCGGGTTGGAATAGACGAGGCGGCTCTTCAACACCCGGAACGGACAACTGCGGGCAATAAAGAACATCCTAGACTAATGTTGTGGATTCATTTATGGGCTACCACCTCTAGTAATGTTGTTCGGACTGCTGCAGTTACAATTTATAGAGATAAAATATTGTAGAAGTCGCAACCACAGTCGGATTAAAGTCACAGCAAACCGCAATGAACAAGCCAAACAAGGTCTGATGATGCTGAAAGTGGGTTGCTCATAGATTTCATGACTCTTTGTAAGAGAAAGAGATAGACCAAGTATTAAATGTACAGCTTGTATTATGAAAGACATATTATATGAAAAAACTTTTAGTTGGTTATATATAATATGGCAACACCATAAAACCTACTATAGATTATATTATTAAACTTGCTCTAAGTTGTTAGTAATCAGTCAAGATTTGTTCGGTTCAAAGTAGACTGAGGCCTTGTTCGTTTCCGTCGGATTGCATCCGGAATCGTTCCAGCTAATCAAAGTTTATATAAATTAGAGAAGCAATCTGGTTAGGAATCGTTCCGACCCACCAATCCGACAGAAACGAACAAGGCCTAAAGTGGATTAAATCCATTGCTACTCAAAAGAGATTTAATCCATGGATCCCCATTCAACCGAACAAGACAAGGTCTAATGGTGCTTATTTCCTGAGTTTGTTAAATACTCCCTCCGTTTCGTTTTAGTTGTCGCTGGATAGTGCAAAATTGAACTATCCAGCGATAACTAAAAAGAAACGAAGGGAGTATCAGTTATTGGGCTTATCCCCTGAGTTTGTTAGATAAGGCCCACCTGTGCTATAAAAGAGGTCGTAGTTAGTACTAAGGAATTCATCCAAGAAGTTGTACCTGCGATGCAGCTGCTTGGTCACCGTGGTAAATCCCCGGTTCAGTTCCGTTGATCAGATCCGTCAACGATCTCACCGGAGTCCGGGCGTTCTTCTCAATCCAATCTGCTGCTTCATTCATCTTGGAGTGCTTCATTCATCTTGGTGCACTCCACCAAGACCTAGTCGAATCAACCGAGTCCCTATCAATTAGACTGTTTGCGGTATAACAAAAACAATCTTCGTTTGTTAACCTCCATATACAAAAATTAATCCTACCTTCTTGACGCTGCCATTGTCTGCAATTATGATAATCTGGTTTCTTTAGTCACATTTTTTAGAATCACTTGAGATCCAAATGGGGCCTCAGTCAATTTATCCCAAGTTAAACTTCTCTAGTTTAAACTAAATTTCTAGGAAAACAAATCAACGTCTACAATATCATATTGCTTTTTTATAAAATTCTTCATTAAGAACATGTCTTGATAATGCATTTATTTAGATCTATAGATGTTAATGCATTTCTTCCTAAGAACTTGGTAAAGTCGGTGAAGTCAAGTTGAGCTGAATCCATTGCTTCATATCGCACAAGTTCAGACCAATCACATTGTTTTGTTAATGCTAACCTCTGCTTACACCAAAAGACAGTAAAACAATATTACTCTGAGTCACTGGACAGGGGCTACAAGATTTATCTTAAGATTCCAATAGGCTAATTAGAAAACCCCAGAAAGTCCCTGGATATCAAAATCTGTAATGTATGGTCATATTTGTTTTATTTGGACACCATCAGTGGCAGGTCCCAAATGTTCATACTAGAAACACCGGTACCATGATGATGCTTTGTTCTGGCAATGAATGGACCTGTAAATTTCAACAACTGTTTCTGTAAAAAAAAAAGTCCAGGAAGAAGAAACAACTGCTGAGATAATAATCAGAATACACAGTAACACAGCTACCATATTAAGGTACTTTTGATGTTTGCACGATGGTAGAATGCACAATCAAGCACTTAACCATGCACCAAGAGAAAAGCACTAGACATAGCTGTTACAAACGCATGGTCTAGTCTTAATCAGAATAAATAAATAAATAAATAAATAAATAAATAAATAAGGCCTTGTTTGGCAGCTATGAAATTATTAAAAAAGATGAGAAGTACTATCTAGTTCTTTTCATAACATTGCTAATAGCTATTATTTTTCACTTATGAATGTTAAAACAGAAAACAGCCCTCTAGACAACAATTAAAAATGAATCTGGGATCATGGTTCGTTCAGAAAATGCTAAGGCCTTGTTCGGCAGCTATGAAATTTTTCTGGGCTAGTTTTTTCCACTTATGGATTGGGTGAATCCAAGTCTTTCAACCAATCCCTTGTGAGATTAAATCCCAAAACTCAATCAATTAATGTTTGTTCGTTTATTCCATATGGATTAATATCCCAAAACCCAAACAACTATTTTTGTTTTTATTCCATGTTGATTAAATCCCAAACTTAAATACTAACAAAAGCCAATAAAATCAACAAAATTTAAGCATAGAACATTTCATCTCTATAGAAATTTAAGCATAGAAAATGTCATCTCTCCATAAATTTAAGCATGTCATACAATTCTCGACACATTTATTTATTTATTGTTCAAATTGAACATGTTTTAAAGATGTGTCAACTGGGAGGACTTGACTTTCGCTTTCTCTAGCGATGTTATTAATTGGACCCTGAAACACACAAGCTGAATAATCATTTATATGAGAGACAATTTAAATTTTATTAATTCCATGCTGCTGCTACATTTCTGATCTAATTCAGAGAGCAACATGATTGGATTGGATAAACAGATACATGGTCCATGCATGAATTAGTAGTAATTAGACCAGAAAAGTGTAGGAGCAGTAATAAGGAATTAATAGAAATTTAAATTCTCTCATATATTATTTGTCTCGTGTGTTTCAGGGTCCAATGATAAAGATATTATCAGCATCGCTAGAGAAGGCGAAAGTCAAGTCAAGTCAAGTTCTAACAGTTGACAATCTTTAAAATGTGTTTAATTTAAATAAAAAATAAATGTATCAAGAATTGTATGACATGCTCAAAATTCTAGAGAGATAACATGTTCTATGCTTACATTTCTAGAGAGATGACATGTTCTATACTTAAGTTTTTTGAAGATGACATATTCTATGCTTAAATTTTGTTGATTTTATTGGCTTTTGTTGTATTTAAGTTTGGGATTTAATCCACATGAAATAAACGAACAAACATAGTTGTTTGAGTTTAGGGATATAATACATATGGAATAAACGAACAAATATTAGTTGATTGTGTTTAGTGATTTAATCCTACAAGGGATTGGATGAAAGACTTGGATTCACCCAATCCATATGTGGAAAAAACAAGCCCAAGAAAATTCCATAGCTGTCGAACAAGACCAACATTTTCTAAACGAACCATGATCTCAGATTAATTGTTGTCTAAAATGTTGTTTTCTGTTTCAACATTCATAAGTGGAAAATAATAGCTATCAGCATTGTTATGAAAGAACTAGATAGTACTTCCACTGTTCATTTAAGCGATAAAACGTGATTAGGAACTAAAACGTCCGAACGTTCTAACAAATTAGCGTAGAACGTCCGTTTTGGACATTTAATCGGCGTTTAAACGTCTGAAACATGTTTTAAGTCGTTTTAAACGTTCTGAGGACGTTCTAGTCATTAGTGGGCCTTCCTGGGCTTTAGGTACTCGCTTCCAGCCAGCGCGTCCTCAGCTAGCGCTGGATGCCGCCCAGCGGCGCCTGCGACCGCAGACCGCGCATCCTTAGCCAGCGCTGGAGATCTCCCGACCGCCCAGCCGCGCCTGTGACCGCCCTCCTGCCCTGAGGTACACCGCCGGCCCCCCTCCTCCCTCTTCCCTCCGCCAGTCCGCCCACAGGCTAGTGCACCGCCGTGCCACAGGCCACTGCCCAGTGCCCACTGCGCCGCGCTGCCCGCCCAAGCTCCAGTGCCCATTGCGCTGCCCGTCCAACCAATCGCCGCTGCATCCACTTGCTGCTGCTACCCTCGACGGCCCAGATCCATCCACTGCCCTTGTGCCCCTCACAGTGAATGACCTCTACGGCTAGGAGTGAGGGGTCCCAGCCACTTCCCACTGCGTCATAGACCGTCGGCCTCTGCGCTGCGCCTCACCTCTACGGCCACTCCGCAAGACCAGCAGCCAGATTTGTTGATTTTGCTCACAGTGAATCAATCTCTATTTGCTCACAGTGAATTTCAATGGCAACAAATAGCGAGGCATTGTCTGTCGGTCAAAGTAATGACTCCTATGACCCACTCAAAGATCAGTCACGAAGACCAAAGTCAAATGATCCAAGATGGAAATATACATACTATGTTGAGGCGGGAAAGCGAGAGCTGATTCAATGTGCTTTGTGCCCCAAACAAATAAAAGGAGGTATCAAGAGGTTGAAACAACATCTAGCTGGTGGCTATGGAGACATTGTCAAGTGTCCTAACACTACTAGAGAGATTGCTAAAGAGATGAATGAAGCTTTGAATAATGGGAAGCGGGCTAGGCCGTTGTACCTAGATGACGATGTAATGGAAGATGAAGCAGGACAAGATGATGATGTCCAAGTTATGGGAAGCAGGTCAATGTCAGCATCATCCAAGGCTTCCTCATGTACTGTGCCAAGTTCTAGAACAGCTGCCAAAGAAACAAAGCAATTTTCCAATTGAAGCCCCATCCAATTGCAGCTCCAAAGAAGTCCATTGCATCTATGATTCGACGAACTCCTCAAGAGGTTGTAGCAGAGAGACATGCAAAGAGACCTGCTCAAACTACCATAAGTGCTACCATGAAGCCTAAGGAAGAAATAAATTTTGTTTGTTTGGAGATAGCCAAGTTTTTCTATGAGTGTGGCATACCATTCTCAAAACAAGAAAGCATGTCTGAAACGTATCATGAACATTGTGGATCGACGTTGGGCGAACCAAATGGATACCCCATTATATGGAGCAGCACAATATTTGAACCCTGGAAAATTCTACAACATCAAAGCAGGTGATGATGAAGGCTATGTTGGAGAGCTAAGGGGTTGCTTTAATGATGTGTTTGTCAAAATGGTGGTAGATGAAGATCTTAGAGAGAGGATTGATGCCCAAGCTGTTCTTTATGAGAACCAAAGAGAGGCATTTGCAAATCCAATGGCTATAAAAAATGCACAAACAAGGAATCCATGTAAGTATTCTAAAATTGATAGTCTACCCTCCATTTTTAGCATGTAACATATAATCTTCTTGTTCTTGCCATTTTAGTTGATTGGTGGCTTGCATATGGTGGTCGTACTATTGAATTATATAAGTTTGCAAGACGGATTATTAGTCTTTGTGTTTCATCATCCGGTTGTGAGCAGAATTGGAGTACATTTGAATTTGTAAGTGAGCTAGTCAAATTATTCAATTTCTATTCGCCACTACTTTTTTATCCTCAGTTCTTCATTGGTTACTTTTATTTGCACTTGTAGATGCATACCAAAAAAGAGGAATAGGTTAGAGCACAAAAGATTGAATGACTTGGTATATGTTTCATACGACAGAAAGATGGCTGATAGGTTTCAAAAAATATGTGAGGAAGGGAAAACTTTGATCCTTTGATTTTAGAAGACTTTGATTGGGACAATGAATGGGTTGATCCATTAGCTAATTCTTCTCATGTTAGCAATGCTCTTGGAGATGATTTCAATTTATCATGGGACCAAGTTGATGAAGCTATTGGTGCATCTGCACATCTCAGAAGTCGTAATTTTCCTAGGAGAGCTGTTGGTGGCTGGGTGAGAAGGAATGAAGACCTTGAGGAAGAGGAGACTAATCTAGCAAATGAAGATGACGAGGATGAGGAATATATTCTTGATGATCTTGATGTGGAAGATGAAATTGAAGGAAGCAAAAGTGGAAAAGATGGTGATGATCAAGGCGTGGATGCTCATGGTCTTAATATTGATGAGTTCGATGATGGTTATTGATCATGCATAAAAGTTGTAACTTGTGTGGTTGACCTTGTGTTGTTGAACTTGATCTGTTTCTTTTTATGCTATTTGGTTTGTGAACTCAACTTATGTATGAACTTATTCTATATTTGAAATTATATGTCAAGTCTGAAAAGATGTTTCAACGTTCGTTTAAACGTTAAAATGTTAAAAAGTTGGTTCATAACGTTTTACCGCTTTAATAACCATGGGTACTTCTCATATTTAAAGAATTCTTAAGCACGTACAACACTTGGAAAATTTACTCCCGTTGTTTACCAAAAAAATGTTATTTTTGACAAGATTTGGTCAAACTTAACTACAAACATCAGTAGCTAACAGTTTGGGAACAAGTAGTTATATGTGTAGATATAAGAAAAACCAATGTCTTAAATTTGGAAGTTTTTAATAAATGTATGCTAGAACAAACTAGTGGTCAAAGATATGCATCGAAGACCATGCGAAGTCAAATGTGTAAGTGTTTTTGAAAACTATGTACCTCATTTCTTTACTACAAGGGTAGCAAGTCCAGTAATATCAGGATTCTTGAGCTGCTCAAGCTGCTTCTTCCCACTCCTCAACAAGTACTCGATATGTATAAAGTTCCTACGGTCAACACTCTTTGCCTTGTCACGGAACTCTGCCAAGACAACGGACTCGATCCTGTGGCGCTCTTCAGGGGCCTTAAGACGTGCTGTTCGAAGGAATCCCCTGTACAGCGCCAAAACCTGCTTCTGAATACCAGACAGCTTTGGGCGGGAGGCCATATCGGCGCTGTAAAGCAATCATCAAAGCCTGATACAAATGTAACTACCAAATGAGCTGTTTTCAGACAGTAGACACGTTTTTGTGATGGAGGAGATACCATCGTAATTTTTAATGTATCAAGCATGAAGCAATGGTCATACTCTCCTAGAAAACCAGCTTGGCTCATCAAAAATACCATGGCAGCAGTAGATGTACTAGACAAAGAGAGATGTACGGCCTAATAGTAATAGCCTAATAGGTCATTGATTTGTTTTTTAAGAAAAGGAAAACTACCTACAGTCCCACCTGAATTGGGTACCAAGGACTAATTTCGATCTTGGGACGATGGAGAAGAATGACTTAATTACAATGATAATGCAAATAAGCACCGGTACGGGTTGCAATTATTGTAATATTCAATATACATCTTCACACCCATCTAGACAGATTAGAAACTAATTACAATGTAAACTTGACATAAAATGAATTTGCATAACGTCACGTACCTTGAAGTAGTACCAAAGAATGCTTGCAAACAGATCTGAGAACCAAAAGATAAAAGATTGTGAGCCTTTGAGAACCAAAAGATAAAAGGTTCAGGAGAATAGGATTGACTGGATGAAGCATGTTTACGTATTAGTGTTAGCACTTAGCAGTACATTCCTGCACTGGAAGTACATCACTAGTTTTTCAAGATCAATGAAGCGCAAAACTGAATTTACACGGGGGATTGGAAAACACAAATGTCACGAGTTAGAGCATCTCCAACAAGAGGTCAGTCCTAAAAATTAAAATAGAGTTTGATTTTAAAGTGTTTAGGACCACTAAAATATTTGCAGCTTCAACAATTAAGTCCTACATCATTGTTATTATAAAATAGATCATGTTATTTAAAAAATAAAAGGTTAGAAGTAGTGTACAAAACGAGGATAGTGCTAACACCTGAGAGGCCCAATACTACAAGGTTTTTGGTTTTGGTGTTATAGTACTATATTTCAAGATATAATTCCGTTTAGAACTCCTATCGTAGATGCTTAAGCGGTTAAGCAATGGAGATGGAAGGATCAAAGCGGCAGCGCAATAATTATCACTACAGTTGCAGGCACGATTGCGCGGCCGCGGCCGCCGTGGTGGCGGAGGACGAAGACAGGAGAAGGCGTCTGCTTCAGCGTACGGCGCATGCTGGGCGGCGGCGATCCTAGGCGAAGCCGGCAGCGCGGCGGCCCTATGGGAAGCCGGCAGTGCGAGGATTTGCACCGGCGGCCGCTGCGAAGATCTGCTCGAACAAGGACATCATTAGAGAGGTAACTAACCTATTGTGCTGCCAACCGTGCTTGGAAGAGACGACGAAGAGATTCGGCGCCTGCACGAGGAGATCTCCCAGCGGAGCACCGATCTGGAGGGGGAGGGGGTCCGGTTGCGCCGCCTACGTGCGAGGGGAGACGAGCGGGTGTCGGCCTGTCGGGTCTTCGTAGTTCGTACTCTGGTGAGAGAATGGGGCGCCACAAGAGGAAGTGTGAATTCCTTAAAGGCTTGTTAGCAAGGATAATCATAATCCTCTATTCCTCTTGATATTTATTAAACAGTAAAAAAATCTACTTCTTATTAATTTTTTTAGCTTCTACAATCCTATTAAGGCGTAGATTTTAGCTTCTCCAATCCCCTTAAGGCCTTGTTCATTTATGTCAGATTACATTCGGAATCGTTCCAGCTAATCAAAATTTATATAAATTAGAGAAATAATCTGGTTAGGAATCGTTCCGACCCACCAATCCGGCACAAACGAACAAGACCTAAGTATACTTACTCCCAAACAAGCTCTTAGGATATTGTCGAGCTCCAGAAGTGGCCTCGCGGACGCTCCGGCCCTGAGGCCGGATGGTTCGCAGTGGTAGCGCGGACGGTCCGCGCGTGCGCAGAGTCAGTTAGGGTTCCGAGTTTCTCGCGGGATTAGCTCGGGAAACAACTTATAGTGGATCCAGACCTCCCCTTATATAGATGAAGAGCTACGGCCGATTAAAACCCCAACAATCGATCAAATCAAGTATATTTCTCGTTTTACTTATGCATTAGGAGTAGTTCTAGTTTAGCTCTAGGTTAGTCTTTCTCTACCCCAAATTCTTCGCTTCTATTCGGCTCTATGTTGATTAGAAGTGTCTAGGGTGGCCTGTCGACCCTAGACGAAACCTAGGATCTCTCATCCCCGACGGGGTCCCTCCCGGGAGCGAGATTTAGGCGCCGCCGGCGAACTCCACCGCCCCTCGCACGCGCGGACCTTCCGGGCTCTATGCGCGGACCGTCCGGCCCGCCAGGCAGGGAACCCGAGACCTGCGCCAGGTCGCGGACCATCCGGCTCCTGGCCGCGGACCTTCTGCACCGGTGCAGAGAGCACCGTCGCAGGTTCTCAACGCAGTGGTTGGTGCCCGGATCAGCGCCAATACACTTTTTGGCGACTCCGCTAGGGACAGGTGTCTAGGTCTACTAAAAATCAGGCCCTCAAATGGCCGGTTCTAAAGATCACACCGATATCTCCCCGGACAATATCCTGAAGCCGGCTGTTGAAAGTCTAATGGTCGATGAGCAACAAAAATACGAGGACTACATGCGTCAAGCGAAGGAGAAATTCATATCACAATACACGGTGGATCGCCACCAGAAAGTTGTCAAACATGGAGAGACCGACGTCACATCTCTTCTATCTTCGCTTCAAGTCACCAACGTAAGTAAACCCGACGACATCCAATCTATTAAACAGTATGTAGATCATCAGCAGAATCAAATGAAACAACAGATTGGAGGGTTAGAAGAATCAATTAGAAAATTAACGTGTACGTTGGAGAAGTTTGTTGCTCCTAGTTTTCTATCATACGAAACTAGTAACATGATATCTATGTCCAATACATCGGCGACAAATGGGGATTCACAAACCTAGCCATTATATGGTATGCCGATAAAACTCATATCCAAGGCAAATACCACCACCGTCGTCCGTGCTTGGCAGATCGGCGCCCCTAGACACGGTCGGACCGTCCGAGCTTTTGCCCGGACAGTCCGGCCCTTACGCAGACCGTCCGGCTTTCCCTGCCGGACAGTCCGGGACCGCACCAGGGCTACTGCGTGGCACCCTATAAAAGCGAACACAACCGACCAGTTCGGATGTACCACCGGATAGACCGGATACGCATATGCAAAACCTACTGTCGCACACTACGCACCAAATTATTACACATAGGCCTGCTAATGGCAAAAAATCTAACCCACTCCCACCCATACCCAAATATAATAACTTTGATATCCATCCCACACCCACCCCAAAATATAAGAAAAAAATTAAACCCAACCCATTCAATAATATTATTAACCCCAAATCAACCTGTAATTGGGTGGAAACCTATGGAAATCCCGTGGGTTCAATTTATTGTCTCACTGTAAACTAACTGCATACACATACATTGATACACAGTGACAATTTTATAAGTAGTTTCAATGACGTACAAAAAACATAGTCCACGACATAAAAAACAGTGACAATAATATTATACACTAATAAAAAAACAAGTTTGGTCGATGAACATTTAGGTCTCGAGAAAATAACAAAAAACATCTGTTAAAGATCTTTAATGAATAATTATCTTTTTGGCAAGAAATATAAACTAGCAGCAGCGAAAAGAGTCTCTGATCAAGCTCGAAGCTAGCAACAGTGGAAGGGCACATCTAGGTAGCATCAGAAGCCCACCGAACGACATATAAATCTACCTGGAACTGAAAAGAACCATATGTGAACGGACTCGGGGCGACAGTGTGTTCGCTTCATACAGGCACGGCCCGTTGGCCTGCTAGCCATGTCGGGTCGGCCCGGTAGCACGCTGGCCCATCTAAGTATATTGTATAATTTAACAAAAAATGTGTAGCTATGGGGGCTTGAACACACACCCACGTATATGACAGATTTAAACACACCAACCTAGCCAATGTGGTTGCAATTTTATTGTGTTATATGTTGAATTATTATACTTAATATATGTAAACTATTATCTTTAAAATAGAAAATGTAATTGTGTCGTGCCTGTGCCAGCACTATGGGTCGAGATGGAGGCCCAGGCCGCATGACACTATACTGGCAGGGCCGGGTCGTGCCTGGGCCGCGCTTTTTCATGTCGTGCCTAGACTGGTCCATCGTGTTAGTGTCAATTGGCCATCTATAGCGCCAGGGGACAGGGGTGTCGGTGTCTAAGTGTGAAAATGTCTAATTAGCGTCGGGCGTCAGAAGGAGCCAGGGGAGCTCCGTCCGTCGAGGCGAAGACTTGGGGAGAGGGGAGACTCCGGTCACCGGGGCAGGGAGCAGGATGCGACCGTTGGTGCACGGGTGAAGACTTGGGGAGTTAGGGTTGAGTTGGGTATGTTGGGATTTGGGACTAAGTTGGGAGTCGACTCGAATACAGTCAAATGGTCTATGGATGGGTGAAGACCCATGGAAGCCTGCGCCTATATAAACCCATCTACACCTATGGGTATCAACCATTTTGACCCACAATACAAAATAAACCCACCCAACCCAACCCATTCACAATTAAAACCCATCACAACCCACCAAAATAATCCTATTTTTTAAACCCACCTAAAATACCAGCTTACACCCACCCCGTTTGCAGGCCTAATTACACACCACAGCAGTACGTTTCGTCCCCTACATATTTAAACCACAACACGCCATACGATCACAGGCCGATCAACATTATCGATCGGTCACGACAAGAAGGTCGACATAACAATGCCCGACCGAATGAAACCCACAGCCTAGGGTCCGGTGGTCTACCACCGGGAGCAATGGAAAAAATTAGGGAAGAAATGGCTGAGCTATTCCGAAATAGGCTCAGCGTTAGTGTAGCTAGAGTGGGGTAATCATATCAGAAGCCACATGATCACCGGTTTGACACTGTCCCATATCCACGAGGGGCAAGTATACCAGAGTTTTCTAAGTTTTCTGGTGAAAATGGGAGAAGCACACACGAACATATAGGCCAATTCCTAGCACATCTAGGCGAATTGGCCGACGGGGAAGCATTTCGTGTTCGTTTATTTTCTTTATCCCTTATTGGTACCGCTTTTGCATGGTACGCAGCCCTACCTCCTAATTCCATTAATTTCTGGAATGGTTTAGAGAGTAAATTGCATGAACATTTCTTTTTCGGGGAATATGAATTGGGTCTAGCTGATTTAGTTTTAGTCCGACATGGACACGAAGAATCAGTTAACGATTATATCCGGAGGTTTCGGGACACTAGAAATCGATGCTTTCGGATCCATGTCGCAGACAAAGAGCTAGCAGTGCTGGCTTTTAATGGGTTGCTATCTGAAAGGGAAATAGGGTCAAACCTTTTCCTAAATGATTTTGGTGGTTGAATTGCCCAACACAAATATTGGACTAACTAGTTTGCTCTAGATTATATGTTCTATAGGTTCCAAAGGTTCAGCACAAACCAATTAAAAGGATTAAAGTTAGGGTTCAAAAGAAAGGAGCAAAAGAAACCGAAGTGAACCCTGGTCTGGCGCACCGGACTGTCCAGTGTGCCAGGGTGGATCGACTTCAAACTCTTCACCTTCGGGTTTCTGAGTCCGCTCCGCTATAATTCACAGGACTATCCGGTGTGGCAGCAGAGCAACAGCTCGCTAGCGCAACGGTCGACTCCAACGGTCGACTGACAACTGAATAGTGCGCGGACAGTTCGCGCAGAGTCAGAGCAGCGCTAGAAGGCGCACCGGACAGTGAACAGTGACAGTCCGGTGCGACACCGGACTGTCCGGTGGCCCAGGCTATCAGAGCTACAACGGTCGAAACCGTCAGAACCCTAACGGTTGGGTGACGTGGCTGGCGCACCGAATAGTGTCCGGTGGCGCACCGGAGTGACTGGTGCGCCCATCGACAGCAGCCCTCCCCAATGACTGTTTTGGTGGTTGGGGCTATAAATACCCCCAACCACCTCTATTCAAGGCATCCAAGTTTTCAGCATAGTGCATTCAATACAAGAGCTCTAGACTTCACTCCAAAACACAAACAAGAGATCAAATCCTCTCCTAAGTCCAAAATCACTCCAAACACTTAGTGACTAGTGAGAGAGAGATTTTCGTGTTCATTTGAGTTCTCGTCGCTTGGATCGCTTTTCTTCTTCTCCATTCTTGTTCTCAAGACATTTGTAATCAAAGCAAGAGACACCAATTGTGTGTTGGTCCTTGCGGGGTCTAAGTGACCCATTTGATTGAGGAGAAAAGCTCACTCGGTCTAGGTGACCGTTTGAGAGAGGAAAAGGGTTGAAAGAGACCCAGTCTTTGTGACCACCTCAACGGGGAGTAGGTTTGCATGAACTGAACCTCGGTAAAACAAATCACCGTGTCAACCACACTATTTCTTTGGTTGATTTGTTTTCACCCTCTCTTTCGGACTTGGTTTTATTTCTAACGCTAACCCCGGCTTGTAGTTGTGCTTAAAGTTTATAAATTTCAGATATGCCTTTTCACCCCCCCTCTAGGCGACTTTCAATTGGTATCAGAGCCTGGTACTTCATTAGAGTCTAACAACTCGAAGTGATGTCGAGAGGATCCACCAAGAGGGAGATGGAAACGGACACAAGCCACGGGAAGGCTCCATCAAAGGAGTCCGGCGCCAAAGGAAGGGAGGAATCACCTCCCCGCATCAAGTCACACCGGAGTGGCGACAAGAAGAAGAAGATGAAGAAAGTGATCTACTACGAGACCGATTCTTCATCGCCATCCACCTCCGGCTCCGACGCATCGTCCGTCACTTCTAAGCGCCATGAGCGCAAGAAGTTTAGTAAGATCCCCTTGTGTTATCCCCGCATTTCCAAATGCACTCCTTTACTTTCCGTCCCATTAGGCAAACCACCGGTTTTCGATAGTGAAGATTATTGCATGTGGAGTGATAAAATGAGGCATCATCTAACCTCACTCCACGCTAGCATTTGGGACATTGTTGAGTTTGGAGCGCAGGTACCATCCATAGGGGATGGATCATATGACTCGGACGAGGTTTCCCAAATCCGGCATTTTGACTCCCAAGCCACCACTATACTCCTCGCCTCTCTATGTCGAGAGGAGTATAATAAGGTGCAAGGGTTGAAAAGTGCCAAAGAGATTTGGGACGTGCTCAAGATCACGCACAAGGGAGATGAGGTGACCAAGATCACCAAGCAGGAGACGATCGAGGGGGAGCTCGATCGATTCATCCTCAACCAAGGAGAGGAGCCACACGCCATGTACAACTGGCTCAAGACCTTGGTGAATCAAGTGCGCAACCTCGGGAGCACAAAATGGGATGACCATGAAATGGTCAAGGTTATTCTAAGATCACTCGTTTTTCGTAATCCTACGCAAGTTCAATTAATTTGTGGTGATCCTAGATATAAGCTAATGTCTCCCGAGGAAGTGATAGGAAAGTTTGTGAGCTTTGAATTGATGATCAAAGGCTCCAAACAAATCGTCGAGCAAGGCGACACCTCCACACCCGAGGTGCAACCCGTCACATTCAAAGCGACGGAGGAGAAGAAAGAAGAGTCTACATCAAGTAGGCTCCCCATCGACGCCTCCAAGCTTGACAACGAGGAAATGGCGCTCATCATCAAGAGCTTCCGCCAAATCCTCAAGCAAAGGAGGGGGAAGGATTACAAACCCCACTCCAAGAAAGTATGCTACAAGTATGGTAAGCCCGGTCACTTTATAGCAAAATGTCCTATTTCTAGTGATAGGGGTGACGACAAGAAGGGAAGGAGGAAGGAAAAGAATAAGTACTACAAGAAGAAGGGCGGGATGCCCATGTGTGTCAGGAATGGGACTCTGACATGAGCTCCACCGACTCCTCCGACGAGGACGTCGCCAACATCGTCGTCACCAAAGGCCTTCTCTTCCCCAACGTCGGCCACAAGTGCCTCATGGCAAAGGACGGCAAAAAGAAGAAGGTAAAATCTAGAGCCTCCACTAAGTATACGCCATCTAGTGATGAGGGTAGCTCTAGTGATGATAAAGATAATTTGCTTGCTCTTTTGCCAACTTAAAATGCAACAAAAAGAAAAATTGAATGAATTGATAGGTGCCATTCATGAGAAGGATGAACTCTTGGATAGCCAAGAGGAATTCCTTATTAAGGAAAACAAAAAGCATGTTAAAGTTAAAAATGCTCATGCGCAGGAAGTAGAGAAAAATGAAAACTTGTCTAAAGAGCTTAGCATTTGCCACGACACTGTCTCTAACCTTAGAACTGAGAATGCCAAATTAGTTGCTAAGGTTGAAAAGAGAAATGTTTGTGATGATTCAATTGTCAATCTTAAAAATGATAATGCTAGTTTAATTGCTAAGATTGACAAATTGAATGAATCAATTTCTAGCCTTAAGATTGAGAATGATAAATTAATTTCTAAGGCTAAGGATTTAAATGTTTGCAATGTTTCTATTTCCTGTCTTAGAGATGAAAATGTCATGCTAAAATCTAAGATAGATGAATTAAAATCTTGCAAACCCTCTACATCCACTATTGATCATGTTTCTATTTGCATGAGATGTAGAGATATTAATGTTGATGCTATCCATGATCACATTGCTATGATTAAACAACAAAATGATCATATAGCCAAACTAGATGCTAAAATTGCCGAGCAAGAACTAGAAAATGAAAAATTTAAATTTGCTCGTAGCATGCTTTATAATGGGAGACGCCCTTGCATTAAGGATGGCATTGGTTTCCAACAGGGAGACAATGTCAAGCTTAATGCCCCCAAGAAATTGTCTAATTTTGTTAAGGGCAAGGCTCCCATGGCACAGGATAACGAGAGTTACATTTTATATCCTGCTGGTTATCCTGAGCACAAAATTAGGAGAATTCATTCTAGGAAGTCTCATTCTGGTTCTCATCACGCTTTTATGTATAAGAATGAGACATCTAGTTCTAGGCACTCTACCCATGTTAAAATGCCTAAAAAGAAATCTCATGTTGCATCAAATGAACCTAATGTTTCATTTAAAACTTTTGATGCATCTTATGTTTTGACTAACAAATCCAGCAAAGTAGTTGCCAAATATGTTGGGGGCAAACACAAGGGCACCAAGACTTGTGTTTGGGTACCCAAGGTGCTTGTTTCTAATATGAAAGGACCCAAGACCGTTTGGGTACCTAAGAACAAGGCCTAAACTTGTTTTGTAGGTTTATGCATCCGGAGGCTCAAGTTGAATAATTGATAGCGGATGCACAAACCACATGACAGGGGAGAAAAGGATGTTCTCCTCCTATGAGAAAAACGAAGATCCCCAAAGACCTATCACATTCGGGGATGGAAATCAAGGTTTGGTCAAAGGACTTGGTAAAATTGCTATATCACCTGACCATTCCATTTCCAATATTTTTCTTGTAGATTCTTTATATTATAACTTGCTTTCAGTTTCTCAATTATGCAAAATGGGTTACAACTGTCTTTTTACGGATATAGGTGTTACTGTCTTTAGAAGAAGTGATGATTCAGTAGCATTTAAGGGAGTATTAGAGGGTCAGCTATAATTAGTTGATTTCAATAGAGCTGAACTCGATGCTTGCTTAATTGCTAAGACTAATATGGGTTGGCTCTAGCATCGCCGACTAGCCCATGTTGGGATGAAGAATCTTCACAAGCTTCTAAAGGGAGAACACATTTTGGGACTAACAAATGTTCATCTTGAGAAAGACAGAGTTTGTAGCGCATGTCAAGCAGGGAAGCAAGTCAGTACCCATCATCCACATAAGAACATCATGATGACCGATAGGCCGCTTGAGCTACTCCACATGGATCTATTCGGTCCGATAGCTTACATAAGCATCGACGGGAGTAAGTACTGTCTAGTTATTGTGGATGATTATTCTCGCTTCACTTGGGTATTCTTTTTGCAGGAAAAATCTCAAACCCAAGAAACCTTAAAGGGATTCTTGAGACGGGCTCAAAATGAGTTCGGATTAAGGATTAAGAAGATAAGAAGTGACAACGGGACGGAGTTCAAGAACTCTCAAGTTGAAGGCTTTCTTGAGTAGGAAGGCATCAAGCATGAGTTCTCTTCTCCCTACACACCTCAACAAAATGGTGTAGTGGAGAGGAAGAATAGAACTCTACTTGACATGGCGAGGACCATGCTTGATGAGTACAAGACTTCGGACCGGTTTTGGGCAGAAGCAATCAACACTACTTGCTACTCCATCAACCGGCTCTATCTTCACCGAATCCTCAAGAAGACATCATATGAACTCCTAACCGGTAAAAAGCCCAATGTTTCATATTTTAGAGTCTTTGGTAGCAAATGTTTTATTCTTGTTAAAAGAGGAAGAAAATCTAAATTTGCTCCTAAGGCTGTAGAAGGCTTTTTATTAGGATATGACTCAAACACAAGGGCATATAGAGTCTTCAACAAATCCACTGGATTAGTTGAGGTTTCTTGTGACATTGTGTTTGATGAGACTAATGGCTCTCAAGTAGAGCAAGTTGATCTTGATGAATTAGATGATGAAGAGGCTTCGTGCATCACACTAAGGAACATGTCCATTGGGGATGTGTGTCCTAAGGAATCCGAAGAACCCACACAAGCACAAGATCAACCGTCATCTTCCAACCAAGCATCTCCACCAACCCAAGATGAGGATCAAGCTCAAGGTGATGAAAATGAAGATCAAGAGGATGAGCCACCTCAAGAGGAGGACAATGATCAAGGGGGAGATGACAATAATCAAGACAAGGAAGATGATCAAGAAAGATAGGGTCAAAGACCACCACACCCAAGAGTCCACCAAGCGATACAACGAGATCACCCCGTGAACTCCAACCTCGGCGATATTCATAAGGGGGTAACAACTCGATCTCGAGTCGCACATTTTTGTGAACATTACTCTTTTATGTCTTCTATTGAGCCATATAGGGTGGAAGATGCATTAAGAGATTCGGATTGGGTGTTGGCAATGCAAGAGGAGCTCAACAACTTCACGAGGAATGAGGTATGGCATCTTGTTCCACGTCCTAACCAAAATGTTGTAGGAACCAAGTGGGTATTCCGCAACAAGCAAGATGAGCATGGTGTGGTGACAAGGAACAAAGCCCGACTTGTGGCCAAGGGATATTCACAAGTCGAAGGTTTGGATTTCGGTGAAACCTATGCACCCGTAGCTAGGCTTGAGTCAATTCACATATTACTTGCCTATGCTACTTACCATGGCTTTAAGCTTTATCAAATGGACGTGAAAAGTGCCTTCCTCAATGGGCCAATCAAGGAAGAGGTCTATGTTGAGCAACCTCCCAGCTTTGAAGATAGTGAGTACCCTAACCATGTGTATAAACTCTCTAAGGCGCTTTATGGGCTCAAGCAAGCCCCAAGAGCATGGTATGAATGCCTAAGAGATTTTCTTATCACTAATGACTTCAAAGTCGGCAAAGTCGATCCTACTCTCTTTACTAAAACTATTGCAAATGATTTGTTTGTATGCCAAATTTATGTTGATGATATCATATTTGGGTCTACTAACAAATCTACTTGTGAAGAGTTTAGTAGGATTATGATTTAAAAATTCGAGATGACTATGATGGGGGAGTTGAAGTATTTTCTAGGACTTCAAGTCAAGCAACTCCAAGAGGGCACCTTCATCAGCCAAACCAAGTATATACAAGACATACTTACCAAGTTTGGAATGAAGGATGCCAAGACCATCAAGACACCCATGGGAACCAATGGGCATCTCGACTTCGACGCGGGAGGTAAATCCATAGATCAAAAGGTATATCGATCGATGATAGGATCTTTACTCTATTTATGTGCATCTCGACCGAATATTATGCTTTCTGTATGCATGTGTGCAAGATTCCAAGCCGATCCTAAGGAAGTTCATCTTAGGGCCGTGAAAAGAATCTTGAGATATTTAGTTCATACACCTAAGTTTGGTCTTTGGTACCCCAAGGGATCCACCTTTGATTTAATAGGTTATTCAGATGCTGATTGGGCAGGGTGTAAAATTGATAGGAAGAGCACATCAGGGACTTGTCAGTTTTTGGGAAGATACCTGGTGTCTTGGGCTTCAAAGAAACAAAATTCAGTAGCTCTTTCTACCGCCAAAGCCGAGTATATTGCCGCAGGTCATTGTTGCGCGCAATTGCTTTGGATGAGGCAAACCCTCAGGGACTATGGCTACAAATTTAGCAAAGTTCTTCTCCTATGTGATAATGAGAGTGCAATCCGCATGGCGGATAATCCCGTTGAACACAGCTGCACTAAGCACATAGCCATTCGGTATCACCTTTTGAGGGATCACCAACAAAGGGGGGATATCGAGATTGCTTATGTTAGCACCAAGGAACAATTAGTCGATATCTTTACCAAACCACTAGATGAGAAAACATGTACCAAACTTAGGAATGAGCTAAACATTCTTGATTCTCGGAACTCTGATTGATACTTTGCACACATAGCTCATTTATGTACCTCTGATCATATCTCTTTTATGTCTATGACTAATATGTTTTCAAGTGTATTCTTATGATAAGTCGTAGATTGAAAGGGAAATGGAGTCTTCGGCGAAGACAAGGCTTCCACTCCACTCTATCGGTATTATTTACCCTTCGCCGTCACTCCGCACCGTTCTCCACTTTGGTATAATCTTCACTCATATTCAATTGTACCATTGGGGAGAAAGTAAAAAGGGCTCTAAAGACTCCATTTTTGGCGATTAATGCCAAAGGGGAGAGAAATATAGCCCAAAGCAAAAGGACCGCACCACCACCAATTTCAAAAAGTTTAAAATGAAGTTTTCAATTGGTATCTTATGATGAAATATTTAAAGGAGGATTTTTCAATTGGTTAGTATATTTCAAATTGATATCTAAAATAGTTAATCTTCTTTCAATTGGTAAAACCCTCTTGAGCACTAAGAGGAGAATTTCATTCAGGGGGAGTTTTGTTTAAGTCAAAGGAAAAGCATTTGAAACAGGGGGAGAAAATTTTAAATCTTGAAAATGCTTCTTGAAATCTTACTCATATACCTTTGACTATTTGCAAAAGGACTTTGAAAAGATTTTCCAAAAGAATTTGCAAAACAAAACAAGTGGTGCAAGCGTGGTCCAAAATATTAAAAAGAAAGAAAGCAATCCATGCATATTTAATAAAAGTATAAATTGGTTTAATTCCAAGCAACCTTTGCACTTACCTTAGGCAAACTAGTTCAATTCTGCACTTATATATTTTCTTTGGTTTGTGTTGGCATCAATCACCAAAAAGGGGGAGATTGAATGGGAAATAGGGTCAAACCTTTTCCTAAATGATTTTGGTGGTTGAATTGCCCAACACAAATAGTGGACTAACTAGTTTGCTCTAGATTATATGTTCTACAGGTTCCAAAGGTTCAGCACAAACCAATTAAAAGGATTAAAGTTAGGGTTCAAAAGAAAGAAGCAAAAGAAACCGAAGTGAACCCTGGTCTGGCGCACCGGACTATCCGGTGCACCAGGGTGGATCGACTTCAAACTCTTCACCTTCGGGTTTCTGAGTCCGCGCTCCGCTATAATTCACCGGACTGTCCGGTGGGTCACCGGACTGTCCGGTGTGCCAGCGGAGCAACAGCTCTCCAGCGCAACGGTCGACTCCAACGATCGACTGACAACTGAACAGTGCGTGGACAGTTCGTGCAGAGTCAGAGCAGCGCCAGAAGGCGCACCGGACAGTGAACAGTGAATGTCCGGTGCGACACCAGACTGTCCGGTGGCCCAGGCTGTCAGAGCTCCAACGGTCGAAACCATCAGAACCCTAACGGTTGGGTGACGTGGCTAGCGCACCGGACTGTCCGGTGCGCCCATCGACAGCAGCCCTCCCCAACGGCTGTTTTGGTGGTTGGGGCTATAAATACCCCCAACCACCTCTATTCAAGGCATCAAAGTTTTTAGCATAGTACATTCAATACAAGAGCTCTAGACTTCACTCCAAGACACAAACAAGAGATCAAATCCTCTCCCAAGTCCAAAATCACTCCAAACACTTAGTGACTAGTGAGAGAGAGATTTTCGTGTTCATTTGAGTTCTTGTCGCTTGGATCGCTTTTCTTCTTCCCCATTCTTGTTCTCAAGACATTTGTAATCAAAGCAAGAGACACCAATTGTGTGGTGGTCCTTGCAGGGTCTAAGTGACCCATTTGATTGAGGAGAAAAGCTCACTCGGTCTAGGTGACCGTTTGAGAGAGAGAAAGGGTTGAAAGAGACTCGGTCTTTGTGACCACCTCAACGGGGAGTAGGTTTGCAAGAACCGAACCTCGGTAAAAGAAGTCACCATGTCAACCGCTCTTTTTCTTTGGTTGATTTGTTTTCGCCCTCTCTTTCGGACTCGGTTTTATTTCTAACGCTAACCCTGGCTCGTAGTTGTGCTTAAAGTTTATAAATTTCAGATTTGCCTATTCACCCCCCTCTAGGAGACTTTCACTATCCTACTTAAGAGACAAATTAGATGGGACCCAGTTCTTTTCAATAGCTCAGCTACATCAGCGGGCTTTAGCTTGTGAAAGCCAATTTAAAGAGACATCAAAATCGGTCGCTCGTACTATACATCTAGTAGAGTGTGATAATTCCAATGATGAATCCACAGATGTATATGCCGCTGAGTTTGTTTGGCCAACAAAGGCTAAATCTTCTGCAGGTTCTTCCTTACAGTCGGTTCAAAAGAATCGACAAGAAGAGATTAAATTTACATTTAATGTTGCCAAATGAGATAGGATATTTGACGAACTACTTAAAATGGCAACATTAAATTAACTTATACTATTCCTCCTATGGAAGAATTAAAGAGACGTGCTTATTGTAAGTGGCATAATTCTTTTTTTCGATGCCATCAATGATTGTAATGTTTTTCGTCGATAGATACAATCGACCATAAATGAGGGTCAGTTGGCTTTTCGGAAGATGCAAGTGGACACGCAACCATTTCCTGTCAATGCCATAGAACCCACATGCAAATAGGTCTTGGTTCAGCCCGAAGTGGCCGATAAAGGCAAAGGCCAAAACATTGTCATTAGCGATCCTCGCACGTCAAATATATCACAAGAAGAGATTGCTCGGAAGGCTCCGGACAAGAAGACTAGCAAGTCCGGAGGCGCTGGGGGGGGACTCAATTGAGGAACCAAGCACGACAACCTGACCCGAGCATCGCGGACGGTCTGACACCTACGTGCGGACGGTCTAGTATTCAGACAGACGGTCCAGCTGACTAAGCCAGACAGTCCGCCTATGGCCAAAGGCATCAGTGTCCACACAAAGCAAGAAAAGAGACGCAAGGGCAAAGCCAACATGACACACATGGTCAGCTGGTAAAAGTCGGCCCTACTTTCGATCAATTGCTAGCCAAATATGCTGGCAAGAAGGCCGTTCTATGCAATCGGCCAACAAAGAAACCCCGGTCACCCACTTAAACAAAATGGCCGAGTAAAACGGTCTGAAAGACGACGCAACAAGCATCGCCTGTTCATCCTATCATGTCAGGATGCTTCCCACCCACCTACTCATCGTCGATGTATTGTACTATTCAAATATGGAATGGTACGACAATGAACCCATGGTACATGCGTACTCCCTTTGTCTATTCAGGCTAGGGGGCACCTCCATTATATTCCTTTTGATCCACTGATCAAATGGTCACGGCCGAGAAAGATGCAATCCTAAACGTCCTTTATGCATTGGGGCTCTATTGAATGATCACCATATTGGATTGAAAAAGCTGGTGGCTTGCATCAGGCTTAGTTCATATGCTTTTGGTTCGTCAAACTCCACCAAAAGGCAGGGGCATATGTTGAGCTCCAGAAGTGGCCTCGCGGACGGTCCGACCATGAGGCCGGACGGTCCGCGGTCCGGACGGTCCGTGGTGGTAGCGCGGATGGTCTGCGCGTGCGCATAGTCAGTTAGGGTTTCGAGTTTATCACAGGATTTGTTACCTAAAACCGCGGGATTAGCTCGGGAAACAACTTGTAGCGGATCTAGACCTCCCCCTTTATATAGATGAAGGGCTACGACCGATTAAAACCCCAATAATCGATTAAATCAAGTCTATTTCTCGTTTTACTTATGCATTAGGAGTAGTTCTAGTTTAGCTCTAGGTTAGCCTTTCCCTACCCCAAATTATTCGCTTCTCTTCGGCTCTACATCGATTAGAGGTGTCTAGGGTGGCCTGCCGACCCTAGACGAAGCCTAGGATCTCTCCTCCTCGACGGGGTCTCTCCCGGGAGAAAGATTCAGGTGCCACCGGTGAACTCCGCCGCCCCTACACACGTGTGGACTGTCCGGCCTGTCAGGTAGGGAACCCGAGCCCTGCACCAGGCCGCGGACCGTCCGCGCCGGTGCAGAGAGCACCGCCGTAGGTTCTCAACGCAATGATTGGTGCCCGGATCGGCGCCAACATATATGTTAGTTTAGCTTGCGCGTGGATTGAAGGATTGAGGAGATTAAATTCTCTTATATTCAATTTTGATTTGATAAGAATTTATTCTCTTTTAATGCACTTTTAACCGAACAAGATAGAGATAATTTGATCTCCAAAATAAAAGCAACGGAAAAAATTTGTTCTTGTCAGGTTCGCGAAGACCGGTTAGGAACTGTCCTAGTCCATGTTACCCGTTGTTGAACATTATATTTGGCATCTGGGCACGGCCGATTGGTCAGGCCCAATGGCCCTTATGATCTGCGCCCTCATGACAAGATTAACACGAGCGAGATTACTTATCACATGTGTTGTTATCATAACATATTCATGGGGATCTGTTGGATCTCGCCTAGGAGTATGTCTAGAGCTCCGCCCGTATAAATATAAAGGTATGACCGATTGAGAATCACCGAACATATTTCGATCGAACCAACCTACTTCATTTATCTCCCTTTATCATCATGTCCTAGAGTAGATGTGGAGTAGTTCTAGTTGTAGCTTCCCACATATCCACCTTCACTCCTATTCAACTCTACGTCGTCTAGATCCATCTTGGAACCCAAGATGACCCTAGGATCTTACCCTCCAGGGGCAAGATCCGCTTTATCCACTCAAGATCTCGTCCTCAACTTGATTTTTTAATTCCTAGGCGACTCTATAGCGTCTAGTGACGCCTGAGGTGGTCTGCCGACCCGGAGCAACCTAAGATCTCTCTCCTAGGGGGCGAGATCTAGGTTCCCGCAAGGAGGAAGAGGACCCTGCGCCATTGTGGACCTTCTAGCCCAAAGCGCGGACTATCCAGAGCGACACAGAGAAGGAGCCGCTCCTAGAGTGAGGTCACAGACCATCAACGTCGCAGTAAAGGACACTGCCTCGCGGTATACCCCTAGTGTTTTGTGTCGGATCGGCGCTAATGTACTTTTTGGTGACTGCGCTGGGGATGAAGGTTGCATATCTACAAAAATCGGCTTTTATGGTCGATTCTAAAATGGAACGATGTTTCTCTAGACAGCGACACAAGGCTGACTAATTTATCAGCCACTGAGCGTGGGGAATTAAAAGACTACATGAAGAAGTGGAACGGGGAATTCCATAAAAAACAAGCCTAGAAGTACGAGTTGATGGAGAAGTGGTACCTCTCGCACTTTAGGATAGATCATCACCAGAAGGTCATTCGGGAGAGGGAAATAAACTTCGATTACCTGTCAGTCTTGCTGGACCAGCTCCCCACTGTAAGTAACGCCGCATCATTCGACGATCTTCAATCTATCAAAATTTCTTTTGATAATCGGAATAAAAGTATGACAGAGGATATAAGGAAAATAGTGCGTGCATTAGAAAAATCTCATATGCCTAACTTTTTGTCACATGGATTGGAAAATGAAACAACTGCGCCAAATACATCGTCAACAAATGGGTTTTCTCAGTCCCATCCATATTATGGTATGCCAATAAACTCGTATCTGGGGTAACCACTGTCATCATCTTCACTATGCGGTGGATCTACTCTAAGCACGGCCAGATGGACCGCACACGATCTTGGACTGTCCAGCCCTCCATTGGATCATCCATTCCCTTACGCCAGATAGCCAGAGTCACACAGATCCCACCAAAAGGCTCATAGGCGATGCCCGTCATGACTGGACAGTCTGGGTGTAGTACTAGACCATCCGATCCCTTTGCAGATCGTCCAACTGCATAGGCTGGATCGTTTAGAATACCGGAAGTCACCTATGACCGTCCTAGTGCAGAAGGACAACATAAATATAACCGACCACCTGAGCCCCATAATGATTATCATGACATTAGTAGCTCAGGGAATGAGCCAATAAAGTTACATGTCACTGAGCTTGTTTGGCCTGGTGAGGCCAAATCTTCTACTCGCTCCCACATGCACTCAGCACAAAGGGAAAATTAAATTCACATTTAATCTTGCTCAGTGTGATAAAATATCTGATGAGTTGCTTAAGATTGGTAATATTAAATTATTACATACAATTCCCCGATAGAAGAATTGAAAAGGTGTGTGTATTGTAAATGGCATGGCTCCTTTCTTCATAACGCCAATGATTGTAATGTCTTCCATCGACAAATACAATCGACTATAAATGAAGGCCGGTTGAGATTTCAAGAAATAAAGATTGATAGACCATCTGTCCATGTCAGCACATTAGAGCTGACGAGCAGAAAAGTCTTGGTTTGGCCATGTCCAACTGATAAAGGGAAAGGAAAAATTATTATCATTGATGACCCTCGCACGATAAATATATCACGTAGAGTGGTTACTCGGAAGGCTTCTGTAACACCTCGTCCAATCCATGGACCAGATGTACTTACTTCTGATAGCTCTCTAAGGTCATATATCGTCCCCACAGATCAACACGAGTCTTTTGTGCACACTTTGTCCTCACTCATGCGCACCCGAGAAAACTTCTCGGTCGGTCACCCATCCCAAATTGCTCCAAGCCAAGCACGCTTAACTTGGAGGTTCTTTTGAGATACGTTTCCAAAAATGATGATGCACCTTGTTTGTATGGATACTCTATTAATTCTATTAAGCCTTGGGCCAAGACATCACCATCCCAGGGGCCAGGATATCACAATCCACCCCTTTAGAAGGCTGATGTCCTCGTCGGTCAACCCCAATCCAGGAACCTCCCATCTTAGCCATGTCTGTGTGTCTAGTGTCATCATATGCCATGCCATGTGACCACTTCGGGCCCACATACGCCATGCGCCATATACCTGAACCCCCTAGCCCATACACGCCCGTGAAACCTCGAGGGTCGGCTCTGATACCACTTGTAACATCTCGTCCAATCCCTGGACCAGCGGTACTTACTCCTAACAGCTCTCTAAGATCATATATCGTCCCCACTGACCAACACGAGTCTTTTATGCGCACTTTGTCCTCACTCATGCACACCCGAGAAAACTTCCCGGTTGGTCACCCATCCCAAATTGCTCCAAGCCAAGCACACTTAACTTGGAGGTTCTTTTGAGATAGGCTTCCGAAAAAGAAGATACACCTTATTGGTATAGATACTCTATTAATTCTATTAAGCCTTGGACCAGGACATCACCATCCTAGGGGCCAGGATATCACAGCTTCGGACAAAAGAAAGACCGAAGGTGCCGGGGGGCAAGCACAATCGGACATCCGACCATGATCACCTGTCCTACGTACGCCAGATGGTCCAGGCACAAAGGTCGAATAATCTAGCTATCTGGGACAGGTGCGGTCAGTACGGTTATGAAGTTCGAACTGTATGTGAACAACCAGAAGCAGCAGCGACCTCAGACCATCAGACCACAACATCCTAAAACAGGTACTAGGAAGAAAAACACTTCTATGACATCAGGCCGACTTAGCAAAGTCGGGCCACTTTTGATCAGCTGGTTGCTAAATATATGAAGAAGAAGGTCGTTCCACACAACCAACTAATAAAAGGTGACCTATGAGAAAGCGAAGACCTACTAAACCAGCCCAAAGGGTAGAGCAGCCAAGATCGCCTAGTCATCCTCCTCTAGAGATGTCATGGTTCTTTCCAGTCTATTCATCGTCGATGTGTTGTCCTACTCAAGTGTGGGGTGGTACGACGATGAATTTGCATTACTGGCCCAATCCATTTGCTGGTTTGGGCTAGGGGCACCAAAAGTTTTTACTTATTGACATGTTTGTGACAGAACCTCCCAAGTCATCACCTAACGCATCAAGCAAGTGAGAAAGATTTTAAAATAGCAAGGAGGTGGCAAATGCACCGGGGCTTGCCTTGTGTGATAGGTGAATCAGGCTCTGCTCCACAGATATCAAAGTAAAAGCAGTTTCCTGCCTGAGGTTCTTTAGGTGGTGGTGTAGTCCTCGCTTCTTCAACTTCTATTTCCTCCTCGTTCTCTAGATATAGCCATATATAATCATGAATGCTCATGTAATGCTCATGAAAATGCAAAGTAATAAAAGTTTATTATCTAATGTCTTGAATATAACTTTCCTTCACGAGTCTCCGGAAAACTAGGGTTTTTGGAGTCTATAGTGAAGTTTATAGGGCACAGGTTAGGGTTTTGGGTTATAAGTACCAAACATGGCTCAAATCATACCAAATTTTACCCAAGGCTTATAAATAATATGTAAAGCTTATCTAAAAGGTTTGGTGAATTTTGGGTTTATTAATTACTCTCTAAAATTCCAGAATCATGGGTTTTGTCTATTTTAAATATCCCAAAATTTCCTATTGGAACTAAAAATTATGAAACTATTTTTATTAAATACTATAGAAAATTAGGAGCCTAGCAAAATTGGTCTGGTATTTTTAGCATTTTTGTATAATTTTCTAGGAATTCTCTAAATCCAGAAGAAAAAGAAAAAGGAAAAGATGCTACATGATTGGGCTGAATCTGGCCCGAGTCGGCCCATTCACTGGCGAAAGCGCGCCCACGCTGTCCATTTTGCGCAGGGAACCCTGACGGTTTAAAATTTCTATAAAGAGTCCTTGCCACTATTCCTCTGTCTCGCTGACACTTGCAGAAATACCCCCGCACTTTCATCTCTTTACATTCCGCAGTCCACGACGGCGAACAGAGGGGAACCGAACTCCGACGAGCTTATACGGGCCGGATCACTCGATGACCGGTGTTCTACTTCGGCAGAGACCAAATTCAAGCCCTAACGAGAGTTTCCCCTCAACTAATTTTACTAGCGGAGCTCTAACTCGCTCTGTCCACGGTGACAGTGGGCACAACGGATAGCACAATGTGTTCCCTGCGATCTAAGGCAGCTTAACTCAATTGAATTGGCCGAGGAGCATCAGGAGAACCTAAGGATGCTGAAACAAGAGAACAGGGAGCATGAACAGACCTGGAGTATGCTGACCACGGCGAGGGCTCTACCACGGTGGCGGAAAACAGAATAGGAGGAAATGGGAAATTGGAGAGTTGTGGTGGCTAATCGGAGACAGGAGCGGGTTCTCAGGCTTGGTGATGACCTAACGCAGCAGACCGTGCCATCAATTTATAGTGGTGCTAAGTTGTGGCTAGTGAATTTGGTTTGGCGTGGTGCTGGTTGGAGAAGAAAGGAGTCACTGGCGCACGAGATTAGTGACCGCAACCGTGGCAACCTCACCGGCGATCTCTGGATAGGTCAGTACGAGTCAAGGCGACGTGGTTAAAGTGCTAAGGCATGTGGCACAAGACCATGAGGTGTCTAACTCCGGTGAGGGTCGATTCAAGGCGATCGGGGTAGAGCGGACACGGCGGCCGGACAAACAGTGCCTTAAGCTCATCCGGGGGGAGAAGATCTTTTCACCGCAGAACGTTATCCGGGCGCCGGTGAGAACGAATCACCTCACCGGCGTGAATCCACGCGCGGGGTCGCCGGCGGCCGGTTCACTAAACCAATAGATTCTTCTGGTCACTGTACCATTAGATTCTTCTTCAGTCAGTCTGACAAACCATGTTTGGGGCGAATTTCCTCTCGATTTTATATGGCAACTAGACCAATGCTCTGCAGCAAAGTTGTAGCCTAATAGACCAACTCTAACTTTGCTACATTGTGCACCCACAAAAAGTCACAAAATCTTACTTAAAATTGAGCCCTAAGTTCATCCAATCTCACTGTTAGTCTGAATTCAGACTTAGGGCAGTCTGACAGCCCAACTTTGAGCTCATTTTACTCCAAATTTTTCATGTGACCAAGGCTTAATCCCTACAACAAAGTTGTTCTCCTTTAGTAGCTTTACAAACTTTTGTTGACCCTAGGCAAATTCCTCATAGTTTTGAAATTACAGGGCTTCAAAGTTGATCCCATTCAATGAAATTCAGACTTAGCCATCGGAGCACAAATGTGGCCTTTTTGCAAATAAGCCCAAAACTTATGGTTTCATTTGCAAATCTCCAAATATGTGAACCATATGACTTAAGGTACCCTATTTCCACGATTTTTGCACTTAGGTCCAAAATGTGCACACTTTTACAGATAACCCCCTAGGGTTTCAGTCTAGGGTTTTCCAGGGGTCTATTTAGGGTTTTTGGCACTTCTAGGGTTTGGATGCTACTTAAGTCCACCCATGGTGACATTTTATGATTATTACAACTAAGTTTTGAAGTTTTCTCTTAGTTAGACTTTGGTTACTCTTTTAAGGCCAGTCTAGGGTTAAGTACTGTATCCTAGGGTTTCACCCATGAAATGTCACATCAATACAACTTATTTGAACTTTTTGCCTAGTGAATGCATTCTAAGTGTAACAAACACATGATATGCCACTGCTTATGATGTTATGCTCAAGTTTTAGATCCCCCATAAAAGAATCTCGTCCTGAGATTAAAAGTCCTAGAGCAAGTAATGGAAAAGAAAACATGTCATATTTTTATTTCCTTATTCCTGGTACAAGGCAGGGGTGGTATGGGGTTCATTCCTCTATTACAGCAAATGTACACATCTTACAACTTACACGAAGCTAAAAAGCCTGGGAAATTCTTATCTAAAAAGTCTTGAGTTTCCCAAGTAGCTTCATCTTCCGTGTGTTGGTTCCACTGTATCTTGTAAAACTTGAGAGTGTTCCTTCGGGTAATCCTATCCTTTTGATCTAAGACTCGAATAGGATGTTCAGAATATGTCAGGTCTGGTTCTAAGGCAACATCCGTCACCTCAACGGTTCGATCTGGAACCCGAAGACACTTCTTCAACTGAGACACGTGGAACACATTATGCACTGCAGACAAGGTTTCGGGTAACTAAAGTCATTATGCCACTGGTCCATATCTTTCAAGGATAGGAAAAGGACCAATGTATCGGGGTGTGAGCTTCCCCTTTACCCCGAAACGTGATACACCCTTCATTGGTGAAACTTTCAGGTAGACATAATCTTCAACTTGAAAGTGCAAGGGTTGACATCGCTTGTCTGCATAACTCTTCTGTCGAGCTTGGGCTTCTTTCAAATTATGAATTATTCGTTGAACCTTTTCTTCTATTTCCTTTACCATATCAGGCCTGAAGAAACATCTTTCACCTGGTTCAGACCAGTTTAATGGAGTACAACACCATCGCCCATACAAAGCTTCAAAGGGTGCCATTTTGATGCTCTCTTGATAGCTATTAATGTATGAGAACTCCGCTAATGGTAAACAGTCATCCCATTTCTATGGAAACTCTAGAACACATGCTCGCAACATGTCTTCCAGTATCTGATTTACCCTCTCAGTCTGCCCACTAGTTTGTGGATGATAGGCCGAACTGTGGAGCAATTTAGTATCCAAGGATTTGTGAAGTTCTTCCCAAAATTTGGACACAAATTGCGGTCCACGATCCGACACTATGGTCTTCGGAACACCATGTAAACTGAGAATACAGGCAATATATAACTCTGCATATGTGGCCACTGTATACTTTACCCTGACTGGAGGGAAGTGGGCGATCTTTGTGAGTCGATCAATGATAACCCAGATTGAATCATACCCTTTTGTTGTCCTGGGTAACCCCACAATAAAGTCCATGCTTATATCCTCCCATTTCCAAGTTGGTATAGGTAACGATTGTAATGGACCAGCAATTTTCATATGTATGGCTTTGACATGTCTGTAAGCGTCACATCTCGCCACATAGCGTGCAATTTCAATCTTCATCTTTATCCACCAATAATGTTGTTTTAGATCATGATACATCTTAGTGCTTCCAGGATGAATAGAATAGCGACTAAGATGTGCTTCATCTAAAATTTGCTGGCGGACCTCATCATTCTTGGGCACAACTATGCGGTTTTTAAACCATACAACGCCTTGATTATCTCTTCTGAAACAGTTGGCTTTACCGACCTTTATTTTTTCATGAATGTGTTTCATACCCTCATCCTCTCTTTGTGCATCAATTATCCTTTATAGGAGGACTGACTCAAGCTTCAAGTGATTTGAAGTTCCTTGTTGAATCATTCCCAGGTTCAACCTCTCCATTTCTTGGCATAACGTAATGTCAGAAGTCTTCATTGTAAGACAATGACAGAAAGCCTTGCGACTTAACACATCTGCCACTACATTGGCCTTGCCTGGGTGATAATGAATCTCCAATTCATAATCTTTAATCAGCTCAAGCCATCTCCTCTGCCTCATATTCAATTCTGATTGGGTAAAGATGTACTTCAAGCTTTTATGATCTGTATAAATATGACAGATATTCCCCAGCAGATAATGACGCCATATTTTTAGGGCATGAACCACAACAGCTAATTCCAGGTCATGAGTCGGATAATGCTCCTCATGCCGGCGCAACTGCCTTGAAGCATAAGCTATCACTTGGCCCTCTTGCATTAGAACACAGCCTAGACCACTGCCTGATGCGTCACAATACACATCAAAGGGCTTTTCAATGTCCGGTTGAGCTAATACCGGAGCAGTGGTCAATAATACTTTCAGCTGCTCAAAGGCTTCACTACATCTTGAAGACCAATTAAATTTGGTATCATTCTTCAATAAACTTGTGATTGGTTTCACAAGCTTGGAAAAATCTGGAATAAATCGGCGGTAATAACCAGCCAGTCCAAGGAAACTTTGGACTTGATGTACAGTGGTTGGGGGTTTCCACTCCAAAATATCCTTGACTTCGCTGGGATCCACCGCAATCCCCTTGGCAGATAATACATGTCCCAGAAATTGGATCTCCAGCCAGAATGTGCATTTACTGAATTTAGCATATAGTTGATGCTCCCTTAAGCGTGTTAACACGATCCGCAAATGCCAAGCATGCTCCTCTTCATTCTTGGAATATATCAAGATATCATCAATGAACACCACCACGAATTTATCCAACTCAGGCATGAATACCGAGCTCATAAGATATGTGAAGTGGGCAGGAGCATTTGTTAGTCCGAAAGACATAACCATATATTCAAATAATCCATACCGCGTAGTGAATGCGGTCTTGGGTATATCTTCGGGTCGGATACAGATCTGATGGTAACCCGACCTGAGGTCAATCTTGGAAAATACCAGAGCTCCGGTAAGCTGATCAAATAGGATGTCAATCTGGGGAAGAGGGTACTTATTCTTGATTGTGACCTCATTAAGGGGTCTATAATCCACGCACATACGAAGTGTTTGGTCCTTCTTCTTGACAAAGATGGCTGGACAACCCCAAGGTGATGAGCTTGGTCGGATGAATCCCTTTTCTAGTAGATCTTGTAATTGGGTTTTGAGCTCTGCCAATTCATTCGGAGGCATTCGGTACGACCTTCTAGAAACAGGAGCTGTACCGGGCTTCAACTCAATCACAAATTCTACATCTCTTTCTGGAGGCAATCCAGGCAGATCTTCCGGAAAGACGTCCGATAATTCACATACTACCGGAATATCTTGGATCTCCGGTATGATGGCTTCATATACTTTGCCATATGGTTTAGCTGTAGTAGCTACGGGAATGGACAAGAGAACCTCTTCTTGGCCATAGCTCAACCTGATGGTTCTCAGATCAGTGTTGAGGATTGCTTTGTGTTGGGCTAACCAATTCATGCCCAGAATTACATCTATATCTTGGCCTTTTAGAACAATCATGTTTGTGGGAAAGTCCCGTTCAGCCAATGTTACGGGCACATGGAAAGCCAATTCTTTAGTGAATATTTGTCCCCCAGGCGAATGAATTATAAACCCTTCCCTTGATTCATTGTATGGAATGCAATGTTGCTCCACAAACTTCTTGCTTATGAATGTATGTGAAGCACTAGAATCAAAAAGAATAACTGCAGGGTGATTAGCCACGAGAAACGTACCCATCATGACCAGCTCTCCTTCCGGTGTCGTGGCCACTTGCGTATAATAAATTCGCCCAGTTTTCTTCATATTTTTTCCCATTGCATTGTTTGCCGCATTTCCCCTGCCTTGGGCGGAACTCCCTGAACTCTGCTAATTATTTGGTCTGTTCTGCTTGGGATATGGGCAGTCCTTGATAAAATGTCCAGACTTCCCACAATTAAAGCAACCAGAAGATGAACTTAGGAGTGCAGGGAAACAAGTACCAGGGGCACTCGACTGATTTGTTGAGGTGGGGGCAGTGGCAGGACGGATAAAGACAAGTTGTTTAAAGGGGTAGGAGGGTGGACGTGGTGAAGAACAATTCTGATTAAAAGGTCGGATCATCAACCTTTGTCTCTTCTCAGGCCCCTAGTTGGGCCTGTCACCTCCATAGCCCTTTGATTTTCCTAGGCCTGCATATTTGGCTTCAACTGCCAGAGCCGTGCTGACAGCCCTGCTATAGGAGAGGTCGAGGCAGGTGGCCATTTTCCGCTGCAGTCGGTCATTGAGGCCTCTCATAAAACAATTTCTCTTCTTCAGATCAGTGTTGACCTGACCGATGGCATACTGGGACAAGTGGTTGAACTTGTTGAGATACTGTGTGACAGTATCTCCACCTTGTTTGAGCTTCATAAGTTCTTTTTGTTTCATGTGGAGCACCCCCTCTGGAATATAGTGCTCCCGAAACGCCAGTTTAAACTCGTCCCAGGTAATTTGATGACCAGCAGGCTGGATAGCCACATAATTTCCCCACCAGGTGCTGGCAGGGCCTCGCAACTGCTACGCCGCAAATAAGGGCTTCTGAGTCTCCGTGCATCGGATAAGCCCAAACTTTTGCTCGATAACCCGAATCCATTTATTCGCTTCAAGAGGATCTTCAGCCTTGACAAATAGCGGGGGACACATTTCTGAGAAATCCAAATATGAAGTTTCGCGGGGTCCTTGCGGATACGCTCTCTCGCCTTGCTGTTGCATTTGCTGTCCCGCCATTTCCCGAAGAAAGCGGGTGTTATCGGCCGTTGCATTGACTAAGGCAGCAATAGCCTCAGCCAAGGTTGGGGGTACTAGTGGCGGGTTAGGAGTAGTCTCCCTCCCACGGGAGGTTCCCGCACCATCCCGTCCACGAGTCCTGGACGACATCTGAGGCAAGGAACATTTGGAAAATATAATATGCCAAAGCAAACCATCCATTTTACATTACTTAAAAGGTAATGATACATACTCGAATTTACAACAGGACTACATTACCTATTATACATCACCATATCTAAACTATACTATTCTAGTTTTTTATCGCTTTTGGTAGCTTCACTATCGGGTGTAGGAGTCCATTCATCAGCCAGGTTCATTGAAGGAGGGGGCCTGAAAAGGTCCAGTTCCCCACCAAGGGGTTCACCCGCTGCTCTAGAAGGTCCAACTCCCATTCCGACAGGATCTACAGGTACGTCAGGGTGCAGTCGTGAATACAATACATGAACTTCCTCATGTAGTGTATTACAGTACACCTGCAAGTTGTCCACAGCTATGCTAAGCTCCTCCACATGGGCTCGAGCTTTGGCTTCCTTGGCCCAAGCAAGTGAACGTGAGTTAACAGCCCAATCGAGCGCTAAATCTCGTTCAGCAAGTTGGTGTTGCAGGTGTCGGATGTCAGTTCTTAACTCGTTTATTCGCTGACCATCCTTGACCCACATAGTGTTCCTGTGACGGAGCTCCATTCGAAGTTGTTCTACCTGAGCTTCTAGGTCTCCGATAGGATCATTGCTACCACTACTACTGTCCTCATGCCTTGGAGCTAGTTGATGGTGAGGCACGCCAATTGGTCTGGTAGACTTGTGCGCGGTTTTCCTTGTGCGCGGCGGCATATCTCCATAAGGGGGAAAACCTTATTAGTATAGTTTTTAATATGATGCATGCATAATTACAGAATCAACCTTAGTTGATTCACAACCTTCTATACATTGCACTCTACTATCTGGTCTTACTACAAGTATTCCAGAGGGTAGTTAGATAAGAACGAAAGAAATTTTCTAGATAAGTCTTTGAAAATTCTTTTTGAAAATGTCTCATAACATCTGCAGAGATGGGCTTCGCTCCGATACTAGCTGTGACAGAACCTCCCAAGTCATTAGGCCCACCTACAGTTGTCCTTGTCCATCGGACCTCAGACAACCTGCAGCTGCAGGTGCACCTGATCACTTGACAAGTTCGGTATCTGAATTCCTTACCTTGCCCAAGAGCGTTTCACCCGTCACGCAGACATTACAATACATCAGAGGTACGAAAATGTGGAAGCTATTACAATAACTTACTTTATATTAATATAAGAAAGAGTTGTATTATTACAGACCAGAGCGAAATATAAGAGTGTTGAGTATTATTACATAACCTGGGAGGCAAAAACCCCTCCCGACAAACAGTAAAAAGTTTTTCTTAAAGGAGGACACTTCTTCCCGCGGCTTCAGTCTTGATTTTCTTCTTTGGGCACCACCTTAGAACAGAAGCAACAAAAATTTGCTGCTTCTTCACCTAAAACAACATGGGACAAAGCCCTGAGTACGAAGTGTACTTTCGCAAGTCTTACCCGTCAAAATAAAAGACTCTCAAGGATATGCTGGCCTTTAGGAATCAAGGTATGGCTTATCAATAATCAAAGACTCTGTTTGCAGAAATGCTTACTAATAGTGGATCCTTAAAAGTCCAGTTTTATTAACCAGTTAAGTCATTACCTGAGTTCTAGAGTTCTTTCTACCCTAGTTCAAGCACATGACCTATACTAGCCAATTTCTTATCAACCCTTCTTATTCACTGGAATGCTACGTGTAGGGCAGTGACCAAGTCTTCATGTCCGCAAAGTTACGGCGATCCGAATCGATTATACTCAGCTGAGGATCTCAAATCACACGACATATGTAGCACTTAACCCTTGCATATGTCAACTCGCCACCGGGGTTCTTAAGACCAGATCAGATTCACGCCAACTGAGAGCATAGATACACCACCGTCCAGCCTCTTGCCACGGAGGCTACACGCTACTCTCGCCATCTCTCCACTCCCATTGCGTGTTATCTTATTCTGGTATTAGTCTGCCCGAGGCAAAGCTTACCCATGATGAGGCATGTGACCAGTTAAAGGGTCCTCGATCAGCAAGCCTACATCGAGAAGGTCCTTAATCGACTCAGACGGAGACACTACACCGAGACTCTCTTCTCGTGCAAGTCACCTGCCCGGTCTCAACTTTATCATTTCAAACCCAAAGTTTGGTACCTGGCAGAGGTACATCTTTTCCGATGTTGGACCCATCATGGCCATGATGGATCCACCATCAAGTTTTGTTTTTGAAAACATCCCACCCACTTTGAAGCATCATCTTTTGTCAAAACAAAACATTTTGTTTTTCTAGAGCAAAGCTAAGCATAATAAAAACCTTTTTTTTGTAAAACAGGTATTTAATGAGAAGTAATCAAATCCAAGGAAGGAAATGCAGCAACTGGTTTAGCACACAACTCCTATCACCTAATGCATCAAGCAAGTGAGAAAGATTTTAAAATAGCAAGGAGGTGGCAAATGCACCGGGGCTTGCCTTGTGTGATAGGTGAATCAGGCTCTGCTCCACAGATATCAAAGTAAAAGTAGTTTCCTGCCTGAGGTTCTTCAGGTGGTGGTGTAGTCCTCGCTTCTTCAACTTCTATTTCCTCCTCGTTCTCTAGATATAGCCATATATAATCATGAATGCTCATGTAATGCTCATGAAAATGCAAAGATAATAAAAGTTTATTATCTAATGTCTTGAATATAACTTTCCTTCACGAGTCTCCGGAAAACTAGGGTTTTTGGAGTCTATAGTGAAGTTCATAGGGCAGGGGTTAGGGTTTTGGGTTCTAAGTACCAAACATGGCTCAAATCATACCAAATTATACCCAAGGC
Source organism: Zea mays (assembly GCF_902167145.1). Lineage (NCBI taxonomy): Eukaryota > Viridiplantae > Streptophyta > Magnoliopsida > Poales > Poaceae > Zea > Zea mays. The sequence goes on along the minus strand of NC_050096.1, from coordinate 82,185,874 downwards.
TTCTAAATAATATGCAAAGCTTATCTAAAAAGTTTGGTGAATTTTGGGATTATTAATTACTTTCTAAAATTCCAGAATCATGGGTTTTGGCTATTTTAAATATCCCAAAATTCCCTATTGTAACAAAAAATTATGAAACTATTTTTATTAAATACTATAGAAAATTAGGAGCCTAGCAAAATTGGTCTGGTATTTTTAGCATTTTTCTATAATTTTCTAGGAATTCTCTAAGTCCAGAAGAAAAAGAAAAAGGAAAAGTTGCTACAGGATTGGGCTGAATCTGGCCCGAGTCGGCCCATTCACTGGCGAAAGCGCGCCCGCGCGCGCTATTCATTTTGCACAGGGAACCCCGATGGTTTAAAATTTATATAAAGAGTCCTTCCCACTATTCCTCTGTCTCGCTGACACTTGCAAAAATACCCATGCGCTTTCATCTCTTTACATTCCATAGTCCACGATGGCGAACAACGGGGAACCGAACTCCGACGAGCTTATACCGACCGGATCACTCGATGACCGGTATTCTACTTCGGTAGAGACCAAATTCAAGCCTTTACGAGAGTTTCCCCTCAACTAATTTTACTAGCGAAGCTCTAACTCACTCTGTCCACGGTGACAACGGGCACAACGGATAGCACAACATGTTCCCGACGATCTAAGGCAGCTTAACTCAATCGAATTGGCCGAGGAGCATCAGGAGAACCTAAGGATGCTGAAACAAGAGAACAGGGAGCATGAACAGACCTGGAGTATGCTGACCACGGCGAGGGCTCTACCACGGTGGCGGAAAACAGAATTGGAGGAAATGGGAAATTGGAGAGTTGTGGTGGCTAATCGGAGGCAGGAGCGGGTGCTCAGGCTTGGTGATGACCTAACGCAGCAGACCGTGCTGTCAATTTATAGCGGCGCTAAGCGGTGGCCAGTGAATTTGGTTTGGCGTGGTGGCGGTTGGAGAAGAAAGGAGTCACTGGCGCACGAGATTAGTGGCTGCAACCGTGGCAACCTCACCAGCGATCTCTGGATAGGTCAGTACGAGTCACGACGGTGTGGTTAAAGTGCTGAGGCACGTGGCACAATACCGTGAGGTGTCTAACTCCGGCGAGGGTCGATTCAAGGCGATCGGGGTAGAGCGGACACGGCGGCCGGACAAACAGTGGCTTAAGCTCATCCGGGGGGGAGAAGATCTTTTCACCGCGGAACGTTATCCGGGCGCCGGTGAGCACGAATCACCTCACCGGTGTGAATCCACGCGTGGGGTCGCCGGCGGCCGGTTCACTGAACCAATAGATTCTTCTGGTCACTGTACCATCAGATTCTTCTTCAGTCAGTCTGACAGACCATGTTTGGGGCGAATTTCCTCCCGATTTTATATGGCAACTAGACCAATGCTCTGCAGCAAAGTTGTAGCCTAATAGACCAACTCTAACTTTGCTACATTGTGCACCCACAAAAAGTCACAAAATCTTACTTAAAATTGAGCCCTAAGTTCATCCAATCTCATTGTTAGTCTGAATTCAGACTTAGGGAAGTCTGACAGCCCAACTTTGAGCTCATTTTACTCCAATTTTTTCATTTGACCAAGGCTTAATCCCTATAGCAAAGTTGTTCTCCTTTAGTAGCTTTACAAACTTGATGTGTTGACCCTAGGCAAATTCCTCATAGTTTTGAAATTACAGGGCTTCAAAGTTGATCCCATTCAATGAAATTCAGACTTAGCCATTGGAGCACAAATGTGGCCTTTTTGCAAATAAGCCCAAAACTTATGGTTTCATTTGCAAATCTCCAAATATGTGAACCATATGACTTAAGGTACCCTATTTCCATGATTTTTGCACTTAGGTCCAAAATGTGCACACTTTTACAGATAACCCCCTAGGGTTTCAGTCCAGGGTTTTCCAGGGGTCTGTTTAGGGTTTTTGGCACTTCTAGGGTTTGGATGCTACTTAAGTCCACCCATGGTGACATTTTATGATTATTACAACTAAGTTTTGAAGTTTTCTCTTAGTTAGATGTTGGTTACTCTTTTAAGCCCAGTCTAGGGTTAAGTACTATATCCTAGTGTTTCACCCTTGAAATGTCACATCAATACAACTTGTTTGAACTTTTTGCCTAGTGAATGCATTCTAAGTGTAACAAACACATGATATGCCAATGCTTATGATGTTATGCTCAAGTTTTAGTGGCAGTAACACTAGGGGTGTTACAATGTTCATCAGATAAATATGGTCGAAGAGGATGCAATCCAAAATGACCTCTGTGCATTAAAGTTTATCAAATAGTTATATTATCTGATCACCAGAGTCGGTGACTTACATCAGACTAGAGTTCATATTTCGGGAACAAGGCAAGTTGTGGCATCTATTATTTCCCGAAAGAGTCTGATAGTACCATGTGCTTTTGTTTCACCAAGCTCCACCAAAAGACAGGGGTACGTTTTGAACACCATATTTGGCACCTGGGCATGCCTGGACGGTCCGCACCCTCGCGACTAGATAAGAATGAGCAAGAGTACTTATCCCATCGTGGTTATCCTAACCTATCCATGGGGATCTGTTGGATCTCACCTAGGAATAGATCCAGACCTCCTCCCCTATAAATATAAAAGGGTACAACCGATTGAGAACCCCCGAACACATTCCAATCGAACCAATCAACTTTATTTACCTTCCTTTATCATTCCAGTCCTATGAGTAGATGTAGTGTAGTTCTAGTTGTAGCTTCCCAGATATCCACCACCAACCCTATTCGATTATATGTCGTCTAGATCCGTCTTGGGTAGCCTGCCGACCCAAGATGATTCCTAGGATCTTATCCCTCCCAGGGGAAAACCCACTTTATCCACTCAAGATCTCTTCCTCGAATTGATTTCTTAATTCCTAGGTGACTCTTTCATCTAGGGATTCCCCGGATGGCCTAACGACCTAGAGCACCCTAGGATCTCTCCCCCAAGGGGCGCGATCTAGGTTTCCACGAGGAGGAAGAGGACCTTGCATCATCATGCACTGTCTAGCCCAGAGCGTGGACCGTCCGGAGCGACTCAGGGATGGAGCCGCTCCTACAGCGAGGTCGAGGACCATCCAGCCCAGAGCCGTGGACCATCCGCGTTGCCATAGAGGGCACCTCTAGACTGTACACCCCTAGTGTTTGGTGCCAGATTGGCGCCAACACCCGCATGCCCTCCCCGTGAACTTCTATTTAATATAACCAATTTGAATTTGCCTTTAAATATTGTATTTTTTTTCTAACCGGACAGATTTCCCTACGGGGACAATTTTTTTACAGGGATGGGATGGAAGTAAAAGCATTCCCATGAGTGTTCACAAGGATTAGGACATGTGATTTTTTCCCCGCGAGGATGGGGAGTATTCCCCAACGGGAATTCCCCGTTGCACCCTTAGTGACGACCGAATTGAGCATGTAGGTGCGGCCATGCGGGTTGTGCCTTAAGGCTGTCACTAGTAGATCATCCATGTGACCATGCAAAACATTATTCTATAACTGTTTATACAGTTAAGTTTAAAATAGAAAGTAGGATATGAGATAGGCTAGGAGAGTAGCTTACCAATCCTATCTCTCGTTTGATCTCCTATTGGAAACTTCACTCTGTGAATAGTGTGGTCTATAGTGCAAAGTAGTGTTTCATGTGACCATATGCAATATATGCTGGAGCAACTCCGAAAGATGTTAACCCCCCATACTAATTATTGGGAGCAGGGTAAAAGTTTTAAGAGTGGATTATGATGTGTAGCCCAACAGTTCCCCTAAACGAAGAGTGAAAATTGAAAACTGAGTCAAAAAACATAAAGTTATTCCTTCAAGGAAGTCACAATCACAAGTTATATTATGTGAACTACGACTACATTTCATTGCCTTTATGACTGCTACAACTACTAGGATGCAGCTCACAGGGGGCACGATTTACTGGGGGCAGAGACACGGGGCTAGAGTGGCATGATTATAGTGCATCCCAAGCCGAGAAGCGCCAAGGGTACCACCATTGGGGTCACAAAGCTAGGATGCGTCAGGGGCACAGCCGTCGGGACCGGCCTGCTAGGGGAATGTGACCGTCGGGGCAGAAGAATCACACGAGCAGGCAAGGTGTGCACTGGGAGCGTCGTCGTTGATACCGTCGTGTCGGGGAACGTGGCTGTTGGGGAGAAGAAGGACGTGAGCAGGCGAGGTGTGGTTGTTGGCGACCTTCGCGCGGGGCGTGCCAGCATTAAGGCCTAGTTTGGAAACACCATTTTTCCAAGGGATTCCTATTTTTCAAAGGGAAAATGAACTAATTTCCCTTGGAAAAATGAAAATCCCTTGGAAAATGGGGTTCCCAAACTAGCCCTAAGGGTGTAGGGCTAGGAATCCATCGCTGCCATTAGAACTTGACCAGGAACAGGGATGGATTGTCTCCTCCTCCTCCTATGCTATTGATGCCTCTCTCACCGCCACCGCTAGTTCCCGCCTCCACCACAAAAACCACGTGTGCGGCCAAAAAAACAACATGGGAGATAACTCAGTTGCGCGGGTGCTTGAATTGGGGAAGAATCCCTCACACGAAAATATGCAGGAGGGGAGGAGCTAGATGCGGGACACGAAGATTTTCGGGGAGGAAGAGGGACCTGTTGGAGCAAGGAAAAAGCGATTTCTCCTCTAATATCGTTTTTCAGGTTGGTTTACAACTCCTTTTGGAGTTGCTCTAAGACCATCTCCCAGCATTCCCTAATATTTATCTCCCTATTTGTACTTCCTATTAGATCTAGGCATAAAATTCGAGCCCAAAGCCCGTTACCCGAAATACCCAAACTCGTATCCATTTAGTCCAAAGCCCGTTACCCGAACAGATCCAGCGGGTAACGAAATTGAATACCCGAATTAAGTTCTGGCCAAATCGGGTATTAACCCGCGGTACCCGAAGTACCCAATCTACCCGAATTACCCATAGAACCGTCCAGGCCTGGCTACAAAACTTTATCCACACCCAACGTCGTCTTGGGCCAATGGAATACCTGGAGCGGCTGAGCGGAAGTCTAGGCACCACCGCACCAGCAAGGCACGGAGCAACGAGCAAGCCAGGTAGGATACAGCCAGCAGTCCAGCACCAGCATCCAGCAAGGCACGACCGACTTGCCGTTAGGCGCCAGCGGCAAGGCCGCAACCCGCAAGGCAAGTAGGCAACCAGCCAACCAGGCAGCAAGCACATCACGGAAGGTAGTTTATTTGTAGAACATCACGCAAGCACATCACTGTGCTCGTCTCAAGAGACAAGAGCTGCATTTGTTGACAGGCCTGACCGCGCTGGTGTCGTTGAACGTGTCCAACTCTCGGGCTCCGACTCTATTATGTGTTATGTGATTGTGTGAGAGCAAATATTGTTTCACTGTTTCACTGTTGAATATTAAATATTGTTTCACTATTTCACTGTTGAATATTAAATCTTGCTCTCTTGAATATTAAATATTCTACTCTACTACTGCTGAATATTATTTCACTATTTCGGGTAGTTTGATACTACCCAAACCCGTACCCGAAATTATGGGTACCCGAAATTACGGGTACCCGAAATTACGGGTATGGGTTCGGTTATAGATGTTAGATACCCGAAATATAAAAAACCCAAAAAGCCCGACCCGAAATATCGGGTAAACCCGAACGCCCAGCTCTACTTCCTATTGCTCCCTCTATCCAAAAGTCTTCATCGTTTAAGCCTCCCGCACCAAGACCAAGGAGGCATGTCTGTTCCCTTGGTTTGCATTTAATCGCCACTGTAAATTCCAATTACCTAGCACCATTTTATTTCCATGATGCAAACATTTGTGACGCTACAAAAATCTCCGTTAAGGAGCCATTCATCACGCGCGCAATGTACTCCACGAGACTAAATGGGAGGAAACAGGGAAGTGTTTGAATCAACGGGATAACACCAACGCATCAAATGTTCCAACACGTATGCGGAGCCGTGGGCGCATGAGGATGAGGTGAAATTGTGGTCCCTAACGTAAACGACGTAGACATTTGGAAAATTTTATTTTGCTTAGATGATGAGGATTTTTGGACGGAGGGAGTATATTTTACTACATCTCACTAAAAGATACTCCCTCCACATAAAACCATTCCCCCCTATCCAACTCCTCCTATAACTATAACTCAATTATTTAACATTTTTAAATTAGTTTTTGAAAGTTCAAAAATCATAGACTATTTATACTACCATAATATACATCATTATCACGTTATTGAGCTTAAAAGGGTTAATATCGCAAAGAAATTAAGTAACTAAAGAATGGGGAGATTAGAGGGGCCTCTATGCATGGGGGAGTTTCCTCTCTCCCCCTTCTGGGGTGTGCTATGGGGGAATCACTGGAGGCCTCAATCCTCCAAAGTACATTGGATATGGGGTGGGGCAGATTTAGGGTGAACCTTTGGAGATGGCCAAAAGTTGTGTGGTAAGTTTAGGCAATCTTATTGTACTTTTTATGGCTATCTAACCAGGAACTAAACATATACTTATGAAATTGTGGCACGTTTAACTTTAGGCTATAGTGGTTGGAACAGTGAACCAAGTGTAACACCCCGGGATCCACAAACACCCCGAAATGCTACTAAACTACACAACTAACATTAATATATAAAATTTCAACAGCATCTCCTTTGAAAATTTGCATAAACGTGGAAGCAATAGAGTATAAACAGATATCATGATAAGAAAACATACTAGACATTAATAATCTGCTAGCAATGGGAAGATAACCATAACGACATGAACTGAATTAACTAGTGTGCACGACTAGTTAAAAACATCATTTGACAAGAAGTTTCTAATTAAATCATGGCTGTGCCTGGGCACCGTTATTATGAGAGTGAAGGTGGACGTGTTGCTACTCCCCTCATTCCCAACATGAATCAAGTACCTGCATTGAGTAATGCAAGAGTGAGATGAAACATCTCAGCAAGTGAATTGTTTCGACGAGATATTTAAACCAAAAAATTGAATTAATCAACATTTTAAAGGGATCACAATTGAGATCAGAAATACTTGTAGATATAGAACTCAATAGTCCCAAAATAACCAATGCCATCTCATTTCCTCGAACAACCACAATAGGTTGTATAACACTTTCATGCGTCAACAATACCTGTAAATATCACTTCAATGTATGCATAGTAATGCAATGTGTAAGTCCTCTGCCTTCATACCTCTTAGAGTATAAAACCACACCATCTGCAAATACCACTTCAATGAATGCATATGAATGCAATGCATATGTCCTCTCCAGAGTTGGAAGAGCCAATTCGGCCATTTACCTGATAAAACCTACCAGTGAATTGAACAGACCCGCTCATTTTTGTCAGGCAAACAGGAACAGCCACAATAAAACGAACATAACTAGAGTTTCACAAATCATATGAATGCAATCTTTAATAGTATGGAAAGTTTATGAAATGATCTACAACTTCTTTTACCAACCCATAGTTTAATTCTGTTGATAAAATTGCCTAACTCTTAAGAGAACAGATTCTGCACAGAATTATGAGACTGAAAAACCGCTATAATCAAACTGCTATAACTTTCTGATCTGATGTCCGATTGAGTTGTTCTTCGCGGCCACGGAAAGATATACAAATTATCTACGACTCATATATAGACTTTTTATTTTTTTGAGGCCACTAAGACCACAGAAAACTGGTATGAACAGAAACTGTCGAATCTGCCATTCTGCAGAAATTAAATTCGAGATCAAAACCTAACCCCACATCTAATCCAACCTCTAATCCTTCAATCCACATGATCCTCAACCTCCAAAAGCACATAATTATATGGAGGAACAATGATCCCATCCTTACCTAGGGTTTCCCCAAGAAAATCTGCAATAGATGGGGTGGGGTAGAACATCTCCTTGATCCTCTCTTCCTCTTCAATCCATCTTGCTCCTCCTCTTCTCGATCCTTGCTGCGTGGGGGAGCGGGAGATCTAGGGAGGAGGAAGAAATGGTGGGTAGCTGCCATGGGAGGAGAGGGGGCGGCCAACCAAGGGAAAAAAGGGGGGAGGGTGGCGACCAAGAGAGGGGGGGTGGAGGGAAAAGGGGTGGCCACCTAGGGTTTTGTGGGAGAAAAGAACCGACGCCTCAGATGACTTCTGCCTTTGCATCCAATGGCCCACAACCCTTTCCCACATCCATGCACCTAAGATCAACTTTTGGTCAACATTTTTTTGGGATATTACACTCTACCACCCTTAAAAAGAATTCATCCTCGAATTCGGCCACTCCAAACAAAACACCCAAGGTACCCCATATAGCACCACCATTCAAAACATGGGTCCATTATTGGTCTTAATTAACACAAGAACTTCTACCTTGGACTAATTGTCTAAGGAAACTACACAACCTGTCATCAAGCATGAAACAACATGCAATGAAGCTCAAAGCAAGTCATAGATGTAATCAACACTACAATTTCACACCATCGAATTTGGATGCAACTATACATCAACATCAATGTCTTAAGACAACACTCTTTTATGAAGGGGTAATATGCACTAAGCACAACCCTTACCAACTTCGACAATTAATTTTAATTAAATGGTGAAACATCCACACCCGACGAATGTATAAGAAGATCAAACACCTCACCTCAAAGCACCACGAAACAAGTAGTTCTATTGAAACAAAACTCCTAATCTTCCTAAACCTTATACTTGCCATCATGAAAAGATAATCATGTAATCTAACATTCTTTGCACCCCACAAAAGGGAGAAAATCTACAGAACCAATGGAGCAATAAAGCCAACAAGAAGCCAATAACATTCTGCGCGGCACAGGTCATCGAAGAAATGCCAAAAGCTCCACAAAGAGCACTGACAGCACAACAACACAATACTTGGTTAACCAATGTCACTATACTTCATCCAACAACTCAACTAAGAAAAATATCCAAACTAGTGAGGTTAACCTACACATAATATAAGTCTTCATCTGCTGTAGTTCATAAACTTACATTTCATTCTATCATACGATGCACTCAAAGTACCAGACATACAAGGTCAATAATAACCCTGTAATCCTTCACACATTTGAAAAACATCTCAAGCTGATGTAAAAACCACATCATTTAGGAATAGGTGACTAACCACACACAACCAACTCTAGGCTAGGCACTGGCTTCATTCAAACCAATAGATAGGTGGTCCAACAATGGCTCCACAAGCATGCATCGAGGAGAGAACCATCTGATCCTCAACATATTAATACATAATCCATGGATCCAGAAAATCAAAGATTTATTCTACAACTAGCATGACTAACATGCAACCACTTTAAACCACATCTAGGCTTTGTGGCTACTAAAACACACAATAGAAGAGAGACATGTAAGACATTCTAGCTAGGTAAAGACTTCCCCCAAAATTCCTATAAAAGTATCAATATTCATTTCTTTTAGAACTAGTTTCTCGACATAAACAATCATTCTTTGCAAAGATAGTTGGAACTATCCACTAACCGCTCAACAACTTAAATTCAAATTGATGGTTACCTTGTAACCCAAAACACGCAATTCACACTCCTCTTAGAAACATCCTCAATCAAGCATATATAACAATATTATTGTAATAAAACTCAACCATGAAAAACATGGTGAAAACAACATAGGCATACTTGTATATCACAGGCATAATTACAACTTCAATCTCACAAAAGACCAGCGATATCAAACGCATTAATAAAACAATATAAAGATTTAGAGATAAATTATATCAGCCATTAAGTCATAACCAACTTACCACATCACCATAAAGGAATGGGTAGGGGTGAAATTATTGTCACCTGCACTCCAAAGACATTAATATATATCAAAGATATTTGTACCCATACCCTTCCTATATGTGCAAGTGTGTCAACTTTATCTTCAAATTGCCAAGAATCTAAAGCCTATGCTTTGATACCAACTGTAACACCCCGAGATCCACAAACACCCCGAAATGCTCCTAAACTACACAACTAACATTCATATATAAAATTTCGACAGCATCTCCTTTGAAAATTTGCATAAACGTGGAAGCAATAGAGTATAAACAGATATCATGATAAGAAAACATACTAGACATTAATAATCTGCTAGCAATGGGAAGATAACCATAACGACATAAACTGAATTAACTAGTGTGCACGACTAGTTAAAAAACATCATTTGACAAGAAGTTTCTAATTAAATCATGGTTGTGCCTGGGCAGCGTTATTATGAGAGTGAAGGTGGACGTGTTGCTACTCCCCTCATTCCCAACATGAATCAAGTACCTGCATTAAGTAATGCAAGAGTGAGATGAAACATCTCAGCAAGTGAATTGTTTCGACGAGATATTTAAACCAAAAAAATTGAATTAATCAACATTTTAAAGGGATCACAATTGAGATCAGAAATACTTGTAGATATAGAACTCAATAGTCCCAAAATAACCAACGCCATCTCATTTCCTCGAACAACCACAATAGGTTGTATAACACTTTCATGCGTCAACAATACCTGCAAATATCACTTCAATGTATGCATAGTAATGCAATGTGTAAGTCCTCTGCCTTCATACCTCTTAGAGTATAAAACCACACCATCTGCAAATACCACTTCAATGAATGCATATGAATGCAATGCATATGTCCTCTGCCTTCATACCTCTAAGGGTATGAAGCCACATCGTACCCCTCCTCGGGCAACGTACGATGCTAAGTTGTACCGGTACGGTCGGACCATAGGTCACGACAAAACTTCAGATGCAAGTGAATCATGCAATGTATATGGCATGCTGCATTTATCAATATACTTCACTTCCTTCACATACAATACAACCTCAAATAATACTTCATTTACCTTCAGATACAATACAACCTCAAATAATACTTCATTTACCTTCAGGGGTGTGAATTAATCTCACGAGTCATACTCGAATCATAATCATCATCAATATATGATTGAGCATCAGTATAATGCAAGCAAGTAAAGCATCACCATAGAGTCCAATTATGAAAGAATCCAATACTTCTGAATATTAGAGTGTAGGCAATAGAAATAACAGGTCAGAACGGAAGCAACCACTGCTACATTCACTTGCCTTCATCGAAGAAGAAGAAATGTACTAGGCATGATCTGGAGTGTAGCCACCTACTAGCGGGCATAAAACTTAGTACAAATATTTCACAAACATTTGCCAACAATCAACAAATCGCTCCTACACTTGAAACCAAGACCTGGTGGAAAGCCTCCCACCCTGAACCACATGTCATACAGCAGCAGCGCTGTTTGTTAATTTTGTATCTTTAAAATTATAACAGTGGTTGTTGGGGACTTGTTCTCAAATGCTATGAATTAAGAACAAGGCAACACAAAATGTTAGATGTTAATGTCCTTCGTCCTTCGAAGCATTATTTCCCTTAGGATATAACGATCTTTGGACGAAGGTTATGAAGGGCATACCTTCATAATCATGGCATGTATAAATAGAGGATGAAGCTTATAAGATGTAGAAAAACAACATAAACCATTATATGACAACATAATATAAATGTTTATTATTAAACAATCATGAATACATGAAAACAATATCAAGTTACATTTGTACCTTGAGCGCGACAGAAGGCAAGGGCAAAAGTAGGATGCGAAAGCGTGAACAGTACGGGGATACTGTTCATCTATTTATAGACACAGGGCGTAGCCTGTGTGAATTTACATTCATGCCCTTTACATTTATTATTAATTTATAGACAATTCTATGAGGACTAGATAGCCTTTTCCCCTTTAAGTCGGTTCCTTTTCCCGCCATTTAGCCGAATCTCCCCTGCACGTAGCTTCGGAGCAACTCCACCTTCGTCACGATCATGCTTTCTACATCGTAGATGCTTTTAGCCCGAGTCCGAAGATACCTGTTTGCATGTCACACTTGGAAGATATTGTTAAATCATGTCTTTGAGGACCTTCGGAGGACGAAGGCCCCCAACAGTAGCCCCTCACAGTATTAATTTGTTTAAGGTAACGAATTCAGACTACGACATGGACGAAGGCCTTAAGCCAAAGGTCCGAAAAAACACCTTCCCTTTGCTAGAATAGCAACAGCCAATGACAAACGGGGCCCCCCAGTTTGGAGCGCCGAGCGTATAAATAAGACCTCACACCGACCACATTTGGTACGCTGTTTGTGCCACTTGCTTTATTTGCTCAATTTTATAGCTCTTGCTCACTAACGCATGCTAGTTTATCAAGCTTACCGAGCTTCGGTTAAAAAGACACGTTTTCGTCATTGATGAAGTAAAATATGTCTTAAGACAAGAAGGCTGTTGCTGAGACGAAGCTAACCGAAGAGGAGAAGCTCTTTGAACAGAAGAAGGCTGTGAATCCTTATATAGCTGGGTTTTTAGAATCAATGGCAAAATCAAATACAGAGAAGATTACTAAATAGATATTGGAGGGCCTGTCTGAAGATACTGGTGACAGTGACAACTATGATGCAGAAAGTGGAGGCGAAGATTCCGAAGATCGACCCTGGAGGCCAAGCCATACAATTTTCGGAAAGTCGACCATCAAGCAAAGTCACCTTGAGAGCATGAGGGGGAGGTACTTTCGAGTATGTCTATTGTGAGGGCTGGCGAATACAATAACACTCCTGCGCCTGAGGAGAATGAAGTTGTGATTTTCCGAAGCTTCTTTAAAGCGGGGCTTCGGTTCCCACTGAGCAAGTTTGTAGTTGAAGTGTTAAAAACCTTCCAAATTTTCCTTCATCAATTGACCCCCGAAGCCATATTGAGGATGGGAGTCTTCATCTGGGCAGCAAGGAGCCAAGGGATAGAACCAAGTGCAAAATGCTTCTGCAGCATGCACGAACTTATGTATGAGACGAAGGCCACGGGGAAGGAACAGTATCACAACAACTTCAGTTGTTACGTTTTTATCGCCTGTCCCAATGCAAGTCACCCAGTGCCAACATTTCGGAAGAGGTGGCCGGGAAATTGAATGGAGGAATGGTTTTATGTGAAGAACGACTTGGTAGCGAGGGGGGATGTTAAGGAGGTTATTATGTGTCCCATATGGTCCCGCTTCGGCCTTCGAAAGCCGAAGGTTGAAATCGATGAAGCCGTCGAAGCATGCCAGAAAGCCTTTGGTACTGTATGCTTCTTTATTGGTACAAGAGACTTGATTCAGGAACATATAACATTCAAAGTATGACCGCTTATAGAGAACTAGGAAATGCCGAAGGAGACTGTCACCGAGTCTAGCAAAGGTGACCTGGTCCGACTGAAATATACATTCAAATATGGAGATAAATTTGATGAACCAAATGATGACTGGCTGAAATGTATCGAAGCTACAAGTGATGAACTGCTTGGGTCATATTCCAAAGCAGAAGATAATGCATTATCCACATCCTTCGGGGGCTAGGGAAAAAAGAGATTGAACAGAGTTTTTGATGCCATTGGTTTTGTTTACCCCGACTACCGCTACCCGCTGCGAGGACGGGGAAAGAAGAGGAAAACTGCTGCTTCGGCCACTCCAGATGAGCCTGTGTCGAAGAGCAGAAAGTTGAAGGTCCTTACCCACCGGCCACGCTATATTGAACCGGCCATGGTACCCGAGTTTGGCGGGGAGGCCTCTTCAGCTGCTGAACCAAAAGAACCTGCTCCTCCCACGCAGAAGATTGAAGAGCCGACTGTAATGCCGAAGGCATCTTCGACTGAGCTAATTGAAACGAAGGTTGACAAAGATGAGGTTGAAAGGTCAAAAACTGAAGAAGCAACAAAGATGCCCGGGATTCTAAGTCCTTCAACAGAAGCAACAGTGCAGAAGGCAGAAAAGAGTTCTGCCATAACCCCTAGAAGAAAAAGGATGGTAAATGTATTAGATATTTTTGGAAACAACGGATTCCAAAAGCCCCACTCCCATAAAGAAGGTTGCCGAAGCTGTCAAAGCGCAAACTGAAGCTGATACTAAGCAGATAGAATTTGAAGCTGCAACGATTGAGGCTAGAATAGATACTGGGCCTTCAGAGCCTGCTGAGAAAGAGTCTGCCAAAATTGAAGAAGTGGCAACAGAAGAAAAGATCACAGAGCAAATTTCAACTGAAAAGATAACAACTCCTGCTCCCGAAGCTTTAAAAGAAAGCATTGATTACATCATCCGCCATGCTTCCGAAAAGAGTCTTTCTCAGGAAGAAGAACGAGAAGCTCAACATTATGCCCAAAAATTGAAATATCCGAAGGGAGCATTAGTGTTTAATGGCAGCGGGGAAGAAGATTTTTTGTACTGTCTCCCAGATAATAAAGAGATATCCGTTTGCCGGGAGATGGGTAGAAGCTTCGGATTTCTGAAGCTGGAAGATGGCCTTTCAATACAATCAAAGGATGAACTGGCTGACAGCTTAGCATATAATAGCATAAAGGTATAAAAGTTAATCTTGTATTTGAAAATGATTTGCTTCATTTGTTTAAACTTAATCTTGTCCTCCTCTTGCAGGGCTTAATCCTTAGCAATGCCCTTAGAGCACAGAAAAATATTGAAGATGAAGGGTATACAATGGCTCTGAACAACCTTCGTTCAGAGGTGATTGAACTAAGGAACGAAGGCCTTGAGAAAGACAAGATATTAATTTCATTGGTGAACAAAGTAAAAGGAAACGAAGCTAATTCTAAAGCTCAAGCTGAGGTCCAAAAGAATGAAATTGAAGACCTTCGTAAACAATTGGCCGAGGCCAAAGAAAAATGCGCTCTAGCCGAAGCTAACCGAGATGCCAGCGAATATTGGAAAAACTATTTAGAAAGAACAGTTGAAGAACTTCGCGCATCCAAGGAAAGATGTTTTAAAAAATCCTTGGGCTGCGTGGAGAAGATAAAAGCTAGCTTCGCCAACGTGGGCGCCTATTCAAACGAAGATAACTTCATACGAGGCGACCCTAAGGGTGTTATCGAGTGGATCAGCGAAGAAACCGAAGCTTTTGAGGAAATTTTAAGTGATCATGGAGACATCTGCGTGTTCTCTGGTGCTAGAGGAGTTTCAGCTGTCTTGGAGAAGGCGGGTTGCAATCATGTTAAAACCTTGGCCCAAGCCGAAGCTGCCTTCTCCATGGATGACACGAAGGATCCCTCGGCCGAAGCAAGTTTAATGGGCGGAAATTTTTTCACTGACATCTGGGAAAATGGCGGCCGAGAAATGGCTCACGAAATAATGAAGAAAAGTGAAAAAGATATTCATGAGGCTCAAGAAGTGGCGAAAAAAGCTGAAGAAGCTGCCGAACGCGAGAGACGGATATGTATCGTTTAATGGCTTCTAGCTTCGTCGTTTGTTTTCGTGACTTCGAACTAATTGATGTTTTCTACCGCAACTGAATTACCTCCTCCACCGGAGCCATTCGACCCGCTAGCCGACCCAGAAACAAAGAAAGCAATAGAAATCATCAATATGGGCGAAGCTATTGTTGACGAAGTTGTTAACAAATTGCTTAACGAAGTTGCGGAGAAGGTTCTGAAGGAAGAATAGTAGTTATTGTAAAACATTTTTAGGCTATTAATGTAACATTTGTTGAACTAAGTCTGTAATATTTGATGTGTATAGTTTTAAATCTAGTATGTAAGTTATTTGTAATTCAGTTCTTTGTGATGCATGAAACTTTATGTACATATCGTTTTTGAGCCTTCGGCAAAAAAACACCTTCCCTTCTTTTCATGCTTCGTAAAGAAGAATGTTTATGCTTCGTGAGAATATCCTTACTTCGTAAAGAACATCCAAGCTCCGTAAAAACATCAATGCTTTATAAACAATAGATCTCTTCTTCCATATCAGAGCTGATGAAGATGTACTTCTCAGCTTATTTTGTGCCTTGGCACCTTTTCATTTTTGTAAAGCATTCTCCGAAGATCGACTTCGTTTCCAATTCGTGTCATTGGTGTGATATGATGTATGATGTGATGCTATGCGATATGATGCGATGATATGATGCAAAGAATGATGCTAATGCCGAAGACACACCCACGCTAAAACACAATCTCTGAGTCCCCTTAGGAACGATCAAAATCTCTTTGCCGCTTATTTTTCGGCTTCACCGCTTATTTTTTGTGTAAGTTCTGCATCCCCTTAGGAACGTCTTTTGAACTTCTTCGCCTTCTATTTCGGTGGTATTTTTCGCGTTGACTTTTCGCGCTTCGCCTTATATTTCGGCGGTATTTGGCTCTGCATTCCCTTGGGAACAACTTTTGAGCAGAAAACTTACACTGTGCTCCCTTGGGAACAACTTTTTGTAGCTTCGACAAGACTTATGCTGTGCTCCCTTAGGAACAAATTTTTGAGCTTCGGCAATTTTCGAGCTCCGTAAATCTGTGAAGAAGATATATTTCATTTTGATAGAAGCGAAACTATTACAAGGAATTAAAACTAAATTTGCATTACTTGTCCCTTATTAAAAAACAAACTGGCATTGTTGGGGACTTGCTCTCAATTGCTACAAATTAAGAACAAGGCAACACAAAATGTTAAAGGTTAAGACCCTTCGTCCTTCGAAGCATTAACTCCCTTAGGGTGTGATGATCTTCAGACGAAGGTCAAGAAGGACATACCTTCATCATTGCAGTATATGTTAAAATAAAAGAAGGAACATATGGCATATGGGAAACAACATAAACAATCATATGATATTATTCATTCTTAATTATATAATCATGGAAAGATAAGAACAATACCGAATTACAAAGGTACCTTTGGCTTAGAAGGCAAGAAAGTACAAGTGTGACGCAAAAGCAAGTATCAGTCAGCGTGAACAGTACGGGGTATTATTCATCTATTTATAGACACAGGATGTAGCCTGTGAGAAATTACATCCATGCCCTTTACATTTATTATTGACTTATAGACAAATCTATGAGGACTAGATAGCCTTTTCCCTTTAAGTCAGTTCCTTTTTCCGCGATTGAGCCGAAGCTCCCTTGCGCGTAGCTTCGGAGCAATGATAACCTTCGTCATGATCATGCTCTTCCCATCTTATATGCTTTTATCTTGAGTCCGAAGGTACCTGTCCATAAGGCATGCTTGGAAGTCATTGTTAAATTATGTTTTTGAGGACCTTCGGAGGATGAAGGCCCCCAACAGTAGCCCCTCGCAGTATTAATTTGTTTAGGATAAAAAATTCAGACTGCGACATGGACGAGGGCCTTAAGCCGAAGGTCCGAAAAACACCTTCCCTTTGCTAGAATAGCAACAGTTAATGACAGGCGGGACCCTCCAATTTGGAGCACGTCGAGCGTATAAATAAGAACTCACCCTGACCACATTTGGTACGCTATTTGTGCCACTTGCTTTGTTTGCTCAAATTTATAGTTCTTGCTGACCAACGCTTGCTTAGTTTCTCAGGCTTTCTAAGCTTCGGTTTGAAGGATACATTTTCGTCATTTCCGAAGAAAAGATGTCTCAAGACAAGAAAGTTGCTGTTGAGACGAAGCTCACCGAAGAGGAGAAGCTCTTTGAGCAAAAGAAGGCTGCTAATCCTTATATAGCTGGGTTTTTAGAATCAATGGCAAAATCAAATACAGAGAAGATTACAAAAAAGATATTAGAAGGCCTGTCTGAAGATACTGGTGACAGTGATAGTTATGATGCTGAAAGTGGGGGTGAAGATTCTGAGGACCGGCCCTGGATGCCAAGTCATTCGATTTTCGGAAAATCGACCATCAAACAAAATCACCTTGAGAGCATGAGAGGGAGATACTTTTGGGATATGTCTATTGTGAGAGCTGGCGGAGACAACAACGTCCCTGCCCCTAAGGAAGATGAAGTTGTGATTTACCGAAGCTTCTTCAAAGCTGGGCTTCGGTTTCCATTGAGCAGGTTTGTGGTCGAAGTGCTGAAAATTTATCAGATCTTCCTTCATCAGATAACCCCTATAGCTATTATTAGAATGGGAATTTTTGTCTGGGCTGTGAGAAGCCAGGGAGTGGAGCCAAGCGCGAAATGTTTCTGAAGTATGCATGAACTTGCATATGAGACGAAGGTCATGGGCAAGGAACAATATCACAATAACTTTGGCTGTTATGGATTTACTGCTCGCCCCAGCACAAGCTATCCGGTGCCAACATACCGAAAAAGGTGGCCTGGAGCCTGGATGGAGGAATGGTTTTATGTGAAGAATGACTCGAAGGAAAGAGAAGATATTAAAGAAGTTATTATGCTCCCCATTTGGTCCCGCTTCGGCCTTCGAAGGCCAAAGGTTAAGATTGACGAAGCCACCGAAGCGTGCCAAAAAAGCTTTTAGTACTGTCTGCTTTTTTATTGGTACAAGAGATTTAACCCAGGAGCATATAGCCTTCAGAGTATGGCCACTTGTAGAGAACTGGGAAATGCCGAAGGAGACTGTCACCAAGTCTAGCGAAGGTGAGCTGGTTCGACTGAAATACACCTTCAGATACAGTGATAAATTTGATGAACCGAATGATGACTGGCTGAAATGTATCGAAGCTATAAGTGATGAACTTCTTGGGCCGTATTCCAAAGCGGAAGATAATGCCTTATCCACATCCTTCGGGGGCTGGGGAAAAAAGAGATTAAACAGAGTTTTTCATGCCATTGGTTTTGTTTACCCCGACTACTGCTACCCGCTGCGAGGATGGGGAAAGAAGAGGATGGCTGCTGCTTCGGCCAAAATTGCTGCTTTGGCCGCCCCCGATGAGCCTGCGCCGAAGAGCAAAAAACTGAAAGTCCTTACCCACTAGCCACGCTATATTGAACCGGCCGTTGTGCCTGAATTTGGCGGAGAGACTTCTTCAGCTGCTAAACCAAAGGAGCCCATTTCTCCTACACAGAAGGCTGAAGATCCGGCTGTAATGCCGAAGGTACCCTCAGCCGAGCTAGCTGAGTCGAAGACTGATAAGGCTGAAGAGCCAAAAATCGAAGGAACAAAAATGTTAGAAGTTTTAAGCCCTTCGGCAGAAGTAACAGTGCCGAATGCACAAAAAGGTCTTGTGGCAACTCCCAAAAGAAGAAGGATGGCAAATGTACTAGATGTGCTAGAATCAGTAAAGGCTTCAAGCTCTACTCCTTTAGGGAAAATTGCCGAGGCTTCAAAAATGCAAACCGAAGTTGAAACAAAGCCGATCGAAATTGAAACTACAGTAAGCCAAACTAGTGCCGAAGTTGGGCCTTCGAAAATTGAAGAGAAAGCATCAGAATAAAAAGCCTCAGAGCAAACTTCGCCTAAAAAGGTTGCCACTCCTGCTCCCGAAGCTTTGGAAGAGAGTATTGATTACATCATCCGACATGCTTCGAGAAAGACGCTTTCTAAGGAAGAAAAACGAGAAGCTCAATATTATGCCCAAAAACTTAAATACCCAAAAGGGGCACTGGTGTTTAATGGCAATTGAGAAGAAGATTTTTTGTACTGTCTCCCGGATAACAAAGAGATATCCGTCAGCCGGGAGATAAGAAGAAACTTCGGATTTTCGAAGCTAGAAGACGGCCTCTCAGTATTGTCAAAGGATGAATTGGCTGATAGTTTATCATATAACAGCATAAAGGTGTGAAATTCAATTTTTGTATTTAAAAATCGAATTATTTCATTTGTTTATACTTACTAATATACTCCTCTTGCAGGGCTTGATCCTTGGCAATGCCCTCAGGGCACAGAAAAATATCGAAGATGAAGGGTGCACAATGGCTCTGAACAACCTTCGCTCAGAGGTGATTGAACTAAGGAACGAAGGCCTTGAAAAGGATAAAATATTAATTTCATTGGTAAACAAGATAAAAGAAAACGAAGCTAGTTCCAAAGTTCAAGCTGAGGCCGAAAAGGGTGAAATTGAAGACCTTCGGAAACAATTAGCTGAGGCCAAATTAAAATGCGCTGTTGCCGAAGCTAATCGAGATGCCAGCGAATACTGGAAACATTATTTTGAAAAAACAGATGCAGAGCTTCGCACATCCAAAGAAAGGTGTTTTTAAAAATCTATGGAGTGCGTGAAAAAGATAAAGACTAGCTTCGCCAACGTGGTCGCCTACTCAAACGAAGACAACTTCATATGGGGCGACCCTGAGGGCGTCATCGAGTGGATCAGTGGTGAAGCCGAAGCTTTTGAGGAGATTTTGAGTGACCGCGGGGACGTCTGTGCATTCTCTGGTGTGAGGGGGTTGCAGCCGTTTCGGAGAAGGCAGGTTGCAGTCATGTTAAAACCTTGGCCCAGGCCGAAGCTACCTTCTCTGTTGACGACATGAAGGACCCCTCAGCCGAAGCGAGTTTAATAGGCGGAAAATTTTTCACTGATATTTGGGAAAATGGCGGCTGAGGGATGGCTCATGAAATAATGAAGAAGAGTGAAAAAGATATTCATGACGCTCGAGAAGCAACAAAAGAAGCTGAGAAAGTTGTGGAACTCGAAAGACGGATAGGTATTACTTAATGGCTTTTAGCTTTGTTGTTTATTTTTGTGACTTCGAACTAATTGATGTCTTCTACTTAGCTGAACTATCGCCTCCCCCAGAGCCATTCGACCCACTGGCCGACCCAGAGACAAAGAAAGCGATAGAAATTATTAATATGACCGAAGCTATTGTCGACGAAGTTGTTACCAAGCTGCTTAACGAAGTTGCAGAGAAAGTTTTGAAGGAAGAATAGCAATTATTGTAAAAACATTTCTAGGATATTAATGTAATATTTGTTGAACTAAGTATGTAATGTTTGATGTTTATATTTTTCAATGTAATATGTAAATTGTTTGTAATTCAGTTTTTGCGATGCATGAAACTTTATGTACATACCGTTTTTGAGCCTTCGGCGAAAAAACACCTTCCCTTCTTTTCATGCTTCGTAAAGAAGAGTTTTTATGCCTCGTAAGAATCATCCACACTTTGTAAAAACATCAATGCTTCGTAAACAATAGATCTCTTTTTCCACATCAGAACTGATGAAGATGTAATTCTCAGCTTACTTTGTGCCTTGGCATCTTTTCATTTTTTGTAAAGCATTCTCCGAAGATCGGCTTCGTTTCCAATTGATGTCATTGATGTGATATGATGTATGATGTGATGCTATGCGATATGATGCGATGATATGATGCAAAGAATGATGCTAATGCCGAAGACACATACCCGCACTGAAACACAATCTCTGCCTCCCCTTAGGAACCATCAAAATCTCTTTGCCGTTTATTTTTCGGCCTCACCGCTTATTTTTCGGTGTAAGTTCTGCATCCCCTTAGGAACGTCTTTTGAACTTCTTCGCCTTCTATTTCGGCGGCATTCGTGTTGACTTTTCGCGCTTCGCCTTATATTTCGGCGGTATTTGGCTCTGCATTCCCTTTGGAACGACTTTTGAGCAGAAAACTTACACTGCGCTCCCTTGGGAACGACTTTTTGTAGCTTCGGCAAACTTACGCTGCGCTCCTTAGGAACGACTTTTTGTAGCTTCGGTAAAACTTGCAATGCGATTTTTAGCTCTGTGTTCCCTTAGGAACGACTTTTGAGCTTCAGCAGTTTTTGAGCTTTCGTGAATCTGTGGGAAAGATATATTTCACTATGATAAGAATGAAGCTATTACAAGAAATTAAAAATGACAAGAAGACTAGCTTTACATTGATTGTTTCTTATTAAAAAGAAAATGACAATGAATGTAAAAATGCTTCAGAGGTAGGATATCTCTCAATAGATGTGTTTTGATTCTGGCACAGTACTGTTGACTGTGCGAGCTTCGAATTCCTCCCTGAGATCTCACTGATGAATCTGATGGCTCCCTTCTGGCTGCTGACGTCATGAATAGGTAGGTTGTAGTGGCGGCGGAGGTGGAAGCTATGGGAAAGAAGCCTGTGGCTGACTAGCCGAAGTAACAGAAGCTGCAGGATGATTACCCATATATTTTGGTATGTAGGGTGAGTGACACGAAGCAGTGTGCAGGACCTGCTTCGGTTGACTTTGCCGGGCTTCGGCTTCTGTGATCTCCTTCTGCTTTTGGATGGTGATTTGGCACATTCTTATAGTATGGCCCTTGTCTTCACCACAAAATAAGCAGTAGATCTTCCTGGGCTGGTACCCATATCTTCCTCCAAAGCCCCTGGCGCCTCTACCTCTTGGAGCAAGCAGCCTAAAAGAGCTTTGTTGCTGCCCCGAAGATTGTGAAGTATACTGCGGCCTCTACAGCTGACTTCCTCTGTCGTCACTCTGAGTGGAGTTGTGAATTGACCTGACATGCCTCGGGTGAATTCTTCCTCCGAAGCCCCTGGTCATCTCAGAGAACCTGTAAGCTTCCTCCCTTCTTTGGCGGAAGTCATTGTCAGCCCTGATGTACTCATCCATCTTTTGAAGCAGCTTCTCCAGAGTCTATGGAGGCTTTCTAGCGAAGTACTGGGCAGTAGGTCCTAGACGAAGCCCCTTAATCATGGCCTCAATGACAATTTCATTGGGTACTGTAGGCGCTTGTGCTCTCAGACGCAAGAACCTTCGGACATATGCTTGGAGATACTCCTCATGGTCTTGCGTGCACTGAAACATGGCCTAAGCTGTGACTGGCTTCGTTTGAAAGCCTTGGAAACTTGTCACTAGCATATCCTTGAGTTTCTGCCACAAAGTAATAGTCCCTGGCCGAAGAGAAGAATACCATGTTTGAGCCACATTCCGAACTGCCATGACGAAGGATTTGGCCATGACGGCTGCATTGCCTCCATATGAAGATATAGTTGCCTCATAACTCATCAAAAACTGCTTCGGGTCTTAATGCCCATCATACATGGGGAGCTGAGGTGGCTTGTATGATGGGGGCAATGGGATAGCCTGCAGTTCTGCTGCCAAGGGAGAAGCATCATCAAAGGTAAAGGTATCATGATTAAGATCATCATACCATCCATCCTCGTTGAACAAGCCTTCTTGATGAAGCTCCCTGTGTTGGGGCCTTCGATCTTGTTCGTCTTGAGCAAGATGATGTACTTCTTCAGTGGCTTCGTCGATCTGCCTTTGAAGATCAGCCAGTCGGGCCATCTTCTCCTTCTTCCTTTGTACTTGCTGATGGATTATCTCCATGTTTCGGATTTCTTGGTCCAACTCCTCCTCCTGGAGTGTTGGACTAGTGGCCTTCCTCTTCTGGCTTCGGGCCTCTCGGAGAGAAAGGGTCTCCTGATTTGGGTCCAGTGGTTGTAGTGCAGCAGCCCCTGGCGTTGAAACTTTCTTCGGCGGCATGACGAAGGTCAGTGCTTGCTGAAGGTGGTCGAAAAGGGTTCACCGGAGGTGGGCGCCAATGTTGAGGACTTGCTCTCAATTGCTACGAATTAAGAACAAGGCAACACAAAATGTTAAAGGTTAAGACCATTCGTCCTTCGAAGCATTAACTCCCTTAGGGTGTAATGATCTTCAGACGAAGGTCAAGAAGGACATACCTTCATCATTGCAGTATATGTTAAAATAAAAGAAGGAACATATGGCATATGGGAAACAACATAAACAATCATATCATATTATTCATTCTTAATTATATAATCATGGAAAGATAAGAACAATACTGAATTACAAAGGTACCTTCAGCTTAGAAGGCAAGAAAGTACAAGTGTGACACTAAAGCAAGTATCAGTCAGCGTGAACAGTACGTGGGTACTGTTCATCTATTTATAGACACAGGACGCAGCCTGTGAGAAATTACATCCATGCCCTTTACATTTATTATTGACTTATAGACAAATCTATGAGGACTAGATAGCCTTTTCCCCTTTAAGTCGGTTCCTTTTTCCGCGGTTGAGCCGAAGCTCCCTTGCGTGTAGCTTCGGAGCAATGATAACCTTTGTCATGATCATGCTCTTCCCATCGTATATGCTTTTATCTTGAGTCCGAAGGTACCTGTCCATATGCCATGCTTGGAAGATATTATGAAATTATGTTTTTGAGGACCTTCGGAGGACGAAGGCTCCCAACAGGCATAGAATGAAAAAGTGTTTCAGAAGGTAGGATATCTCTCAATAGATGTGTTTTGACTCCGGCACAGTACTGTTGACTGTGCGAGCTTCGGATTCCTCCCTGAAATCCCGCTGCTGATGGGTGTGTTGGCTCCATTCTGGCTGCTGACCTCGTGAATAGGTAGGTTGTAGTGGTGGCGGAGGTGGAAGCTGTGGCCAAGAAGCCTGTGGCTGGCTAGCCGAAGCAACAGAAGCCGTAGGATGATTACCCACATATTCTGGTATGAAGGGTGAGTGACACGAAGCAGTGTGCAGGACCTGCTTCGGTTGACTTTGCCAGGCTTCGGCTTCTGCGATCTCCTTCTGTTTTTGGATGGTGATTTGGTACATTCTTGTAGTATGGCCCTTGTGTTCACCACAAAATAAGCAGTAGATCTTCCTGGGCTGATCCCCATATCTTCCTCTGAAGCCCCTGGCGCCTCTGCCTCTTGGAGCTAGCAGCCGGAAAGAGCTTTGTTGCTGCCCCGAAGATTGTGAAGTATACTGTGGCCTCTACAGCTGACTTCCTCTGTCATCACTCTGAGTGGAGATATGAATGGACCTGACATGCCTCGGGTGGATTCTTCCTCTGAAGCCCCTGGTCATCTCAGAGAATCTGTAAGCCTCCTCCCTTCTTTGGCGGAAGTCATTGTCAGCCCGGATGTACTCATCCATCTTTTGAAGCAGCTTCTCCCGAGTCTGTGAGGGATTCCTGGCGAAATATTGGGTAGTAGGTCCTGGCCAAAACCCTTGATCATGGCCTCAATGACAATTTCATTAGGCACTGTAGGCGCTTGTGCCCTCAGTCGCAAGAACCTTCGGACATACGCCTGGAGGTATTCCTCATGGTCTTGCGTGCATTGGAACAGGGCCTGAGCTGTGACTGGCTTCGTCTGAAAGCCTTGGAAACTTGTCACCAGCATATCCTTGAGCTTCTGCCACGAAGTAATAGTCCCTGGCCGAAGAGAAGAATACCATGTTTGGGCCACATTCCGAACTGCCATGACGAAGGACTTGGCCATGACAGCTGCATTGCCTCCATTCGAAGATATAGTTGCTTCATAGCTCATCAAAAACTGCTTCGGATCTGAGTGCCCATCATACATGGGGAGTTGAGGTGGCTTGTATGATGGAGGCCATGGGATAGCCTGCAGTTCTGCTGCCAAGGGAGAAGCATCATCAAAGGTAAAGGTATCATGATTAAAATCATCATACCATCCATCCTCGTTGAATAATCCTTCTTGACGAAGCTCCCTGTGTTGGGGCATTCGATCTTGTTTGTCATGAGCAAGATGACGTACTTCTTCAGTGGCTTCATCGATCTGCCTTTGAAGATCAGCCAGTCGCACCATCTTCTCCTTCATCCTTTGTACTTGCTGATGGATTATTTCCATGTCCCTGATCTCTTGGTCCAACTCCTCCTCCTGGAGTATTGGACTGGTGGCCTTCCTTTTTTGGCTTCGGGCCTCTTGGAGAGAGAGAGAGAGTCTCCTAGTTCTGGTCCAGTGGCTGCAGTGCAGCAGCCCCTGGCGCTGAAGCTTTCTTCCGTGGCATGACGAAGGTCAGTACTTGCCGAAGGTGGTCGAAAAAGGGTTCACCGGAGGTAGGCGCCAATGTTGGGGACTTGTTCTCAAATGCTATGAATTAAGAACAAGGCAACACAAAATGTTAGATGTTAATGTCCTTCGTCCTTCGAAGCATTATTTCCCTTAGGATATAATGATCTTTGGACGAAGGTTATGAAGGGCATACCTTCATAATCATGGCATGTATAAACAGAGGATGAAGCTTATAAGATGTAGAAAAACAACATAAACCATTATATGACAACATAATATAAATGTTTATTATTAAACAATCATGAATACATGAAAACAATATCAAGTTACATTTGTACCTTGAGCGCGACAGAAGGCAAGCGCAAAAGTTGGATGCGAAAGCGTGAACAGTACGGGGATACTGTTCATCTATTTATAGACACAGGGCGCAGCCTGTGTGAATTTACATTCATGCCCTTTACATTTATTATTAATTTATAGACAATTCTATGAGGACTAGATAGCCTTTTCCCCTTTAAGTCGGTTCCTTTTCCCGCCATTTAGCCGAAGCTCCTCTGCACGTAGCTTCGGAGCAACTCCACCTTCGTCACGATCATGCTTTCTACATCGTAGATGCTTTTAGCTCGAGTCCGAAGATACCTATTTGCATGTCACACTTGGAAGATATTGTTAAATCACGTTTTTGAGGACCTTCAGAGGACGAAGGCCCCCAACAGTGGTGATATCAAATAAATAATCTAGGAGTATCTACACAAAATACTCTACAACTTCGGTATTCAATGGATAATTAAATTCTGCCATCTACAAGTTCTAAAACCTCTGACAAGATAACTGACTGAATCTGTTTCAGACAACAGCGTAGTTAACTTCAAAATTCGATATCTCACAAACTACTCAACCAAAAATCATGGAATTCTACTGGCAGTAAGAACTTTTATCCCTCTACAGAAGTCACCAGAGTTGGAAGAGCCAATTCGGCCATTTACCTGATAAAACCTACCAGTGAACAGACCCGCTCATTTTTATCAGGCAAACAGGAACAGCCACAGTAAAACAAACATAACTAGAGTTTCACGAATCATATGAATGCACTCTTTAATAATCTAGAAAGTTTATGAAATGATCTACAACTTCTTTTACCAACCCATAGTTTAATTCTGTTGATAAAATTGCCTAACTCTTAAGAGAACAGATTCTGCACAGAATTATGAGACTCAAAAACTGCTATAATCAAACTGCAATAACTTTCTGATCTGATGTCCGATTGAGGTGTTCTTTGCGGCCACGGAAAGATCTACAAATTATCTACGACTCATATATAGACTTTTTATTTTTTGAGGCCACTAAGACCACAAAAAACTGGTATGAACAGAAACTGTCGAATCTGCCATTCTGCAGAAATTAAATTCGAGATCAAAACCTAACCCCACATCCAATCCAACCTCTAATCCTTCAATCCACATGATCCTCAACCTCCAAAAGCACATAATTATATGGAGGAACAAGGATCCCATCCTTACCTAGGGTTTCCCCAAGAAAATCTGCAATAGATGGGGGGTAGAACATCTCCTTGATCCTCTCTTCCTCTTCAATCCATCTTGCTCCTCCTCTTCTCGATCCTTGCTGCGTGGGGGAGGGGAAGATCTAGGGAGGAGGAAAAAATGGTGGGTGGCTGCCATGGGAGGAGAGGGGGCGGCCAACCAAGGGAAAAAGGGGGGAGGGTGGCGGCCAAGAGAGGGGGGTGGAGGGAAAAGGGGTGGCCACCTAGGGTTTTGTGGGAGAAAAGAACCGACGCCTCAGATGACTTCTGCCTTTGCATCCAACGACCCACAACCCTTTCCCACATCCACGCACCTAAGATCAACTTTTGGTCAACATTTTTTTGGGATATTACACCAAGCATGTCCTAAATCCTCTATTTCATCGTCCTTTTTAGCACCATACTTGGCATATATCTCTTCACTGAATTTCGACTCCTCCATCTTCTTGGCGGGACCTCTACCAATATCAAATAACTCCAACGAGCAAGAAATCTGATACCCCAAGTGGAAAGAGACATGGCGGCAGAATCCTCGGGTTGTGAGATTCACTAATGTGGGACAAATGGTAGGCACTACTGGGAGCAGCCAACTCACCATCACATGGCCTGTTAGCACCAACAGTGGATATATACAGAAGGGAACTAGGAGGTAATTGAAACTACAAATATTGTTGGACCTACCCTGAGTTGCTAGGGCCCTAGTCATGGCTACCTTCGCAAAGCCAAAGATCTATGTTGGGGGTCTGCTTCGTCGCTGAAGGTCCTGTAAGAAGAAACACCTTTGGAAGATCAGCACAGAAATAACGTCGAAGCTACCTTCCAGGGAACTTCGGCATAACGACATGCCTTGAGACGAAGGGTTGCACCGACTTAAAGATGAAAAGACAGATTGACCCATGATAGTTGTGTCATGATTGTAATCGGTTATAAAGGGTATAAATGTAATTTTACACAGGCTGTGCCCTGTGCCTATAAATAGATGAACAGTACCCCCATACCGTTTACGCTGATTGATACTCGCTCGTGCGTCACGCTTGTTCTCATACCTTATGTCAAGCCAAAGGTACAAATATAACCTTGTGTTATTCTTATTCATTCATGATTATATAATAAGAAATATATTATAATATCACATGTTTATCCATGTTATTTCTCATATTTTGTATGCTTCATCTCTCATTAACATATACTGCGATGATGAAGGTACGTCCTTCATGACCTTCATCTGAAGATCATTATATCCTAAGGGAAATAATGCTTCGAAGGATGAAGGGCTTTAACCTTTAACATTTTGTGTTGCCTTGTTCTTAATTCATAGCATTTGAGAACAAGTCCCCAACATTGGTGCCCACCTCCGATGAACTCACTTCCACTTTTGAGCTGATGGCTTCGTTCAACAACCAAGTCATAGCACCTTTGGCTACAAAGCTGGTGCTCCCAATCACGGGCGGTTCAAGTTCAGAGCCAGCTAACAGGAAGCAGAAGAAGGAAGCACAGAGAAGGGTACAACATGTTGGGGTGTAGGGACCCTTCATCAGGTCAAAATGGTCCCACATCCCAATCACCTTCTCCTAGGAGGACCTTCAGCTCAAAGATTACCCTCATAATGATGCTATGGTCATATCTTGTGTCATTAAGGGATTTCTGGTCCATAATGTTCTGGTTGATACAGGCAGTGCAACGGATATCATATTTGCTAAGGCCTTCAGACAGATGCAAGAACCAGAGGATAAGATTCATGATGCTATACATCCTCTATGTGGCTTCGGAGGAAGGCAGATTGTAGCACTCGGCAAAATCACAATGCTAGTAACCTTCGGCTTTGTTCATAACACAAGGACTAAACATGTTGTGTTTGACATTATTGACATGGAGTACCCCTACAATGCAATCATTGGTCGTGAGACACTTAATGCTTTCGAAGCAATACTTCATCCAGCATATCTATGCATGAAGATACCTTCGGAACAAAGGCCCATTGTTGTTCATGGGAGTCAAGAAGCTGCCAGAAAGGCCAAAGGAAACTGGATAGATTCAAAGGCAATCCATAACATAGATGGAGCCGAAGCCTATGAGCAGTATAGATACAAAAGAGAGAAGGCTGCTTCGGCGGATCAGCCGAAGCTTATGCTTCTTTGTGAAGATATAGCAGAACAAAAGGTACTGCTGGGGTCTCAGTTATCTGAAGAATAGGAAAAGAATTTGCTAAGATTTCTATTGAACAACAAAGATGTCTTTGCTTGGTCAGCCAATGATCTTTGCGGTGTCAACAGAGATGTCATTGAGCATTCACTCAATGTTGTAACACCCCTGGTGTTACTGCCACTAAAACTCAAGCATGACATCATAAGCATTGGCATGTCATGTGATTGTTACACTTAGAATGCATTCAATAGGCAAAAAGTTCAAACAAGTTGTATTGATGTGACATGTTATAAGTGAAACCCTTGGGTACAATGCTTAATCCTAGATTGGGCTTAATAGAGCAAACAAGGCCTAATAAGAGAAAACTTCAAAACTCAATTGAAATAGTCATAAAATGTCACCATGAATAGACTCAAATGACATCCAAACCCTAGAAGGATAAAAAACCCTAAATAGAACCCTGGAAAACCCTAGACTAAAACCCTAGGGGGGCTAAGTGCAAAACTAGTGCACTTTTGGACTAAAGTGCAAAAACCAAGGCATTAGGGTACATGAAGTCATATGGTTCACATATTTGGGGATTCCCAAGTCAAAAGATGTGAATTGGACTTATTTGCAAAAGAGCCACACTTATGCTCCCAAGTCAAAAGAAGATTCCCAAGTCTGAATTTCAGAGAATTGGCTCAACTTTGAAGCTCTGTAAGTTCCAAACCACAAGGGTTTTGCCCTGGGTCAACACATCAAAAGTCTAGAGCTATTATTGGATAATAACTTTGATATAAACATCTTCTTTAGTTGTTATACAAAAATTAAAGAAACTGCAGTCCAAAGTTGCTCTGTCAGAACTATGTTGAATAACTGAAACTGAACTCGAAAACAGAAATGGTCACTGTGGAATGGGGCCAAATTGGACGCGCCATATCTTTGAATTCACTCAATTTTGACCCAAGTATCCTATAGTAAGTTTGAAGACGGTTGTTAGGTGAACAAACTTTATTAATGAAGTTTGCTATGTCCTTAACAAGAATCGAGAGATAGAGAGGATGGAAGGTAGTCGGTTTAGTAAAAAGCTGAAGATCAAAACCTTGCAAATATCTAAAGAACGCGGGTAAAAGATCTATGACACTGTTGAATCGGATGTGCTCGAGCGATCCAGTGATGGGGATCGATCTGGGGGAGGATAGCTTCGAACGTGGCACCATCTCGCGAGTTCAGCCGGGCGTGGCCGGAGTTATTCACCGGTGGCCGCCGTGGCTCGGTCGATTCCGCTGCGGTGTCACCCATGCCTTTCTCCTCCCTCACTGTGTCTCTTCCCTACATGGTAAACATGCCCTAACAAGGTTATACGTGGCCGTGGATAGTTAGCCGGACCGTCGTGCCTATAAATAGTGCTATGAACCCCGGCGAGACACTCACAACTTCACCAGTGAGTTTGATTGAAGCCCAAAATTCGCACTGCCTCTGCCACCTCTTCCCAAATTGAGTGTGCACGGTGAATCGGTAGTACTTTGTGACCGTGTAGCCCCAATCTCACCTCCCAATTTCACTCGAGCCCATCGCGACGCCATTTTTCCCCTTTTCAGTCATCGGCGAGTTCAAATTCTCCGCGCCCCGTGGTCAGCTCGTCTCAGGTCTGCTCCTACTTGTTTAAATCATGTTTCAGCAACCATATACACTCGTGATGCTCATCGGCTCTGCCCTTCTTGCTTGGCCACGCTCAATCACCTGGAACACATGAACTTGTGTTCAGTATTCCCCGCCATCGTGGTCAGACTACGCCAGAGCCATAACCACGCGATTGAAGCTCGTTATAGGGTTGTCTCATGTCCGTGATACTTACCCAGTAGTTAAATTGGGCAACCACCACCAATCTTGGCCGATCCGTGCAGCTGGATCATCGACGGTGAGCGCACCGTGGGTTTGGACCTATTTGGAGAAGAAATAGAACTAGAGGGACATTTTTGTATAATGTCAGCGACTCTGGAAATAATCCCGGGAACACTTTCCAAGTTATTCAAAATAGAGAGGGCCTTTTTGCAAAGACAGCACCGCGGACGCGGGCACGCATGCGCTTCTGTCTGTTGTTGGGCCGGCTTGGGCCGATTCCGGCCGAGCACTGTAGAGTATTTTTCTTTTTCCTTTTCTACCAGAGCTAAAGAAATTCTAGAAAATTGTAGAAAAATGCTAAAAATACAAGACCAATTTTGCTAGGCTTCTAATTACATATAGTATTTAATTTAAAAAGTTTCATGATTTTTACTTCCAATAGGGAATTTTGGGGCATTTAAAACAGCCAAAAACCATGCTTCTGGATTTTTAGGGAATAAATAATAAATCCAAAATTCAATAAATTTTTAGGGTAAACTTTAAATAGTATTTAGAAGCCTTGGGTAAAGTTTGGTATGATTTAGACCATGTTTGGTACTTAGAACCCAAAACCCTAACCCCCTGCCCTATGAACTTCACCATAGACTCCGCGAACCCTAGTTTCTCGGAGATCCGTGAAGGAAATTTATATTCAAGACATTAGATAATAAACTTTTATTATCTTTGCATCCTCATGAGCATTACATGAGCATTCATTATTATATTTGGCTATATTTAGAAAACGAGGAGGAAGTAGAAGTCGAAGAAGCAAGGACTTCACCACCACCACCTCAAGAACATCAGGCAGGCAACTGTTTTTATTTTGATATATGTGGAATAGAGCCTGATTCACCAGTAACACAAGTCAAGCCCCGGTGCATTTGCCACCTCCTTGTTACTTTTAAAATCTTTCTCACTTGCTTGATGCATTAGGTGATAGGAGTTGTGTGCTAAACCAATTCTTGCATTTCCTTCCCTGAGAAATTGATTACCTTCCTTTGATCCCCTGTTTTACAAAAAGGTTTTTCTTATACTTAGCCCTACTCTAGAAAAACAAAATGTTTTGTTTTCACAAAAGATGATGTTGCAAAGTGGGTGGGATGTTTTTCAAAAACAAAACTTGATGGTGGATCCATCATGGCCATGATGGGTTCAACATCGGAAAAGATGTACCTCTGCCAGGTACCAAACTTTGGGTTGAAATGATAAAGCTGAGACCGGGCGGGTGACTTGCACGAGAAGAGAGTCTCGGTGTAGTGTCTCCGTCTGAGTCGATTAAGGACCGTGTCGATGTAGGCTTGATGATCGAGGAACCTTTAACTGGTCACATGCCTCGTCATGGGTAAGCTTTGCCTCGGTCAGACTAATACCAGAATAAGATAACACGCAATGAGAGTGGAGAGATGGTGAGAGTAGCGTGTACCCTCCGTGGCAAGAGGCTGGACGGTGGTGTATCTGTGCTCTCGGTTGGCGTGAACCTGATCTGGTCTTAAGAACCCCGGTGGCGAGTTGACATATGCAAGGGTTAAGTGTTACATATGTCGTGTGATTGGAGATCCTCAGCTGAGTATAATCGATTCGGATCACCGTAACTTCACGGATATGAAGACTTGGTCACTGCCCTACACGTAGCATTCCAGTGAATAAGATGGGTTATTAAGAAATTGGCTAGTATAGGTCAAGTGATTGGACTAGGGTAGAAAGAACTCTAGATACAGGTAACTTTACCTAACCTGACAAGTAAAACTGGATTTTTAAGGATCCACTGTTAGTAAGCATTTCTGCAAACAGAGTCTTTGATTCTTGATAAGCCATACCTTGATTCCCAAAGGCCAGCATTTCCTTGAGAGTCTTTTCCTTTGATGGGAAAGTCTTGTGAAAGTACACTTCGTACTCAGGGCTTTGTCCCATGTTGTTTTAGGTGAAGAAGCAGCAAACTTTTGTTGCTTCTGTTCCAAGGTGGTACCAAAAGAAGAGAATCAAGACTAAAGCTGCGGGAGGAAAGGTCCTCCGTTAAGAAAAAGTTTTACTACTTATTCGGGAGGGGTTTTCCTCCCATGTTATGTAATAATAATACTCAGCACTCATATATTTTGTTCTGGTCTGTAACTATATAACTATATCTTACTTTTCAATAAAGTAAGTTATTGTAGTTGCTTCCGCATTTTCGTACCTCCGAGGTATTGTAATGTCTGCGTGACGGGAAGGTAAGGAATTCAGATACCGAACTTATCAAGTAATCAGGTGCACCTGCAGGGTTGTCCGAAGTCCGTGGGACAAGGACAACTGTAGGTGGGCCTAATGACTTGGGAGGTTTTGTCACAAATGTGGATCCATCTTTCAGGCCAAGAAAACAAAGGCTTCGGAAAATGTCCGATGACAAAGCTGAAGGTGCTCGGAACGAAGTGAAGAGGCTTCTTAGCGCTGGCGTCATCAGAGAGGTCAAATACCCAGAGTGGCTAGCTAATACTGTTATGGTGAAGAAGGCCAATGGTAAATGGAGAATGTGCATTGATTTTACAGATCTTAACAAGGCTTGTCCAAAGGATGAGTTCCCATTGCCAAGAATAGATTCTCTAGTAGATGCAGCAGCTTCGTCAGAGCTCATGAGTCTACTAGATTGTTACTCAGGCTACCACCAAATCTGGATGAAGAAGGAAGATGAGCCTAAGACTAGCTTCATAACCCCCAGTGGCACATATTGCTATCTTTGGATGCCTGAGGGGCTTAAAAATGCTAGAGGAAGCTTCAGCAGAATGACAGTCAGAGTCCATTCTCAAATAGGCACGAACGTGCTGACTTATGTTGATGATATTATAGTTAAAAGCACGAAGCAAGAAAATCACATTGCTGATTTGCAAGAGACATTTGCCAACTTTAGGCAAGCTGGTTTGAAGTTAAATCCAGAAAAATGTGTCTTTGGGGTAAAGAATGGCAAGTTCCTTGGCTTTCTAGTATCAACGAAGGGAATTGAAGCTAACCCAAGCAAGATTGAAGCTATCCTTCGTATGGAACCGCCAAGTACAAAGAAATGGGCTCAGCGCCTGGCAGGTAGGTTAGCATCATTGAACAGATTTATATCCAGATCAGCAGAAAGAAATCTGCATTCTTTGAAATACTAAAGTCAGCTGAAGTCTTTCAATGGGGTCCGGCTTAGCAAAAGGCCTTCGAAGAGTTGAAGCAATATTTGATTGATTTAACAACGTTAACTCCACCTTCGCCAGGGGCTCCATTGCTCTTATGTGTTGCAGCTTCACATTCTGCAGTGAGTGCGGCACTTGTACAGGAGAAGCTAGATGGCCAAGTCAAAAAGCAAGCTCGAGTGTACTTCGTCTCCAAAGTTTTAAGCCCGTCAAAGAAAAATTACACAGAATTGGAAAAGGTGCTATATGCTGTGTTAATGGCCTCCAGAAAGCTTCAGCATTATTTTCAAGCATATCACACAATTATTCCTTCATCACAGCCTCTAAAGGACATTATGAGGAACAGAGAAGCTACTGGAAGGATTGGGAAATGGGCTGTAGAACTTAACGAATTCACCATTGACTATGTGCATAGATCCTCAATTCAGTCCCAAGCGTTAGCAGACTTCATCTCTAATTGGATGTCAGGGGCTCACGAAGAAGAAGTAAGCAAAGATGCCGAAGCTTGGATAGTATTCTGCGATGGTTCTTGGGGAACCTTCGGTGCAGGAGCGGCTGCAGTCCTAGTGGCACCTTCAAAAGTCAAAACATGTTATGCAGCCAAGCTTGATTTCAGTTGCACAAATAATATTGCTGAGTACGAAGCACTTCTGCTGGGGCTTCGAAAGTTAAGGGCAATGGGAATAAGAAGGGCCATCCTAAAAACTAATTCTCAAGTTATTTCTGGCCATGTGGACAAAAGTAGCAAGGCAAGAGATCCGAAGCTTGAAAGATATCTGGATACAGTTAGAAGGTTGGAGGCTTCTTTCGAAGGTTTTTCTGTCAAGAATATTCCAAGAGGTGAAAATGAGCATGCAGATTTGAGAGCAACTAGAGGGGAGGGGTGAATAGGTGATCCTGTAAAAACTTGAAACTTAAAGCCACAAACTTGATTAAGTGTTAGCACAATGAAATCAAGTGGCTAAGGAGAGCTCTTGTGAACCACAATTGACACAGTGAGAACAAGCACAAGAGACACAGAGATTTATCCCATGGTTCGGCCAAGTACAACACTTGCCTAGTCCACGTTGTGGCGTCCCAATGGACGAGAGTTGCACTCAACTACTTTCAAGTGATCCAATGATCAACTTGAATACCACGGTGTTCTTCTTTCTTTACTTTTTCCCGTTTGCGAGGAATCTCCACAACTTGGAGCCTCTCGCCCTTACAATGAGATGATCACAAAGAAGCACAGATGCAAGAGTGGGAAGAGCAACACACACAAATCCACAGCAATACACACACACAGCCAAGACTTGAGCTCAAATGAATAACACAAGGTTCACCACTAACACGGAGCTCAAATCACTAAGAATGCCAATCGAGTGCGCAAAGACGGAGTGTGAATGATCAAGAATGCTTAGAGTGTGCTTGGTGTGCTCCTTCATGCACCTAGGGGTCCCTTTTATAGTCCCAAGGCAGCTAGGAGTCGTTGAGAGCAATCCAGGAAGGCAAATCTTGCCTTCTGTCGACTGGTGCACCGGACAGTCTGGTGCAGATTTCTTTCCTATTCTGGTGCAGTCGATCGTTGACGATTTGGAGCCGTTGGCGCATCGAACACTGTCTGGTGCACACCGGACAGTCCGGTGCCCCCATCAGACTGTTGGCCCGGCCATGCGTCACCCGCGGATTGCGCGGCCGACCGTTGGCTCGGCCGACCGTTGGCTCACCGGACAGTCCGGTGCACCACCGAACAGTCCGGTGATTTTTAGCCGTACGCCGCCGACGAAATCCCGAGAGCGGCCTTTTCACAAGAGCCAGCCTGGCGCACCGGACACTGTCCGGTGCACCACCGGACAGTCCGGTGCACCCAGACTGAGCAGAGCCTTGGCTGCTCGAGCCAAGTCTTTTCCATTTGTCTTTTCTCTGATTCTAGCACTTAGACAAATATGTTAGTACACAAAAACCAATGTACTAAGTCTAGAATCATACCTTTGTATTGATTTGCACTTTGTCCACCATTTGTCATAGTTTAACACACAACCAATTGTGTTGGACACTTAATCACCAAAATACATAGAAATGGCCCAAGGGCACATTTCCCTTTCAATCTCCCCCTTTTGGTGATTTATGCCAACACAACAAAAAGCAACATATAGAAGTGCAACATGAATGCAGATGAGAATAAGAATTTGTTTTGATTCAAATTTGGCATATTTGGATCATTCTTTGCCACCACTTGGTTTGTTTTCTGCAAATCAAACTCAATTTCCTATCTCTAAGTCAAATTCACTTGTTGAGGCATAGAGAAAGGTATTCCAAGAGAAATTGATCAAAGATTCAAAAACTCCCCCTTTTTTCCATAATCAAACATTCTCCCCACAAGAGACCAATTTTTGACAATAAGAGACCATAAGAGTATTTTGACAAAACAAAAATTCTAACTCTACTATTTTCAAAATTCACAAGTGGTAGCTGATCCATTTCTTGCTTTGACCTTAACTTCTCCCCCTTTGGCATCAAGCACCAAAACAGGATCGTTTTTGGCCCTTAAACCCCATTGCCTCACCAAGATCTTCAAATAAGAATAAAAGGCAGTAAGAGTATGGAGATGAACTTGGAGTAAGTTACCCTCTCATCGGAGTGCAGTGGAAGTCTTTCATGGTCCAAGTCCACCTTTCCCTTTCAATATGTCTTTGAGACTAATTTAAGAAAACTTAAGCACATGGTTAGTCTCAAAGGATCAAGTTGTAGCACATCTCCCCCTAAATGTGTGCATCACTCACACATGGACTTAAGATCCGGGGATTGCGTTGTACAACTTGATCACCATAATTAAGCAACAAAATGCATAAAGGAACATGATCAAAGGCATAAAACACATGTATGCTATAAATCAATCCAAGTTCCGCGAATCTAAGACATTTAGCTCACTACGCAGCCTGCAAAAGGTCTTCTCATCTAAAGGCTTGGTAAAGATATCGGCTAGCTGGTTCTCGGTGCTAACATAAAACACTTCGATATCTCCCTTTTGCTGGTGGTCTCTCAAAAAGTGATGTCGGATGTCTATGTGCTTTGTGCGGTTGTGTTCAACAGGATTATCCGCCATGCGGATTGCACTCTCGTTATCACATAAGAGTGGGACTTTGCTCAGATTGTAGCCAAAGTCCCGGAGGGTTTGCCTCATCCAAAGTAGTTGCGCGCAACACTGTCCTGCGACAACATACTCGGCCTCAGCGGTGGATAGGGCAACAGAAGTTTGTTTCTTAGAACTCCAAGACACCAGGGACCTTCCTAGGAATTGGCACGTCCCTGATGTACTCTTCCTATCGACCTTGCATCCAGCATAATCGGAGTCTGAATATCCAATCAAGTCAAAGGTAGACCCCTTTGGATACCAGATCCCGAAGCAAGGTGTAGCGACTAAATATCTAAGAATTCGCTTCACGGCCACTAAGTGACACTCCCTTGGATCAGATTGAAATCTAGCACACATGCATACACTAAGCATAATATCCGGTCTACTAGCACATAAGTAAAGCAAGGAACCTATCATAGACCCGTATGCTTTTTGATCAACGGACTTACCTCCTTTGTTCAGGTTGACGTGTCCGTCCGTTCCCATTGGAGACTTTGCGGGCTTGGCGTCCTTCATCCCAAACCGCTTGATCAAGTCTTGCGTGTACTTCGTTTGGGAGATGAAAGTGCCGTCCTTGAGTTGCTTCACTTGGAACCCAAGGAAGTAGTTCAACTCGCCCATCATCGACATTTCAAACTTTTGAGTCATCACCCTGCTAAACTCTTCATAAGACTTTTGGTTAGTAGAACCAAATATTATGTCATCGACATAAATTTGGCACACAAATAAGTCACCATCACAAGTCTTAGTGAATAAAGTTGGATCGGCTTTCCCAACCTTGAAAGCATTAGCAATTAAAAAGTCTCTAAGGCATTCATACCATGCTCTTGGGGCTTGCTTAAGTCCATAGAGCGCCTTAGAGAGCTTACACACGTGGTCGGGGTACCGTTCATCCTCAAAGCCAGGGGGTTGCTCTATGTACACCTCCTCCTTGATTGGCCCATTGAGGAAAGCGCTCTTCACATCCATTTGGAACAACCTGAAAGAATGGTGAGCGGCATAGGCTAACAATATGCGAATTGACTCTAGCCTAGCCATAGGAGCAAAAGTCTCCTCAAAGTCCAAACCTGCGACTTGGGCATAACCTTTTGCCACAAGTCATGCCTTGTTCCTTGTCACCACCCCGTGCTCGTCCTGTTTGTTGTGAAACACCCACTTGGTTCCCACAACGTTTTGCTTAGGACGTGGCACCAGTGTCCAAACTTCATTTCTCTTGAAATTGTTGAGCTCCTCCTGCATGGCCAACACCCAGTCCGGATCTAGCAAGGCCTCTTCTATCCTGAAAGGCTCAATAGAAGAGACAAAAGAGTAATGCTCACAAAAATTAACTAATCTAGAGCGAGTAGTTACTCCCTTGCTTATATCACCTAGAATCTGGTCGACGGGATGATTCCGTTGAATCGTCGCTTGGACTTGGGTTGGAGGGGCTTGAGGTGCTTCTTCCTCCATAGCATGATCATCTTGTGCTCCCCCTTGATCACACGCCTCTTCTTGATGAACCTGTTCATCGTCTTGAGTTGGGGGATGCACCATTGTTGAGGAAGAAGGTTGATCTTGCTCTTGGTGTTCCTGTGGTCGCACATCTCCAATCGCCATGGTGCGAATTGCGTCCGTTGGAACATCATATTCATCTACATCATTAGGATCAACAACTTGCTCTCTTGGAGAGCCATTAGTCTCATCAAATACAACGTCGCTAGAGACTTCAACCAAACCCGATGATTTGTTGAATACCCTATACGCCTTTGTATTTGAGTCATAACCTAACAAAAACCCTTCTATAGCTTTGGGAGCAAATTTAGAATTCCTACCTTTCTTCACTAGAATGTAGCATTTACTCCCAAATACACGAAAGTATGAAACATTGGGTTTGTTACCGATTAGAAGCTCATACGAAGTCTTCTTGAGGAGGCGATGAAGGTACACCCGGTTTATGGCGTGGCAAGCCGTGTTCACAGCTTCCGACCAAAACCTCTCGAGTGTCTTGAACTCTCCAAGCATCATCCTCGCCATGTCGATGAGCGTCCTGTCCTTCCTCTCTATCACACCGTTTTGTTTAGGTGTGTAGGGAACGGAGAACTCGTGCTTGATTCCTTCCTCCTCAAGGTACTCCTCCACTTTAAGGTTCTTGAACTCAGACCCGTTGTTGCTCCTTATCTTCTTCACCTTGAGCTCAAATTCATTTTGAGCTCTCCTTAGGAAGCGCTTGAGGGTCCCTTGGGTTTCAGATTTATCCTGCAAAAAGAATACCCAAGTGAAGCGGGAAAAATCATCAACAATTACTAATTAAACCATACTTACTTCCCCCGATGCTAAGGTAGGCGACGGGTCTGAAGAGGTCCATATGCAGCAGCTCCAGGGGTCTTGATGTTGTCATCACGTTCTTGCTGTGATGAGCATTTCCCACTTGTTTACCTGCTTGACAAGCTGCACAATGTCTATCTTTTTCAAAAGTCACATTTGTTAGACCTAACACATGTTCTCCCTTTAGAAGTTTGTGAAGGTTCTTCATCCCCACATGTGCTAAACGGCGATGCCACAGCCAGCCCATGCTAGTCTTAGCAATTAAGCATGCATCTAGACCGGCCTCCTCTTTTGCAAAATCAACTAAATAAAGTTTGTCATCTAGTACACCCTTAAAAGCTAATGAACCATCACTTCTTCTAAAGACAGACACATCTACATTTGTGAATAAGCAATTATAACCCATATTACAAAGTTGACTAACGGACAACAGGTTATACCAGATCGACTCAACTAAAAACACATTTGAAATGGAGTGCTCGGATGAAATAGCAATCTTTCCTAGTCCTTTAACCTTGCCTTGGTTCCCATCACCGAATATGATTGAATCTTGGGAATCCTTGTTCTTGACGTAGGAGGTGAACATCTTCTTCTCCCCCGTCATGTGGTTTGTGCATCCGCTGTCGATAATCCAGCTTGAGCCCCCGGATGCATAAACCTGCAAGGCAAATTTAGGCTTGGGTCTTAGGTACCCAACTTGTGTTGGGTCCTACAAGGTTAGTAACAATGGTCTTAGGGACCCAAATGCAAGTTTTATCTCCCTTGCATTTTGCCCCTAATTTCCTAGCAATCACTTTCTTATTCTTCCTACAAATTGCAAAAGAAGCATTGCAAGCATGATAAATTGTAGAAGGTTCATTACTTGATTTTCTAGGTATAAGAACAACATTTCTCCTAGGCATATCTCTACCATGCACAAAGGAAGAACTTGAAGCAAACATGGCATTTGAATCATTAGAACAATTCCTATAAGCATTTCTAGAGAATTTTCTATCACTATAAATGAAAGCATGATTCTTTTGAACACTATTAGCCATAGGGGCCTTCCCTTTCTCCTTGGCGGAGATGGGAGCCTTATGACTTATTGATCCTTAATTGAGGGGTGTCTACCAACAGTGTAGGCATCCCTTGCAAATTTTAGTTTATCAAATTCATTTTTGCTAGTCTTAAGTTGGGCATTAAGACTAGCCACTTCATCATTTAATTTGGAAATGGAAATTAAGTGTTCACTACAAGCATCAACATTAAAATCCTTACACCTATTACAAATTACTACATGATCAATACATGAGCTAGATTTATTAGCTACTTCTAACTTAGCATTCAAGTCATCATTAATACTCTTTAAGTTAGAAATAGATTTATGGCATGTAGATAGTTCACATGAAAGCATTTCATTTCTTTTAACTTCTAGAACAAGAGAATTTTGTGCACTAACAAATTTATCATGCTCTTCATATAAAAGATCCTCTTGGTTTCCTAACAATCTATTTTTCTCATTCAAGGCATCAATTAATTCATTGATCTTATCAATTTTAGTTCTATCTAGACCTTTGAATAAACTAGCATAGTCTACTTCATCATCACTAGACTCATCATCACTTGAAGAAGCATACGTAATAGTACTTCTAGTATTTACCTTCTTCTCCTTTGCCATGAGGCATGTGTGATGCTCGTTGGGGAAGAGAGCCAACTTGTTGAAGGCTGAGGCGGCGAGTCCTTCGTTGTCGGAGTCGGACGAGGAGCAATCCGAATCCCACTCCTTTCCAAGGTGTGCCTCGCCCTTCGCCTTTTTGTAGGTTTTCTTCTTTTCCCACTTTCCGCTCTTTCCTTGTTCCTGGTCACTATCATTATCAGGACAGTTAGCAATAAAGTGACCAATCTTACCACACTTGAAGCAGGAGCGCTTCCCCTTCGTCTTGCTCTTGTTGGGGTGCTCCTTGCGACCTTTGAGTGTCGTCTTGAAGCGCTTGATGATGAGGGCCATTTCATCTTCATTTAGCCCAGCCGCCTCAACTTGCGCCACCTTGCTAGGTAGCGTCTCCCTGCTACTTGTTGCTTTGAGAGCAACGGTTTGAGGCTCGTAGATTGGGCCATTCAACGCCTCATCAACGTATCTCGCCTCCTTGATCATCATTCGCCCGCTTATAAACTTTCCGAGTATTTCCTCGGGCATCATCTTGATGTACCTAGGATTCTCACGAATAGAGTTTACAAGATGAGGATCAAGGATAGTGAAGGACCTTAGCATAAGTCGGACGACGTCATGGTCCGTCCATCTCGTGCTTCCATAGCTTCTTATCTTGTTGACCAGGGTCTTGAGCCTATTGTACGTTTGAGTTGGCTCCTCTCCCCTGATCATTGCGAACCTTTCTAGTTCGCCTTCCACCAACTCCATCTTGGTGAGCATGGTGACGTCGTTCCCCTCATGCGATATCTTGAGGGTGTCCCAGATTTGCTTGGCATTATCTAAGCCGCTCACCTTATTGTATTCTTCCCTGCACAAAGATGCTAAAAGAAAAGTAGTAGCTTGTGCATTTTTATGGATTTGTTCATTAATAAACATGGAGTTATTCGAACTATCAAATTGCATTCCATTTTCTACTATCTCCCATATACTTGGATGAAGAGAGAACAAGTGGCTACGCATTTTGTGACTCCGAAATCTGTAGTCCTCTCCATCAAAGTGTGGGGGTTTACCAAGTGGAATGGAAAGCAAATGAGCATTGGAATTATGCGGAATACAAGAATAATCAAAAGAAAAGTTCGAGTTAACCGTTTTCTTTCTCTCCTCGTATTCGTCGTCCTTTTGAGAAGAGGAAGATTCGTCGCTGTCGTAGTAGACAACCTTCATGATGCGCCTCTTCTTCTTTCCATCCTTCTTCTTTTGACTCAAGCCGGAGTCATTGACTTTGTCGTCCCTTGGCTCGTTGAAGATGGACTCCTTCTCATTGTCGTTGACCACCATCCCCTTTCCCTTAGGATCCATCTCTTCGGGCGATTAGTCCCTTTCTTGAAGAGAACGGCTCTGATACCAATTGAGAGCACCTAGAGGGGGGGTGAATAGGTGATCCTGTAAAAACTTGAAACTTAAAGCCACAAACTTGATTAAGTGTTAGCACAATGAAATCAAGTGGCTAAGGAGAGCTCTTGTGAACCACAATTGACACAGTGAGAATAAGCACAAGAGAAACATAGATTTATCCCGTGGTTCGGCCAAGTACAACACTTGCCTAGTCCATGTTGTGGCGTCCCAATGGACAAGAGTTGCACTCAACTCCTTTCAAGTGATCCAATGATCAACTTGAATACCACGGTGTTCTTCTTTCTTTACTTTTTCTCGTTTGCGAGGAATCTCCACAACTTGGAGCCTCTCGCCCTTACAATGAGATGATCACAAAGAAGCACAGATGTAAGAGTGGGAAGAGAAACACACACAAATCCATAGCAATACGCACACACACATCCAAGACTTGAGCTCAAATGAATAACACAAGGTTCACCACTAACACGGAGCTCAAATCACTAAGAATGCCAATCGAGTGCGCAAAGACAGAGTGTGAATGATCAAGAATGCTTAGAGTGTGCTTGGTGTGCTCCTTCATGCGCCTAGGGGTCCCTTTTATAGTCCCAAGGCAGCTAGGAGCCGTTGAGAGCAATCCAGGAAGGCAAATCTTGCCTTCTGTCGACTGGTGCACCAGATAGTCCGGTGCAGATCTCTTTACTATTCTGGCGCAGCCGACCGTTGACGATTTGGAGCCGTTGGCGCACCGGACACTGTCCGGTGCCCCCATCAGACCGTTGGCCCGGCCACGCGTCACGCGCGGATTGCGCGGCCGGCCGTTGGCTCGGCCGACCGTTGGCTCACCGGACAGTCTGGTGCACCACCGGACAGTCCGGTGATTTTTAGCCGTACGCCGCCGACGAAATCCCGAGAGCGGCCTTTTCACCAGAGCCAGCCTGGCGCACCAGACACTGTCCGGTGCACCACCGCCGGACAGTCCGGTGCACCCAGACTAAGCAGAGCCTTGGCTGCTCGAGCCAAGTCTTTTCCATTTGTCTTTTCTCTGATTCTAGCACTTAGACAAATATGTTAGTACACAAAAACCAATGTACTAAGTCTAGAATCATACCTTTGTATTGATTTGCACTTTGTCCACCATTTGTCATAGTTTAACACATAACCAATTGTGTTGGACACTTAATCACCAAAATACTTAGAAATGGCCCAAGGGCACATTTCCCTTTCAAGATTTACTAGCCAAATCGGCGGCCCAGGGGCTCCCTCTACCTTCAGAAGTATTTTTTGATACAATAAAGGCACCTTCGGTTGAACTCATGGAGAGAGCAGTGCTTACTATTTCTCCAGTACATAGTGAAGATTGGAGGACTGAAATTATATCTTTCCTCCAAGGTAATTGTCTTTCAGATGATGAAGCTTATAATAAGAGAATGGAGGCAAGGACAAGACCATATGTGATAATAGAAGGGGAATTATATAAACATGGAGTCTGTTCTCCACTTCTCAAGTGTTTATCAAGAGCTTAAGGTATT
Source organism: Zea mays (assembly GCF_902167145.1). Lineage (NCBI taxonomy): Eukaryota > Viridiplantae > Streptophyta > Magnoliopsida > Poales > Poaceae > Zea > Zea mays. The sequence continues at coordinate 82,141,729 of NC_050096.1, read as the reverse complement.
GAATTGATGAAGGAGATACACGCAGGCCTCTGTGGATCTCACATTGGGGCTAGGCCCTTGCTGGGAAAGGTGTTTTGATAAGGATTTTACTGTCCGAAGGCAGCTTCGGATGCAGCAGAGCTAGAACAAAAATGTGAAAATTATCAAAAATGTGCAAAAGACCAGAAACAACCTTCATCTCTCACTCAGCTAATACAGCCCACCTGACCGTTGCAAAGATGGGGCCTTGATTTGCTAGGCCCATTTCCACCAGCACAAGGCAATTTAAGATATGTTGTGGTGGCTGTATAATATTTTTCTAAGTGGATTGAAGCGAAGCCTTTGGCCACAATAACTTCGGTCACAGTCCAGAAATTCTTCTGGCAAAACATTGTTTGTCGTTTCGGCGTGCCGAAGGCTATAACTATGGACAATGGAACATAGTTTGATGCCGAAGCTTTCAAGGAATTCTGTGATCAAATTGGCATGAAGATTCATTTTGCATCAGTCAGGCATCCAGAGTCAAACGGACTTGTTGAAAGAGCAAATGACATTATAATGACGGGAATAATGAAACTAATCTTCAATCAGCCCAGAGGAAAGTGGCCAGATGAGTTGATTAAAGTGGTATGGAGCCACAATACAACCATATCAAGATCAACAGGTTTTACGCTGTTCAAGCTATTATTTGGTGACGAAGCTATAACCCCAGAAGAAGCTAAAGCGGGGTCAATAAGAACAACAGCTTCGGCAGAAGACGAAGCTGATTATCACGTCGCAAAAGATACTATAGAAGGGACCAGACTCCAGGTTGTGGAAAATATCAAGCCGAAACAATAAAATGGCGCGACAGAAAAGTCCGGTTGAAAAATATTAAGCCAGGGCATTTGGTGCTTCGGAGAGTGGCTAATCCGGACACAGTAGGCAAACTACAGCTAAAGTGGGAAGGACCTTTTCTGGTGGTATCTTCGTTAAGGCCCGGTTCTTACAGATTGAAGAATATGGACGACAACGACATTCCTAGATCTTGGAATGCGGATGAGCTTCGACGATATTATGTGTAATTTGATGTAATCTTTTTTCATTTTTTCCTATGGCACCCTTTTCCTTTCCAAAGGGGAGAAAGGTTTTTAATGGGGCCATAGCTTCTAATTTTTCTTTTCTTATTCAGCTCTACGAGAGCAAAATCCCCCAAAAGAATATAAAATGTAACATTTGAGCGGGCACCATCGAGTGCAGAAAAAACCAGGGAGAAGCTCAAAAGTCATCCCTAAGGGGATGCAGAGCACGACGAAGCTACAAAAAGTCGTTCCTAAGGGAACGCAACGTAAGTTTTCTGCTCAAAAGTCGTTTCTAAGGGAATGCAGAGCCAAATACCGCCGAAATAGAAGGCGAAGAAGTTCAAAAGACGTTCCTAAGGGGATGCAGAACTTACACCAAAAAATAAGCGGTGAAGCCGAAAAATAAACGACAAAGAGATTTCAGTCATTCCTAAGGGAATGCAGAGTCCGGATGTGGCTTCGTAAGCGTGTGTATGGACATTCATTTGCACAATACATCACATCATTCATTGCATTCATACGCATTCATTAAGACATTCGTAGGATCATCATCATCATATCATAGAAGTACAGACAGTTGCTTCGGCTCTAAATGACAAGGCTTCGGCTTCGTCATCCTATACATAACAAAGCGTTATAAGGTAAACTCAAGTTTCAAGGAGAAGGTAAACGCCAGGTATGAGTTTATTACCGGCTTGAGGTGACTTCGAGCTTCGTCACCAGCTAAGCTTCGCCCACCCTTCGTCCAGATTTGTGTTATGAATCTATTTCATATGCTTCGGGCCAGGCTAGGGATATCAGTCAAGTCTGCTGGTGATAAGCTGAAGTAAGGTCTATTGACGATCTTCCCATGCATGCAACCAGTTTTCATGAAAGCAACAGCTATGCCCTGAGAAGCTAGCAGGGCACAGAAGTCGTCGTGCCTAGCTATAACTTCGTCAAGAGCATCAACTTCGCCCTCAATGTGTTCGAAGGTCCCTGGCAGATCTTCAACCAAAGGTTCAAATTTCTCAGAACTGGCTCCAACTGAGCTGAAGACCTGCTTCAGCCGTTGCACGCATTGGTTGCCGAAGTCTAAACATTTATCCTGAAGCTCCTTCAATTGTTTCTGCAAATTTGAACTCTTTTCGACTTCAGCCTCAAACTTCGCATCAAATTTCTGCTTTTCTTGTTCGAAGCTTTCTGACTTTGTGAGGAGTTCATTATTCAATATGGCAATTTTAGCTTGGGCTTCCGCCAGTAAACCCTCCATTGATTGAAGTTCAAAGTCTTTCTTCTCAAGAGCAGCTTCATGATCTCTTATTTTGCTCTCTAAGCCTTCAATTATAACCTCATGTTTTTTATCTTCAAGGTCCTGTTGCATCCTTAAAGCTTTACTTAATAGCATACTCTGTGCAAAACAACCTTCATCAGAAAACACCTTCGTCGTTAAAACAATGAAAAGCCGAAGGAAATTTTTTTACATTGAAATTAGAATAGAATAAACTACCGATGATATGCTGTCGTCGGTAGCGACTGATGTCAGCCTCAAGCTTCGGGAAACCAACACTCTTCGATAGAGTACTGATATCCTTCGCTCCAGTTCGGTCTCGGAGGCATCCTAAGCTTTTGTCGTCAATACCGCCGAAGAGCAACGCTCCTGGTTGATAGCCACATGATATAGCATAATCTCTCAGCTCCTCTTTCTCAGCCTTAGATAACTTTTGACCTAGTATGTTTTGAAAATTGAAGTCCTTTTCCTCTGAAGTATCTTCAGCGATCTCCTCCCCTTTTCCAGGCAATGTAGCTAGGGTCTCTTCGGCACCTGCAGCAGCTACTTTCGCGGCCATATTCAAAAGCATCTTATCAATATCGGAAAATGTGCTCTCTAGATTCGTGGCTTCGGCCGTATCAGCCTCGGCAGTTGTAGCTTCGGCAGGGGCAGCTTCGGTAGCTGTAGCATCTTCGGTAGCTGGTGTTTTTGATGCTGAGGCCGGCGGTGGTGTTTCTTCAATAGCTTCAATTACAGTGATAATACTCCGCCTTTTTGGCCTAGCAGACTTCTTGGCTACCGGAGACTCCTTCTTCTTCTGAAAAAGCTTCGTCAGATGCGGCCTCAGTGGACTTAGCTTGATAGGTAAGGATTTAGTCATTACCTTTAGAATTTCTTCTACGTCAGCAGCAGAAGGTGTCGAAGGAGTCTCTTCCTTAATATCAGTTGTTTTTGGCTTTGGAGCCACAGTTTTCTTCTTCTTTGGAGCAGCCACCTTCGGCTCAAGGCTGGACTTTCTTTTCTTCAGAATTTCTTCATCTTCTTTCACCATTCTAGCAGCTTGTCTGCTCAGAACGCTAACAATCCTTTTCTCTTTTGCCCTTCGGCACCCTTGTTCAATCGCTCGTAGTCAGGATATTCAAAATTCAATGCATCCATCACCCGATTCAACCTTCGCTTTGGTCGGGTGCCGAAGGCCGCAGTCATCAGCTGATCTTCTTTTTTAGTGTAATTACCCAAAATTTCGTTGCACATGGTTTCTATCATTTCTAACCATTCTTGACATGGCCCTTTGAACTGTTTCTCGAATTTGAACCGATAAGGTAGTCGCACAAGTTCATTTTTCTCCTTTGTCCCCTTTAGCTTCGGCATGTTCCATTCACTCAGCGTCGGGAACACCTTATAGGCCAGATATTCTTGGACTAGATCTCTAGTGCCGATCTGCTTGGCTACCACCTGGAATTCTGCTACAGCTTCTTGGCATGGTGACCCCGATGTCATGCGGCACAGAGGCCTAGTCAAACCAAAGCTTAGGCTCAGAGGGCTCAGTACTAGCGTCTTGAGCTTCTCCCTCTTCTTCTCATCGGCCTTCACATAAAACCACTCATTTTTTCAACCAGTTGGCCACTTGGTACGATAGCTAACCACCAGAGTCTTCATATCTTTGCGGTAAGCGAAGTTGTAACAACCAAAATTCTCATGAAGACCATCTACTCTGGCCTTCGTCTGATAATGAAGCTCATGCACTCGGCAAAAAGCTTCGGCATTAGGGTCTATCCCTTCTCTTTGGAGAGCCCAGATGAAATCGCTGAGCCTAACGATAGCGTTAGGGGTCAGCTGATGAAGATAGATTTCGTAATTTTCCAGAACTTCCCCAATCATTTCGTTCAAAGGAAACCTCAATCCCACTCTGAAGAAACTCCTGAAAACTACCACCTCATCATTTTCTGTTGTCGGAGTGGTTTCTTCCCCGCCAAAACGAATCAGCTTCTTCTTAGCTTCTCCGAAGTAGCCTAGCTTTATCATCATAGGCATATCAGCCTCAGAAACAGTAGATTTTCCAAAGTCCAAGTGACTCGGTTTGGCTGGCATGAGAATGCTATAATCTTCCTCTTCTTCATCAGCATCATCTTCTTCGTTGACAGCCTGCTCAGCTTTGGCAACAGGTGTACCTTCGTCAGTAGCCCCCCTGTCACAACCAGTCCCGATTGTTTCATCACTTCAGAGATCGGGGCAGTCTCTGTGGTTTCAGCCTCTTCTCTGTCGTGGGTCACCCTGGCAGTTGAACATACTCTGGCCATCAGGAGTTGAATTCCTTGCAGTTCTTACAAATGTTGATGATTTTTATGGTTTTGACGAAGCTCCCTCTTATGACGAAGCTAGATCAAAATGATGCCTTGCTTGAAAATGCGATGAGAAAGCTTCAGCTATGGTTAAATTTTTCAGCAGCACAACAGTGCAATGGCAATGAATGTTGTGGTAACTTCACACCTACCTGTCTGTTTATATAGTGCTGCAGGTGTGAAGGTGAATCGTCAAGTCGCCCGCACCCGCTCAACAGTCACCTGCACCCACTGAACGATGGACCATGGTGCGTGGAAGATGAATCGCCAGATCACACGTACCCGCTGCATGGTGGGGCCACCTCGCGCTCGGATTATTTTAATCGTTTCTCGGCAACAAGCTCAGGGAAGGTTTTTTTCGGACCTTCGGCATTCCAAAGCCTAGGACAATTTTTCACGGATCAAGCTCGTTACGAAAAATGATCTAGCACCGTGAAGGGGCTACTGTTGGGGGTCTGCTTCATCGCCGAAGGTCCTATAAGAAGAAACACCTTCAGAAGATCAGCACAGAAATAACGCCGAAGCTACCTTCCAGGGAACTTCGGCATAACGACATGCCTTGAGACGAAGGGTTGCACTGACTTAAAGATGAAAAGACAGATTGACCCATGATAGTTTGTGTCATGATTGTAATCGGTTATAAAGGGTATAAATGTAATTTTACACAGGCTGCGCCCTATAAATAGATGAACAGTACCCCATACTGTTCACGCTGATTGATACTCGCTCGTGCGTCACACTTGTTCTCATACCTTCTGTCAAGCCGAAGGTACAAATGTAACCTTGTGTTATTCTTATTCATTCATGATTATATAATAAGAAATATATTATAATATCACATGTTTATCCATGTTATTTCTCATATTTTGTATGCTTCATCTCTCATTAACATATACTGCGACGATGAAGGTACGTCCTTCATGACCTTCATCTGAAGATCATTATATCCTAAGGGAAATAATGCTTCGAAGGACGAAGGGCTTTAACCTTTAACATTTTGTGTTGCCTTGTTCTTAATTCATAGCATTTGAGAACAAGTCCCCAATAATCTATATCTGTTGGGTGCTTGGGTCTAGCCACTTAGGAGTTGGAGTTTTGATGGTTGGCGCCTAGTGTAGGATTGAAGAGGGGTTGATTAGGTGTTGTCGGTGGGTCAGGTTTAGGGCAGGTGCAGCATCCATGTACCCAAACCCAAAACCTGAACTTTAATCCCGGTCCAAACTAGAATCAGGTGAATTATCATCCCCAAACCCGAACCCGCTCGTTGGGGACCCAAACCCCACTAGATAACTAGAAACCCAAACATAATAAAAAACAACATCTTAGATCTCACATCTTAATTGACATAGTGAAACACATAGTACAGGCGAGCGAGCGTGCTTTCCTCCTTGGCTTAATTCTTACTCGGTGAGTGGGTCGCTAAGATCACGAGTGGCGCTTTACTACTCGGCTCAGCCTGCTCGCCATGCATTGTTGGGTTGCTCGTCTGCTTGTCAGGTGGTGCTTTGGGCACTGGGCAGTGGTGCAACGCGTGGACTGGATGGTGGCGGTGCTGAGAGAGAGTCAGAGATGAGAGACAAGAGAATCAGGGTTAGGGAATGATTGATTGTGGATTACGGTTTCTAGAGGCTGGAGTGCTCACCAGTCTCTTGGCCGACCGATTGGGGGAATAAGGATTGGGTCGACTAAATATGGGCCTAATGTTGTTCACTATAGGACTGCGAGAAACTCGTGGGTGGGGATTGAAATTTGACCAAAACCCGTAGCATTTTGGTTCCCCAAACTGGAAGACCCACAGGAAAAGAATAAAACCCGTCTTCGGACCCGAAGGATCTAAAACCCGACAGGTACCCGACACAAACCCGCTCCATTCCCAACCCTAGTGGTGAGGGCACCACCAGCGATGGCTGAAAGGCGAGAGATGAAGATAAATAGGTTATCTCAATTCCTTGTTTAGCTAGAGAATCAGATGTCAAATTTGTCGAGTTCTTTTAATTTATCCCCTTTTCAAAGTTTCAACTTTACATCCTTGATACTAGTTGTCGTGCAATTTGTGCCTAACTGCATGCCATCTTTCTAGTCTAATTCATAGAAAAGGAGAAACCTATGCCTTTTTCTGTCGCTCTACAATTGACTGTTCTTTCTCTTACCTAAATCAATGAGCAGTGGATAAATACAAAAGGGGATTGGGAGGCAATTGAAACTAAAAATCTTACTAGACCTACCCTGAGCCGTTGGGGTGCAGCCGTAGGCCACCAGCGGCCTTTGCAAAGCCGAAGATTTGTAGTCGTCGGGCGCTAGGGCCTGGCTGCCTGGGGGTTGGAGGCTAGGGCCTGGAAAAGGATTGGAGAGGAGTTGAGGGTGCCACTGGTGGCGACCAAAATGGGAGTGTCGAAGACTAGCAGGCGTACCTCGATTCCTCATGTAGCCAGCGAAGCGTATGTCAAATTTGTCAAGTTCTTTTATTTTAGCACATTGTTTTCCAAAATTTCATGTTTACATCCTTGATACTAGTTATTGTTCAATTGTGCCTGGCTACCTGCTATCCTTGTAGTCTAGTTCATAGAAAAGGGGAAAATGTGGCTTTTTCTATCGCTCTGCAGTTGACTATTGACTATTCTTTCTCTTGCCTAAATCAATCAGTAGTGGATAAATACAGAAGGGGACTAGGAGGTAATTGAAACTAAAAATCTTACCAAACCTACCATTAGTCACTGGGAGCGTAACCGCAGGTTATCGCTCGCCTTCGCAAAGCCGAAGATCTGTGGCCGTCGGGCGCTTAGGCTTGGCCGCCTGAGGGTTGGAGGCTGGGACCTAGGGCATGATTGGAGAGGGATTGAGGGCGCCACTGGTGTCGGGCGAAATGAGAGTGCCGAAGACGAACAGGAGTACCTCGATTCCTCGTGTAACCGAAGAAGTGGATGTCAAATTTGCCAACTTCTTTTAATTCAACACATTTTTTTTTCAAAATTTCATGTTTACATCTACGATACTAGTTGTTGGTCACTCGCTTTGAATTGTTATATGGAATCAAAAGCAAGGCAACACAAACTAGAAGATCAATACCTTCTCCCTTGTATTACTCTCCCTTTGAAGAGCAATACAAGGGAGAAGGTGTGACATAAGATTAAATGCATTGCAATGAGTATAGAAGGTATCGATGTTTCGAACCTAGCTCTGACAAGTAAATTTGTGTGTGTGTTCTGGGCTCTAGACGGTGGGCGCAAGATTTATACTGGTTTGGGCAGAACGTCCCTACATCCAGTCCTCGGTGGCTTGCGCTACTGACACCTTTGTTGATCAATGCTCGTATTAGGGGTTACAAGTGGACAAGAGAGAGAGGAGAGGCTCCCAAGTATCTTATGGTGGAGGAGGTCGAGCTAATTAAGGGCTATAGAGTGGAGTCCTAACTAAGTCTTGACTTGACGGCGGGGCTCCGACCTCTGGGTCCTCGTCGGTGCATCCTCCTTCCTCACGTTGGTCTATATTCTATGTGTTTGTGTGTCCATATGGGGGTCCTCTCCTCCTGGGTGTGTTCTCTCTCCCCCTCTTCGTATGGGGACCGACCTCCTTCTTTTATAGGCCAAGAAGGGGGTCGGCCAGTGGTGGCTTCCTCAAGGAGTCACAGGACAATGGCAAAACCGAGTGTTCTACCTTGGTGAAACCATGCCCACCTTTGAGCTCCGGCGTCGCCTAGTTGTCATGTTTTCTTTATAGCAGACGGCGTGGGCAACGTGGGTCCTAAGCGCCATCATTCGAGCTACACCGACCCCTAGATTTCGTAGCCTAGGGCTTGGGGCGGCTTTGTCTTGTTGTGCCCTACAAACAGTCTGTGCACTCAGGCGTAGTCCTAATAGTTCATGAGTGTGTCGCAGCCTTAGGGGTTCGTAGGTCATTAGTGCGCTGCAGCCCGAGGGACTCGTAGGCTATGAGTGGTAGACATACCGATGCCTCTCCCGTGGCTTGGCGCCAGACGTAGTTAATGCGACCGGTCACTTGTGGCGAGTCAGTCTCGGGTCAGGCGAGGGATCCACTCGAGTGGTTCCCCTTCGGTTCGCCCGCCCCCTGTCTAGTTCTGCCACGCCCGACACCGGGCTCAGTGCCGTGGGATTCGTCCAGGTGTGGGTGCTTCCAGGGAAGACGCATCTTTTCTCCTCCAGTTGACCGACGGACCCCAGTTGCTAGAGGCTTTTCCTCAGCGCGCCCACTGACCGATGGGCCCCATGGACCAGGGCTCTTATCCTCGACAGAAGGAGTGTAAAAAGATGAAGCATATGACTCATCTCCATGCCTTAGCACTTATCTTCCCATCTTTTGCGATATTGCTTGTGATTACAAGCGTACCTCCGGCGTCGAACAAAAGAATAGCTCGAAGATAATTCGAAGGTTAAGTTGTACGAAGCTTATGGCCCTAAAAATGTAAATTTATGTATAACACTATTCACCTATTTATATGGGAGGGGTACAACTTTATAGAAAATTACAATCATGCCCATAAAGTTTACAAGTGTCATTTACAAGATATACATTGGCAATATTGTCTTTTCTTCTTCTTCTTTCTCGCTGCACAAGGCTCAAGTTCCTGACGAAGATTTGCTTTGCTGTTATTTTGTGCTATATCTGAAACACGCCTTCTGCAGTTGAAGATGAGGTGATTTGAGGTAAAGTAGGCTGCCGTACTAGTTACCGTGCAATTGTGTTAGGCTGTATGCCATCCTTCACTACACCAAAATAGTGAACTTCCTAGAGCCTAAACTCTAGGAAGTTAGCCCTAAACTATATGAAGTTAGCTAAACCCTCGAAAGTAAAGCCATCCCGTCGGAAGTTTTACTCTCAAATTTTTTTTGTCGGAAGTTAGCTTAACTTTCTAGAGCCCTCTAGGAAGTTAGCTAACTTCCTACAGCCAGAGGAGCCTCTCGGAAGTTAGTAGGTTCTCGGAAGTGTTGGGACCATGCTTCGTCGCCGAAGGTCCTGCGGAAAGAAACAACTTCGGCTGAAGCTGCTCGTACGTGATGCCGAAGGTACCATTCATGAAGCTTCGATATTATAGCATATCCGAAGATGAAGGGTCGAACCGACTTAAAGATAGAATGACCTTTTAGTCCATAAGGGTCTGAGTCATTGTTGTAAACTTTTATGAGGGGCATGATTGTAATTCCTCACAGGCTGTGTCCTGTGCCTATAAATAGTGAACAGTATTCCTTTACTGTTCACGCAATCCTGTAACTGCTAACGCATTACTCTGGAATTATTGCTCTCTGTCAAGGCAAAGGTATAAATGTAATCAAACACCATGTTTTAATATCTCAGTTTATAAGATAAAATGAGCTATTCTTAATATTCTTTAACGTTTTATATTTTATTTTGCGTTATTTTACTTCTAACTACGAAGGTGACACCTTCATAGTTCATCATCTTTAACCTTCGTCCGAAGCTCATTAAATCCTCAGGGAAATAATGCTTCAGCGGACGAAGGGTTTTAATATTTAACATTTTATGTTGCCTTGTTTTCAATTCATAGCATTTGAGAACAAGTCCCCAACATTGGCGCCCACCTCCGGTGAACTCACTTCCACTTTCCTGAGACAATGGCTTCGTTCAAGAACCAAGCTGGAACTGCTTCGGCTCCAAAGCTGATTTTCCCGATAACAGGCGGTTCATGTTCAGAGTCGGCTAACAAGAAACAGAAGAAGGAGGCACAGAGAAGAGTACAACATGTAGGGGTACAAGGACCCTTCATCAAGTCAAGATGGTCTCACATTCCAATTACCTTCTCTCAAGAGGATCTTCAGCTCAAGGATTACCCACACAATGATGCTATGGTTATCTCTTGTGTGATCAAAGGATTTCTGGTCCATAATGTTTTGGTTGATACAGGCAGTGCAGCTGATATCATATTTGCTAAGGCCTTCAGACAGATGCAAGAGCCTGAAGACAAGATCCATGATGCCACACATCCCCTTTGTGGCTTCGGAGGAAGGCAGATTGTAGCACTTGGAAAAATCACAATGCCAGTAACTTTCGGATTTATCAATAACACAAGGACTGAACAAGTTGTGTTCGACATTGTTGATATGGAATACCCTTATAATGCAATCATTGGTCGCGGTACTCTCAATGCCTTCGAAGCAATTCTTCATCCAGCATATCTTTGCATGAAGATACCTTCGGACCAAGGACCTATTGCCATTCATGGAAGTCAGGAAGCTGCCAGAAGGGCCGAAGGAAACTGGACAGACTCAAAAGCAATCCATAACATAGATGAAGCTGAAGCTTGTGAGCAGTACAAGTTTAGAAGGAAGAAAGCTGCTTCGGCCGATCAGCCGAAGCCCATGCTTTTGTGTAAGGACATAGCAGAGCAGAAGGTGCTATTGGGATCCCAATTGTCTAAAGAACAGGAGAAAACCTTGATAAGGTTTCTGTTCAACAACAAAGATGTTTTTGCATGGTCAGCTAATGATCTTTGCGGAGTTAACAGGGATGTTATTGAACATTCGCTCAATGTTGACCCATCCTTTAGACCCAGAAAGCAGAGGCTTCGGAAGATGTCTGATGACAAGGCCGAAGGTGCTCGAAATGAAGTGAAAAGGCTCCTCAGTGCCGGAGTTATCAGAGAGGTAAAATACCCAGAATGGCTGGCTAACACTGTTATGGAAAAAAAGGCCAATGGTAAATGGAGAATGTGTATTGATTTTACTGATCTCAACAAGGCCTATCCGAAGGACGAGTTTCCATTGCCCAGGATAGATTCTCTAGTTGATGCAGCAGCTTCATCAGAGCTTATGAGTCTGCTGGATTGTTATTCAGGCTATCATCAAATTTGGATGAAGAAGGAGGATGAGCCAAAAACCAGCTTCATAACCCCTAGTGGAACATATTGTTACCTTCGGATGCCTGAGGGGCTCAAGAATGCTGGAGGAAGCTTCAGTAGAATGACAGCGAAGGTTCTTCATTCTCAGATAGGCAGAAATGTGCTAACTTATGTTGATGATATCATTGTAAAAAGCACGAAGCAAGATAATCACATTGCTGATCTGCAGGAGACCTTCGCTAATTTTAGACAGGCTGGTTTAAAGTTGAATCCAGAAAAATGTGTCTTCGGAGTGAAGAAAGGGAAATTTCTTGGCTGTCTAGTTTCAACAAAAGGGATTGAAGCTAATCCAAATAAAATCGAAGCTATCCTTTGAATGGAACCACCAAGTACAAAGAAGGGGGCTCAAAGATTGTTAGGAAGACTGGCATCTCTCAACAGATTTATATCTAGATCAGCAGAGAGAAATTTACCATTTTTTGAAGTGCTGAAGTCAGCCGAAGTTTTTTAATGGGGACCAGTTCAGCAGAGAGCCTTCGAAGAGCTGAAGCAATATTTGATAGACCTAACAACACTAACCCCACCAACGCCAGGGGCTCCTCTGTTGTTATATGTGGCAGCTTCGCACTCAGCGGTAAGTGCAGCACTCGTCCAGGAGAAGCTTGAAGGCCAAGTCAAAAAGCAAGCCCCAATATACTTTGTATCCGAAGTTCTTAGTTTATCAAAGAAAAATTATACAGAGTTGGAGAAGGTGTTGTATGCTGTTTTAATGGCCTCCAGGAAGCTTCGGCACTATTTTCAGGCATACAATATAGTTGTTCCTTCTTCACAACCGTTGAAGGATATTATGAGAAATAGAGAAGCTACTGGAAGGGTTGGAAAATGGGCTGCGGAGCTCAATGAATTTTGTATTGATTATGTGCATAGATCTTCTATTCAATCTCAAGCATTGGCAGACTTTATTGCTGACTGGACGCCAGGGGCTCAGGAAGAAGAAACGAATAAAGATGCTGAAGTTTGGACAGTATTTTGCGATGGATCTTGGGGAACCTTCGGAGCAGGAGCAGCTGCTGTGTTGGTTGCACCTTCCAAAGTTAAAACTTGTTATGCAACAAGACTTGATTTCAGTTGCACAAATAATATTGCTGAGTACGAAGCTTTACTTTTGGGTCTTTGGAAGTTAAAGGCGATGGGAATCAGAAGGGCGGTTCTTAAAACTGATTCCCAAGTTATTTCTGGTCATATTGATAAAAGTTATAAAGCAAGAGATCCGAAGCTTGAAAAATATTTAGACACGGTCCGAAGGATTGAGGCTTCCTTTGAAGGCTTTTCTGTTAAAAATATTCCTCGTGGAGAAAATGAATATGCTGATTTATTAGCTAAGTCAGCAACACAGGGGCTGCCCTTACCTTCAGAAGTATTTTTCGAAACAATAAAAGCACCTTCGGTTGAGCTTCTTGAAAGAGCGGTCCTCAACATATCCCCTGTTTATAGTGAAGACTGGAGAACTGAGATCATCTCTTTCCTTCAGGGTAACTTTCTTTCAGATGACGAAGCTTATAACAGGAGGATAGAGGCAAGAGCTCGACCATATGTTATAATAGAAGGGGAACTATACAAGCGTGGGGTCTGTTCTCCGTTACTCAAGTGTTTATCCAGAGCCGAAGGTATAGAATTGATGAAAGAAATACACGCAGGCCTATGTGGATCTCACATTGGATCTAGGCCTTTGCTTGGAAAAGTTTTCCGTCAAGAATTTTATTGGCCAAAGGCAACTTCGAATGCAGCGGAATTAGTCCAGAAGTGCGAAGGTTGTCAGAAATGTGCAAGAGATCAAAAACAACCTTCGTCTTTAACTCAGTTAATACAACCCACTTGGTCGTTGCAAAGGTGGGGCCTTGATTTGTTAGGACCGTTACCACCAGCACAAGGCAACTTAAGATATGTTGTAGTGGCAGTGGAATATTTTTCTAAGTGGATTGAGGCAAAGCCTTTAGCCACAATAACTTCGGTCAAAAGTTTTTCTAGCAAAATATTGTTTGTCGCTTCGGAGTGCCGAAGGCCATTACTGTGGATAATGGGACATAGTTTGATTCCGAAGCTTTCAGAGAATTTTGCGATCAAATTGGCACGAAGATCCATTTCGCATCAGTTCGACATCCGGAGTCAAATGGACTTGTTGAAAGAGCTAATGGGATCATAATGACAGGAATAATGAAGTTAATCTTCAATCAGCCCAGGGGAAAGTGGCCAGACGAATTAATCAAAGTGGTGTGGAGCCATAACACAACAGTATCAAGATCAACAGACTTTACACCATTCAAACTATTGTTTGGTGACGAAGCAATAACTCCGGAAGAAGCCAAAGCGGGATCAATAAGAATAGTAGCTTCGGCGGAAGACGAAGCTGAAGCTGATTACTCTGTGGAAAAAGATGCTATATAAGGGATCAGGCTTCAAGCTGTGGAAAACATCAACAAATACCAAGCTGAAATAATAAAATGGCATGATAGAAAGGTTAGGCTAAAGAACATTGAACCAGGACACTTGGTGCTTCGAAGAGTAGCCAACCCTGAGACAGTAGGCAAATTACAGCTGAAGTGGGAAGGACCTTTTTTGGTAGTATCTTCGTCAAGACCCGGTTCCTACAGATTGAAGGATATGGACGGCAATGACATTCCTAGATCATGGAATGCAGATGAGCTTCGGTGATATTATGTTTAGCTTGATGTAATTTTTTCTATTCTTTTTTGTGGCACCCTTTTCCTTTCCAAAGGGGAGAAAGGTTTTTAATGGGGCCACAACATGTAATTTTTCTTTTCCTTATTTCAATTCTATAAGAGTGATATCCCCCAAAAAATGTAAATGTAAATGCGAAGGAAAAAGAAAAGAAAACAGGGAGAAGCTCAAAAGTCGTTCCTAAGGGAATGCAGAGCTTACAGCGAAAAATAAACGCTGATTCCGCCGAAAGTAAAAGGCGAAGAAGCTCCTAAGGGAGGCTTACAGCGAAAAATAAATGTTGATTCCGCCGAAAGTAAAAGGCGAAGAAGCTCCTAAGGGAGGCTTACAGCGAAAAGTCAGCGCTGATACACCGAAAAGTAAACGGTGAAGCCGAAAAGTAAACGACAAAAAGATTTGAATCATTCCCAAGGGGATGAAGGGCTATGATTATGGTTTTGAATATATATTCCGATATTCATTTGCACGATACATTACATCATGTCATTTGCATTCATAAACATTCATTTAGACATATATAGAATCATCATCATCATACCACACAAAAAAGACAGATGCTTCGGCTATGAGAAAAAAGCTTTTAAGAAAGAGGAAATTTTCATGCTTCGTTGTGTACGAAAAGAAGGGAAGGTGTTTTTCGCCTTCGGCTCAAAAGTGAAGTTTCGTTCACAGCAAAGCAGATTGTACACAGATAAAGGAGACAAGATATATTATAAGTATGTACAAATTTACATAAGTTTTTTCTAAAGTTATATTACAAAAATTTCTCCAGAATTTTTTGCAGGAAAGTCTTTTATAGCAACTATTAAGCTTCAGCCCGTCATTCTTCAGCTTTGTCATCCTGCACATATTAAAAAGCAAAATAAGGAAGGTGCAAATTTCAAGGAGAAGGTAAAAGTAACAAATATAAGTTTCCCACCGGCTTAAGGTGGCTCCGAGCTTCGTCACCAGCCATTTTTCGCCCGCCATTTACCCAAATCTGGGTCATAAATCTGTTTCCAATGCTTCGGGCTAGGCTCGGGATGTCAACCAAATCTGCTGGTGACAAGCTGAAGTTGGGCCTATTTACAATTTTTCCGTGCGTACAGCCAGCCTTCAGGAAAGCGGTAGCTGTGCCTCGAGAAGCTAGCAGGGCACAGAAGTCAGCATGCCCAGCAATAACTTCGTCAAGTGCATCAACCTCGCCTTCAATATATTCCAAGGTGCTGGGCAGGTTTTTAGCTGAAGGTGTAAATTTATCAGAGCTGGCTCCGATAGAGTGAAACACATGAGAGCACCTAGAGGGGGGGTGAATAGGTGATCCTGTGAAACTTAAACTTATAGCCACAAATACTTGTTAAGTGTTAGCACAATAAACGCCAAGTGGCTAGAGAGAAGGTCTTGCACAATACGATAATCACAAAGAATTCAACACAGAGAAGACACAATGATTTATCCCGTGGTTCGGCCAAGTACAAAACTTGCCTACTCCACGTTGTGGCGTCCCAACGGACTAGAGTTGCACTCAACTCCTCTCAAGTGATCCAATGATCAACTTGAATACCACAGTGTTATGCTTTTCTTTTCTTATCCCGTTCGCGAGGAATCTCCACAACTTGGAGCCTCTCGCCCTTACACTTTTGATGTTCACAAAGAATCACGGAGTAAGGAAGGGATTAGCAACTCACACACGACACAAAGATCACAGCGAATACGCACACACAAGACCCAGACTTGAGCTCAAGGAACTAGCACACTAGAACGGAGCTCAAATCACTAGAATGTCGAACAAGTGTGCAAGATTGATGTGTGAGTGATCAAGAGTGCTAAAGGAATGCTTGGTTTCCTCCTCCATGCGCCTAGGGGTCCCTTTTATAGCCCCAAGGCAGCTAGGAGCCGTTGAGAGCAAATCTGGAAGGCCCTTCTTGCCTTCTGTCGTCGGGTGCACCGGACAGTCCGGTGCACACCGGACACTGTCCGGTGCCCGATTTCCTTCCTTAAACAGCGCAGCCGACCGTTGCAGATCTGGGAGCCGTTGGCGCACCGGACATGTCCGGTGCACACCGGACAGTCCGGTGCCCCCTTCCGACCGTTGGCCAGGCCACATGTCGCGCGCAGATTCCGCGGCCGACCGTTGGCTCACCGGACAGTCCGGTGCACACCGGACAGTCCGGTGAATTATAGCCGTACGCCGTCGGCGAATTCCCGAGAGCGGCCACTTCGCGTCGTGTCAGCCTGGCGCACCGGACACTGTCCGGTGCACCACCGGACAGTCCGGTGTGCCAGACCGAGCTGAGTCTTGGCTGTACACAGCCAAGTCTTTGCACCTTTCTTCTTTTCTTTTTCTTTCTGTTTCTAGCACTTAGACAAGTACATTAGTACACAAAACTAATGTACTAAGGCTTAGAAACATACCTTTGCTCTTGATTTGCACTTTGTTCATCCATGGGCATAGATTCACATTTAAGCACTTGTGTTGGCACTCAATCACCAAAATACTTTAGAAATGGCCCAAAGGCACATTTCCCTTTCAATCTCCCCCTTTTTGGTGATTTATGCCAACACAACATAAAGCAACTAGAACAAGTGCAATATCACTTCAAATAAAACTCAAATTTATTTTGATTCTATTTTGGCATATATGGATCATCCTTTGCCACCACTTGGTTTGTTTTCGCAAATCAAACACAAAGTCCTATCTCTAAGTCAAATCCACTTGTAGAGACATAAAGAGAGGTTTTCCAAAGACAATTGATTCAAGATTCCAAAAACTCCCCCTTTTTCCCATAATCAACACTTCTCCCCACAAGAGACCAACTTTTGACAAAAGAGACAACGCAAAGAGACAATGCAAGAGTTTTGCCAAACCAAAAGCTCTATCCTACTGTTTTCAAAGTTTCTCAAGTGGTAGCTGATCCATTTATTGCTTTGGCCTTTATTTTCTCCCCCTTTGGCATCAAGCACCAAAACGGGATCAATCTTGGCCCTATAACCCCATTGCCTCACCAAAGTCTTCAATTAAGATCAAATGGCAATAAGAGTTTATGAGATGAACTTGGAATAAGTTACCCTCTCATCGGAGTGCAGTGGAAGTCTTGCATGGTCCAAGTCCACCTTTTCCCTTTCAATCCTCCTTCGAGACTAAATCATCAAACTCAAGCACATGGTTAGTCTCAAAGGGTCAAGTTGTAACACATCTCCCCCTAAACATGTGCATCACTTTGCAACGGACTTGTGAGGTCCAGGGAGTGTTTGTACAGCTTGAGCACCATAATAAGCAACAAAATGCAAAAAGGAACATGATCAAAAGCATAAATACATGTATGCTACAATTCAATCCAAGTTCCGCGAATCTAAGACATTTAGCTCACTACGCAACCTGCAAAAGGTCTTCTCATCTAGAGGCTTGGTAAAGATATCGGCTAGCTGGTTCTCGGTGCTAACATGAAACACTTCGATATCTCCCTTTTGCTGGTGGTCTCTCAGAAAGTGATGCCGGATGTCAATGTGCTTTGTGCGGCTGTGTTCAACAGGATTTTCCGCCATGCGGATAGCACTCTCATTATCACATAGGAGTGGGACTTTGATCAGATTGTAGCCAAAGTCCCTGAGGGTTTGCCTCATCCAAAGTAGTTGCGCGCAACACTGTCCTGCGGCAACATACTCGGCCTCAGCGGTGGATAGGGCAACGGAAGTTTGTTTCTTAGAGTTCCACGACACCAGGGACCTTCCTAAGAATTGGCACGTCCCCGATGTACTCTTCCTATCGACCTTACATCCAGCATAGTCGGAATCTGAGTATCCAACCAAGTCAAAGGTAGACCCCTTTGGATACCAGAGCCTGAAGCAAGGCGTAGCAACCAAATATCTAAGAATTCGCTTCACCGCCACTAAGTGACACTCCTTAGGATCGGATTGAAATCTAGCACACATGCATACGCTAAGCATAATATCCGGTCTACTAGCACATAAATAAAGTAAAGACCCTATCATGGACCGGTATGCTTTTTGATCAACGGACTTACCACCTTTGTTGAGGTCGGTGTGTCCATCGGTTCCCATCGGCGTCTTTGCGGGCTTGGCGTCCTTCATCCCAAACCTCTTTAGCAAATCTTGTGTGTACTTCGTTTGGGAGATGAAGGTGCCGTCCTTGAGTTGCTTCACTTGGAACCCAAGGAAGTAGTTCAACTCGCCCATCATCGACATCTCGAATTTCTGCGTCATCACTCTGCTAAACTCTTCACAAGACTTTTGGTTAGTAGAACCAAATATTATGTCATCGACATAAATTTGGCACACAAACAAATCACCATCATATGTCTTAGTAAAAAGAGTTGGATCGGCTTTCCCAACCGTGAAAGCATTAGCAATTAAAAAGTCTCTAAGGCATTCATACCATGCTCTTGGGGCTTGCTTAAGTCCATAGAGCGCCTTAGAGAGCTTACACACGTGGTCGGGGTACCGTTCATCCTCGAAGCCAGGGGGTTGCTCCACGTACACCTCCTCCTTGATCGGCCCGTTGAGGAAGGCGCTCTTCACATCCATTTGGTACAACCTGAAAGAATGGTGAGCGGCATATGCTAGCAAGATGCGAATTGACTCTAGCCTAGCCACAGGAGCAAAAGTCTCCTCAAAGTCCAAACCTGCGACTTGGGCATAACCTTTTGCCACAAGTCGAGCCTTGTTCCTCGTCACCACCCCGTGCTCGTCCTGTTTGTTGCGGAACACCCACTTGGTTCCCACAACATTTAGCTTGGGACGAGGCACCAGTGTCCAAACTTCATTGCGCTTGAAGTTGTTGAGTTCCTACTGCATGGCCAATACCCAATCCGGATCTAGCAAGGCCTCCTCTACCCTGAAAGGCTCAATAGAAGAGACAAAGGAGTAATGCTCACAAAAATTAACTAATCGAGATCGAGTAGTTACTCCCTTGCTAATGTCACCCAAAATTTGGTCAACTGGATGATCCCTTTGAATCACCGCTCGAACTTGGGTTGGAGGTGCCGGTTGCGCTTCTTCCTCCATCACGTGATCATCTTGTGCTCCCCCTTGATCACACGCCTCCTTTTGATGAACCTGTTCATCGTCTTGAGGTGGGGGATGCACCGTTGTTGAGGAAGAAGGTTGATCTCGTTCATCTTGTTCCTGTGGCCGCACTTCTCCAATCACTATGGTTCGTATAGCGGCCGTCGGAACATCTTCTTCATCTACATCATCACAATCAACAACTTGCTCTCTTGGAGAGCCATTAGTCTCATCAAATACAACGTCGCTAGAGACTTCAACCAAACCCGATGATTTGTTGAAGACTCTATACGCCTTTGTATTTGAGTCATAACCTAACAAAAACCCTTCTACAGCTTTGGGAGCAAATTTAGAATTTCTACCCTTCTTCACTAGAATGTAGCACCTGCTCCCAAATACACGAAAGTAAGATACATTGGGTTTGTTACCGGTTAGTAGCTCATACGAAGTCTTCTTGAGGAGGCGATGAAGGTAGACCCTGTTGATGGCGTGGCAAGCCGTGTTCACGGCTTCCGACCAAAAACGCTCGGGGGTCTTGAATTCTCCAAGCATCGTCCTCGCCATATCGATTAGCGTCCTGTTCTTCCTCTCTACCACACCATTTTGCTGTGGTGTGTAGGGAGCGGAGAACTCGTGCTTGATCCCTTCCTCCTCAAGGAACTCCTCCACTTGAAAGTTCTTGAACTCAGACCCGTTGTCGCTCCTTATCTTCTTCACTTTGAGCTCAAACTCATTTTGAGCTCTCCTGAGGAAGCGCTTGAGGGTCCCTTGGGTTTCAGACTTATCCTGCAAAAAGAACACCCAAGTGAAGCGGGAAAAGTCATCAACAATAACTAGACCATACTTACTTCCTCCTATACTCAGATAGGCGACGGGTCCGAAGAGGTCCATATGCAGCAGCTCCAGAGGTCTTGAAGTGGTCATCACATTCTTGCTGTGATGTGCTCCTCCCACTTGTTTGCCTGCTTGACAAGCTGCACAAGGTCTATCTTTTTCGAATTGCACGTTAGTCAAACCTATCACGTGTTCTCCCTTTAGAAGCTTGTGAAGGTTCTTCATCCCCACATGTGCTAAGCGGTGATGCCACAGCCAGCCCATGCTAGTCTTAGCTATTAAGCATGCATCTAGACCGGCCTCCTCTTTTGCAAAATCAACTAAGTAAAGTTTGCCGTCTAATACACCCTTAAAAGCTAGTGAACCATCACTTCTTCTAAAGACAGACACATCTACATTTGTAAAAAGACAGTTATATCCCATATTGCATAGTTGACTAACGGATAGCAAATTGTAACCAAGAGACTCAACTAAAAACACATTAGAGATGGAGTGCTCATTAGAAATTGCAATTTTACCTAACCCTTTTACCTTGCCTTGATTCCCATCACCGAATATAATTGAATCTTGGGAATCCTTATTCTTGACGTAGGAGGTGAACATCTTCTTCTCCCCCGTCATATGGTTTGTGCATCCGCTGTCAATAATCCAGCTTGAACCCCCGGATGCATAAACCTGCAAGGCAAATTTAGGCTTGGGACTTAGGTACCCAACTCTTGTTGGGTCCTACAAGGTTAGTCACAATTGTCTTAGGGACCCAAATGCAAGTTTTATCACCCTTGCATTTTGCCCCTAATTTCCTAGCAATCACCTTTCCATCCTTTCTACAAATTGTAAAGGAAGCATTCAAAGCATGATATATTGTAGAAGGTTCATTCATTACTTTCCTAGGAACATTAACGACATTTTTCCTAGGCATATTATGAACAGCATTTCTCCTACCAACTTTTCTATCATGCACATAAGAAGAGCTAGAAGCAAACATGGCATGAGAATCAAAGTCATTATATGCATTACAACTCCTATAAGCATTTCTAGGTTGTCTTCTATCATAGTACATAAAGGCATGGTTCTTTTGCACACTACTAGCCATAGGGGCCTTCCCTTTCTCCTTGGCGGAGATGGGAGCCTTATGGCTTGTCAAGTTCTTGGCTTCCCTTTTGTAGCCAAGTCCATCCTTAATTGAGGGATGTCTACCAATCGTATAGGCATCCCTTGCAAATTTTAATTTATCAAATTCGCTTTTGCTAGTCTTAAGTTGGGCATTAAGACTAGCCACTTCATCATTCAATTTAGAAATTGAAGCTAGGTGTTCACTACAAGCATCAATGTCAATATCTTTACACCTATTACAAGTTTCAACAATTTCTACACAAGAATTAGATTTACTTGCTACTTCTAGTTTAGCATTTAAATCATCATTTATGCTTTTTAAACTAGAAATTGAATCATGACATGTAGACAACTCACAAGAAAGCATTTCATTTCTTTTAATCTCTAAAGCAAGTGATTTTTGTGCTTCTACAAACTTATCATGTTCTTCATATAAAAGGTCCTCTTGCTTTTCTAATAGCCTATTCTTATCATTCAAGGCATCAATGAGTTCATTTATCTTATCTATCTTAGATCTATCTAAGCCTTTGAATAAGCAAGAATAGTCTATGTCATCATCATCACTGGACTCATCATCACTAGAAGAAGCATAAGTGGAGTCTCGAGTACTCACCTTCTTCTCCCTTGCCATAAGGCATGTGTGATGCTCGTTGGGGAAGAGGGATGACTTGTTGAAAGCGGTGGCGGCTAGTCCTTCATTGTCGGAGTCTGAAGAGGAGCAATCCGAGTCCCACTCCTTGCCTAGATGCGCCTCGCCCTTTGCCTTCTTATAGTTCTTCTTCTTCTCCCTCTTGTTCCCTTGTTCCTGATCACTATCATTGTCGGGACAGTTAGCAATAAAATGACCAAGCTTACCACATTTGAAGCATGAGCGCTTCCCCTTTGTCTTGGTCTTGCTTGGCTGCCCCTTGCGACCTTTTAGCGCCATCTTGAATCTCTTGATGATGAGAGCCATCTCTTCATCATTAAGTCCGGCCGCCTCAATTTGTGCCACCTTGCTAGGTAGCATCTCCTTGCTTCTTGTTGCCTTGAAAGCAAGAGGTTGAGGCTCATTGATTGGACCGTTTAGGGCGTCGTCGACATATCTCGCCTCCTTGATCATCATCCGCCCGCTTACGAATTTTCCGAGTACCTCCTCGGGCGTCATCGTCGTGTACCTGGGATTCTCACGAATATTGTTTACGAGATGAGGATCAAGAACGGTAAAGGATCTTAGCATTAGGCGGACGACGTCGTGGTCCGTCCATCGCGTGCTTCCATAGCTCCTTATTTTGTTGATAAGGGTCTTGAGCCGGTTGTAAGTTTGGGTTGGCTCCTCTCCCCTTATCATTGCGAATCGTCCAAGCTCGCCCTCTACCAACTCCATTTTAGTGAGCATGGTGATGTCGTTCCCCTCGTGAGAGATCTTGAGGGTGTCCCATATCTGCTTGGCATTGTCCAAGCCGCTCACCTTATTATATTCTTCCCTGCACAAAGATGCTAATAGAACAGTAGTAGCTTGTGCATTTCTATGGATTTGTTCATTTATAAGCATAGGGCTATCCGAGCTATCAAATTTCATTCCATTTTCTACAATCTCCCATATGCTTGGATGGAGAGAGAATAAGTGACTACGCATTTTGTGACTCCAAAATCCGTAGTCCTCCCCATCGAAGTGTGGAGGTTTGCCAAGAGGAATGGAAAGCAAATGCGAATTCGAACTATGTGGAATACGAGAATAATCAAATGAAAAGTTCGAATTGACCGTCTTCCTGTAGTCGTTGTCGTCGTCCTTTTGGGAAGAAGTAGACTCATCGCTGTCGTAGTAGACGATCTCCTTGATGCGTCTTGTCTTCTTCTTCTTCCCATCTTTGCGCTTGTGGCCCGAGCCCGAGTCAGTAGGCTTGTCATCCTTTGGCTCGTTGACGAAGGACTCCTTCTCCTTGTCGTTGATCACGATTCCCTTCCCCTTAGGATCCATCTCTTTGGGCGGTTAGTCCCTTTCTTGAAGAGAACGGCTCTGATACCAATTGAGAGCACCTAGAGGGGGGGGTGAATAGGTGATCCTGTGAAACTTAAACTTATAGCCACAAATACTTGTTAAGTGTTAGCACAATAAACGCCAAGTGGCTAGAGAGAAGGTCTTGCACAATACGATAATCACAAAGAATTCAACACAGAGAAGACACAATGATTTATCCCGTGGTTCGGCCAAGTACAAAACTTGCCTACTCCACGTTGTGGCGTCCCAACGGACTAGAGTTGCACTCAACTCCTCTCAAGTGATCCAATGATCAACTTGAATACCACAGTGTTATGCTTTTCTTTTCTTATCCCGTTCGCGAGGAATCTCCACAACTTGGAGCCTCTCGCCCTTACACTTTTGATGTTCACAAAGAATCACGGAGTAAGGAAGGGATTAGCAACTCACACACGACACAAAGATCACAACGAATACGCACACACAAGACCCAGACTTGAGCTCAAGGAACTAGCACACTAGAACGGAGCTCAAATCACTAGAATGTCGAACAAGTGTGCAAGATTGATGTGTGAGTGATCAAGAGTGCTCAAGGAATTCTTGGTTTCCTCCTCCATGCGCCTAGGGGTCCCTTTTATAGCCCCAAGGCAGCTAGGAGCCGTTGAGAGCAAATCTGGAAGGCCCTTCTTGCCTTCTGTCGTCGGGTGCACCGGACAGTCCGGTGCACACCGGACACTGTCCGGTGCCCGATTTCCTTCCTTAAACAGCGCAGCCGACCGTTGCAGATCTGGGAGCCGTTGGCGCACCGGACATGTCCGGTGCACACCGGACAGTCCGGTGCCCCCTTCCGACCGTTGGCCAGGCCACGTGTCGCGTGCAGATTCCGCGGCCGACCGTTGGCTCGGCCGACCGTTGGCTCACCGGACAGTCCGGTGCACACCGGACAGTCCGGTGAATTATAGCCGTACGCCGTCGGCGAATTCCCGAGAGCGGCACCTTCGCGCCGTGTCAGCCTGGCGCACCGGACACTGTCCGGTGCACCACCGGACAGTCCGGTGTGCCAGACCAAGCTGAGTCTTGGCTATACACAGCCAAGTCTTTGCACCTTTCTTCTTTTCTTTTTCTTTCTGTTTCTAGCACTTAGACAAGTACATTAGTACACAAAACTAATGTACTAAGGCTTAGAAACATACCTTTGCTCTTGATTTGCACTTTGTTCATCCATGGGCATAGATTCACATTTAAGCACTTGTGTTGGCACTCAATCACCAAAATACTTTAGAAATGGCCCAAAGGCACATTTCCCTTTCAACACATCCTTCAGCCGTTGCACGCATCGGCTGCCGAAATTTAGGCATTTCTCCTGAAGCTCCTTTAATGACTTTTGCAAATTTGAATTCTTTTCGATCTCAGTCTTGAGACTTGTTTCGAGGTTGTTCTTTTCCTGCTCAGATTTTTCTGACTTTTTGAGTAATTCATTGTTTAACCTGTCATTTTCGGCCTGGACCTCGGCCAGTGAGCCTTCCATAGAATGAATAACGAAGTCTTTCTTTTCTAAGGCAGCTTCGTGTTCTTTAGCTATGATTTCAAGGTCTTGAATGACGAAGTCCTTCTTCTTCAGAGCAGCTTCGTAATTTTCAACTTTGTCTTCTAAATCTTTGATGATAGCTTTGTTTTTCTCCTCTTCAAGATCTTGTTGCATTTTTAGCACTTTACTTAGTAGTATACTCTGCCAAAACAACCTTCGCCAGAAAACGACCTAAAAATAATAATAATACTACAATAATAATAATATTTTTTACCTTAAAATTAGCATAGAGCAAGCTACCGGCGATATGTTGTCGCTGGTACCTGCAAAGGTCCGCTTCTATCTTCGGCAGGCCAACGCTTTTGGAGAAGGTCCTAACAACTTTGGCCTCGGTGCGATTCCGAAGGCATCTTAGCTTCCCTTCGTTGACCCCACCAAATAGCAGAGACCCTAGTTTATATCCCAGGATATGGCATATTTCTTCAGCTCTTCTTTTTCAGCGCCTGTTAACTCTTGTCCAAGTAAATCTTGAAAGTTAAAATTTCCTTCCTCCAAAATGTCTTCAACCTGCTCTTTTCCTTTTTCAGTAGCCGTGTTCACCGCAGCCACAGCAGCTTCTTCTTCAGCCATTTTCAGAAGTATATTGTCAATAACATCAAGTGTGGTTTCCATGTTAGAATCTTCGGTGGTCCCGGCTTCGGCTCCGGTGGCTTCGGCTCCGGTAGCTTCGGCTCCGGCGGTTTCAGCTTCAGTGGTTTCGGCTCCGGTAGCTTCGGCTGCGGCGGCTTCGGCTCCGGTGGTCTCGGCAATGACAATTTTTGACACCGATATCGGTAGCGGTGTCTGATGAATCACATCTGCCACTTGGATAATTCTTCGTTTTTTCGGCTTTGCAGGACTTTCTGCTGCTGAAGCTTTTTTGTCCTTCTGAAAAAACTTCGTCAGTTCTGGCGCCGGTGGACTTAGCTTGACAGGCAAAGGTTTAGTCATTACCTTCAGAATCTCTTCTACTTCGGCAGCAGAAGGTGTCGCAAGAGCTTCCTCCTCTCGGACCAATGTCTTTGGTTCTGGAGATGCAGGTTTTGGAGATACAACTTTTCTTTTTCTTGGAGCAGCAACCTTCGGCTCTGGGCTCAGTTTTTTGGAAATTTCTTGCTCCTTTTTGGCCAATTTGGTGCTTTCCTTGTCAAGGGCGCTGTCAATTCTTTTTCTCTTCGGGCCTTCGGCGTCTCCGCCTAGTTGCTCATAATCAGGATACTCAAAATTCAAGGCATCTAGCACCCGATTTAATCTTCGTTTGGGGCGACTACCGAAGGCTGCTGTCATCAACTGATCTTCCTTCTTAGAATAATTTCCGAGGATATCGTTGCACATAATCTCGATTGTGTCCAACCACTCCTGGCAGGGTTTTTTAAAGTGTTTCTTAAACTTGTAATAATAAGGCAATCGAATAAGTTCTCCCTTTTTCTTTTCTCCCTCCAGCTTCGGCATCTCCCAATCCCTCATTGTTGGGAACACTTTAAAAGCCAGAAATTCCTGCACCAAGTCTCTAGTGCCAATGTGATCTGAAATCATGCGAAATTCAGCCATAGCAATTTGGCTCGAGCTCCCCCTTATCATGTTGCATCGGGGCCTCGTTTCTCCGAAGGTTAGCTCTAGTGGACTCTGGACCAATTTATCTTCATCTTTATCAACTTTAACATAAAACCACTCATATTTCCATCTGGCTGGCCATTTGCTTCGGTAGCTTATCACTGGAAACTTCGTAGTCTTGCGGTAAGCAAAGTTGTAACATCCAAAATTCTCATGAAGACCATCTCCTCTGGCTTTAGTCTGGTAGTGTAGTTCATGGACTCGGCAGAAACCTTCGCCGAACGGTTCCACTCCTTGACTACGAAGGGCCCAAATATAAACACTTAATCTAACAATGGCATTAGGGGTCAGCTGATGAAGGTAAACCCCAAATTTCTTCAAAACATCAGCAATCATCCCGTTCAAAGGAAATCTTAATCCTGCTTTAAAGAAGCTTTTGAACACTACTATCTCATTCTTTTTCGGCTTCGGAGTAGTCTCCTCTCCGCCAAAACGAACCAGCTCCTTTTTTGCTTCGCTGAAGTAGCCCAGCTTCACCATTTTTGGAAGGTCAGCCTCAGAGATGGTGGACTTTCCAAAGTCCAAATGACTAGGTTTAGTTGGTACCCCGCAGCTGAACTCATCCTCAGAATCAACTTCTTCAACATCAGCTTGTGTTGCTTCGGCAGCAGGTACGGTGTGTCCTCTGCTGTAACTAGCTCGGAGCGCCTCATCGCTTCAGAAATCGGAACAGTTTCAGCAGCTTCGGCCTCATCTCCATCACGCTCAACTCTAGAAGTAGAGCGCACTCTGGCCATTTGATTTTGAATTTCTTAAAAATTCCTTGGAAATTAATAACTTTTTTCCCGAAGCTCTTCTTCTGACGAAGCAGAGACTAAACTGGAGCTTCGTTTGAATGCGAAAGTCAAGCTTCGGCTATGGTTAAATTTTTGGCAGCAAAACAGTGCAATAGCAATGAATGCTGTGGTAACTTCACACCTACCTGTCTGTTTATATAGTGCTGCAGGTAAGAAGGTGAATCGTCAGGATTTTTACACCGGGAAAACAGTCGCTCGCACCCACTGCACGGTGGGCCGCAAAAACCAAAAAGTGAACCTGCATAGTGGGACCATTCCGTGCTCGGAAACTGTATCGTTTCTCGACAACGAGCTCAGTGAAGGTGTTTTTCGGACCTTCGGCTTCCTGAAGCCTAAGAGACTTTTTTCACGGATCAAGCTCGTTACGAAAAACGATCTAGCACCGCGAAGGGGCTACTGTTGGGATCATGCTTCGTCGCGGAAGGTCCTGCAGAAAGAAACAGCTTCGGCTGAAGCTGCTCGTACGTGATGCCGAAGGTACCATTCATGAAGCTTCAGTATTATAGCATATCCGAAGATGAAGGGTCGAACCGACTTAAAGATAGAATGACCTTTTAGTCCATAAGGGTCTGAGTCATTGTTGTAAACTTTTATGAGGGGCATGATTGTAATTCCTCACAGGCTGTGTCCTGTGCCTATAAATAGTGAACAGTATTCCTTTACTGTTCACGCAATCCTGTAACTGCTAACGCATTACTCTGGAATTGTTGGGGACTTGTTCTCAAATGCTATGAATTAAGAACAAGACAACATAATGTGTTAAATGTCAATGTCCTTCGTCCATGAAACATTATTCCCTTGAGGATAATGGGCCTTGGACGAAGGCTAATAAGAGCATAATTACGAAGTTTAAGTCTTCGTAATAAAATTTCAGTAAAAATTATAAGATAACATAAAAAGGTATAAAGGGGATAAATACATCATAGACAAATTACATTGTATCTATTTAATGTATTGAATCATTGAATACATTAATACCTTTGCCTTGGCAAAAGGTTGGATTCCAGAAGATGCGATTGCAATAACTCGAATGCGTGAACAGTAATGGAATACTGTTCACTATTTATAGGCACAGGACGCAGCCTGTGAGGAATTACAAGTAAGCCCCTTATAAAAACTTACAACATTGACTCAGACCTTTATGGACTAAAAGGTCATTCTATCTTTAAGTCGGTTTGCAATACCGAAGCTTCACAAAGAGGAACCTTCGGCCATTTTATACAAACAGCTTCCGTCGAAGACTGCTTCTCCCTGCAAGACCTTCGGCGACGAAGCATAGGCCCAACAGTAGCCCCTTTCGCGGTGCTAGATCGTTTTTCGTAACGAGCTTGATCCGTGAAAAAATCTCTTAAGCTTCGGAGCGTCGAAGGTCTAAAAAACACCTTCCCTGAGCTCGTTGTCGAGAAACGATTCAATCTCCCAGCGCGTAGCGGCCCCTCCTTGCAGAGTTACTGTTCGGTCTCTGCGGTCCACCACGCAGCGAGTGCGAGCGGGTGTCCGCCTGGTGTAAAAATTCTGGCGCTTTGCCTTCTTACCTGCAGCACTATATAAACAGACGAGTAGGTGTGAAGTTACCACAGCATTCATTGCTATTTGCACTGTTTTGCTGCCAAAATTTTTAACCGTCGCCGAAGCTTGTATGTCGGAATCGAACGAAACTCCAGTTTGAAGCCTGCTTCGTCAGAAAAAACTTCGGAAGAAGAAAGTGTTAAATTTCCACATATTCATAATTAAATGGCCAGAGTGCGCTCTACTGCCAGGGTTGAGCGTGAGGGAGGCGAAACTGAAGCTTCGGAGACTGTTACCATCTCCGAAGCCATGCAACGATCCGGGCTGGTAGTTTCTGAAGAGATCCCTAGTGGAGATGCAGAACAAGCACAACAAGCACCTCCCGGAGTAGAAGAAGAAGTTATTGAGGAAACTGATTCCGAAGACGATTATCGTATTGCCATGCCAAGTAAGCCCAGCCACTTGGACTTTGGAAAATCCACCGTTTCGAAGGCTGATCTCTCCAAAATGGTAAAGTCAAGCTTTTTCAATGAAGATCAGAAGAAGCTATTACGCTTCGGGGGAGAAGAGACTACCCCGAAGCCGGAAAAGGATGAAATTGTTATTTTTAAGAGCTTTTTAAAGGCTGGATTAAGATTCCCCCTTCATGGGATTATTGCAGAGGTGCTGAAGAGGTTCGGTATCTATTTTCACCAGCTGACCCCTAACGCTATCGTTAGGCTCAGTGTTTATATCTGGGCACTCCGAAGCCAAGCAGTGGAGCCATTTGCGGACAGCTTTTGCCGGGTTCACGAGCTGCATTATCATACGAAGGCTAGAAAGGATGGATTGCATGACAATTTTGGTTGCTACAATTTTGCTTATCGGAAAACTACGAAGTTTCCTGTAATCAGCTATCGGAGTAAATGGGCAGCAGGGTGGAAGTCTGAGTGGTTCTATGTCAAGGTTAATGATGACAAGGAGAAGCTCGTGCAAAGTCCACTCGAACTAATCTTCGGAGAAACCCGACCTCTCTGCAACATGTCAGTAGACGGTCCCACACAACAAGCAATGAATGAATTCAGAATTGTTGCAGATCATATTAGTACAAGAGACCTGGTTCAGGAGTTCTTGGCTTTCCAAGTTTTTCCTAGCTTAAAAGAATGGGAAATGCCGAAGCTGAAGGGGAAAAAAAAGAAGGTGAACTTGTGCGTTTGCCTTACTATTACAAATTTAAGAAATACTTTAAAACACCTTGCCAAGAGTGGCTGGAAACAATTGAAGCAATGTGCAACGAAATACTTGGGAACTATTCTAAAAAAGAAGATCAATTGATGACCGCGGCCTTCGGCACCCGTCCGAAGCGAAGACTAAACCGAGTGCTGGACGCCCTGGGTTTCGAATACCCTGATTACGAAAATCTGAACAAAGGTGCCGGAGGCCAAAAAAGGAAAAGGATAACTGAAGCCTTAAATGAAGGTGAAAAAGAACCATTAAAGAAGAAAATTCCGAAGAAGGGGAAAACTTCTTCTCCGAAGCAACAAATATCCGAGGCAGAAGAAACCCCCGCATCACCTTCTGCTGCTGTCGTTGAGGAAATTCTGAAGGTAATGACTGAATCCTTACCTGCGAAGCTAAGTCCACCGGGCCCTCAACTGACAAAGTTTTTTCAGAAGGACAAGGAGCCCGAAAAATCGAAGAAAACAATCAAGGCAAAGAAACAAAGAATTATCATTGTAACAGAGGTAATTGACAAGACGCCGCCAAGAGCTTCAGCCCAGAAAACACAAGCGGCTGCAGAGGGGACAGATATTGAAATTGCACCTTCGGAGGCCGTAGCTGCCGAAGCTGCCTCAGCTGAAGAATTGAATCTGGAGAGCACAATTGAACATATTGACCAAATACTGCTAGACATGGCTGCAGAAGAAGCTACCACCGCCGCCGAAGAGGCCGTGACCGCAGCGTCGGGGAAAGGAAAAGAAATTGCTGATGAAGCTTCAGAAAACGAAGCCTTCATGTTCCAGAATTTAGTTGGAGAACAACTATCAAAAGCTGAAATAGAAGAGCTTAGAGAGTATGCCAAATCCTGTGGATACAAACCTGGGGCACTCCTCTTCGGAGGCGTTGATGATGAAAAAATAGATTGCATTCGAGATCAAACAGGAGCCAAAGTTATCAGTACTCTGTCCAAGAGTATCGGATTCCCGAAGCTAGAAACAGACATCAGCCGCTACCGACGACAACATGTCGTTGGTAGTTTATTTTATTCCAACTTCAAGGTGAACTACTTGTCCCTTAACTGTTATTGTTTCTAATAATACAACATATCTGACGAAGGTTGTTTTCGTGCAGAGTATGCTGTTGAGCAAAGCCTTGCAAATGCAACAAGATTTTGAAGATAAAAAGCATGAAGTTATAATTGAAAATTTGGAAAGCAAAATAAAGGAACAATCAGATGCTTTCGAGAAAAAGAACTTTGAGCTCCAGGCAACCGAAGGTTTATTGGCGGAAGCTGAAGCAAAAATAACAGAACTGAACACGAAGCTTCTCCGCCAGTCTGAGCAGTTCGAACGAGAAAAACAAGATCTTAATGCAAAACTTGAAGCCGAAGCTCAACAAAATTCAGATTTGAGAAAACTACTGACAAGTCTTCAAGAAAAATGCTTGGAATTTAGCAACAAGTGCATTCAACGATTAAGAAAGATTTTTTACTCAGTTGGAGCCAGCAGTGAAAAATTCACCCCCTCAGCTGAAGATCTACCGAAGACCTTCGAACATATTGAGGGGGAGATTGACGAGCTCGACGAAGTCATAGCTGGGCATGGTGACTTCTGTGCCTGGGTGGCTTCTCGAGGGACTGCTGCAGCTTTCCTGAAGGCTGGCTGTGATCATGGAAAGATTGTCAATAGGCCAAATTTCACTTTAACACCATCAATCCTGGACGACATTCCTGACCTTGCCCGAAGTATCTCGAACAGATTTGTAAAAATGATATGGACAAAAGGTGGGTGAGAGAAGGCTGGAGACGAAGCTCGTAGCCACCTTGAACCAGTAAGAAACCATACCTTGTGCTTACCTTTTCTTGTAAGCTTGATTTTGACTTACAACGACCTTATTCATGTAGGATGACGAAGCCGAAGCCGAAGATCAAGAATGACGCCGAAGCCGAAGCTCCTTGGGGATTAGATAGTAGACTGTAGACAGTACTTGAGAAACTTTTGAGATAACTTTTGTAAATGTAAACAAAACTTGTTTTTAATGTATTATGTTCATACCTTGTAATATATCCTTATCCTTTCATTGATGTATGAGAAATGCTTTGATGTGGACGAAATTTTCTTTTTTGAGCCGAAGGCGAAAAAACACCTTCCCTTCTTTTCGTACGCAACGAAGCATAGAAAACAACATTTTCCTTTTTTCCGAAGCTCTCCTTTTTGTACACGAAGCTCTTTCTTTCCGAAGCTCTCTTTTTTTACTTGCCGAAGCAACCGCTTATGCTATGAAGATGATTATCCTACATATGCCTGGATGAATGTTTATGAATGCAAATGTTATGATGTAATGCGATGTGCAAATGAATGGCCAAACAATCACACTTCAAGCCATACTCATAGCCATTATTTCCTTAAAAACAATCACACCTCAGCTCTGCATCCTCTTAGGAACGACTTTGGAGCTTCTTCGCCTTTACTTTTGGCGGAATCAGCGTTGACTTTTCGCTGTAAGCTCTGCATTCCCTTAGGAACGACTTTGGAGCTTCTTCGCCTTTACTTTTGGCGGAATCAGCGTTGACTTTTCGCTGTAAGCTCTGCATTCCCTTAGGAACGACTTTGGAGCTTCTTCGCCTTTACTTTTTGGCACTCGATGGTGCGTTCTCAGCTTTTACATTTACATTCCTTGGGGGATTTTGCTCTTATAGAACTAAAAAAGGAAATTACATGTGTTGGCCCCATTAAAAACCTTTCTCCCCCTTCGGAAAGGAAAAGGGTGCCATGAAAGAAAAAATAAAAAATATGAAAAATTACATCGAGTTATACATAATATCGCCGAAGCTCATCCGCATTCCAAGACCTAGGAATGTCGTTGCCGTCCATATCCTTCAATCTGTATGAACCGAGTCTTGACGAAGATGCTACTAAGAAAGGTCCGTCCCATTTCAACTGCAACTTGCCCACTGTTTCTGGGTTGGCCACTCTCCGAAGCACCAAGTGCCCTGGCTCAATATTTTTTAGCCGAACCTTTCTATCCCGCCATTTGATTGTTTCGGCTTGATATTTATTGATATTCTCCACGGCTTGCAGTCTGATCCCTTCTAAAGCATCTTTTTCTATAGAATAAGTAGCTTCGGAATCTGATTCTGCCGAAGCTAATATCCTTATTGATCCGGTTTTAGCTTCCTCCGGAGTTATTGCTTCGTCACCGAATAACAACTTAAATGGAGTAAAGCCTGTAGACCTTGATGTTGTTGTGTTGTGGCCCCACACCACTTTGGTTAACTGATCTGGCCATTTTCCCCTGGGTTGATTGAAGATTAATTTCATTATTCCTGTCATTATAATGCCGTTGGCTCTTTCAACGAGTCCATTTGACTCCGGGTGCCTAACTGATGCAAAATGGATCTTCGTACCAATTTGGTCACAGAAATCCCTGAAAGCTTCGGAGTCAAACTGTGTCCCATTATCCACAGTGATAGCCTTTGGCACCCCGAAACGACAAACGATATTCTGCCAGAAAAACTTTTGGACGGTGGCCGAAGTTATTGTGGCTAAAGGCTTCGCCTCAATCCATTTAGAAAAATATTCCACAGCTACTATAACATATCTCAGGTTCCCTTGGGCCGGTGGTAATGGACCTAACAAGTCAAGGCCCCACCTTTGCAATGGCCAAGTGGGTTGTATGAGCTGTGTTAAGGACGAAGGTTGTTTTTGATCTCTTGCACATTTCTGACAACCTTCGCACTTTTGAACCAACTCTGCTGCATCCGAAGCTGCCTTCGGCCAATAAAATCCTTGGCGGAAGATTTTTCCAAGTAATGGCCTAGATCCGATGTGAGATCCACACAGGCCTGCATGTATTTCTTTCATTAACTCTATACCTTCGGCTCTGGATAAACATTTGAGTAGCGGAGCACAAACTCCATGCTTGTACAACTCCCCTTCTATTATAACATATGGACGAGCTCTTGCCTCTATCCTCTTGTTATAAGCTTCGTCATCTGAAAAGAATTTACCCTGAAGGTAAGAGATGATCTCAGTTCTCCAATCTTCGCTGTAAACAGGAGATATACTGAGGACTGCTCTTTCAAGAAGTTCCACCGAAGGTGCTTTTATTGTTTCGAAGAACACATCCGAAGGTAAGGGCAGCCCCTGCGCTGCTGACTTAGCTAACAAATCAGCATGCTCATTTTGTCCTCGAGGG
Organism: Zea mays; assembly: GCF_902167145.1. Lineage (NCBI taxonomy): Eukaryota > Viridiplantae > Streptophyta > Magnoliopsida > Poales > Poaceae > Zea > Zea mays. Next base: position 82,107,750 of record NC_050096.1, on the reverse strand, counting down.
ATATTTTTGACAGAAAATCCCTCGAAAGAAGCTTCAACTCTTCGAACCATATCCAAATACTTTTCAAGCTTCGGGTCTTTAGCCTTGCAACTTTTGTCAATATGACCCGAAACAACCTGGGAATCAGTTTTAAGTATGGCCCTTCTGATTCCCATTGCTTTTAACTTCCGAAGACCTAGGAGCAATGCTTCGTACTCGGCAATGTTATTTGTGCAACTAAAATCAAGCTTTGCCGCATAACAAGTTTTGACTTTGGAAGGTGAAACCAACACAGCAGCCGCTCCTGCTCCGAAGGTTCCCCAAGATCCATCACAAAATACTGTCCATGCTTCGCTGTCTTTATTCGTTTCTTCCTCCTGAGCCCCTGGCGTCCAGTCAGCAATGAAGTCTGCCAACGCCTGGGACTGAATCGAAGATCTATGAACATATTCAATACAAAATTCATTGAGCTCTGCAGCCCATTTTCCAATCCTTCCAGTAGCTTCTCGGTTCCTCATAATATCCTTCAGAGGTTGTGAGGAAGGAACAATTATGTTGTAAGCTTGGAAATAGTGCCGAAGCTTCCTGGAGGCCATCAAGACAGCATACAGTACCTTCTCCAACTCTGTATAATTTTTCTTTGATAAACTAAGAACCTCGGAAACAAAATATATTGGGGCCTGCCTCTTGACTTGACCATCAAGCTTCTCCTGGACAAGCGCTGCACTTACCACTGAGTGCGAAGCTGCCACATATAATAATAAAGGAGCCCCTGACATTGGTGGAGTCAATGTTGTTAGATCTATCAAATACTGTTTCAACTCTTCAAAAGCCTTCTGTTGGATTGGTCCCCATTGAAAGACTTCGGCTGACTTCAGCACTTCGAAGAATGGTAAGTTTCTCTCTGCTGATCTGGATATGAATCTATTGAGAGATGCCAATCTTCCTGTCAATCTTTGAGCCCCCTTCTTTGTAGTTGGTGGCTCCATCCGAAGTATAGCTTCAATTTTACTTGGATTAGCTTCAATTCCCTTTGTTGAAACCAAGCATCCAAGAAATTTCCCCTTCTTTACTCCGAAGACGCATTTTTCTGGATTTAACTTTAAGCCAGCTTGCCTGAAACTGGCGAAGGTCTCCTGCAGATCAGCAATATGATTCTCCTGCTTCGTGCTTTTTACAATGATGTCATCAACATAAGTTAGCACATTTCTGCCTATTTGAGATTGGAGAACCTTCGCAGTCATTCGGCTGAAACTCCCTCCAGCGTTTTTGAGCCCCTCAGGCATCCGAAGATAGCAATATGTGCCACTTGGAGTTATGAAGCTAGTCTTCGGCTCATCTTCCTTCTTCATCCAAATTTGGTGATAGCCTGAATAACAGTCTAACAGACTCATGAGCTCTGAAGAAGCTGCTGCATCAACTAAAGAGTCTATCCTTGGTAATGGGAATTCATCCTTCGGACAAGCCTTGTTAAGATCTGTAAAATCGATGCACATTCGCCACTTGCCATTGGCCTTTTTTACCATAACAGTGTTAGCTAGCCATTCTGGGTACTTCACTTCTCTGATAACTCCTGCACTGAGGAGTCTTTTGACTTCGTTGCGAGCACCTTCGGCTTTATCATCTGACATTTTCCGAAGCCTTTGCTTTCTAGGTCTGAAGGATGGATCGACATTGAGCGAGTGCTCAATAACATCTCTATTAACTCCGCAGAGATCATTGGCTGACCATGCAAAAACATCTTTGTTATTGAACAAAAACCTTATCAAGGTTTTATCCTGCTCTTCGGATAATTGAGAGCCTAACAGCACCTTCTGCTCTGCTATGTCCTCACATAAGAGCATAGGCTTCGGCTGATCTGCTGAAGCTGCTTTCTCCCTTCTGAATTTGTACTGTTCACAAGCTTCAGCTCCATCTATGTTATGGATTGCTTTTGAGTCAGTCCAATTGCCTTCGGCCCTTCTTGCAGCTTCCTGACTTCCATGGATAGCAATGGGTCCCTGATCCGAAGGTATCTTCATGCAAAGATAGGCAGGATGAAGGATTGCTTCGAAGGCATTGAGGGTACCACGACCAATAATTGCATTGTAAGGGTATTCCATGTCAACAATGTCAAACACAACTTGCTCAGTTCTAGTGTTGTTGATGAACCCGAAGGTCACTGACATGGTGATCTTGCCCAGTGCTACAATCTGTCTTCCTCCGAAGCCACAGAGAGGATGTGTAGCATCATGAATCTTATCTTCTGGCTCTTGCATTTGTCTGAAGGCCTTAGCAAATATAATGTCAGCTGCACTGCCTGTGTCAACCAAGACATTGTGGACCAGAAATCCTTTGATAACACAAGAGATAACCATGGCATCGTTGTGTGGGTAATCTTTGAGCTGAAGGTCCTCTTGGGAGAAGGTAATAGGAATGTGAGACCATCTTGACTTGATGAAGGGTCCTTGCACCCCAACATGTTGTACCCTTCTCTGTGCTTCCTTCTTTTGTTTCTTGTTAGCTGGTTCTGAGGACGAGCCACCTGTGATCGGGAGCACCAGCTTCGGGTCCGAAGCAGCTCCAGTTTGGTCGTTGAACGAAGCCATTAGCTCAAAAAAGTGGAAGTGAGTTCACCGGAGGTGGGCGCCAATGTTGGGGACTTGTTCTCAAATGCTATGAATTAAGAACAAGACAACATAATATGTTAAATGTCAATGTCCTTCGTCCATGAAACATTATTCCCTTGAGGATAATGGGCCTTGGACGAAGGCTAATAAGAGCATAATTACGAAGTTTAAGTCTTCGTAATAAAATTTCAGTAAAAATTATAAGATAACATAAAAAGGTATAAAGGGGATAAATACATCATAGACAAATTACATTGTATCTATTTAATGTATTGAATCATTGAATACATTAATACCTTTGCCTTGGCAAAAGGTTGGATTCCAGAAGATGCGATTGCAATAACTCGAATGCGTGAACAGTAATGGAATACTGTTCACTATTTATAGGCACAGGACGCAGCCTGTGAGGAATTACAAGTAAGCCCCTTATAAAAACTTACAACATTGACTCAGACCTTTATGGACTAAAAGGTCATTCTATCTTTAAGTCGGTTTGCAATACCGAAGCTTCACAAAGAGGAACCTTCGGCCATTTTATACAAACAGCTTCCGTCGAAGACTGCTTCTCCCTGCAAGACCTTCGGCGACGAAGCATAGGCCCAACAGGAATTATTGCTCTCTGTCAAGGCAAAGGTATAAATGTAATCAAACACCATGTTTTAATATCTCAGTTTATAAGATAAAATGAGCTATTCTTAATATTCTTTAACGTTTTATATTTTATTCTGCGTTATTTTACTTCTAACTACGAATGTGAGACCTTTGTAGTTCATCATCTTTAACCTTCGTCCGAAGCTCATTAAATCCTCAGGGAAATAATACTTCAGCGGACAAAGGGTTTTAATATTTAACATTTTATGTTGCCTTGTTTTCAATTTATAGCATTTGAGAACAAGTCCCCAACAGGAAGTTAGTAGCTTCACGCCATCAGCTGACTAACTTCCTACGACTTACTGTAGCCCGTAGGAAGTTAGTTGGGCTGACTGTAGCCCATAAGAAGTTAGCGGCTTGTTTGACCACACGCTTGAGTTAGCATGTGAAAGCTAACTTCTTACAATTTTTATAAAACACCGTAGGAAGTTATGTTTATTTCCTAGAGCTACCAATTGCCTCTCGGAAGTTATTTATATTTTCTACGGTTTATTATAAAAGCTGTATGAAGTTAAAAAACCGTAGGAAGTTTTTGTTTTTGTGTAGTGCTTCTAGTCTAGTTCATAGAAAAGGAGAAAAATGTTCATTTTTTCTGTCAACTCTTTGTCTCTCTCTCTTCCTGTTTGATTAGGAAACGGTTGACTGACTGGCAAGGTGTACTGTTCTGAACTGGTCGACCGCACAAAATCCAGCACACAGCAGCTTCCTCATCTGGAAATGCAAGGTACGACGCTCAAAAAAGAGGCAGTTGTGTCCGGAGGAAGTAAAAATCCTCTAAGTACAGAGGATCCGCTCGCGTGTCCGGAACATGACGCACGCAAGGACGTCTAGAATCTCTAGATAGCCCGTGGAGAAAAAGGGAAAAGAACGAGCGAGAGCTCATATATCCACATGCAACTCGCAGCAAACTTGTCCTCAGGGTATATTTGTAGGTCACGATTCACGACGGAAACAGTAGTGCTGTCACCTGTCAGTAGAGCTCTCCCCTGGGCCAAGAACTCGATCCGAGCAAAAAAATGTCGGAGGCCGCCGTGCGAGTGATCGGCCTATGGCCGAGCCCGTTCGTGATCCGCGTCCTGATCGCGCTGAAGCTGAAGCATGTGGAGTACGAGTTCGTGGAGGAGGTGGTGGGCAGCAAGAGCGAGCTGCTGCTCGCGTCGAACCCGGTGCACAAGAAGATCCCCGTCCTGCTCCACCACGGCAAGCCCCTCTCCGAGTCCCTAATCATCGTTCAGTACATCGACGAGGTCTGGTCCTCCGGCGCGCCGGCGGCCATCCTCCCCGCCGACCCTTACGCGCGCGCTGTCCAGCGGTTCTGGGCGCAGTACGTCGACGACAAGGTAGCTAGCTAGTCGACTCGAACCGACCGACCGAGCTCTTCCTCTGATCGAGCACGCAATTCTGATCGGTTCTCCACAGAAATTTAGCAATGATGGTTTCCCGGCTGGCTGGTTGACGTGTACGTATACGCAGATGCACCCGGCGATCCGCGTACTGAAGGGAACGTACGACGGGGACAAGGAGCAGGCGGCGGGGCAGCTGTCCGCGGCCCTGCAGCTCCTGGAGGAGGCTTTCGCGCAGCTCGGCCAGGGGAAGCGCTACTTCGGCGGGGACAGCGTCGGGTACCTGGACATCGCCCTGGTGTCGCACGTCGGCTGGGTGAAGGCGGTGGAGAAGATCGCGGGGGTCACTCTGCTGGACGAGGCGAAGGTTCCCAACCTGGTGGCGTGGGCTGACCGGCTGTGCGCCCACCCGGCCGTGGTGGACGCGATCCCTGACGCCGACAAGTTCGTTGAGTTCAGCGTGACCTATGGGTCGTTCTCTTAATCCTATCAATGCTCCCAAAGTGAGCAAAATGGCTCCGCATTGCGCTTTGTGATTTTCACTGCGCATGTGCCGGTGCATGTCACCGTCAATAGCATGTAGTTTGTATACATGTCCTTCTGTGAAAATAAAGCTTTGCTGCCCGTCAAAGGGAAATCGACATATATATACACTAGTGGCTCGATCTGTATTCTTCAGTGCAAAGCTTACTGTTCTGAACTCGTACATTCCATTTCAGTTTCAAGGATAAAGTCCAGTTTAACAAAACAACAACACGACCGGGCGCATATGCCTAGGCTTCCTGCTGGCGGCAACATCGTGCGCATTCTCTCGCTGCTCCAGCGGCGCCGCTCATCTGCCAGCTGCGCGCCGGTAGCGGTCGTCCGCCTCAGCACCCGGCAGCACAAGCTGACGATGCTCCTCGTTGAACTCTCGCGTTCCTCTCATCTATAGATGTCCAAACAGCGCGGGTCGCCCGTTTGGCCCGTGACCCGACACGATTTTGGTCCGGTCCAAGCACGGTCCGGCACGGTTAATAACGGGTTCGGGTCGGCACGGCCCGTTAAGCGGGCCGGGTTTGGACGGCTACGAAGGCCCGCGTGCTATGGCCCGGCCCGGCACGAGCTGCAGGCCGGCACGGTGGCGGCCCGTAAGCCAGCCACAGACAGCCTAGCCCTGCGGTTGCACTCGAGGTTGACGACGACGCCGGCTGTTACTGTCGGCGGCAAGAAGTACGTACGTACACGGCTGCCACCTTCTTCGCTGTCGCCACGTCTGAAGTCTAAACAAAGTCGACGTACACGACCAGTCGATCGAGTGCTCTAGCCTGACTTGATTTGGTGGCTGCGCAGCAGAGAGCACGCAGCAGCCGTCACCACCACCGCGACCTACAAATTGAAGAGCGAGGCACCATGGCTGGCTGCACTGCACACCTCCACGAAAGACAGACACTAGCTAGCTAGTGATTCGATCCGAGTGGCACGCGGGCCCCATGCATGCATGTCGTGCTGCCTCACGAGATGGCGACGTCGCACGCCATGCTCTGGAACGGCCGCGCAGACGACGGCGGAGAGAGGGCGATGACCACGGGCGAGCAGAACGCCTGCAGGGAGTAGCGCCTGCTCCTGACGCCGCCGGTCTCGAAACAGTGCGGGCCAGTGTTGGACACGGCCCGTTAGGTACGGTGGGCTTTCGGGCCGGCCCGGCACGATCTAGACATGAACGTGCCGTGTTTGGGCACACAGCTGAGCACGTGGACCGGCACGGCCCGACCCGATCCATTAACGGGTCGTGCCTGGCCCGACACTATTTGGATCGGGCCGAATCGGGTTCGGGTCGGGCCCGTGCCGGGTGGCCCGTTTGGACATCTATACTCTCATCTCCCCTTTCTTGTCCTTCTCTCATGGCACTTATGGATGGATTTATGTATGCTTGTTATTGGCCGCTGTAGGACTCTCTAGTTTTGTTCTTTTATTATCGTGCAGTTTTTCGAGAAAAAATATCAGAAAAAATTAAAACAATCTTGAAGTCATAGTGCATCAAATAGATAATACCGTTAAAAATAAAGAAAAAATATTTCTCTATTCTCTTACTCCCTCCAGATTGGTGAAGGAAAACGTTTTGGCGTAAGATATTTTTGCGTAATAGAATGCCTCGTTTGTGCAGCACCAGCACTGCAGCTCCTTCAAGATCTTGGGCCCTTTCATTTATTACTCACATGCTCGAGTAGAGAAAGCAGTAAAAGCGTCCCGACCGCTCGTTTGTGCAGGCAGCTCCATGCGTGCCCCAACCTAGTCCCCCTCCATTCTTCTTCGCAAGCGCCATGAAAGCCTCGTCAGACTCTCCGTCACTTCTAAAGAGTTGGTGGCTTGGTGCCAAGTGCCATACTCCCTTTGTGGTTTGTGCTAGCTAGCGCCATGTAAACCTCGCCGAAGTTGGAGATGGACTCCGTTTGTGCCAGCTCCATGGAAGCCTCGCTGGAGTCTGTCACTTCGTTCTTTGGAGTTGGTGCCGGACTCCGTTCATTCTCGCGCCATGGAAATTGTTCCAGAGGAAGTCACGCCGGAGTCCATGGTTACTCGCATGAAAACCCATAGCAAGCGAGCGCGCCCCACCCGCCTCCTCCACCGCGTGTCGACCTCCATCCCCTGCGTCGCGTCCCGTATGGACACTGTCTTCGAGGCGGCCATGGCCTCGCTCGGCGTCTCCACCATCGTGCACTATACAACACCGAGCCCCACGTCTAGGTCGCCATCGTCCGTGCCGCCAAGGCGCCATGTCCCACGTCGTCCCACCACCTTCCCTTTGTCTCCTTCGTGGCCTTCTCCCCGTCCTCCGCCCCCAACGCTCAATGATTTCGCTGGAAGCGAGTACGTCCTCGTCGTCACCGAGCGCGCAGATTAGCTCTCGCCGGCGGCACGGTGCTCGACTTGGCTACCACACTAGCGTTTTGTGTCGGATTGGTGGGTCGAAATGATTCCTAACCGGATTGCTTCTCTAATTTATATAAACTTTGATTAGCTGAAACGATTTCGGGTGCAATCCGACACAAACGAACAAAACCTAAAGAGTTTCTGCGTTCCTGCATATGTTAGAGAATTAGAGTGTTATTGTTATGTATATGGACCTGGCCCATTAGGGTTATATGTGTACTGCAGCTAGGGTTTCTGTGTGTAAAACTCTCTCTCTCATGGTATCAGTCCCAGGCTTCCTTTCCTCCCCGTGCGGCGGCCGCCGTTGCTGTGCGCCCTCCGCCATGGCTAGCCCGAACTACGCGGTCTCTCAGCCACCATCGGGCACCTCGCGGGCCTCGCGCTCCACGTCCTCCTCCGCAAGGGCACCGCCATCGCCGCGCTCTGTGCTGCCACCAGCTTCGCCGCGCTCCTCCTCGGCCGCAGCGACGACGGTGCCGCACGCCGTGCCTCCCTGTTCGAGCTAGCTGTAGCCTGTTGTAGCTGTTGGAACCCGTCGGGGCCGCCCCGCACACACGGCGCGCCCACCCAGGCTGTCGGGCCGCGACACACGCGCCCGCACGTATAGCAGCGGGCTTTAGGTCTCTTGGGCAACACTCCCCCAAAAAGCTAGTCTTTTAGGGGTTGCACCCTCAAACATATAAACCATGCTTTTTTACCCTCACCACACAATGTGGGACTATTCCCAACAATCTCCCCCTCACACATTGTGAGCCGAGATTTGTTTGAGAATCCCCTGGGCCAACCTGGCTTTGATACCAATTGTTGGAACCCGTCGGGGCCGCCAGCACACACGGCGCGCCCACCCAGGCTGTCGGGCCGCGACACACGCGCCCGCACGTATAGCAGCGGGCTTTAGGTCTCTTGGGCAACACTCCCCCAAAAAGCTAGCCTTTTAGGGGTTACACCCTCAACCATATAAACCATGCTTTTTCACCCTCACCACACAATGTGGGACTATTCCCAACAGTAGCATCGCCCCCTCTTTCCACTCCAGTACTCCCGCCGCACCTGCTCTTCTCTCCAACTCGATCTCCAGTCGCCGCAGCCTCCCTCCTCCACCGCCACTCCTTACTCCGGCGACTCCTTCCCCTCTCTCCCTCTCTCCTACCGGGTGGCCCTCGCGGCGCCCCGGCGGCCGCGCCCGGCTCTGCTTGCGCCATTGCCGCCACCAGCGCGTCGCCGGGGCACGTCCTCATCGCCGCTGCCACGCCGTCCTCTCCATCCACCATTATCACATCTGATCCCCCTTCTCCGACCGCGCCCGAGCACGATCTGGCCAAGCCAGCTTTCCTCCCCACCCGCCCCACCGATCCCACGTCGTCCCACCCTTTCGTCCGATAGGGTCGCGTCAGCACCAATTTCATTCACCTCCCTCCCGGAGTGCCGGCCCCTGCCCCGGCGGCCGCAACCCTCTACCCCGGTTTCCCTTCCAGTGCACACTCCCTACCGGATGCCGTCCTATTTCACTCTCAGCTGTTTGCGTCGGGGTTTCCCCATGTCCCGCTTGACATGCCAGTTGGGCCCCCGTGCGTGAACGTCCACCACCGCTGACTGTCTACAGCCAGCCCTCCGCCATCACCTCATCCATGCACGCTCCTTCGGATGACGCCGCAACCATCCTCGTCGCCATCCGGGTCACCGTTACGGTGGCTCGCCAGCGGCCCCTGGACACCGCTCGTGCTCTTGAGCAGGAGCAGGCGGTTGTTGACGCCATCGAGCGCTAGTACGCCGAGACCTACCGCCGTCTCGCCGGCAAGGGTGTTTCGGATGGCTCTCCTACGCCTGCTCGACACTAAGCCGACACTTTCGAGCCCGCGCCCGCCCCAGCCTCGACTCTTCGCGCCTCTCTTCATGCTCAGGCGACGGCCCTCACCAGCATCTAGGCAACCGTCACCGACCTTTTCGCGCCGGACTCCACTCAGTACCCTCGGTGGCACGACCAGGTCTTGCAGATCCTCCTCCGCTACGCCCTCGCCGACCACGTCCTCTCTCCGGTCCCTGACCCGATGGAGGATTGGCTCCTAATGGATGCGGTGGTGCTTTCTTGGATCCATGGAACCCTCATGGCCAAACTTCAAGACATCGTTCGTGTGCCGGATGATATGGGTCATCGGATCTGGGGTGCCCTTGAGGCTCAGTTCCTCGGCAACCGCCAGACTCAGATTCTGTACCTCAAGACTGCCTTCCGCCAGCTTGCTAAGGGCGATCTCTCTGTGGACGAGTACCGTCGTCAGATGAAGACAATGGCAGACACTCTCTGCAACCTGGGGCCCCCATCACAGATGAGAGCCTCGTGCTCAACTTCCTACGTGGATAGAGCCCTTTCTTCGATCGTGTGACTCCCATCCTAACCCGCATGAAGTCGTTTCCCACCTTTGCGGAGGCCAAGAACGATCTGCTTCTCGAGGAGCTTCGCCTCTCGGCCACTACGACCTCCGCTCCCGCCACGGTGCTCTACAACGCACCTCAGACTGCCCTTCCGACTCCAGGGGGGTTCCTCTTCACCACACTTCGACCCCACCGCCCCCTGGAGGTTATCGACAGCCTACTGGCTTCGTGGGGGTCACGAGCGCGGCCGCGGCCGCAAGAGCATTCGTGGTGGCACGTCGGGTGGCTCTCCGTGGCCATCCCTCTACAACCCGTGGACTGGCACCATCCACATGTGGCCCGGGTCATTCGCGGATGCCTTGGCCCCTCTCCCCACCACCCCTCAGCAGGTCTTCTTTGCCGCTCCACTGCCGGCTGCGCTTTCGGCCCCTCCCCAGCCTCAGCAGGGGCTCCTTCCCCTCCTGGGCCTCCGGTCCATCCCGTGTGGAGGCCCTAGACCAATGGGTGGGGCGCTGAAAGGGAAATGTGCCATTGGACCATTTCTAAGTATTTTGATGATTAAGTGCCCAACACAAATGGTTTAAGTGCAAAGTATGCAAAATGGTGGATGAAGTGCAAAACATCAAGAAGGTATGATTCTAGACTTAGTACATTGTATTTTGTGTACTAACGCATTTGTCTAAGTGCTAGAATCAGAGAAAATACAAAAGGAAAAAGACTTGGCTGGAGCAGCCAAGACTCAGCGCAGTCTGGGTGCACCGGACGGTGTCCGGTGCGCTAGGCTGGCGTCTGGTCAATTGGTCACTCTCGGGAATTCATCGACGGCGTATGACTAAAATTCACTGGACTGTCCGGTGGTGCACCGGACTGTCCGGTGAGCCAACGGTCGGCCGCTAAATCCGCGCGTGACGCGTGGCCGAGCCAACGGTCTGATGGGGGCACCGGACAGTGTCTGGTGCGCCAACGGCTCCAAATCTTCAACGGTCGGCTGCGCCAAATTAGGAAGGCTGTCTGCACCGGACAGTGAACAGGGGATGTCCGGTGGTGCACCGGACTGTCCGGTGCGCCACCCGACAGAAGGCAAGTATTGCCTGCCAAGAATGCCTCCAACGGCTCCTAGCTGCCTTAGGGCTATAAAAGGGACCCCTAGGCGCATGGAGGAGACACCCAAGCATACTTTGAGCATTCTTAATCATTCACACTCTGTCTTAGCGCACTCGATTGACTTTCTTAGTGATTTGAGCTCTGTTCTAGTGGTGAACTTTGTGCTATTCATTTTGAGCTCAAGTCTTGGTTGTGTGTGTGCGTATTGCTGTGGATTTGTGTGTGCTGCTTCCCTCCCTTACTCTAGTACTTTCACTTTGATCCTTATTGTAAGGGCGAGAGACTCCAAGTTGTGGAGATTCCTCGCAAACGGGAAAGAGTAAAGAAAGAAGAACACCGTGGTATTCAAGTTGATCATTGGATCACTTGACAGGAGTTGAGTGCAACTCTCGTCCATTAGGACGCCACAACGTGGAGTAGGCAAGTGTTATACTTGGCTGAACCACGGGATAAATCATCGTGTCTCTTGTGCTTGTTCTCACTATGACTATTGTGTTTCACAGGAGCTCGGTCCTTAGCCACTTGATTTCATTGTGCTAACACTTAACCAAGTTTTGTGGCTATAAGTTTTAAGTTTTTACAGGATCACCTATTCACCCCCCCTCTAGGTGCTCTCAATTGGTATCAGAGCTGTTCTCTTCAAGAAAGGGACTAATCGCCCGAAGGGATGGATCCTAAGGGAAATCGGATGGTGATCAATGACAAGGAGAAGGAGCCCTTCCTCAATGAGCCTAAAGATGACAAGCCCACTGACTCGGGCTCAAGTCATAAGAAGAAGGATGAGAAGAAGAAGAGGCGCATCAAGAAGATAGTCTACTACGACAGTGACAAGTCCTCTTCTTCCCAAAGAGACGACGACGACGAGAAAAAGAAAACGGTTAATTCAAACTTCTCTTTTGATTATTCTCGTATTCCGCAAAATTCGAATACTCATTTGCTTTCCATTCCTCTTGGTAAACCTACTCACTTTGATGGAGAGGACTACGGATTTTGGAGTCACAAAATGTGTAGCCACTTGTTTTCTCTTCATCCAAGTATATGGGAGATAGTAGAAAATGGAATGCAATTTGATAGTACGGATAATTCCATGTTTATCAATGAACAAATTCACAAAAATGCACAAGCTACCACTGTTCTATTAGCATCCTTGTGCAGGGAAGAGTACAATAAGGTGAGTGGCTTGGATAACGCCAAGCAGATTTGGGACACCCTCAAGATCTCACATGAGGGGAATGATGCCACCATGATCACCAAGATGGAATTGGTGGAGGGCGAACTAGGAAGGTTCTCAATGATCAAGGGGGAGGAGCCAACCCAAATGTACAACAGGCTCAAGACCCTGGTCAACAAAATCAGGAGCTATGGAAGCACGAGATGGACGGACCACGACGTTGTCCGACTTATGATAAGGTCCTTCACTGTCCTTGATCCTCATCTTGTAAACTCTATTCGTGAAAATCCTAGGTACACCAAGATGACGCCCGAGGAAATACTCAGAAAGTTTGTAAGCGGGCGAATGATGATCAAGGAGGCAAGATATGTTGTTGAGGCGTTGAATGGCCCAATGCCCATCTACGAGCCTCAAAAGGTTGCTCTCAAAGCAACAAGTAGCAGGGAGACGCTACCTAGTAAGGTGGCGCAAGTTGAGGCGGCCGGGCTAAACGAGGATGAAATGGCCCTCATCATCAAGCGCTTCAAGACGACGCTCAAAGGTCGCAAGGAGCATCCCAACAAGAGCAAGACGAAGGGAAAGCGCTCCTGCTTCAAGTGTGGTAAGATTGGTCACTTTATTGCTAACTGTCCCGATAATGATAGTGACCTGGAACAAGGAAAGAATGGGAAGAGAGAGAACAAGAAGGTTTACAAGAAGGCTAAGGGCGAGGCTGACCTTGGAAAAGAATGGGACTCGGATTGTTCTTCATCCGACTCCGACGATGAAGGACTCGTCACCACGGCCTTCAACAAATCATCTCTCTTCCCCAACGAGCGTCACACCTGCCTCATGGCAAAGGAGAAGAAGGTAAGCACTCGAAATACTATTATGTATGCTTCTTCAAGTGATGATGAATCTAGTGATGATGAAGTAGACTACGCAAGTTTATTCAAAGGTTTAGATAGAACTAAAATTGATAAGATCAATGAATTAATTGATGCTTTGAATGAGAAGAATAGATTGTTAGAGAAGCAAGAAGATATTTTATATGAAGAGCATGATAAATTTGTTACTGTGCAAAATTCCCTTGTTTTAGAGGTGAAGAGAAATGAAGTATTATCTTCTGAAATTTCTGCTTGCCATGAGACTATTTCTAGTTTAAGAAGTGTTAATGATGATTTAAATACTAAGTTAGAAATAGCTAATAAATCAAGCTCCTGTGTAGAACATGTTGTGATTTGCAATAGGTGTAAGGATTTTAATGTTGATGCCTGTAGTGAACACTTAATTTCCATTTCTAAATTAAATGATGAAGTGGCTAGTCTTAATGCTCAACTTAAGACTAGCAGGAGTGATTTTGATAAACTAAAATTTGCAAGGGATGCCTACACCATTGGAAGACACCCCTCAATTAAGGATGGGCTTGGCTTCAAGAGGGAAGCCAAGAACTTAACAAGCCAAAGAGCTCCCATTTTCAACAAGGAAAAGGGAAAGGCTCCTATGGCTAATAGTAGTCAAAAGAATCATGCATTTATTTATGATAGAAAATTTTCTAGAAATGCTTATCATAATAGGAGTTGTGATGCTTATGATTCACATGCCATGATTGCTTCAAGTTCTTCCTTTGTGCATGGTAGAGATTTGCCTAGGAAAAATATTATCCATCATATGCCTAGGAGAAAAGTTGTTCATGTGCCTAGGAAAATGCATAATGAAAATGCTACTATTATACATGCCTGCAACACTGATTTTGTACTCACATGTAAAAATAAGAAAGTGGTTGCTAGGAAAGTAGGGGCAAAATGCAAGGGAGACAAAACTTGCATTTGGGTCCCTAAGGCTATTGTTACTAACCTTGTAGGACCCAGCAAGAGTTGGGTACCTAAAACCCAAGCCTAATTTGCCTTGCAGGTTTATGCATCCGGGGGCTCAAGCTGGATTATCGACAGCGGATGCACAAACCACATGACGGGGGAGAAGAAGATGTTCACCTCCTACGTCAAGAACAAAGATTCCCAAGATTCAATAATATTTGGTGACGGGAATCAAGGCAAGGTTAAAGGACTAGGAAAGATAGCTATTTCATCCAAGCATTCCATATCTAATGTGTTTCTAGTTGAATCGCTCGGGTATAACCTTGTTGGGGGCCTTCGGCTTCCGAAGGTCCTCAAAAACATGATTTAACAATGTTTCTAGAGTATAATGTGTGAACAGGTATCTTCGGACTTGAATCAGAAAGGGAGAAGCTCAAAAGATACGAAGGTTGACACAGTGCCGAAGCTGTGAAGCAGGAAAGCTTCGGCATGTTCGCAGAAAGGGGGACCGACTTAAAGATGAAAAGGCCATTTAGACCTCGATAGAATGCTATAGAATTATCACCAAATGTAAAGGGCATGTATGTAATTTTGTATGGGTTGTACCCCGTGCCTATAAATAGGTGAACAGTACCCCCGTACTGTTCACGCTAACCGGTCATTTGCTTTCGCATCACGCTTGTACTTTTGCCTTCCGCAGGATCGAAGGTACATTTGTAATTCAAAGTCATTTATATTCAATGGTACAAATAGAGATAATTCTATGACAATATTTAAATGTTTATTTCATATTCTATGATTTATGTGAATGCTTCATTCTTCGTTGTTATGCTTACGAAGGTATGTCCTTCGTAACCTTCGTCCGAGATGCTTTATATCCCGAAGGGATATATCGTTATGGAGGACGAAGGGCCTTAACACTTAACATTTTTTGTGTTGCCTTGTTCTTAATTCTTAGCATTTGAGAACAAGTCGCCAACAAACCTGTTGTCCGTTAGTCAATTATGTAATATGGGTTATAATTGCTTATTTACAAATGTAGATGTGTCTGTCTTTAGAAGGAGTGATGGTTCATTAGCCTTTAAGGGTGTACTAGATGGCAAACTCTATTTAGTTGATTTTGCAAAAGAGGAGGCCGGTCTAGATGCATGCTTAATTGCTAAGACTAGCATGGGCTGGCTGTGGCATCGCCGTCTAGCACATGTGGGGATGAAGAAC
The DNA here is from genome assembly GCF_902167145.1 of Zea mays. Taxonomy (NCBI): domain Eukaryota; kingdom Viridiplantae; phylum Streptophyta; class Magnoliopsida; order Poales; family Poaceae; genus Zea; species Zea mays. The sequence goes on along the minus strand of NC_050096.1, from coordinate 82,092,596 downwards.
CTTCACAAACTTCTAAAGGGAGAACATGTGTTAGGTCTAACAAATGTAACTTTCGAAAAAGATAGACCTTGTGCAGTCTGTCAAGCAGGTAAACAGGTGGGAAGTACTCATTATAGCAAAAATGTGATGACCACATCAAGACCTTTGGAGCTACTTCATATGGACCTCTTCGGACCCATCGCCTACCTGAGCATCGGGGGAAGTAAGTATGGACTTGTTATTGTTGATGATTTTTCCCGCTTCACTTGGGTATTCTTTTTGCAGGATAAAACAGAAACCCAAGGGACCCTAAAATGCTTCTTAAGGAGAGCTCAAAATGAATTTGAGCTCAAGGTGAAAAAGATCAGGAGCGACAACGGGTCCGAATTCAAGAATCTTCAAGTGGAGGAGTACCTTGAGGAGGAAGGTGTAAAGCACGAGTTCTCCGCTCCCTACACACCACAACAAAACGGTGTGGTAGAGAGGAAGAACAGGACACTTTTAGACATGGTGAGGACGATGCTTGGTGAATTCAAGACGCCCGAACGGTTTTGGACGAAAGCTGTGAACACGGCTTGCCACGCCATAAACCGGGTCTACATTCATCGCCTCCTCAAGAAGACGTCGTACGAACTACTAACCGGTAACAAACCCAACATTTCGTATTTTTGAGTATTTGGGAGTAAATGTTACATTCTAGTGAAGAAAGGTAGGAATTCCAAATTTGCTCCCAAAGCTGTAGAAGGTTTCTTGTTAGGTTATGACTCAAATACAAAGGCGTATAGAGTCTTCAACAAATCATCGGGTTTGGTTGAAGTCTCTAGCGACGTTGTATTTGATGAGACTAATGGCTCTCCAAGAGAGCAAGTTGATCTTGATGATGTAGATGAAGAAGATGTTCCAACGGCCGCAATACGCACCATGGCAATTAGAGATGTGCGACCACAAGAACAAAAGGAGCAAGATCAACCCTCTTCCTCGATAATTGTGCACCCCCAACTCAAGACGATGAACAGGTTCATCAAGAAGAGGTGGATGATCAAGGGGGAGCACAAGAAGATCATGTTATGGAGGAAGAAGCACCTCAAGCCCCTCCAACTCAAGTCCGAGCAACGATTCAAAGGAATCATCCCGTCGACCAGATCTTGGGTGATATAAGTAAGGGAGTAACTACTCGCTCTAGATTAGTTAATTTTTGTGAGCACTACTCTTTTGTCTGTTCTATTGAGCCTTTCAGGGTAGAAGAGGCCATGCTAGATCCGGACTGGGTGTTGGCCATGCAGGAAGAGCTCAATAACTTCAAGCGAAATGAAGTTTGGACCCTGGTGCCACGTCCAAAGCAAAACGTTGTGGGAACCAAGTGGGTGTTCCGCAACAAACAAAATGAGCACGGAGTGGTGACAAGGAACAAGGCTAGACTTGTGGCAAAAGGTTAAGCCCAAGTTGCAGGTTTGGACTTTGAGGAGACTTTTGTTCCTGTGGCTAGGCTAGAGTCTATTCGCATTTTGTTAGCCTATGCCGCTCACCATTCTTTCAGGTTGTTCCAAATGGATGTGAAGAGCGCTTTCCTCAACGGACCAATCAAGGAGGAGGTGTACGTAGAACAACCCCCTGGCTTTGAGGATGAACGGTACCCCGACCATGTGTGTAAGCTCTCTAAGGCGCTCTATGGACTTAAGCAAGCCCCAAGAGCATGGTATGAATGCCTTAGAGATTTTTTAATTGCTAATGCTTTCAAGGTTGGGAAAGCCGATCCAACTTTATTCACTAAGACTTGTGATGGTGACTTATTTGTATGCCAAATTTATGTCGATGACATAATATTTGGTTCTACTAACCAAAAGTCGTGTGAAGAGTTCAGCAAGGTGATGACTCAAAAATTTGAGATGTCGATGATGGGCGTGTTGAACTACTTCCTTGGGTTCCAAGTGAAGCAACTCAAAGACGGCACTTTCATCTCCCAAACGAAGTACACGCAAGATTTGATCAAGCGGTTTGGGATGAAGGACGCCAAGCCCGCAAAGACTCCAATGGGAACCGACGGACATGTCGACCTCAACAAAAGAGGTAAGTCCGTTGATCAAATGGCATACCGGTCTATGATAGGGTCTTTACTTTATTTATGTGCTAGTAGACCGGATATTATGCTAAGCGTATGCATGTGTGCTAGATTTCAATCCGATCCAAGGGAGTGTCACCTTGTGGCCGTTAAGCGAATTCTTAGATATTTAGTTGCTACAAATTGCTTCGGGATCTGGTATCCAAAGGGGTCAACCTTTGACTTGATTGGATACTCAGACTCCGATTATGTTGGATGCAAGGTTGATAGGAAGAGTACATCAGGGACGTGCCAATTCTTAGGAAGGTCCCTGGTGTCTTGGAGTTCTAAGAAACAAACTTTCGTTGCCCTATCCACCGCTGAGGCCGAGTATGTTGCCGCAGGACAGTGTTGCGCGCAACTACTTTGGATGAGGCAAACCCTCAGGGACTTTGGCTACAATCTGAGCAAAGTCCCACTCCTATGTGACAATGAGAGTGCAATCCGCATGGCGGATAATCCTGTTGAACACAGCCGCACTAAGCACATAGACATCCGGCATCACTTTTTGAGAGACCACCAGCAAAAGGGAGATATCGAAGTATTTTATGTTAGCACCGAGAACCAGCTAGCCGATATCTTTACCAAGCCTTTAGATGAGAAGACCTTTTGCAGGCTGCGTCGTGAGCTAAATGTCTTAGATTCGCGTAACTTGGATTGATCTATAGCATACATGTTCCTTATGTCTTTGATCACATTCTTTTATGCATGTTGTTTATGTATGGTGCTCAAGTTGTGCAAGCAAACCCCGGACCTCAAAAGTCCATGTGTGAGTGATGCACATATTTAGGGGGAGATGTGCTACACCTTGACCCTTTGAGAATAACCATGTGCTTGAGTTTACTTAAATTAGTCTCAAGGGTGGATTGAAAGGGAAAGGTGGACTTGGACCATGAAAGACTTCCACTGCACCCCGATGAGAGGGTAATTTACTCCAAGTCCATCTCCTTGCTCTTATTGCCTGTTTACTCCTAATTGAAGATTTTGGTGAGGCAATGGGGTTAAAAGGGCCAAAAATGATCCTGTTTTGGTGCTTGATGCCAAAGGGGGAGAAATTAAGGCTAAAGCAAATGGATCAGCTACCACTTGAGAATTTTGAAAATAGTAGAGTTAGAACTTTTGATTTGTCAAAATACTCTAAGTGTCTCTTTTTGTCAAAAGTTGGTCTCTTGTGGGGAGAATGTTTAATTATGGGAAAAAGGGGGAGTTTTTGAATCTTTGATCAATTTCTCTTAGAATACCTCTTTTTATGCCTCAAAAAAGGTGTTTGACTTAGAGATAGGAAATTGATTTGCAAAAACAAACCAAGTGGTGGCAAAGGATGATCCAAATATGCGTAATTTGAATAAAAAACAATTCTTATTCAATATTGCATTAATGTTGCACTTCTTTTAGTTGCTTTTTGTTGTGTTGGCATAAATCACCAAAAAGGGGGAGATTGAAAGGGAAATGTGCCCTTGGGCCATTTCTAAGTATTTTGATGATTAAGTGCCCAACACAAATGGTTTAAGTGCAAAGTATGCAAAATGGTGGATGAAGTGCAAAACATCAAGAAGGTATGATTCTAGACTTAGTACATTGTATTTTGTGTACTATCGCATTTGTCTAAGTGCTAGAATCAGAGAAAATACAAAAGGAAAAAAGACTTGGCTGGAGCAGCCAAGACTCAGCGCAGTCTGGGTGCACCGGACTGTCCGGTGGTGCACCGGATAGTGTCCAGTGTGCCAGGCTGGCGTCTGGTAAACTGGCCACTCTCGGGAATTCGTCGGCGGCGTACAGCTAAAATTCACCGGACTGTCCGGTGGTGCACCGGACTGTCCGGTGGTGCACCGGACTGTCCGGTGAGCCAACGGTCGGCCGCGCCAATGGTCGGCCGCGCAATCCGCGCGTGACGTGTGGCCGAGCCAACAGTCTGATGGGGGCACCGGACTGTCCGGTGCGCTAACGGCTCCAAATCTTCAACGGCCGATTGCGCCAAATTAGGAAGGCTATCTGCACCGGACAGTGAACAGGGGATGTCCGGTGGTGCACCGGACTGTCCGGTGCGCCACCCGACAAAAGGCAAGTATTGCCTGCCAAGAATGCCTCCAACGGCTCCTAGCTGCCTTAGGGCTATAAAAGGGACCCCTAGGCGCATGGAGGAGACACCCAAGCATACTTTGAGCATTCTTAATCATTCACACTCCGTCTTAGCGCACTCGATTGACTTTCTTAGTGATTTGAGCTCCGTTCTAGTGGAGAACTTTGTGCTATTCATTTTGAGCTCAAGTCTTAGATGCGTGTGTGCGTATTGCTGCGGATTTGTGTGTGCTGCTTCCCTCCATTACTCTAGTACTTTCACTTTGATCCTTATTGTAAGGGCGAGAGACTCCAAGTTGTGGAGATTCCTCGCAAACGGGAAAGAGTAAAGAAAGAAGAACATCATGGTATTCAAGTTGATCATTGGATCACTTGAGAGGAGTTGAGTGCAACTCTCATCCATTGGGACGCCACAACGTGGAGTAGGCAAGTGTTATACTTGGCCGAACCACATGATAAATCATCGTGTCTCTTGTGCTTGTTCTCACTGTGACTATTGTGTTTCACAAGAGCTTGGTCCTTAGCCACTTGATTTCATTGTGATAACACTTAACCAAGTTTTGTGGCTATAAGTTTTAAGTTTTTACAGGATCACCTATTCACCCCCCCCCCCTCTAGGTGCTCTCAGGCGCGCATTCTCTCGCCAGCTCCTTCTCCACGATGACGCTGGCCCCACCCACCACGGTCTCTGACTGGGTGGCTGACTCCGGTGCCTCCTATCATACCACCCCGGACGCAGGTATACTGTCTTCCACCTCTCCCCCACACCTCCCTTCCTTCTTCCATCATTGTGGGAAACGGCTCTGTCGTAGCCGTTACCTCAGTAGGTGTCGCGGTTCTTCCCGGTCCTTTTCGTTTAACCAACATTTTGTCGCACCCAACATCATTCAAAATCTTCTTTTCGTTCATCAGTTCACTACTGACAATTCTTGCTCTATGGAATTTGACCCATTTGGTCGTCTGTGAAGGATCTTGCCACCAGGACCCTTCTCGCTCGGTGTGACAGCCCCGGGGCCCTCTACACGATTCGCCTGCCTGCTTCCCCTACATCGACCTCTGCTCTGCTTGTTCTTGCAGCGGTCGCCTCCTCTTTGACTTGGCATCGTCGTCTCGGCCACCCCGGGCGTGATGTGATGTCCAAGATCTCCAGTAGTACCTTTGTTTATAGTTGTAGGGGATCTTTTGAGCACCTCTGTCATGCTTGTCAGTTAGGTCGCCATGTTAGGCTCCCATTCCCCACCACCTTTTCTAGGGCAGCAGGCATTTTTGATCTGATACACTGTGATGTATGGACATCCCCTGTAATCAGCATTTCTAGCTATAAGTATTATTTACTCGTTCTCGATGACTTCTCGCACTATTTGTGGACTTTTCCTTTACGTCAGAAGTCAGACACCTTTCCTGCCCTGTCTCACTTCTTCGTTTGGGTCTCCACTCAGTTCGGTCACACCATCCGAAGTATCCAGTGTGACAACGGGCGCGAGTTCTATAACAATGTGTCCCGTGACTTTTTTCTCTCTTGCGGTGTCCACTTCTGTATGTCGTGCCCCTACACGTCTCCTCAAAACGGTAGGACTGAGCGCATGATTCGCACAGGGAACGATGTCATGCGCTCTCTACTTTTTCATGCCTCCCTTCCTGCCCACTACTAGGCTGAGGCCCTCACAACTGCCACCTACCTCCTCAACCGTCTACCCACCAAGACGGTTGCTCACCCCACTCCTTACTTTGCTCTTTTCGGCATCCACCCCTTCTATGATCATCTCCGTGTCTTCGGGTGCGCTTGCTACTCTAATCTTGCCTCCACCACTCCTCATAAGTTAGCGCCCCACTCAACTCACTGTGTCTTCCTTGGGTACTCCGCCGACCAAAAGGGGTACCGGTGCCTCAACCTCACCTCACATAGAGTCATCATCTCTCGCCACGTCGTCTTCGACGAGTTGGAATTCCCCTTTTCCTCTTCTTCTTCCACTGCCTCTCTCACCGTGCTCGACGTGTTCCTCGATCCCACCCTTGTGTCCCCCACTGTCGCCCCCTTCCCTGCAGGTTCCACCGTGCCTCCCTGTGCGCCTCCGCCTACAACACTCTCCCCCACATAGCCTCATGTGGCCTCGGCATCCCCTACATCGCCTCGCGCGACCCCACCGGTGCCACCCTCCCTCGCACAGTCACGTGCGGCCTCGACGTCTTCTCTGTCGCCACGTGCGGCCCTGGCGTCCCCTGCGTCGCCTCGCGCGACCCCACCAGCGCCACCCTCCCCGCACAGCCACGTGCGGCCTTGGCATCTCCCGCATCGTCACAACCAGCCCCATCGTCTCGCTACACCAACCCCATCCAGACGTACCAACGTCGCGGTCATAGTGGTGCACCGGTTCGCCCTTGCGTCGACCCCCTCCCTATTACCTCGTCATCGTCCACCGGGATCCTCGCCACATCCACCCGATGGTAACCCAGCGCGTGACGGGTTTCCTCCAGGCCCCTGATCGCTTGATTCTCGCCGCGACCTCTTCTCCGGTCATACTGTCGGTTCCCACGACTGTTCGTGGTGTGCTTGACGATCCGCAGTGGTGGCGTGCCATGGAAGAGGAGTATGACGCTCTCCAGTCTAACCACACCTGGGACCTGGTGTCGCGTCCCAATGGCGCCAACGTGGTCACCGGGAAATGGATCTTCAAGTTGAAGCTGCATGTCGACGGGTCCCTGGAGCGGTACAAGGCCCGCTATGTGCTCTGGGGCTGTACCCAGCGCCTCGGGGTTGACTACAACAAGACCTTCAGCCGGTGGTCAAGCCTGCCATCGTCCGTACTGTCCTGACTCTCGCTCTGTCCCGGGACTAGCCGGTCCACCAGCTCGACGTGAAGAACGCCTTCCTCCACGGCACCCTTACGGAGACAGTCTACTGCACTCAGCCCGTTGGGTTTGTTGACCCTGCTCACCCCGACATGGTCTACAAGCTCAACAAGCTACTCTACAGCCTCAAGCAGGCCCCCCGGGCTTGGTACAGTCGCTTCACCACTTTATTGTGTTCGTAGGGCATCGTCGAAGCCAAGTCAGACACGTCCCTGTTCCTCCTTCGTCGCGACCCGGACACTGTGTACCTCCTCCTCTACATCGACGATATTGTGCTCACCGCCTCCTCCCCTAGACTCTTGTGTCGCATCATCTCCTCCCTTCAGCAGGAGTTCGTGATGAAGGACCTGGGGGCGCTCCATCACTTTTTGGGGATGACCGTCGAGCTTCGTCCCTAGGGCATGTTTCTTCACCAGCGACAGTACACCGTCGACGTGCTCGAGCGCGCTGCCATGGCCGAGTGCAAGCCCTGCACGACCCCGGTGGACACGCAGGGCAAGGTCTTCGTTGTCGCCCCCCCGGTCGCCGATCCGATCGGCTACCGGAGCATCGCCGGGGCACTTCAGTGCCTCATCTTCACCAGGCCCGACATCACCTACGTTGTCCAGCAGATATGCCTTCACATGCACGATCCTCGGGAGCCGCAACTCACCACGATGAAGCGGATCATGCGGTACTTGTGTGGCACCCTCGACTTCGAGCTCCTTCTACGTTGGTCCTCGACCACGGAACTTCGCATCTACACCGATGCCGACTGGGCAGGTTGTCCCGACACGTGCCGGTCCACCTCGGGTTATGCCGTGTTCCTCGGGACAACCTTGTCTCCTGGTCGTCCAAGCGCCAGCCGATCGTCTCTCGCTCCAGCGCTGAGGCCGAGTACCGCGTCGTGGCCAACGACGTGGATGAGGCAGCCTAGCTCTGCCAGCTTCTTCAAGAGCTCCACAGTCTGCTGGCCACGAGCACCCTATTTCTCTACGACAACGTCAGCGCCGTCTACCTCTCCGCCAACCCCGTTCAGCACCAGCGCATGAAGCATGTCGAGATCGATCTTCACTTCATTAGCGAACGAGTATCCTGTGGAGCTGTTCACGTTCTTCACGTCCCGACCCCCTACGAGTTCGTCAACATCTTCACCAAAGGGCTTCCGTCGACGGTGTTTGTGGAGTTTCGGTCCAGTCTCGACATCTACAGTGGCTAGAGCTCCGACTGGGGGGAGGTGTTAGAGTGTTATGTATATTGGCCTGGCCCATTAGGGTAATATGTGTACTGTAGCTATATGTGTACTGCAACTAGGGTTTCTGTGTGTAGAACACTCTGTCATTGCCCAGCAACAGTGACCTATGATTCTATATACAATCTGTATCTGCATAAATAATTCATGAGCTATGTTTTAGCAATAAAAGATGAGAGGATGAAGATGCCAATCATTATAAAAAATAAATGGAGAAATGAACTCTTCATACATGGCATAAGAGCAATAACTTGACCATTCGAGAACAAAAATCGGAAATATCTGGTGCAAACCAAATCTTCTGTTTTGATCTAAGACACATGATGTTGATCCAAGGGAACGCACGGGAGTGGATAATTTTGCACTTAACCGCCCACTCCTAATCACACTTTTGAAAATATCCCCTCTCACTCCTCCGCGCGTCCTCTTAGATCAACATCATGTGGCCCAGTTTAAAAGTTTGCATGGTTGCAAAGAGGAGTTGGTCTGCACCAGATATGTTCCCAACAAAAATAGAGCAAGATAATAGAGAGTTTCAATAACTGTTCTAGATGGCTTAGGCTGGAGCACGATGAAAAGCGTATATGTGTGAACCCCAGTTGGTGGTTCATTCCTAGTCCTCTAATCCTATTTAGAGCTATCAACCACGACTCGCCAAGAAGCAAAATGTCAGGACGGCTGCTGACTATAGGCCCCTGAGTCTCATGCATAGTGGCCTCTCATGCATAGCGTGGCCAGAATCTTGTCAAAACTGTTGGCAAATAGACTGGTAACACATCTACCTAGCATGGTGTTGGAAACCAAAATGGCCGTGCGGACGGTCCGGCCCTGAGGCCGGACGGTCCGCGGTCCGGACTGTCCGCGGTGGTGGTGCGGACGGTCCGCGCGTGCGCAGAGTCAGTTAGGGTTCCTAGTTTCTCGCGGGATTTGTTACCTAAAACCGTGGGATTAACTCGGAAATCAGTTGGAAGTGGATCCAGATCCCTTTATATAGATAAAGGGCTACGGCCGATTAAACCCCCCAACAATCGATCAAATCAAGTCTATTACTCGTTTTTACCTTATGCATTAGGAGTAGTTCTAGTCTAGTTCTAGTTTAGCCCTAGTTTAGTATTCTAATCCCCAAATTCTCTGCCTCTCCTCGACTCTACGTCGATTAGAGGAGTCTAGGTCGGTCTGCCTGAGCCTAGACAACTCCTAGGATCTCTCCTCCCCGACGGGGTCCCTCCCGGGAGCGAGATCCAGCCGCCAGCGATCTTCCGCCGCCCCTGCGCACGCGCGGACCGTCCGGCCCTACGGCGCGGACCGTCCGGCCGTCAGGCAGGGAATCCTAGCTCCTGCACCAGGTCGCGGACCGTCCGGCCCTGTGCCGCGGACCGTCCGCGTCTGACCAGAGAGCGCCGCCGCCTCGCGCCAGGTCGCGGACCGTCCGGCTCTGTGCCGCGGACCGTCCGCGCTTGACCAGAGAGCACCGCCGCTGGTTCTTTTGAGTGATTGGCGCCTCCAAAAAGGTGTCAACATACTTTTTGGCGACTCCGCTGGGGACTAGGTGTCTAGACCTGCTAAAAATCGGCCCATAGATGGCCGGTTCTAAGGATCACACCAAGATCTCCACCACCAACATCATCAAGCCGGCCATGGAGGTGCTCCCGGCTGATGACCAAAGGCCCTTTGAAGACCTCGTAATGCGCGATGAGAAGGAGGTGATGCGGCAATGGAACGAACAACGCGACAAGGAAGAGGCGGAATTGCTACATAAACTCTCCGAACGGCGCAAGGAGGCGGCGGACAAGTACTTGTCACACTTCACGGTAGATCGCCACTAGAAGATCGTCCGTCAAGGGGAGATCGATATGGAATCTCTCCTACCTCCACTTCAGGGTCCCGCTGTAAGTACTCCAGATCTATCTCTTACGACTTTCATGGATCAACGAGGAGATTAGTTAAAGCAATATGTAGATGAATCTATTAAAATGCATTTACGTGCATACGAGAAATCAGCTGCTCCTAACTTTCCATCGCGAGAGTCTAATACAGTGCCACCCACGTCAAACACATCGGCTATAAATGGGTCACCTTTGACCCAGCCATCATATGGTATGCTGATGCACGCTTTCGTGTCACCATCACAGCCGCAACCACTAGGCACGCGGCAGGTACTGGACGCGACCGGACCGTCCGAGCATCATCTCAGACAGTCCGGTTATATCGCGGACCGTCCGGCGTATTTCGCCGGACCGTCCGACCAGATGCAGGCCCGCACACAAAACACTCAGGTCGCACCGTACATGGCCGGACCATCAGGGTACAACCCTGAACACTTCGGCCCCATCACGGAGCGTCCGGTACATCACGCCGGACCGTCCGGATATGTTGCGGACCGTCCGCCGTCTTACGCCGGACCGTCCAGATATGGCATGAACCGGCCAACATATTACGCTGGACCATCCGACTCTACACGAGTCCACGCGCAGACTGCCCAAGTCGTGCCATATATGGTCGATCCGTCCGGGTACAGCCCTGGACCATTTGGCCCGATCACGGACCGTCCAGTTCTTTATGACAGACGGTCTAGGTATGAGACTACCCACGTAGCACCATATACGGCTGGACAATCCGGATATACCTTCAGATCGTTTGGCCAGGTCGCGGACCATCCGGCTTCTTATGCCGGACCATCCGGATATGCATACGCAGAACCGAGAGCTGCGCAATACGCACAGTTCCCACATTCATCGCAGCAACATTATGGTGCCCCACCAGCAACACATTATAATCATGCCACACCACCTCATGGACATAGGGATGAATACTATTCGGCCACAAGAGAGCCTGAGAGGTATAGGGCAGGAGCTGGTGACATTAATAGGACACCTAACACACACCTCAAACATCCCTGGGAGGAAAGCCGACAGAGTGATGTCAGGCAACCTGAGATTTCTACCCACAAACTCAATGGATGGTCGCCAGACATGGCAGAGAGGGTCAGAGACGAGGTAGCTGGGATGTTCAGGGACAAACTCGGTGTTAGTGTGTCAGGTACAGGGCAATCGTATCGGAAGCCTTATAGCCACCGATTCGACACCGTGCCATATCCACAGGGAACTAGAATACCAGACTTCTCTAAATTTTTTGGTGAAGGTGGGAAAAGCACACACGAACATATTAGCCAATTCATAGCACACTTGGGAGAATTGGCTGATGGGGAAGCCTACCGCGTTCGTTTATTCTCGTTGTCCCTTACTGATACTGCATTTGCATGGTACGCAGCTTTGCCACCAAACTCTATTAACTCTTGGGAAGAATTAGAGCAGAAATTTCATGAACACTTCTTCTCAGGAGAACATGAGTTAGAATTGGCTGACTTAGCTTCAGTCCGACAGGGTCCTAAAGAATCGGTTAATGACTATATCCGGAGATTCCGGGACACTAGAAACCGATGCTTTCAGATTCATGTCGCAGAAAAACAACTAACAGGGCTAGCTTTCAATGGGTTGCGACCCTACTTAAAAGAAAATTTAGATGGCACCCAATTCTTTTCGCTAGTGCACTTACACCAGCGGACTATGACCTGTGAAAGCCGAAGTAAGGAAACATCAAAATCGACTAGCCATAAGATGCATCTAGTGGGATACAATAATTCGGACGATGAACCCACGGATGTATACACCGCCGAACTGGTTTGGCCAGGACAGGCTAAACCTTCAGCGTGTTCTGCTTTACAGTCGATTCGAAAGAATCGACAAGAAGAAGTTAAGTTTACTTTTAATGTTGCCAAATGCGATAAAATATTTGACGAGTTACTGAAAAATGGCAACATTAAATTAACTCATACTATTCCTCCTCCTGATGAATTAAAGAGGCGTGCTTATTGTAAGTGGCATAATTCCTTTTCTCATGCCACCAATGATTGTAATGTTTTTCGTTGACAGATACAATTGGCCATAAAATGAGGGTCGATTGGCTTTTCAGGAGATGCAAGTAGACACACAACCTTTTCCTATTAATACAATAGAACTCACATGCAAAAAGGTCTTGGTTCGGCCCAAAATGGCCGATAAAGGCAAAGGCAAGGGCATCGTCATTGGCGATCCCCGCACGTTAGATAAATCACAAAAGGAGATTGCTCGAAAGGCTTCGGACGAGAAGGCTAAAAAGTCCGAAGACGCCGGGGGGCAGGCACAGTTAATGAACCAAACACGTCAGCCTAGCCCGAGCATCGTAGATGGTCCGGCACCTACGTGCGGACAATCCGGTGCTCAGACAAACGGTCCGGCTAACTCAGCCGGACAGTCCCCCTATGACCAAAGGCGTCAACCTCTACACAAAGCAAGGAAAAAGACGCAAGGTCAAAGCACATATAATCGGCTGATCAAAGCCGATCCTACTTTTGATCAGTTGCTCTCCAAAAAACCAGCAAAAAGACTGTTCCACGTGATCGGTCAACAAAGAAACCCGGTCACCTGCTAAAACAAAACGGTCAAACAAAACGGCCCGAAAGGCGACACAGCAAGCATCGCCTATTCATTCTATGAGACCAGGGTACTTTCCACCTATTTACTCATCGTCGGTATATTATCCTGTTCAAACATGGAATGGCACGATGATGAATCCATGGTACATGTATAGTCCCTTCGTCTATCCAGACTGGGGGGCACCTCCATTCTATTCCTTTTGATCCATTGATCAAATGGTCATGGCCGAGAAAGATACAATCCGAAACGGCCTTTATATTGGTGCTTTATTGAATATCAATATCAAAAAGCCGGTGACCTACATCAGGTTTAGTTCATATGCTTTTGGTTCGTCAACCTTCACCAAAAGGCAGGGGGCATATGTTGGAAACCAAAATGGCCGTGCGGACGGTCCAGCCCTGAGGCCGGACGGTCCGCGGTGGTGGCGCGGACGGTCCGCGCGTGCGCAAAGTCAGTTAGGGTTCCTAGTTTCTCGCGGGATTTGTTACCTAAAACCGCGAGATTAACTCGGAAATCAGTTGGAAGCGGATCCAGACCTCCCCCTTTATATAGATAAAGGGCTACGGCCGATTAAACCCCCAACAATCGATCAAAGCAAGTCTATTACTCGTTTTTACCTTATGCATTAGGAGTAGTTCTAGTCTAGTTCTAGTTTAGCCCTAGTTTAGTATTCTAATCCCCAAATTCTCTGCCTCTCCTCGACTCTACGTCGATTAGAGGAGTCTAGGTCGGTCTGCCCGAGCCTAGACAACTCCTAGGATCTCTCCTCCCCGACGGGGTCCCTCCCGGGAGCGAGATCTAGCCGCCGCCCCTGCGCACGCGCGGACCGTCCGGCCGTCAGGCAGGGAATCCTAGCTCCTGCACCAGGTCGCGGACCGTCCGGCCCTATGCCGCGGACCGTCCGCGTCTGACCAGAGAGCGTCGCCGCCTCGCGCCAGGTCGCTGACCGTCCGGCTCTGTGCCGCGGACCGTCCGCGCCTGACCAGAGAGCACCGCCGCTGGTTCTTTTGAGTGATTGGCGCCTCCAAAAAGGTGTCAACACATGGTATCGCAATGTCAAAGTGTGTTCATTAAGGGAAGGAGCATCCAGGATGATTACATTTATGTGCAAGGAGCAATCTGCCACTACCACAAAAGCCTTACTCCGATATTGTTCCTCAAATTAGATACTGCAAAAGCATTTGATAAGGTCAGATGGGACTACATGCATTCTGGTGATCATGCAATGGATGGGTTTCGGCCAGAGATGGAGGGATATCATCTGTCTTATATGGGGGGCACAGTCATTCAAAAATCTTGCTCAATGGGACTCTGGGGAAATCTATTAAACACCACATTGGGCTAAGGCAGGGAGACCTCTGTCCCTGATGTTATTTTAGCAATGGAGTCATTGCACGAGCTTTTGGAAGCCGCTACTCGCCATGGTATCTTGCAGCCGATTTCAGAAGGGCACGTACATATACGAACAAGTTTATATGCAGATGATGCAGTAATGTTCCTTGGTCCATCAATTCAAGACCTCGTGAACATTCAACTCATCCTACAACAGTTTGGCAACGCGTCTGGCCTGACGGTTAATTTTCAGAAGTCAACTCGTCCGCCTTATACAAGACTTGCACTGGTTAATGCGGTTCTCAGCAATATGCCGGTCTACTATATGACTTCCGACTCTTTATCCAAATGGGGGGTCAGGAAGATCGACATAATCAGACGGAATTTCTTGTAAAGGGGGGTGACCAGGACCAAAAGGCTCGAATGTTTGGGTATTAAGAACGTCGAATGCTTCAATAGAGCTCTACGACTTAGATGGTTGTGCTAGAGATGGGTAGTACAACCTAACAAACCATGGGTCCACCTTCCTTTACAATTTTCCAAAATCGAACAAAAAGTCAAAAACTATTCTAGGCATGCACAACGATAGCAATTGGCAACGGTCAGGAAACTAGGTTTTGGAATGACCGATGGCCACAAGGTCAATCTCCTCGCGAAATCGCCCCGATCTATTCCAAATTGGCCTGACGCAAGAATATGGCAATGGCACATGCTTTTGATGGGTACAGGTGGATGAGGGGTTTGCATAGGTTGTCTACCGAAAATGGTTTGATGCAATTCTTGCACTTGTGGCGCGCGCTATGCACGGTGCAACTGTCCGACGGACCTAACTCAATATCCTGGAATCTCAAAGTTGATGGGCAATTTTCTTGCAAGTTCGGCGTATGAAGCTCATTCCTTGGCAACACTCAATGTCACGAACTCTCGGTCTGGAAGATACAGATACAGTTAAAGTGCAGAATATTCATTTGGTTACTCCTTCAGAACAGACTACCTACGACTGATCGTATTAAGGCCGACTCCAACAGTTCATCCAAAATTTATCTATAAACACTCTTTTGCATTATTCTGCACTATAAACTGCACTGTTTATAGAGTGGAGTTTGAATATGTGTATGAGTATAGATAAGATGTTGGAGATAGTCTAATAGGCAGGGTGGTCAAATCAACCCCATCTGCTCGTTGTGTTCAGCAGCGCACGAATCACATCTTCATATGGTCCTGCAATGTTTGTTGGCAAAGGCGGTTTGGCGAAGGATTGCGCAATGGTTCGGGTTGAGACTCCCTCAGCACAAGCACAGGAGCAGATCCATAGTGCAGTGGTGGTCGAAAATCAGGCAAAATGCAACTACCGCTCCCGTGTTACATCTAGTCGCATGCATGACTTGGCACATTTGGAAGGAAAGGTGCCGACGCATTTATTGGCAAACAATTTCTTCCATTGACGAACTGAGAGCTCTAAGAAAAAATGGCGTACGGCTAGACCATATGGACAGAGAAGCAACTCCTTAAGGGGTCGTTTGTTTCTTCCGGAACCGGAGGCATGGAACAATTCCTAGCTAGGGATGGCAGTTGGACCCGTAGGTATGGATACCCGCTGGTTTCGTACCCACCGGATATGGATACGAGTACAAAAACTCATCCATGGGTCCTATCAGGTCGGATACCCGAAATACATCGGTTCGGCTATGGGTAAAATACTTTACCCACGGGTATCCAGTGGATACCCGAAATATCAATATATCTCTTTAAATATGCTACATCCACTAAAAATGTGCTACATTCACTAGAAAAACTCACTCGCATGTGTTGTTGATTAATGAATATTAATTTGTGTTGTGTTAACAGTCAACTGTAATGTAATCGAGACCAATGAGACATTGACAATGTTATAACTGTCAACTGTCATGAACTCATTGAGCTTTTATTCTCTGTACTCAAATTTAATTTTTTTGGATGTGATAATTATGAGTTGAAATATTGTATCGACGTGTACCCAAATATAGTCATTCTCGTGTTGCATTGGTGCTTAGATGTAAACTAAAATATTTTATGTATTTATTATAACACTGATCGAATGTTATTTAGTCTACAATAACATATCGACTGGATACCCGATACCCGGTGGATACCCGATGGGCATGGGTACGGGTACAGTTTCTCGCCCGATTGGATTGGTGGGTATGGATATTTGTAAAAGTCTCGGGTACAATTTCGGGTCGGGTATTATTATACCCGAACAAAACCCGACCCGCTGCCATCCCTATTCCTAGCCGATTTGTTTCTCTAATTTATATAAGTTTTGATCAGCTGAAATGATTCCTAGTCTATTCCTAGACAAACAAACAAGGTCTAAGGCTCTTAGGGCCTAATCCTCAGCTTCATTCCATAGTTTTGTTTTCACTCTTTTCGATTACTGCTTATTTTCCTCTCCCTGCTCCTTCCTGTCTGCACTTAAGAACTTCTCAATCCTCTCTGAAATGAAACGGTAGTGCACCTACCAGATTCTATAAAAAAAGGTGTGGGGTGCACCTACCGGATTCTATAAAAAAGGTGTGGGGCCTTTATTCTCAGTTAATGGCTCCAATGGAGGTAAAAGTAATCTTTAGGACATGCTTGGAAGCAAGAAAAATGGAGAGGGTTCAATGGGCTAAAATTTGTTTGCTAGCTAAGAAAAAGAAATAGAGGGGACTGGAGGGGCTAAAATTCCTTTGGTAGGAAGAAAAATTTAACCCAGTGGCGGAGGAAGCCATACCTTACTTTTAAAAACTCTCATATCTTCTACTATAACAACAAAACAAGATGTGGTGTGGTGGATGTGTTGCCTCTATTCTAGCAGCATGTCTTGAGTTTGATTCACAATTCTTGCAGATATATATATATATATATATATATATATATATATATATATATATATATATATATATATATATATATATATATATATAGGGAAGAGGTAATGGAAGCCCTGGGTTTTCGTTAGTGGGCGAAGCCCCAGCCAGGAGGCCGATCGGGTCACGTTCGGCCCACTGGACGCCAGCTTGCGTTAGCCATGCATAGGATAGCCACGTATCCCGGCTGAGACGCGACATGCGATATACGCACGCATAAATATATGTACAAATGTGCATAACTCATGCATAAATGGAATCTTTTATGCCGCGAATCACGGGAACGAATATTTGCATGTGCTTGCCGGTTACGACTGCATAACGCTGTGATACATGATAACGTAAACCATGCAAACATTTAAAATCTCCCACCGGTTTTGAGATAAGGAAAGACGTGCTCTTCGTGCGCGTAAATAAAGGCACAGTTACGGGAGGAAACAAATACGCACACATAAATATATGTAGTAATGTGCATAAATCATGCATAGAAGGGATATTTTGTACCTTGACTCACGGAAACGAATATTACCATGTGCACACCGTTTACGACTGCATAACGATGTGTAACATGATAGCATAAACCATGCATTATATAAATCTTGACCAGTTTGATATAAGGAAAGACGTGCTGCATAATCGCGTAAATAAAGGGACAGTTACGGTTCGAGGAGCATTAGTAGAAGGAAATAAATTTTAATTTACAGCCGCAGTTCGCGGGTTCTGCTCGGGCGGATTCCAGCGTAAAACGTGAGCTAAAACATCGTAAATGAGTACGAAATTTAGCGTAAATCATATATCTGTTTTGTAACAGCAAACGAAGCCCAAAATTACGGCGTGAAAATCGCGTGCACCCAATCGTGCGCGGGTTCTGGCTATGGCAGATTCCGGCGTAAAACGTGAGCTAAAACATCGTAAATGAATACGAAATTTAGCGTAAATCCTATATTAGCTAAAACAGCGTAGATTGATCACGTTCGATCGTGCACGGATTTTGGCTTGGTCAAATTTCAGCGTAAAACGTGAACCAAACAGCGTAAATGGGTACAAATTTTATCGTACATCATCAATCTATTTCGTAACAACGAATGTGGCCTAAATTACGACGTCAAAATCGCGCTCCGATCGTGCTCGGGTTCTAGGTCAGGTGGATTTAAGCGTAAGACGTGATACGAAACAGCGTAAATGGATACGAATTTTAGCGTAAATCAATGATCTGTTTTAAAACGACGAATGTGGCACTTGCTTTTTAGTGGAAGCGTAAAATGCAATAAGAAAGAACCCAAGACAATCTTTTTTTGCCGACCTATACATGCGACATGGGGGTGAATTAATAACTGAACGAATCCAAGACAAGAAAGAAAACGATGAAGCCATTTGCTGTTCCTGAATCTTGATCTGTCACGCTCACGCTCGGCCATGGAACTGAGGTCAGAAGAGTAGCCACTAGACAATACAGAGGGCACGGCGGTCAGAAGAACAAGAACTTGGACTTGGAGATGCATCTGAAGGGGAGCACAGTGCCGTTGGGCCAGAAGAAGCGGAGCTGGCATGCCAGGTGCGTCCACTGGTCGACGCCGATGATCCCCGCGACCTTCCATCGTGTCCGGGCCTCCCCCATCCACCCGGAACGGCACCACGCCGTCGCGGAGCGCGACCTCCATGGCGGCGCTGCCGGCGTCGCCCAGCAGGGCGCCCTGCGCGCGCGCCACGTACGCCAGCGGGAGGACGCCCCTGGCGGGCACGCGGAACGGGTAGGCGCGGAGCACCGCTAGCCCGCCCGCACCGCCACGTACGGCACGCGGGGCTGTAGCAGCACCACCACCACAAGGACGGCCACGGCGCCCAGCAGCACCACGACCGCAAGCACCATGAACAGCACCACCGCCGCCCACTCCCCCGCGCCCGACCGGTGCCTCCTGAAGTTGTACCGCCGCGGACGCTGAGGCTCCTCCTCGTGCCCCCTCCACGACCGCCAATCCGCCGACTGGAGAGCGCCGCGGCGACCGGGGCTCTCCTGCTCACGGGCGCCTGCTCGCACGCCCGAGGGAACCGCCGCCGCCGCTAAAACCTAATCCCTGGCGGCGTGGGGGTGTTTTTATAGTGACGGCGTGGGACTGGATAATTGTGAGCGCGTGGGCAGGATCGTGGGCCCGATTCACGTAATATGCGCAGACTATATTTGCATAAACTGATACACACATCAGCATAACTCGTATTATAATTTAGCGTAAGCACAGGTAGGTACAATAAGCCCAGGGCTCTGGTGCGGTCTGCACACCTGGTCAGGGCTTCCTGTAGTTAAATAGAGCCCAGGGCTCTAAATACTATATATATATATAGTATTTAGAGCCCTGGGCTCTCTCTAACTATTGGAAGCCCCGATCAGGTGCGCGGACCGCACCGTACCGACCAGGTACGCAGGCTTTTTGGCTCACTGTACCACCTACTTACGTTAATTATAACTACGTGTTATGCTCAATCGTGTTACAGTTTACACACTTTTTGGTATGCGCATGTTGTACACAAGTTTACGCTTATTTTGTCATACTGTCTGAAACCGCTTCTACTATCATATAAAACCGACAGCAACGACTGCTTTGCCCGAGAGGACTAGGGTTTCAGCGGCGGCGGCTGTCGAGCCCCATTCCCGATCTGAAGCACCTCAAACCACCGCTCTGCCCCAGATCCAGATCCACCCAGCTACTGCGGCGAGCCCGTGGGGACGGTGGCGGCGGAGGACCCGAGTGCACAGAGATGCTCAACTACGACCAGGTCTTCATCAGGGACTTCGTGCCCTCCGTGCTCGCCTTCCTCATGCACGGCGAGACCGAGATCGTCCGCAACTTCCTCCTTCACACCCTCCAGCTTCAGGTGACCTGATCCCGATCCTGCTTAATAGTTTCTCGTCTGGACCATTCCTTGGTACCTTTCGGAAACCATTTGTGATGCTGCCGTGAAAGCACCCGACCTCAAATCTGTGTGCGCCCACAGTTTTGGAACAGCAGCAGCCATAGTCGCCTGGGGGCTCAGGTGTGGCCGTCGTCGCGGGGCCTGTCCCGAGCCGCGAGCTCGGCCGCGGACGCTCTGCCGCCAGCCGCGTGCGTGCGCTCTGCTGCCAGCCGCGGGTCCGACCGCCTATGGGTGCGCATCCGTTCGCCGCCGTCGAGTCCATCTTGGAGGCAAGGAGTGAGCAAGGCATCGAGCTTCCCCACCAAATTATTCCCTGACGGTGCACGGGAATGGCCAGGGAAATCCATGGTCGCCAGATCTGCGCCTACTTATTCCTCTCCAGTCCCCAGCGAGAGATTCAGGTAAGGACTATTTGCTTATTTCAGTACCATATTGGTTTTGGTCAAGATTAGAGACTAATATGCAGTGGTTTAGAAACTATTGTATTATTATTTTTATTACTTCAGATTTAGTTTTTTGATTGTTTTTATCTAGACTTGGGGCCCTCATTTAATCTCATTACTGATGTGTGGACTGCACATCAATACATCAATAGAGTCCCTAATGTCTATTGTATTGTTCTGATTCTATAAAGTGTACAATGGTTCACAATATCTGTGTGAACAGGTGAAACGTGAAGAGCTGCTTGAGTATGCCCAAAGTATCATTTCAGGATTGAAGAGAAATAATGAAATTGTGAGGTGATATAATAGAATCAGCTAATTACCTGTGAATATATTATAACGATATAATAGAATTTTGAGGTAATACTACTTCTGTTACATCTAGTGCTTCCTGTTTTGGACATACATGTGGTCAGGCTTTCTAAATTTTTGCTACCAATATAGTTCTGGAAATTAGTTGGAAAATATGATAATTGCATGTAGATTTGTAATTTGAAGTACTATTATACAATTTCAAGTTATTAAATTTAAACCTTCCTTTGTAATAGTGCATACATATGCTACACCCACTTCCGCCAGCATTTAACATCATTGTATTATCATAAAACCATAATTTCCAGGTAGTATTTAGTTGTGCTAGTCTATTAGGTGAATGCTTTTAATCATTATACCATTTTCTGTTGAGCTTTACTAAGGAAAGTAGTGACTCGACTCGTGAATAGCTGAACAAGACTGATCTGAGTATGCTGGCGAAAAAATGGTGAATTAGAGTAATCAATCATATTATCTTCCATATTTGCATATAATTATACTTTTGCAGGTGGTATTAATGGAGAAAGATCAGAAATAGCTGAAATTGAAGCAGCATCAACAGGTGAAGCTGCTCGGCTTAGAGCTGCTCTCCGGCGTGCTCCACCCGACGCTATTCGGCAACATCACCAGATTTATACCGGCTTACACAGACCTGTTTTGATAAGAGCCGAGCAACGATTCTTCCATTTCGGACCACGACCTAGCTAAAGGTTAATGGTTCCAAATGTCCGAAGTACCGAAGACAGGGCTAGCTCCTCGTTTTTTGTCATGTCAAATAAATCGTGTATGATTGCAACAATATTGGCAAAATATCGTTGTCCTTTATATTTTGATATACTGTGAACAAAACAAGTGCCCTATGAGACCATCATAATTTATGCATTTTCAAACTAAATTTTACGACACTTCTTTTTTGTGTTTTATGCTTCCATTAAAAAACAGTCTTACTGCGTTTTACGCCAAATTTATGATACTTTTTGATGTGTTTTTATAGCAATCTCTTGCGAAGTGAGATTGTGCGCGTGTTTTATACTAAATTTTGTACTCATTTACGATGTTTTAGCTCACGTTTTACGCTGAAATCATTCGAGCCAGAACCCGCGCACGATCGGCTGCACGCGATTTTCACGCCGTAATTTTGGGCTCTGTTTGCTGTTACAAAACAGATATAGGATTTACGCTAAATTTCGTACTCATTTACGTTGTTTTAGCTCACGTTTTACACTGGAATCGGCCCGAGCCATGACCCGCTCACGATCGGCTGCACGCGATTTTCACGCCGTAATTTTAGGCCCCATTTGCTGTTACAAAACAGATATAGGATTTACGCTAAATTTCGTACTCATTTACGCTGTTTTAGCCCACGGTTTACGCTGGAATCCGCCCGAACCAGAACCATATACTGCATGATTTATGCTGTCAAGTACATGTCATTATGCAGTCGTAAACGCTGTCCACAGTGTCATATTCGCTCCACGTGATTCGGGCTTTAAAAGATTCTTTTATGCATGTTTTACGCATCTTTATCCATATATATAGGCATTCATATATTGCGTTACGCTTATCGTCCTAGAATCTTGGCTGTTGACTGCATGGCTGACGCAAACACGTGGGTGCTGAGTCAACCGTGTCCTGGCTGGGGCTTCTATTAGTAGGGGAAGCACAGGGCTTCCATTACCTCTTCCCTATATATATATATATATATATATATATATATATATATATATATATATATATATATATATATATATATATATATATATATATATATATATATATATATATATATATATATATATATATATATCTTCTGCACTTATCTATGGTACTATTAGTGAAGGAAGGAAACATTAGTCCTAGATCACCTCTATTCGAGACTAAATTCAAAAACCGGTAACCGATTCTCTACTATCTAGTGGTGTACTGGTGTGGCTTCATGCATGTACTGTATATCCGATCGACAACCACCTTTAGACAAACTTGTTGCGGCCGTCATTGGGTTGGTGAAGTTGGCCGACATGAAAGAAACTTCTAGGAGACGGGCCGCTGAAACATGGAACGATGAAGGGGTGGCGAATATACTCTGACCGGCCTGTGGACAAGTCTCTTTGAAATTGACTTCGGTTTGATAAAAGGCTGAACCGCGTATGGGTATGAAATAAGCTCAGACTACAACGCGTGTTGGGTTACAATACAATACAATACAGTACAATACATGCAGACACCCGAAGCTATACATACATACGCTACCACTTCACAGTCAACTTGCGACTGCATAAAAGATTAATTAACATGCTTAACACAAATCTATACTACTTATTAAGAAGGTAAGAGTAGTATGCCGTTCTGCCGTTCTGTCTTTAATCGATCTGGACCGTCCGTGGCACGGTAGCCGCCCGCGCCAGCCGCTCGCGATCCATCCGCCTGCGCTCTCCGCTCCCGTGTCCTCCCACGATAGCCACGAGCAACCTCTCCCTCTCTGGAACCGACGCCGCCGCCCTCTCCCCCTCCCTCTCTCTCCGTCCCTCTCGTCTCGCTTCTTCCTCACTGCCTCGCCGTCCCCAACCTGCTCAGCTTCACCAGATCGCGCCGGACACGGTCGTTGAGCCGCCACCATGATCTCGACACCTCTGTGCCCCCGCCTCCTCACGCTAGCCCCCGCTGCCCGTCCCCCCGGAAATATCGCCCGCTCCCCGCCCATCCTGCCGCCGCGCCCACCACCCCCCAGCGGCAAGACGTCTCCGTTCGAAGAGGTTTTGATCAGGCCAGCTAGCGAAGGATCCGTGCGGTGGCGGACTGCGTGCGGATTTGGGGTGTTGCTTGCCGCGGAGACATGGAGAGCTGCTACACCAGGGCTTCTATGTTGCCATCGTCAACAACCTCGACAACATCTCTGAGGTATTGCCTCGTCCGCGTTGATGAGCTCGTCAGCCACCATTAGTGGAGGCCCAAACCCTAGCCGCCCCCTGCTCCAGTCTTGCCTGGGCCCAGTCGCGCTCGTGTTGGTGTGGGCTCTCTCCTCCTCCAGCGGCTTGGCCCCGACAGCCGTAGAAGACAGCAACGTGATGTGAATGATTTCTGAATTTTGACAGAGGTATATCACTGCATTAGAACGTGTTATGTTATTTAGTGCCTAGACACTGCCATGCTTGCCTTATTTTTTTGGGGTGGGGGAGGGGTGATATGACCCTAGAGTTCTAACTAAATTTTGACTCACTCAAATTATTCTTCCAATTGGCATATCCCACATGTTTTAAGTGTGCCTGAACTTAGAAAGGTTTCTGAAGAAACTGTTGCACTATGGTTGCTCTCACTGATTTGTTCTTATCATGGAAGGAGTAAATATATTGTTATGGAGCTCAATGGCGTTGACACAGTATCTGATAGACTTGCTAGCTCAATGGCTTTATTACAAATTAAAGCATGCCACCATATTCCATGTTCAGTAATGAACCAAGATTGTGAAAACATTGTGATGCTAAGATAATTCTACAGACATACAACTGCCTCTGATTAAGACCAGGTATTACTACTTGGCGCAAGCATCTTCCATGCAATCAAATTTCATGGTAATGTTACTAGCCTATTGCAAGCTGGTTTGGAATATTTATTAAGACATGAATATATCAAGGGGAGTTATACTAACTGTCTGTAATATCCTAATTACAGTTGCTGCTACTATATAGCCTATTGTAGCAGTTGTGCTTCTTTTAGATATCATAACTTGTTGCATTCTTAATTTGTTCCCACAAGTATGAGTTCTAGGTGAAGAAGGCAACATTTATTTGAAGCTTACAGATTTTCCTTAAAAATGCTCTTTTCATTTCCTAAAATTGAACCATCTCTTTTATTAAACTCCATTGCATTTTAGCCTCTCTCTAGTATTTAACCCATTCATAATCAGGATGATGAGTTAACTTGTGCAATGCAGAAGCGACATAGGCCTAGAGTGATGCACATGGATCTCAAACCAGAAAGATTCTTGTTTGCAAACAAGAAAGAATCAGATGCAGTTAAGAACCAGGGGCAGAGCAAATTTCCTCACTTAAAATATAAAAGGCATGATTGTTACTGAAAATCTATGTACAATGCCTGGATACAAAACATTTTGCCAAACGGAAGTAACTGTTGCATGATTACAGGCACCCTGTTTTCAACTGGTGCTTTCTTCTGCTTCGTTGTGTCCTTAGGCTTAGATTTAAAAGGAAGTAACTGTTGCAGCTTTGCGGGGATCTCGACGGGATTGAACTTGCGTGGTTTCCGCTCGATAGGCTACGAAGTGGGAGATAATATCATGTGAGAGGCAACAGTCATGCAATAATGTTATGAGGAAACTGTTGAAGGCTCAGAACCTTGTAAACTGAATCCTTGTTGTGTGGGGTAGGGATATTGTGTGCCTTCCGCAACTCAGCAGTTGTTCTCATGCCTTGCCAGGTCTGCTCTCTAGGTTGCAGAGCAGTGGTCACAGGGTTAGAGTACGTAGGAACTTCAACGTTGACCTAGGCACGCAGGAAAACAATGTCACTCATAAGAATTCTGTCCTCAAATGTACATCTTGCGATTCCTTCTGTATTTTCCCCTTTTCTCTTCAACATATCTCCTGGCTCAATCTTTGCTGCCTGTAATGAACAAGAAACTATTTGCATGATTACAGTTTAACAGTTACATTTAACCGTGATAAACTATCAAGGCATGGTATTTACTCATTACCTTTTTAACATGTCCTCGGATTCCACTTATAGTCCGAATGGCAGCACCTTCAAACCTAGCAACCTCTAAATCGGATGTGAACATTCCCTTGATTAGTGTAGTCTTCTTAAATATCTTGCATGGTGTGCATGTGAGCTTTATCTTCTTCACAATTCTGGCAGTATTGTTGAATTCTTGGACCCATCCTGTTGCAGTTATCCTAAATGGCACCTGCGAAGATGTGTAATCAATGTTTGATTGCCTGCAACGGTTCAGGTCAATGTACAGGAAGGTGGCCTTTAGTTGGAGATCCCTCCTGACCAGATCCCACAAGTCACCATCCACATCAGTCAAGTGTCGAGCTCTTGATCCGACAGACACATCCATTGACCCATTGGTGCTCCTGGCAGCCTCCTCTGTAGCTCTGCTATAACTTCTTGCGGTCGCAGATGACAAAGGATCAGAACCAATGATTTGGGTGTATTTTATGGAAAGGCAAAATGAGAAACTGAATCTTGGAGGATGTCTAGAAGCAAACATATGTCAGCATGTGCATTAGAGGAGGTCCCCATATAGTGCAGCAAGGGGCAAAGTGGTTAGTGCAGAAGATTACAAGATTAATTAATGTTGCTGGCTGTTTTTAGGTTTTGCATATGAATAAATCAATGAATGAACATACATATATTATTGCTCATAAATGTGCTGTTGTATTTATATTCTTAACACAATTGAGTTAAGCAATGTATGATTTGCATGTTGGGAAACGATTGGTCGGATATGTTTTGCCATCCCTTTCCAATGAAACATCTCAGGTGGAGGTCATTCGATCTTGACAGACATCATTTTGCCTCATACACTTGCAACAATTTATTGACATATTTTGTTGCTTACTTTTGCCATTTTATGTACTTCGTTCACTGTGGAGATAGTCTTTGAGATGGGTATAAAGTTACAGTGATCATTTTTTGCCAACCGATCATGTTCATGTTGTGAACCTTTTTTTTGGAGTTAAAACATTTAAGCAAAGCTTTCATTACATCTATTTTTGCTACCTTTTTTACCATGCCTTTTGAACTTACTGGTGATTAGATTTTGCAGCTTGCGCAGTTGGAATAGCTGGATACAAAACATTTTGCCAAAGGTTCTGATGAGGTTGTATTCAAGGCCATGGGGAGGGCTATCAATAAGACTGTCATGGTTGTGAAATTGATCAAGGTACTCTTTATGGCTCTGGTGCTTGCTAATATTACTTATCACTTGATTCTAATTGTTACTGTTATTGAAAGAGAAATGTGCCCTTGGGCCATTTCTAGTATATTTTGGTGATTAAGTGTCCAACACATATTAAGTGGGTTATTATACGCCAAATGATGAATGAAGTGCAAATCAACAATAAGGTATGTTTCTAAGACTTAGTACATTGATTTGGGTCCTAATGCATTGTATCTAAGTGAAAGAAACAGAAGAAAAAGGATTGGAAAAGAGTTGGCTGTGTACAGCTAACTGCTGCTCGGTCTGGGTGCACCCGACAATCCGGTGGTGCACCGGACAGTGTCCGATGTGCCAGACTGGCTTCCGGCGAACTGGCCGCTCTCGGGAAAACTTCGGCGACGTACGGCTATAATTCACC
Organism: Zea mays; assembly: GCF_902167145.1. NCBI lineage: Eukaryota > Viridiplantae > Streptophyta > Magnoliopsida > Poales > Poaceae > Zea > Zea mays. The sequence goes on along the minus strand of NC_050096.1, from coordinate 82,065,677 downwards.
GAACTGTCCGGTGGTGCACCGGACTATCCGGTGAGCCAACGGCCGCCAGCACAACGGTCGGCCGCCAAATCCGCGGGCGACGCATGGCCCGCTCCAACTGTCGGAAGGGGCACCGGACAGTGTCCGGTGCGCCAACCGACACCAGAGTTGCAACGGTCGGCTGCGCCAAATTAGGAAGGAGATCCGCACCGGACATGCTACAGTGCCTGTCCGGTGGTGCACCGGACTGTCCGGTGCGCCACCCGATAGAAGGCAAGATTTGCCTTCCAAGATTGCCTCCAACGGCTCCTAGCTGCCTTGGGGCTATAAAAGGGACCCCTAGGCGCATGGAGGAGGTACACAAGCATCTTTTGATCATTCCAAAGCACCAAGACTCCATTCTCGCGCATTCGATTCTTTGAGATAGTAACTTGAGCTCCATTTGAGTAGAGAACTCCTCGTGTTGTGTTGTGAGCTCAAGTTGTGGCTTGTGTGCGTGATTGTGCTCTGGTTTTGAGTCTTGTGTGTGTTGCTTTTCCCTCCCTTACTTTCGTGCTTCTTGGTAACCATCAATTGTAAGGGCGAGAGGCTCCAAGTTGTGGAGATTCCTCGCGGACGGGAGAAAGTATAAGAAAGGAAAACACTGTGGTATTCAAGTTGATCATTGGATCGTTTGAAAGGGGTTGAGTGCAACCCTCGTCTGTTGGGACGCCACAACGTGGAGTAGGCAAGTGTTATACTTGGCCGAACCACGGGATAAATCATCGTGTATTTTGTGTTGTCTTTCTTTGTGACCATTGTGTTTCACAAGAGCTCAGTCCTTAGCCACTTGGTCCTATTGCACTAACACTTAACCAAGTTTTTGTGGCTACAAGTATTTGATTTTTACAGGATCACCTATTTACCCCCCTCTAGGTGCTCTCAATTGGTATCAGTGTCGTTCTCTTCACGAAAGGGACTAATCGCCCGAAGGGATGGATCCTAAGGGAAAGGGGATGGTGGTCAACGACAAGGAGGAGTCCTTCCTCAACGAGCCAAGGGACGACAATCCCACTGAATCTGGCTCAAGTCATAAGAAGCAGGACGGGAAGAAGAAGAGGCACATCAAGAAGATAGTCTACTACGACAGCGACGAATCTTCTTCTTCCCCAAGAGACGATGACTACGACGAGAAAAAGAAACCGGTTAACTCAATTTTTTCATTTGATTATTCTCGTATTCCGTATAATTCCAATGCCCATTTGCTTTCTATTCCTCTTGGTAAACCTCCACACTTTGATGGAGAGGACTACGCTTTTTGGAGTCACAAAATGCGTAGTCACCTTTTCTCTCTCCATCCTAGTATTTGGGAGATAGTTGAGAATGGAAATAGTACGGATAACCCTGTATTCATTAACGAACAAATTCATAAGAATGCACAAGCTACCATTGTTTTGTTAGCATCATTGTGCAGAGATGAATACAACAAGGTGAGCGGCTTGGACAACGCCAAGCAAATATGGGACACCCTCAAGATATCGCATGAGGGGAACGACGCCACCATGATCACCAAAATGGAGTTGGTGGAAGGCGAGCTAGGAAGGTTTGCCATGATCAGAGGAGAGGAGCCAACGCAAACGTACAACAGGCTCAAGACCCTGGTCAACAAGATCAGGAGCTATGGAAGCACGAGATGGACGGACCACGACGTCGTCCGGCTTATGCTCAGGTCCTTCACTGTTATTGATCCTCATCTTGTGAACCTCATCCGTGAAAATCCCAGGTACACAAAGATGACTCCCGAGGAGATTCTTGGGAAGCTTTTGAGCGAGCGGATGATGGTGAAGGAAGCGCGATACGTTGATGATGCTCTCAATGGCCCTCTACCCATCTACGAGCCTCAACCCATTGCTCTCAAAGCAACAAGCAATAGGGAGGCGCTACCTAGCAAGGTGGCACAAGTTGAGGCGGCCGGGCTAAACGAGGAAGAGATGGCCCTAATCATAAAGCGCTTCAAGACCGCATTGAAAGGACGCAAGGAGTACCCTAACAAGAACAAAGCAAAGGGAAAGCGCTCCTGCTTCAAATGCGGTAAGACTGGTCATTTTATAGCGAATTGTCCCGATAACTCTAGTGACCAGGAACAAGGAAAGGGCGGGAAGAAAGAGAAGAAAAAGAGCTATAGGAAGGCAAAGGGCGAGGCACACATCGGAAAGGAATGGGACTCGGACTGCTCATCTTCCGACTCCGACGACGAAGGACTCGCTGCCTCAGCCTTCAACAAGTCCTCTCTCTTCCCCAACGAACGCCACACCTGCCTCATGGCAAAGGAGAAAAAGGTAAGCGTTCGTGAAACTCCTAAGTATACTACTTCAAGCGATGATGAATCTAGTGATGATGAAGTAGACTATACTGAATTATTTAAGGGTTTAAATAGATCAAAAGTAGATAAAATTAATGAATTTATTGATGCCTTAAATGAGAAAGATAGACTACTAGAGAGGCAAGAAGACATTTTGTATGAGGAACATGACAAATTTGTTAGTGTACAAAAGTCTCTTGCCTTAGAAATTAAGAGAAATGAGTTACTATCTTCTGAGTTATCTACTTGCAATGAAACTGTGTCTAGCTTGAAGAGTATTAATGATGATTTGAATGCTAAGCTAGAAGTAGTTAATAAATCTAGTTCTTGTGTAGAGCATGTTGTCATTTGTAATAGGTGTAAGGATTTTGATGTTGATGCATGTGTTGAGCACCTTACTTCTATTACAAAATTAAATGGTGAAGTGGCAAGTCTTAATGCCCAACTTAAGACTTGCAAAAATGACTTTGATAAGTTAAAATTTGCTAGGGATGCCTACACTGTTGGTAGACATCCCTCAATTAAGGATGGACTTGGCTTTCGAAAGGAGGCCAAGAACTTAACAAGCCAAAGGGCTCCCATTCTCAACAAGGAGAAAGGGAAGGCCCCTATGGCTAGTAGCATTCAAAGGAATCATGTGTTCATTTATGATAGAAAATTTTCTAGGAATGCTCATTATAATAGGAGTTATGATGCTTATGATTCACATGCTATGATTGCTTCAAGTTCTACTTTTGTGCATAGTAGAAGTAGGCCTAGGAAGGGAAATGCTATTCATCATGTGCCTAGGAAAATGCATAATGAATCTGCTACTGTTTTTCATGCCTGCAACACTGATTTTGTACTTTCATGTAAGAATAAGAAAGTGGTTGCTAGGAAGTTGGGGGCCAAGTGCAAGGGAGACAAGACTTGCATTTGGGTCCCAAAAGATATTGTAACTAACCTTGTAGGACCCAACAAGAGTTCGGTTCCTAAAACCCAAGCCTAATTTGCCTTGCAGGTTTATGCATCCGGGGGCTCAAGCTGGATTATCGACAGCGGATGCACAAACCACATGACGGGGGAGAAGAAGATGTTCACCTCCTACGTCAAGAGCAAAGATTCCCAAGATTCGATCATCTTTGGAGATGGGAACCAACGCAAGGTTAAAGGTCTAGGAAAGATAGCTATTTCATCCGAGCATTCCATATCTAATGTGTTCTTAGTTGAATCGCTCGGATACAACTTATTGTCTGTTAGTCAGCTATGTAATATGGGTTATAATTGTTTATTTACCAATATAGATGTGTCTGTCTTTAGAAGGAGTGATGGTTCATTAGCTTTTAAGGGTGTACTAGACGACAAACTCTATTTAATTGATTTTTTGAAGGAGGAGGGCAATCTAGATGCATGCTTAATTGCTAAGACTAGCATGGGGTGGCTGTAGCATCGCCGTCTAGCACATGTTGGGATGAAGAACCTTCACAAACATCTAAAGGGAGAACACGTGTTAGGTCTAACCAATGTATCTTTCGAAAAAGATAGACCTTGTGCAGCTTGTCAAACAGGTAAAGAGGTGGGAAGTACTCATAACAGCAAGAACGTGATGACCACGTCAAGACCTCTGGAGCTACTTCACATGGACCGCTTCGGACCCGTCGCCTATCTCAGCATCGGGGGAAGTAAGTATGGTCTTGTTATTGTTGATGATTTTTCCCGCTTCACTTGGGTATTCTTTTTGTAGGATAAATCAGAAACCCAAGGGACCCTAAAGCGCTTTCTAAGGAGAGCTCAAAATGAATTTGAGCTCAAGGTGAAAAAGATAAGAAGCGACAACGGGTCCGAGTTCAAGAACTTACAAGTGGAGGAGTACCTTGAGGAGGAAGGAATCAAGCACGAGTTCTCCGCTCCCTACACACCACAGCAAAACGGTGTGGTAGAGAGGAAGAACATGACGCTTATAGACATGGCGAGGACAATGCTTGGAGAATTCAAGACGCCCGAGCGGTTTTGGTCGGAAGCTGTGAACACAGCTTGCCACGCCATAAACCGGGTCTACCTTCATCGCCTCCTCAAGAGGACCTCGTATGAACTTCTGACTGGTAACAAACCCAACGTCTCATACTTTCGTGTATTTGGGAGTAAATGTTACATTCTAGTGAGGAAAGGTAGAAATTTCAAATTTGCTCCCAAAGCTATAGAACGGTTTTTACTAGGTTATGACTCAAATACAAAGGCGTATAGAGTCTTCAACAAATCATCGGGTTTGGTTGAAGTCTCTAGCGACGTTGTATTTGATGAGACTAATGGCTCTCCAAGAGAGCAAGTTGATCTTGATGATGTAGATGAAGATGATGTTCCAACGGACGCAATTCGCACCATGGCGATTGGAGATGTGCGACCACAGGAACACCAAGTGCAGGATCAACCTTCTTCCTCAACAATGGTGCACCCCCCAACTCAAGATGATGAACAGGTTCTTCAAGAGGAGGCATGTGATCAAGGGGGAGCACAAGAAGATCAAGTTATGGAGGAAGAAGCACCACGGGCCCCTCCAACTCAAGTCCGAGCGATGATTCAAAGGAATCATCCCGTCGACCAGATTCTAGGGGATATAAGCAAGGGAGTAACTACTGAGAGCACCTAGAGGGGGGTGAATAGGTGATCTTGTAAAAACTTGAAACTTAATGCCACAAAACTTGATTATGAGTTAGCACAATAAAGTCAAGTGGCTAGAGAGGAGTTTCTTGCAAGACACGATAACCACAAGAAGATCAACACGGATAGGCACAGTGGTTTATCCTGTGGTTCGGCCAAGTCCAACACTTGACTACTCCACGTTGTGGCGTCCCAACGGACGAGGGTTGCAATCAACCCCTGTCAAGCGGTCCAAAGACCCACTTGAATACCACGGTGTTTTGCTTTGTTTAACTATATCCCGCTTGCGAGGAATCTCCACAACTTGGAGCCTCTCGCCCTTACAATTTGATGTTCACAAAGAAGCACGAAAGTAAGGCAGGGATGAGCAACGCACACAAGACACAAAATCAGAGCACAAACACGCACACAAGTCACAACTCAAGCTCACAACACAACCCGAAGAGTTTTCTACTCAAATGGAGCTCTAGTTGCTATCACAAAGAATCAAATGCGCGGAATTGGAGTCTTGGTGCTTAGGAATGCTTAGACAATGCTTGGTGTGCTCCTCCATGCGCCTAGGGGTCCCTTTTATAGCCCCAAGGCAGCTAGGAGCCGTTGAGAGCATTTCAGGAAGGCAAATCTTGCCTTCTGTCGACTGGCGCACCGGACAGTCCGGTGCACCACCGGACACTGTCCGGTGCGGATTTCTTTCCTATTTTGGCGCAGCCGACCGTTGGAGATTCAGAGCCGTTGGCGCACCGGACACTGTCCGGTGCACACCAGACAGTCCGGTGCCCCCTTCTGACCGTTGGCTCTGCCACGCGTCGCGCGCGGATTACGCGGCCAACCATTGGCCCGGCTGACCATTGGCTCACCGGACAGTCCGGTGCACACCGGACAGTCCGGTGAATTTTAGCCGTACGCCGCTGACGAAGTCCCGAGAGCGGCCTTTTCACCAGAGCCAGCCTGGCGCACCGGACACTGTCCGGTGCACCACCGGACAGTCCGGTGCACCTAGACCGAGCAGCCTTTTGGCTGTACACAGCCAACTTCTCCATAATTGTTTCTCCTGTTTCTAGCACTTCGACACAATACATTAGTCTTCAAAACAATGTACTAAGTCTAGAAACATACCTTTAATCTTGATTTGCACTTCTTGAGTCCTTGGCATACTTTAACACTTAAGCACTTGTGTTGGACACTTAATCACCAAAATACTTAGAAATGGCCCAAGGGCACATTTCCCTTTCAATCTCCCCCTTTTTGGTGATTTATGCCAACACAACAAAAAGCAACTAAAAGAAGTGCAATCTTCAATGCAAATAAGAACACAAGTTTGTTTTGATTCAAATTTGGCATATTTGGATCATTCTTTGCCACCACTTGGTTTGTTTTTGTAAATCAAACTCAATTTCCTATCTCTAAGTCAAACTCACTTGTTGAGGCATAGAGAAAGATATTCCAAGAGAAATTGATCACTGATTCAAAAAACTCCCCCTATTTCCCATAATCAACCATTCTCCCCACAAGAGACCAACTTTTGACAAAAGAGACAAACCGAGATTTTTGACAAACCAAAAGCTCTATTCTACTATTTTCAAAATTCTCAAGTGGTAGCTGATCCATTTATTGCTTTGGCCTTATTTTCTCCCCCTTTGGCATCAAGCACCAAAACAGGATCAATCTTGGCCCTCGAACCCCATTGCCTCACCAAAATCTTCAATTAAGAATAAAAGGCAATAAGAGCATGGAGATGAACTTGGAATAAGTTACCCTCTCATCGGAGTGTAGTGGAAGTCTTGCATGGTCCAAGTCCACCTTTTCCCTTTCAAACCTCCTTTGAGACTAAATTAAGAAAACTCAAGCACATGGTTAGTCTCAAAGGGTCAAGTTGTAGCACATCTCCCCCTAAATATGTGCATCATTCACACATGGACTTTTGAGGTCTGGGGAGTATTTGTACAACTTGAACACCATAAATACATAACAAAATGCATAAAGGAACATGATCAAAGCATAAGACACATGTATGCTACAAATCAATCCAAGTTCCGCGAATCTAAGACATTTAGCTCACTACGCAGCCTGCAAAAGGTCGACTCATCTAGAGGCTTGGTAAAGATATCGGCTAGCTGGTTCTCGGTGCTAACATAAAACACTTCGATATCTCCCTTTTGCTGGTGGTCTCTCAAAAAGTGATGCCGGATGTCTATGTGCTTAGTGCGGCTGTGTTCAACAGGATTGTCCGCCATGCGGATAGCACTCTCATTATCACATAGGAGTGGGACTTTGCTCAGATTGTAGCCAAAGTCCCGGAGGGTTTGCCTCATCCAGAGTAGTTGCGCACAACACTATCCTGTGGCAACATACTCGGCCTCAGCGGTGGATAGGGCAACATAAGTTTGTTTCTTAGAGCTCCACGACACCAGGGACCTTCCTAAGAATTGGCACGTCCCTGATGTACTCTTCCTATCGACCTTGCATCCAGCATAATCGGAGTCCGAGTATCCAATTAAGTCAAAGGTAGACCCCTTTGGATACCAGATCCCGAAGCAAGGCGTAGCGACTAAATATATAAGAATTCGCTTAACGACCACTAGGTGGCACTCCCTTGGATCGGATTGAAATCTAGCACACATGCATACGCTAAGCATAATATCCGGTCTACTAGCACATAAATAAAGTAAAGACCCTATCATAGACCGGTATGCCTTTTGATCAATAGACTTACCTCCTTTGTTGAGGTCAATGTGTCCATCTGTTTCCATTGGAGTCTTTGTGGGCTTGGCGTCCTTCATCCCAAACCTCTTGAGCAAGTCTTGTGTATACTTCGTTTGTGAGATGAAGGTGTCATCCTTGAGTTGCTTCACTTGGAACCTGTTGGGGACTTGTTCTCAAATGCTATGAATTAAGAACAAGGCAACATAAAATGTTAAATATCAATGCCCTTCGTCCGCCGAAGCATTATTTCCACAAGAATTTAATGAACTTCGGACGAAGGCCACGAGCATAATGTTACGAAGGTTTCACCTTCGTAATTAAACATATAAAGATAATACAAAGTAATGTAAAACGTGAAACATTGAAGATAAATATATTGGAAATAAATGACATCATTCACATATCTTATTATATGAATTTTAGATGTTTGAATATAACAATTAGGTACATTTATACCTCTGCCTTGACACACAATAATTCCCGAGTGATGCGCTTGCAATTACAGGAATGTGTGAACAGTAAAGGAATACTGTTCACTGTTTATAGGCACAGGGCACAGCCTGTGAGGAATTACAATCATGCCCCTCATAAAAGTTTATAACATTGACTCAGACCCTCATGGACTAAAAGGTCATTCTATCTTTAAGTCGGTTCGATCCCTCATCTTTGGACATGCTGTAATACCGAAGCTTCATGAATGATACCTTCAGCATTTCGTTCAAGCAACTTCAGCCGAAGCTGTTTCCTTTCTGCAGGACCTTCGGCGACGAAGCATGGTCCCAACAGTAGCCCCTTCGCGGTGCTAGATCGTTTTTCGTAACGAGCTTGATCCGTGAAAAAAGTCTTTTAGGCTTCAGGAAGCCGAAGGTCCGAAAAACACCTTCCCTGAGCTCGTTGTCGAGAAACGATACAGTTTTCGAGCGCATAGCGGTCCCACCATGCAGGTTCACTATTTTGGTTTTTGCGGCCCACCGTGCAGCGGGTGCGAGCAACTGTTTGCCTGGTGTAAAAATCCTGACGATTCACCTTCTTACCTGCAGCACTATATAAACAGACGGGTAGGTGTGAAGTTACCACAGCATTCATTGCTATTGCACTGTTTTGCTGCCAAAAATTTTAACCATAGCCGAAGCTTGACTTTCGCATTAAAACGAAGCTCCAATTTAGTGTCTGTTTCGTCAGAAGAAGAGCTTCGGAAGAAAGGTTATTAATTTCCAAGCAATTTTCAAGAAATTCAAAATCAAATGGCCAAAGTGCGTTCTACTGCTAGAGCTGAGTGCGAAGGAGACGAAGCCGAAGCTGCGGAAACTGTTCCTATCTCGGAAGCAATGAGGCGATCTGGGTTGGTGACATCGGAAGACACCCCTGCTGCCGAAGCAGAACAAGCAGATATTGAAGAGACTGATTCTGAAGGTGATCACAGTATCGCAGTACCAAGCAAGCCTAGCCACCTGGACTTCGAAAAGTCAACCATCTCTAAGGCCGATTTTCCTAAGATGGTGAAGTCGGGCTACTTTAGCGAAGATGAGAAAAAGTTGATTCGCTTCGGTGGAGAAGAGACTACCCCGAAGCCACAGAAAGATGAAATAGTGATTTTCAAGAGTTTCCTCAAAGCTGGTTTGAGATTTCCTTTGAATAGGATGATTGCTGATGTGCTAAAGAAGTTTGGGATCTATCTTCATCAACTAACTCCTAACGCTATTGTTAGGCTTAGTGTTTATATTTGGGCTCTCCGAAGCCAGGGGTGGAACCGTTTTCCGAAGGCTTCTGCCGAGTGCACGAGCTACATTACCAAACCAAGGCCAGAAAGGATGGGTTACATGAAAATTTTGGTTGTTACAATTTTGCCTATCGGAAAACTACAAAATTTCCTGTGATCAGCTACCGAAGCAAGTGGCCGGCAGGCTGGAAATCGGAATGGTTCTACGTCAAAGTTGACGATGACGAGGAGAAGCTGGTACAGAGTCCGCTTGAACTGATCTTCGGAGAGACCAGACCCCAATGCAGTATGACACCAGAAGGTCCAACCCAAATCGCGTTGGCTGAATTCAGGATTATTGCAGAGCACATTGGCACTAGAGATTTAGTGCAGGAATTTCTGGCGTTCAAAATATTTCCAACTATGAAGGAATGGGCTATGCCGAAGCTCGAAAGAGAGAAGAAGGAGGGGGAGCTTGTCCGCCTGCCCTACCACTATAAGTTCAAGAAATATTTTAAAGCACCCTGCCAAGAATGGCTCGAAACAATCGAAGTGATGAGTACTGAAATTCTTGGAAATTATTCTAAAAAAGAGGATCAATTGATGACAGCAGCCTTCGGCACCCGGCCGAAACGAAGGCTAAACAGAGTGCTTGATGCTATAGGCTTTGAATATCCTGATTATGGGCGGCTCGATAAGGGTGTCGAAGGACAGAAAAGGAAAAGAGTAGCAGACACTTTGATTAAAGACGACGAAGATCAACCAAAGAAGAAGAAAGAAAAGTTTGAACCGAAGGTAGCTGCTACAAGAAAAAGAAAAACGGCATGTCCGAAGCCTGTATCTCTAGAACCAGAGAGATTGGTCCGAGATGAAGAAGTTCCTGCGACACCTTCTACTGCCGAAGTAGAAGAAATTCTGAAGGTAATGACTGAATCTTTGCCTGTCAAGCTAAGTCCGCTGGCACCGGAACTGACAAAGTTTTTTCAGAAGGACAAAGAAGCTTCGGCAGCAGAAAGTCCTGCAAAGCCGAAAAAACGCAGAATTATCCAAGTGACATATGTGATTCATCAGACGCCGCCACCAGTATCGGCGTCAAAAATTGTTATTGCCGAAACCGCCGAAGCCGAAGCCGCCGCAGCCGAAGCTACCGGGGCTGAAATCACTGAAATTGCAACTGCCGGAGCCGAAGCTACCGGAGCCAAAGCCGCCGAAACTACCGGAGCCGAAGCTACCGGAGCCGAAGCCGGGGCCACCGAAGATTCAAACCTAGAAACCACACTGGAAGTTATTGACAATATTCTTCTGAAAATGGCTGAAGAAGAAGCTGTTGTGGCTGCGGTGAACACGACTACTGAAAAGGGAAAAGAGCAGGCTGAAGACATTTTGGAAGAAGAAAATTTTAACTTTCAAGATTTACTTGGACAAGATTTAACAAGTGCTGAAAAAGAAGAGCTGAAGAAATATGCCATATCCTGCGGATATAAACCAGGGTCTATGCTATTTGGTGGGGTCAACGAAGGGAAGCTAAGATGCCTTCGGAATCGCACCGAAGCCAAAGTTGTTAGAACCTTCTCCAAAAGCGTTGGCCTGCCGAAGATAGAAGCGGACCTTTGCAGGTACCAGCGACAACATATCGCTGGTAGCCTGCTCTATGCTAATTTTAAGGTAAAAAATATTACTATTATTTTATTATTATTATTATTTTTATGTCGTTTTCTGACGAAGGTTGTTTTGGCAGAGTATACTATTGAGTAAAGTGCTAAAACTGCAACAAGACCTTGAAGAAGAGAAGAATAAAGCTATCATCAAAGATTTAGAAGAAAAAGTTGAAAATTACGAAGCTGTTCTGAAGAAGAAGGACTTCACCATTCAAGACCTTGAAATCATAGCTAAAGAACACGAAGGTGCCCTAGAAAAGAAAGACTTTGTTATTCAGTCTATGGAAGGCTCCTTGGCTGAGGTTCAAGCCGAAAATGACAGTTTAAAGAATGAATTACTCAAAAAGTGAGAAAAATATGAGCAAGAAAAGGAGAAGCTTGAAGCAAGTCTCAAGACTGAGATCGAGAAAAATTCAAATTTGCAAAAATCATTGAAGGATCTCCAAGAGAAATGCCTAAATTTCGGCAGCCGATGCGTGCAGCGGCTGAAGGACGTATTTCATTCTATCGGAGCCAGTTCTGAAAAATTTTCACCTTCAGCCGAAAACCTTCCCAGCACCTTGGAACATATTGAAGGCGAGGTTGATGCTCTTGACGAATTTATTGGTGGGCATGCCGACTTCTGCGCCCTGGTAGCTTCTCGAGGCACAGCTACCGCTTTTCTGAAGGCTGGCTGTACGCACGGAAAGATTGTGAATAGGCCAAACTTCAGCTTGTCAGCAACATATTTGGTTGATATCCCAAGCTTAGCCCGAAGCATCGGAAATAGATTTATGACCCAAATTTGGGTAAATGGCGGGCGAAAAATGGCTGGTGACGAAGCTCGAAGCCACCTTAAGCCTGTGAGAAACTTATATTTGTTACTTTTACCTTGTCCTTGAAATTTGCACCTTTCTTATTCTGTTCTTTAATATGTGCAGGATGACGAAGCTGAAGTATGACGAAGCTGAAGTATGACGACCCAAAGCTTAATAGTTGTTATAATAGACTTTCCTGCAAAAAATTCTGGAGAGATCCTTGTAATATAATTATGGAAAAAACTTATGTAAATTTGTACATACCTTGTAATATATCTTGTCGCCTTTATCCGTGTACAATCTGCTTTGCTGTGAACGAAACTACATTTTTGAGCCGAAGGCGAAAAACACCTTCCCTTCTTTTCGTACACAACGAAGCATGAAAATTTTCCTCTTTCTTCAAAGTTTTTCCTCATTTCCGAAGCATCTATCTTTTTGTGTGGTATGATGATGATGATTCTATATATGTCTAAATGAATGTTTATGAATGCAAATGACATGATGTAATGTATCGTGCAAATGAATATCGAAACATATATTCAAAAACCATAATCATAGCCCTTCATCCCCTTAGGAATGATTCAAATCTTTTTGCCGTTTACTTTTCGGCTCCACCGTTTACTTTTTGGTGTATCAGCGCTGACTTTTCGCTGTAAGCCTCCCTTAGGAGCTTCTTCGCCTTTTACTTTCAGCGGAATCAGCGTTTATTTTTCGCTGTAAGCCTCCCTTAGGAGCTTCTTCGCCTTTTACTTTCAGCGGAATCAGCGTTTATTTTTCGCTGTAAGCCTCCCTTAGGAGCTTCTTCGCCTTTTACTTTCGGCGGAATCAGCGTTTATTTTTCGCTATAAGCTCTGCATTCCCTTAGGAACGACTTTTGAGCTTCTCCCTGTTTTCTTTTTTTCCTTTGAATTTACATTTACATTTTTTGGGGGATATCACTCTTATAGAATTGAAATAAGGAAAAGAAAAATTACATGTTGTGGCCCCATTAAAAACCTTTCTCCCCCTTTGGAAAGGAAAAGGGTGCCACAAAAAAGAATAGAAAAAATTATATCAAGCTAAACATAATATCGCCGAAGCTCATCCGCATTCCATGATTTAGGAATGTCGTTGCCGTCCATATCCTTCAATCTGTAGGAACCGGATCTTGACGAAGATACTACCAAAAAAGGTCCTTCCCACTTTAGCTGTAATTTGCCTACTGTCTCAGGGTTGGCTACTCTTCGAAGCACCAAGTGTCCTGGTTCAATGTTCTTCAACCTAACCTTTCTGTCACGCCATTTAATTGTTTCAGCTTGATATTTGTTGATGTTTTCCACAGCCTGAAGCCTGATCCCTTCTATAACATCTTTTTCCACAGAATAATCAGCTTCATCTTCGCCTTTTGCCGAAGCTACTGTTCTTATTGATCCTATTTTGGCTTCTTCCGGGGTTATTGCTTCGTCACCAAACAATAGTTTAAATGGCGTAAAGCCTGTTGATCTTGACACTGTTGTGTTATGGCTCCACACCACTTTGATTAATTCGTCTGGCCACTTTCCCCTAGGCTGATTGAAGATTAACTTCATTATTCCTGTCATTATGATCCCATTAGCTCTTTCAACAAGTCCATTTGACTCCGGATGTCGAACTGATGCGAAATGGATCTTCGTGCCAATTTGATCGCAAAATTCTCTGAAAGCTTCAGAATCAAACTGTGTCCCATTATCCACAGTAATGGCCTTCGGCACTCCGAAGCGACAAACAATATTTTGCCAGAAAAACTTTTGAATAGTAACCGAAGTTATTGTGGCTAAAGGCTTTGCCTCAATCCACTTAGAAAAATACTCCACTGCCACTACAACATATCTTAAGTTCCCCTGTGCTGGTGGTAATGGACCTAACAAATCAAGGTCCCACCTTTGCAACGACCAAGTGGGTTGTATTAATTGAGTTAAAGACGAAGGTTGTTTTTGATCTCTTGCACATTTCTGACAACCTTCGCACTTTTGAACTAAATCCGCTGCATCCGAAGTTGCTTTTGGCCAATAAAATCCTTGACGAAAAACTTTTCCGAGCAAAGGCCTAGATCCAATGTGAGATCCACACAGGCCTGCGTGTATTTGCTTCATCAATTCTATGCCTTCGGCTCTGGATAAACACTTGATTAACGGGGAACAGACCCCCCGCTTGTATAATTCCCCTTCTATTATGACATATGGTCGAGCTCTTGCTTCTATCCTCCTGTTATAAGCTTCGTCATTTGAAAGAAAATTACCCTGAAGGAAAGAAATGATCTCAGTTCTCCAGTCTTCACTATAGACAGGGGATATGTTGAGGACTGCTCTTTCAAGAAGCTCGACCAAAGGTGCTTTTATTGTTTCGAAAAATACTTCCGAAGGTAAGGGCAGCCCCTGTGCTGCTGACTTGGCTAATAGATCAGCATATTCATTTTCTCCACGAGGAATATTTTTAATAGAGAATCCTTCGAAGGAAGCCTCAATCCTTCGGACTGTATCTAAATATTTTTCAAGCTTCGGATCTCTTGCTTTGTAGCTCTTGTCAATATGACCAGAAATAACTTGGGAATCAGTTTTAAGAATGGCCCTTCTGATTCCCATTGCCTTTAACTTCCGAAGACCCAAGAGCAAAGCTTCGTACTCAGCAATATTGTTTGTGCAGCTGAAATCAAGTCTTGTCGCATAACAAGTTTTAACTTTGGAAGGTGAAACCAACACAGCAGCTGCTCCTGCTCCGAAGGTTCCCCAAGACCCATCACAGAACACTGTCCATACTTCGGCATCTTTATTCGTTTCTTCCTCCTGAGCCCCTGGCGTCCAGTCAGCAATGAAGTCTGCCAACGCTTGGGACTGAATCGAAGATCTATGCACATAATCAATACAAAATTCATTGAGCTCTGCAGCCCATTTTCCAATCCTTCCAGTAGCTTCTCGATTTCTCATAATATCCTTCAACGGTTGTGAAGAAGGAACAATTATATTGTAAGCTTGAAAATAATGCCCAAGCTTCCTGGAGGCCATCAAAACAGCATACAGTACCTTCTCCAATTCTGTATAATTTTTCTTTGATAGACTAAGAACTTCTGACACAAAGTATATTGGGGCTTGCTTTTTGATTTGGCCTTCAAGCTTCTCCTGAACAAGTGCTGCACTTACCGCTGAGTGCGAAGCTGCCACATATAACAACAAAGGAGCCCTGGCGTTGGTGGAGTTAGTGTTGTTAGATCTATCAAATATTGCTTCAGCTCTTCGAAGGCTCTCTGCTGGACTGGTCCCCATTGAAAAACTTCGGCTGACTTCAGCACTTCGAAAAATGGTAAATTTCTCTCTGCTGATCTAGATATGAATCTGTTGAGAGATGCCAGTCTTCCTGTCAATCTTTGAGCCCCCTTCTTTGTACTTGGTGGCTCCATTCGAAGGATAGCTTCGATTTTGTTTGGATTAGCCTCAATTCCTTTTGTTGAGACTAGACAACCAAGAAATTTCCCTTTCTTCACTCCGAAGACACATTTTTCTGGGTTCAACTTTAAACCAGCCTGTCTAAAATTAGCGAAGGTCTCCTGCAGATCAGCAATGTGATTATCTTGCTTCGTGCTTTTTACAATGATATCATCAACATAAGTTAGCACATTCCTGCCTATCTGAGAATGAAGAACCTTCGCTGTCATTCTGCTGAAGCTTCCTCCAGCATTCTTAAGCCCCTCAGGCATCCGAAGGTAACAATATGTTCCACTAGGGGTTATAAAGCTGGTTTTCAGCTCATCCTCCTTCTTCATCCAAATTTGGTGATAGCCTGAATAACAATCCAGCAGACTCATAAGCTCTGATGAAGCTGCTGCATCCACTAGGGAATCTATCCTTGGCAATGGAAACTCGTCCTTCGGACATGCCTTATTGAGATCAGTAAAATCGATACACATTCTCCATTTACCATTGGCCTTCTTTACCATAACAGTGTTAGCCAACCATTCTGGGTATTTTACCTCTCTGATAACTCCGACACTGAGGAGTCTTTTCACTTCATTCCGAGCACCTTCGGCCTTGTCATCAGACATCTTCTGAAGCCTCTGCTTTCTGGGTCTGAAGGATGGATCAACATTGAGCAAGTGTTCAATAACATCCCTGTTGACTCCGCAAAGATCATTAGCTGACCAAGCAAAAACATCTTTGTTGTTGAACAAAAACCTTATCAAGGTTTTCTCCTGCTCTTCGGACAGTTGAGATCCCAAGAGCACCTTCTGCTCTGCTATATCCTCACACAAGAGCATGAGCTTCGACTGATCGGCCGAAGCAGCTTTTTCCCTGCTGAACTTGTATTGCTCACAAGCTTCAGCTCCATCTATGTTATGGATTGCTTTTGAGTCTGTCCAATTTCCTCCGGCCCTTCTGGTAGCTTCCTGACTTCCATGAATAGCAATGGGCCCTTGGTCCGAAGGTATCTTCGTGCAAAGATAAGATGGATGAAGAATTGCTTCGAAGGCATTGAGAGTACCACGACCAATGATTGCATTGTAAGGGTATTCCATGTCAACAATATCAATACAACTTGTTCAGTCCTTGTGTTGTTAATGAATCCGAAGGTTATTGGCATTGTGATTTTTCCAAGTGCTACGATCTGCCTTCCTCGGAAGCCACAAAGGGGATGCGTGGCATCATAAATTTTGTCTTCGGGCTCTTGCATCTGTCTGAAGGCCTTAGCAAATATGATATCAGCTGCGCTGCCTGTATCAACCAAAACATTATGGACCAGGAATCCTTTGATCACACAAGAGATAACCATAACATCATTGTGTGGGTAATCCTTGAGTTGAAGATCCTCTTGAGAGAAGGTAATTGGAATGTGAGACCATCTTGATTTGATGAAGGGTCCTTGCACCCCGACATGCTGTACCCTTCTCTTTGCCTCCTTCTTCTGCTTCTTGTTGGCTGGCTCTGAGCATGATCCGCCTGTTATCGGGAGTACCAGCTTTGGAGCCGAAGCAGCTCCAGCTTGATTGTTGAACGAAGCCATCAGCTCAAAAAAGTGGAAGTGAGTTCACCGGAGGTGGGCGCCAATGTTGGGGACTTGTTCTCAAATGCTATGAATTAAGAACAAGGCAACATAAAATGTTAAATATCAATGCCCTTCGTCCGCCGAAGCATTATTTCCACAAGGATTTAATGAACTTCGGACGAAGGCCACGAGCATAATGTTACGAAGGTTTCACCTTCGTAATTAAACATATAAAGATAATACAAAGTAATGTAAAACGTGAAACATTGAAGATAAATATATTGGAAATAAATGACATCATTCACATATCTTATTATATGAATTTTAGATGTTTGAATATAACATTTAGGTACATTTATACCTCTGCCTTGACACACAATAATTCCCGAGTGATGCGCTTGCAATTACAGGAATGCGTGAACAGTAAAGGAATATTGTTCACTATTTATAGGCATAGGGCACAGCCTGTGAGGAATTACAATCATGCCCCTCATAAAAGTTTATAACATTGACTCAGACCCTCATGGACTAAAAGGTCATTCTATCTTTAAGTCGGTTCGATCCCTCATCTTTGGACATGCTGTAATACCGAAGCTTCATGAATGATACCTTCAGCATTTCGTTCAAGCAACTTCAGCCGAAGTTGTTTCCTTTCTACAGGACCTTCGGCGACGAAGCATGGTCCCAACAGAACCCAAGGAAGTAGTTCAACTCGCCCATCATCGACATCTCGAATTTCTGAGTCATCACCCTGCTAAACTCTTCACAAGACTTTTGGTTAGTAGAACCAAATATTATGTCATCGACATAAATTTGGCACACAAAAAGATCACCATCACAAGTCTTAGTGAATAAAGTTGGATCGGCTTTGCCAACCTTGAAAGCATTAGCAATTAAAAAGTCTCTAAGGCATTCATACCATGCTCTTGGGGCTTGCTTAAGTCCATAGAGCGCCTTAGAGAGCTTACACACGTGGTCGGGGTACCGTTCATCCTCGAAGCCAGGGGGTTGCTCCACGTACACCTCCGCCTTGATTGGTCCGTTGAGGAAAGCGCTCTTCACATCCATTTGGAACAACCTAAAAGAATGGTGAGCAGCATAGGCTAACAATATGCGAATTGACTCTAGCCTAGCCATAGGAGCAAAAGTCTCCTCAAAGTCCAAACCTGCGACTTGGGCATAACCTTTTGCCACCAGTCGTGCCTTGTTTCTTGTCACCACCCTGTGCTCGTCTTGTTTGTTGCGGAACACCCACTTGGTTCCCACAATGTTTTGCTTGGGACGAGGCACCAGTGTCCAAACTTCATTTCTCTTGAAGTTGTTGAGCTCTTCCTGCATGGCCAACACCCAGTCCGGATCTAGCAAGGCCTCTTCTACCCTGAAAGGCTCAATAGAAGAGACAAAAGAGTAATGCTCAGAAAAATTAACTAATCTAGAGCGAGTAGTTACTCCCTTGCTAATATCACCCAAAATTTTGTCGACGGGATGATTCCTTTGAATCGTCGCTCGAACTTGAGTTGGAGGTGCCGGTTGTGCTTCTTCCTCCATTACATGATCATCTTGTGCTCCCCCTTGATCACACGCCTCCTCTTGATGAACCTGTTCATCGTCTTGAGTTGGGGGATGTACCATTGTTGAGGAAGTAGGTTGATCTTGCTCCTTTTGTTCCTGTGGCCGCACATCTCCAATCGCCATGGTGCGTATTGCGGCCGTTGGAACGTCTTCTTCATCTACATCATCAAGATCAACAACTTGCTCTCTTGGAGAGCCATTAGTCTCATCAAATACAATGTCGCTAGAGACTTCAACCAAACCCGATGATTTCTTGAAGACCCTATACGCCTTTGTATTTGAGTCATAACCTAACAAAAACCCTTCTATAGCTTTGGGAGCAAACTTAGAATTTCTACCTTTCTTTACTAGAATATAACATTTGCTCCCAAATACACGAAAGTACGAAACATTGGGTTTGTTACCGGTTAGAAGCTCATACAAAGTCTTCTTGAGGAGGCGATGAAGGTACACCCGGTTTATGGCGTGGCAAGCCGTGTTCACGGCTTCCAACCAAAACCGCTCGGGTGTCTTGAATTCTCCAAGCATTGTCCTCGCCATGTCTATGAGCGTCCTGTTCTTCCTCTCTACCACACTGTTTTGCTGTGGTGTGTAGGGAGCGGAGAACTCGTGCTTGATCCCTTCCTCCTCAAGGTACTCCTCCACTTGAAGGTTCTTGAACTCGGACCCGTTGTCACTCCTTATCTTCTTCACCTTGAGCTCAAACTCATTTTGAGCTCTCCTTAGGAAGCGCTTGAGGGTCCATTGGGTTTCAGATTTATCCTGTAAAAAGAATACCCAAGTGAAGCGGGAAAAATCATCAACTATAACAAGACCATACTTACTTCCTCCTATGCTTAGATAGGCGACGGGTCCGAAGAGGTCCATATGAGCAACTCCAACGGTCTTGAAGTGGTCATCACATTTTTGGTATGATGACAGCTTCCCACCTGTTTACCTGCTTGACAAGCTGCACAAGGTCTATCTTTTTCGAAGGTTACATTTGTTAGACCTATCACATGTTCTCCCTTTAGAAGTTTGTGAATGTTCTTCATCCCCACATGTGCTAAGCGGCGATGCCACAACCAGCCCATGCTAGTCTTAGCAATTAAGCATGCATCTAGACCGACCTCCTCTTTTGCAAAATCAACTAAATAGAGTTTGCCGTCTAATACACCCTTAAAAGCTAATGAACCATCGCTCCTTCTAAAGACAGACACATCTACGTTTGTGAATAAGCAATTGTATCCCATATTACAAAGTTGACTCACAGACAACAAGTTATATCCAAGCGACTCAACTAAAAACACATTATAAATAGAGTGCTCGGATGAAATAGCAATCTTCCCTAGTCCTTTGACCTTGCCTTGATTCCCGTCACCGAATACGATTGAGTCTTGGGAATCTTTGTTCTTGACGTAGGAGGTGAACATCGTCTTCTCCCCCGTCATGTGGTTTGTGCATCCGCTGTCGATAATCTAGCTTGAGCCCCCGGATGCATAAACCTGCAAGGCAATTTAGGCTTGGGTCTTAGGTACCCAATTCATGTTGGGTCCTACAAGGTTAGTTACAATGGTCTTAGGGACCCAAATGCAAGTTTTATCTCCCTTGCATTTTGCCCCTAATTTCCTAGCAATCACCTTCTTATCCTTTCTACAAATTGCAAAGGAAGCATTGCAAGTATGATAAATTGTAGAAGGTTCATTAATTTTCCTAGGAACATTTCTCCTAGGCACATGATTAATGACATTTTTCCTAGTCACACTTCTATCATGCATAATAGAAGAACTTGAAGCAAACATGGCATTTCAATCATAAGAATTACAACTCCTATCATAATGAACATTTCTAGAATATCTCTTATCACCATAAATGACAACATGATTCTTTTGACTACTATTAGTCATAGGAGCCTTCCCTTTCTCCTTGGCGGAGATGGGAGCCTTATGACTTGTTAAGTTCTTGGCTTCCCTCATGAAGCCAAGCCCATCCTTAATTGAGGGGTGTCTACCAATCGTGTAGGCATCCCTTGCAAATTTTAATTTATCAAATTCATTTTTGCTAGTCTTAAGTTGGGCATTAAGACTAGCCACTTCATCATTTAACTTTGCAATGGAAACTAGGTGTTCACTACAAGCATCAACATTAAAGTCTTTACACCTATTGCAAATTACAACATGATCTACACAAGAGTTAGATCTATTTGCTACTTCTAGTTTAGCATTTAAATCATCATTAACACTTTTTAAACTAGAAATGGTCTCATGGCAAGTAGATAGTTCACAAGAAAGCATTTCATTCCTTTTAACTTCTAAAACAAGAGATTTTTGTGCCTCTACAAATTTATCATGTTCTTCATACAAAAGATCCTCTTGCTTTTCTAACAATCTATTCTTATCATTCAAGGCATCGATTAATTCATTAATCTTATCAATCTTAGTTCTTTCTAAGCCCTTGAACAAACTAGCATAATCTATTTCATCATCGCTAGATTCATCATCACTAGAAGAAGCATAAGTAGTCTTTCAAGTGTTTACCTTCTTCTCCTTTGCCATGAGGCAAAGTGTGATGCTCGTTGGGGAAGAGGGACGATTTGTTGAAGGCAGAGGCGGTGAGTCCTTCGTTGTCGGAGTCGAATGACGAACAATCCGAGTCCCACTCCTTGCCAAGGTGTGCCTCGCCCTTAGCCTTCTTATAGGCCTTCTTCTTTTCCCTCTTCTTCTCTTGTTCCTGATCACTATCATTATCAGGACAATTAGCGATAAAATGACCAATCTTACCACATTTGAAGTATGAGCGCTTCCCGTTCGTCTTGTTCTTGTTGGGATGCTCCTTGCGACCCCTTAGCGTCGTCTTGAAACGCTTGATGATGAGGGCCATCTCTTCCTCATTGAGCCCCGCCGCCTCAACTTGTGCCACCTTGCTAGGTAGCACTTCCTTGCTCCTCGTTGCTTTGAGAGCAACGATTTGAGGCTCGTGGATTGGGCCATTCAACGCATCATCAACGTATCTTGCCTCCTTGATCATCATCCGCCCGCTTACAAACTTTCCAAGTATTTCCTCGGGCGACATCTTGGTGTACCTAGAATTCTCACGAATATTGTTTACCAGATGTGGATCAAGGACAGTGAAAGACCTTAGCATTAGGCGGACGACGTCGTGGTCCGTCCATCGTGTGCTTCCATAGCTTCTTATTTTGTTGACGAGGGTCTTGAGCCGGTTGTACGTTTGGGTTGGCTCCTCGCCCCTGATCATTGCGAATCTCCCAAGTTCGCCCTCCACCAACTCCATCTTGCTGAGCATGGTGACGTCGTTCCCCTCAAGCGAGATCTTGAGGGTGTCCCAGATCTGCTTAGCGTTATCCAAGCCGCTCACCTTATGGTATTCATCCCTACACAATGATGCTAGAAGAACAGTAGTAGCTTGTGCATTTTTGTGAATTTGCTCATTGATAAATATGGGACTATCAGTACTATCAAATTGCATTCCACTCTCTACTATCTCCCATATGCTTGGATGGAGAGAGAACAAGTGACTACGCATTTTGTGACTCCAAAATCCGTAGTCCTCTCCATCAAAGTGAGGAGGTTTAACAAGTGGAATGGATAGTAAATGAGCATTGGTACTTTAAGGAATACGAGAGTAATCGAAAGAAAAATTAGAGTTAACCGTCTTCTTTTTCTCGTAGTCGTTGTCGTCGTTGTCCTTTTTGGAAGAAGAGGACTCGTCGCTGTCGTCGTAGTAGACGATCTTCTTGATGCGCCTCTTCTTCTTCCCTTCCTTCTTCTTTTGACTCGAGTCGGAGTCAGTAGCTTTGTCGTCCTTCGGCTCGTTGAAAATGGTCTCCTTCTCCTTATCGTTGACCACCATCCCCTTTCCCTTAGGATCCATCTCTTCGGGCGATTAGTCCCTTCATGAAGAGAACGGCTCTGATACCAATTGAGAGCACCTAGAGGGGCGGGGTGAATAGGTGATCCTGTAAAAACTTGAAACTTAATGCCACAAAACTTGATTAGGAGTTAGCACAATAAAGTCAAGTGGCTAGAGAGGAGTTTCTTGCAAGACACGATAACCACAAGAAGATCAACACAGATAGGCACAGTGGTTTATCCCGTGGTTCAGCCAAGTCCAACACTTGCCTACTCCATGTTGTGGCGTCCCAATGGACGAGGGTTGCAATCAACCCCTCTCAAGCGGTCCAAAGACCCACATGAATACCACGGTGTTTTGCTTTGTTTAACTATATCCCGCTTGCGAGGAATCTCCACAACTTGGAGCCTCTCGCCCTTACAATTTGATGTTCACAAAGAAGCACAGAAGTAAGGCAGGGATGAGCAACGCACACAAGACACAAAATCAGAGCACAAACACGCACACAAGTCACAACTCGAGCTCACAACACAACTCGAAGATTTTCTACTCAAATGGAGCTCTAGTTGCTATAACAAAGAATCAAATGCGCGGAATTGGAGTCTTGGTGCTTATGAATGCTTAGAGAATGCTTGGTGTGCTCCTCCATGCGCCTAGGGGTCCCTTTTATAGCCCCAAGGCAGCTAGGAGCCGTTGAGAGCATTCCAGGAAGGCAAATCTTGCCTTCTGTCGACTGGCGCACCGGACAGTCCGGTGCACCACCGGACACTGTCCGGTGTGGATTTCTTTCCTATTTTGGCGCAGCCGACCGTTGGAGATTCAGAGCCGTTGGCGCACCGGACACTGTCCGGTGCACACCGGACAGTCCGGTGCCCCCTTCTGACCGTTGGCTCTGCCACGCATCGCGCGCGGATTACGCGGCCAACCGTTGGCCCGGCTGACCATTGGCTCACCGGACAGTTCGGTGCACACCGGACAGTCCGGTGAATTTTAGCCGTACGCCGCCGACGAAGTCCCGAGAGCGGCCTTTTCACCAGAGCCAGCCTGGCGCACCGGACACTGTCCGGTGCACCACCGGACAGTCCGGTGCACCCAGACCGAGCAGCCTTTTGGCTGTACACAACCAACTTCTCCATAATTGTTTCTCCTGTTTCTAGCACTTCGACACAATACATTAGTCTTCAAAACAATGTACTAAGTCTAGAAATATACCTTTAATCTTGATTTGCACTTCTTGAGTCCTTGGCATACTTTAACACTTAAGCACTTGTGTTGGACACTTAATCACCAAAATACTTAGAAATGGCCCAAGGGCACATTTCCCTTTCAACTACTCGCTCAAGACTAGCTAACTTTTGTGAGCATTACTCGTTTGTCTCTTCTATTGAGCCTTTCAGGGTAGAAGAGGCCTTGCAAGATCCATACTGGGTGTTGGCCATGCAGGAAGAGCTCAACAACTTCAAGAGGAATGAAGTTTGGAGCCTGGTGCCACGTCCCAAGCAAAATGTTGTGGGAACCAAGTGGGTGTTCTGCAATAAGCAAGACGAGCACAGGGTGGTGACAAGGAACAAGGCTCGACTTGTGGCAAAAGGTTATGCCCAAGTCGCAGGTTTGGATTTTGAGGAGACTTTTGC
This sequence comes from Zea mays, assembly GCF_902167145.1. NCBI lineage: Eukaryota > Viridiplantae > Streptophyta > Magnoliopsida > Poales > Poaceae > Zea > Zea mays. Next base: position 82,041,816 of record NC_050096.1, on the reverse strand, counting down.
TCCTGTGGCTAGGCTAGAGTCTATTCGCATTTTGTTAGCCTATGCCGCTCACCACTCTTTCAGGTTATTCCATATGGATGTGAAGAGCGCTTTCCTCAATGGGCCAATCAAGGAGGAGGTGTACGTGGAACAACCCCCTGGCTTTGAGGATGAACGGTACCCCGATCATGTGTGTAAGCTCTCTAAGGCGCTCTATGGACTTAAGCAAGCCCAAAGAGCATGGTATGAATGCCTTAGAGATTTTCTTATTGCTAATGCTTTCAAGATTGGGAAAGCCAATCCAACTCTTTTCACTAAGACTTGTGATGGTGACCTATTTGTGTGCCAAATTTATGTCGATGACATAATATTTGGTTCTACTAACCAAAAGTCTTGTGAGGAGTTTAGCAGGGTGATGACACAGAAATTTGAGATGTCGATGATGGGCGAGTTGAACTACTTCCTGAGGTTCCAAGTGAAGCAACTCAAGGACAACACCTTCATCTCCCAAATGAAGTACACGCAAGACTTGCTCAAGCGGTTTGGGATGAAGGGCGCCAAGCCCGCAAAGACACCGATGGGAACCGACGGACACGTCGACCTCAACAAAGGAGGTAAGTCCGTTGATCAAAAGGCATACCGGTCTATGATAGGGTCTTTGCTTTATTTATGTGCTGGTAGACCGGATATTATGCTAAGCGTATGCATGTGTGCTAGATTTCAATCCAATCCAAGGGAGTGTCACCTTGTGGCCGTTAAGCGAATTCTTAGGTATTTAGTTGCTACGCCTTGCTTCGGGATCTGGTATCCAAAGGGGTCTACCTTTGACTTAATTGGATATTCAGACTCCGATTATGCCGGGTGCAAGGTTGATAGGAAAAGTACATCAGCGACGTGCCAATTCCTAGGAAGGTCCTTGGTGTCTTGGAGTTCAAAGAAATAAACCTTCGTTGCCCTATCCACCGCTGAGGCTGAGTATGTTGCCGCAGGACAGTGTTGTGCGCAACTACTTTGGATGAGGCAAACCCTCCGGGACTTTGGCTACAATCTGAGCAAAGTCCCACTCCTATGTGATAATGAGAGTGCAATTCGCATAGCGGATAATCCTGCTGAACACAGCCACACTAAGCACATAGACATCCGGCATCACTTTTTGAGAGACCACCAGCAAAAGGGAGATATCGAAGTGTTTTATGTTAGCACCGAGAACCAGCTAGCCGATATCTTTACCAAGCCTTTAGATGAGAAGACCTTTTGCAGGCTGCGTAGTGAGCTAAATGTCTTAGATTCGCGTAACTTGGATTGATCTATAGCATACATGTGTTTTATGCCTTTGATCATGTTACTTTATGCATTTATGAGATTTATTGTTTATTGATGGTGCTCAAGTTGTGCAAGGGATCCCCGGACCTCACAAGTCCATGTGTGAGTAATGCACATATTTAGGGGGAGAAGTGCTACAACTTGATCCTTTGAGACTAATAATTGTGTTGAGTTTACTTAAGGTAGCCTCAAAGGTGAATTGAAAGGGATATGTGAACTTGTACCATGCAAAGACTTCCACTGCACTCCGATATTAACTCCAAGTTCATATCTATGCTCTTATTGCCTTTTTGCTCTTAATTGACAATTTTCGTGAGGCAATGGGGTTGAAGGGCCAAGAATCATCCCGTTTTGGTGCTTAATGCCAAAGGGGGAGAAATTAAGGGCCAAAGAAATTGGATCAGCTACCACTTGAGAATTTTGAAAATAGTAGAGTTAGAACTTCTGATTTGTCAAAATACTCTTATTGTCAAAATTTGGTCTCTTGTGGGGAGAATGTTTGATTATGGGAAAAGGGGGAGTTTTTGGCTCTTAATCATTTTTACTCTTGGATTATCTCTCTTTGTGCCCAAACAAGTGTGTTTGACTTAGAGATAGGAAAATGAATTTGATTTGCAAAAACAAACCAAGTGGTGGCAAAGAACGATCCAAATATGTCAAATCTTGTCAAAGACTATTTTTGTTCTTAAATACATTGATGTTGCACTTCTATTGGTTGCTTTTTGATGTGTTGGCATCAATCACCAAAAAGGGGGAGATTGAAAGGGAAATGTGCCCTTGGGCCATTTCTAGTATATTTTGGTGATTAAGTGTCCAACACATATTAAGTGGGTTAATATACGCCAAATGATGAATGAAGTGCAAATCAACAATAAGGTATGTTTCTAAGACTTAGTACATTGATTTGGGTACTAATGCATTATATCTAAGTGATAGAAACAGAAGAAAAAGGATTGGAAAAGAGTTGGCTGTGTACAGCCAACTGCTGCTCGGTCTGGGTGCACCGGACTGTCCGGTGTGCCAGACTGGCTTCCGGCGAACTGGCCGCTTTCAGGAAAACTTCGGCGGCGTACGGCTATAATTCACCGGACTGTCCGGTGGTGCATCGGACTGTCCGGTGAGCAAACGGCCGCCAGCACAACGGTCGGCCGCCAAATCCGTGGGCGACGCGTGGCCCGCTCCAACGGTCGGAAGGGGCACCGGACTGTCCGGTGTGCACCGGACAGTGTCCGGTGCACCAACCGATGCTAGAGTTGCAATGGTCGGCTGCGCCAAATTAGGAAGGAGATCCGCACCGGACGTGCTACAGTGCCTGTCCGGTGCGCCACCCGACAGAAGGCAAGATTTGCCTTCCAAGATTGCCTCCAACGGCTCCTAGTTGCCTTGGGGCTATAAAAGGGACCCCTAGGCGCATGGAGGAGGTACACAAGCATCCTTTGATCATTCCAAAGCACCAAGACTCCATTCTCGCGCATTCGATTCTTTGAGATAGTAACTTGAGCTCCATTTGAGTAGAGAACTCCTCGTGTTGTGTTGTGAGCTCAAGTTGTGGCTTGTGTGCGTGATTGTGCTCTGGTTTTGAGTCTTGTGTGTGTTGCTTTTACCTCCCTTACTTCAGTGCTTCTTGGTGATCACCAATTGTAAGGGCGAGAGGCTCCAAGTTGTGGAGATTCCTCGCGAACGGGAGAAAGTATAAGAAAGGAAAACACCGTGGTATTCAAGTTGATCATTGGATCGCTTGAAAGGGGTTGAGTGCAACCCTCGTCTGTTGGGACGCCACAACGTGGAGTAGGCAAGTGTTATACTTGGCCGAACCACGGGATAAATCACCATGTCTTTTGTGTTGTCTTTCTTTGTGACCATTGTGTTTCACAAGAGCTCGGTCCTTAGCCACTTGGTCCTATTGCACTAACACTTAACCAAGTTTTTGTGGCTACAAGTATTTGATTTTTACAGGATCACCTATTCACCCCCCTCTAGGTGCTCTCAGTTATTACTTAGGAGGATTGTTGGCCTCCATCAGAATACCACCACTGGATCTACTGATATTACTGTCTCGGGTAAGCAGCATAGTAGTAGAGTAGGTGTTCACTAGCAGTACAAAGTCCTCCAAGGTTTGGTTAGTGTCTATTTTGATCATATTGTAATGTTTGTGAGGCGTGTGGATTTTTTTGTTACATTAGCAACACAAGTATGTGATGTTGAACAAAAAAACTTAGACGAATAGACTGTGGGGCTTCTAGGTAGGGATGTGGTTAGTGAATTCGATTAGCAGCACTTGTGTTAGTTAGGCTAATATCACAGATTTTTTAGTAGTGTGTTAATTGTGTGATACATCCAGCTATTTGAATATGATTTGACATATATTGTAGTCACCCCTGTAAATCCTTTTCTTTATTCTTCCAAAGAATCAAAGCCAAAATCTGTGCTATGCATTCATCTTGTTCTTTAGATTTTCTTGCTTGTAGCCATAAGTCATGCTTCATTTTTCGAATGTACCTAGGCCGCTCATTTTTGGTAGTTCATATTGACGCCAACTAAAATTAGTGTTTAAGTAGTTCCATTCATGTTTCTAGTCCTTGTTGGTTCATGTGTTGTAAACTACAGATGGTAATGCAAGGTCTTCAACCTATTTTATCGGCTATGGTTGATTGCCATAATGTGTTTTGGTACAAGTTTGCAATAGTTTAATTCCACAGAAGTATTTAGATGTTGAGTGAGTATAGCTTGTGGCCTATCTTATGATCATACTCATGTGTACTTTAGTTTATGAGAAGCTGCAACGATTTTTTAATGTCATAATGTTCTAGGCTCTTGTTTTTTGAGATACAATTAGTTCATTGCACCTAACATATTTTGTTTTTTAAGAAAGAAATCTTCATTTGATGGTTTAGATCCATGTAAAGGGAGGAGCATGCTTGTGGCTACACTTATGGGTATCATCACTTCATATTGTGATAATGCAGACTACTCATTGTTTTAGCCTTTACTGCCTGTAGATGTTGATACAAGAGACAGTGGTTGGTGTCCCCCTCTCACCAGAAGCCATCTCAGCAGACACCATGGACATACAGTAAGATGCTTTTATCCTTGCTTTCTATACTCGATCTGTAGAATTGAGGAAGTGGTGTCCTTGTTGATGAAAATATGCAAGAAAGTGCAGCAAAATTCTCTAGGGCAGCCCTAATCGGTTGACTAGAAGGTGAGCAAAATGTCAACATCTTTGGATTTATTTGGGCATTTGTGATCGATATATATTGATCATTTTGTGTTATATAGGCAGTTTGTCAAGAAAATTACACCGAGGAAGAAGAAATATACTTGAAGTATGAACTTTGGGTCAGCTATGTATTCAGTTATGTATGAACTTTGGGTCAGTTATGTATTTATCATGTTTTAATTTGTGATGTTGATTAATATTCTCTACATATTTATCATTGTTTTTTTAATCAATGACAAAGCACATATACAATCTTATATATCTTTTAAGGTATGTAAATATCTATTTTTAGTGATGTTAACAAAAATATAGAATAATAATTAGTGTTTTTGCATAATATTGATTCCATAGCAACGCACGGGCATACACCTATGATTGAATAAATATGATTGTAGTTTACTGTTGTTCTCCCGTTATCTGAATCTTGACTTAATTTCACATATGAGTATGTCATCTGCAATGGATGCAAGAGCCCTGATACCATTCTATCCAAGGAAAATCGTCTATTCTTTCATCGCTGCGAGCAGGTAAAATGTCTGCAAAACCATGTAGGATGTGGGGCATGTAGTTTTTATGTGATACTTCAAACGTCTCTAGGCACTATCAGCCATTCCCATTTCATACATGACTGTTTTGCAACATCACTGTGTTGTTATATATTGTTAGTTGGTGCCATCTATCACACCATATTTATATTTTTCTGCCAATGACAAGTTGCAGCTTTATTGCCTACATTGTTTGAAAGTCTAATAAGAAGTGCAATTTTGAGACATAAAACAATTCATTCCATGCATGATCTGCTATCACTATTATTGTTGCCTATTTTGTTGCTCTAGAAAGTTTTGTGCTTACTAAACATCTTTTTAAAATGAAGACTTCTTTGTTGGCTTTTCCAAGCAGAGCGCTGCGGTGGTGTGGCTGGAATCAGAGAAGTGGGTACTGGAGTACCAGCTGAGCGTGCTGTTTGAGGGCACACGGCTGATTTCGAATGTCAGGTTGTACTTTTTATGAAGATCCAAAATTTGTTGGACCAAAGCTTCAACTTCTGATAGCCGGTAATCTCTACCCATATATCATGGTCAACACACTTGATTCATTAACTCATTAGGTGCTGAAGAACTGACTGAATTTAGTGAAATTGCAGACCTATGCATTGTACGTCTTCATGAGCGCTAGGATACATAGTATGCAAGATTTAACTTCTCGAGATAAGTTACGAGTACACATGATCAGTAGTTTCATGTGTTGGTAGAGATACATTTTGGTGCATGAGAGGTCTGGTACTCAATCTTATTCCCCCCTTGCAGGCAACTCTAAACAAAGTTACATACTGCAATGCAACAAGGGCTTGGTTCACTTACTTTGAAGAGAAGAAGCAATAAGATGCTCCACTTACAACAGATGGTTTGTTTTTCTTCTTTGACAAACAATACGATCAGGAGACATTGAACAATGTTTTTAGACAATAACGACAAGATGTTCTTTGCATATGTATAGTTTAGCCCTCAGTGGTTGTTATAAAGCTCTTGCTTCATGAAGAATCAACATACTACCATTAAATGAGCGGTTGCTTGGTGCCCTCTCTGCTGCTTGATTTGCTGCTACATGTACCTTGTGCTGGTGAGTTCAGTTTTCTTCTTTTTCTTCCATAATACTACAAAGTTGTTCTTGGTTACTTTGATTAGCTACAAACTCCAGTGATTTTTTGTCGTCTTTAGTTGAAGAAATATTGTACAATGCCATGCTTTAATCCCTTAGTGAGCTCATATGGGATGTAATGTTGTGATGGCTGATTCTACTTCCCGATGGGCTAAAGCATTCCATGAAAGTTCAGGACGTTTGGTAAGATGCTTTTACTTCCATGGAGCTATAAATTTTCTTTTATTCCCTAAATCCCATGGTCTGCTCAGTTGTAATGGAAATACATCTGAATGGCTTAGTGCTTTAGTAAGCTTACGTACAACAATATTTACCATGAGGGTTTCATTTCTATTCCATCTTGATTTAGGTTGTGGTTGATATTATTTTACCTGCTACTCTACTGCATTGCATTGAGGGTTTCATTTCTATTCCATCTTGATTTAGGTTGTGGTTGATGTTATTTTACTTACTACTCTACTGCATAGCATTGAGATTTTCTTGTGCTAACAGTGTTGTAAATGTATATGCACTACTCATTCTCTTTTTATTAACTACTCTCTCTTTCTATACATGCTTGGATCTTTGAATCTGCTCTCTTTTAGATTTGTATATATGTTTGGATCCTCGCAACTCTTGTATTTTTTGTATTGTTATTTATTTAATGGATTAAGTCCTTAACAGAAAAACCACACTTGTTTTTTAATGGAATGAAGTTTATAACAGAAATATGGTTGTGTGCTGTCGCAACGCACGGGCATTATACTATTGAATATAAAGTATAAAACGCAAAAAAAGTGTCATGTTAACTACATGAGTGTGAGTATGTGTTTGAAACCCATAATCATGATTTGAATCTTGTTTATTTACGCACTTTTAGTTTTTTACCATAAATGTGGGAGAGCACAGATAGGTGGGCAGAAGAGAGGGGGTGACACACGACGATGTTCCAGTAGATATTGTCGCAATACGTTTGATTCTGTCAATATTACGTGTTATGTGACTTGTGTATTTTCCTCACTTCTTCTCAGGCACTGCAAGCACCGCCACCGCCTCCAGCTCCACCAGCGCAGTACCCATGCGCAAAGAGTCCGGCGATCGGGCCGCCTCCGGGGTTCTACGACAAGTAAGCACACCTTTCCTACTTGTTTTGAGAAATTGGTTTTCTTTTCATTCCTCTCGAGGTGTCTGGTTTGGGGTTTAGGTTCAATGCAACTTGGTGGAGTGGGTGGATTTTCTGAATCTGTGTATTTGACATAAAGTCTTTAGAGATCCCTTATGTGTGGTTTTGAAACTTGTAGATACTTGTATTGCTTTTATCACTGTAGTTGTTTGGCTCAAATTTTTAGGTTTAGGATAACTAGCGTCTTGAGGAATTAGGACCATTGTTGAAGCGTTGTACAGTTGTGCCAATGGATCATTCATTGGTTTTGCATGGACAAGAACAACAGACCTAGAGATGCACAAAAAAGGTGATAGTTGTGATACTCGTCATGAATAGTCTACAAAATCTTGCTCACTAAATGCTTTTCTTATTAGAATAGTCTTGTCGCATGAGACTTTGAAGTCAAGTTGATTATTTCCTTGTAAGTCTGTAAGTCGGTAGCAGGCATTGACAGCACCAGGCTAAGTACAATCCATCCACTAAACTATTATGGTAGAGTTAGTTCGTCGGTCCCACTCACCGGCAAGCGGGAAGCTGAGGTGCGGGAGGCTGCAGGCTAGCTCGCTGAGGTCTGCTCCGCCACGAAGGACGGGCTACACCAGCTAGAGACATGTCCGAGAGGTCTTCTACCACATCATGCGCAACCGAACGGAGGGTCTCAATTTACCGATGTACAATGTTGATTAAGCTTTATCATATCAACATCATCATCTTGCATTTGACCTCACAATGTGGCAGTGCTATGTAGCTATTATGTTATTTTCCCCCTCATTTCACTGGATCTTGCGATCACCTATTATCAAGCAATTTGTAAACCTGGTAGAGACTTCCCTCGTATGAACATAAAATGGATGAATTAACACCGAGATTAAGAGTTGTTATTTTACTGTATTCACTACTTTACTCTTTGATGCATTAATTACTATCTAATCTTGAGCCTTACCCATATGTTTGCATGGTGTACCTGTTGGTTCTTATGTGGTTTTATCAGGAGAAGGAGTTGCTTAAAAAGCACAATCCCTGGCTTGATGAAGAACTGAAAGCAAAAGCGAAGAACTTGGCTAAACTAGGAAAAACAAATATGGATGAGATGTCAGCAAATATTGCTAAGGGTAGTCTTTGTGATCTAACTCATGATGGATAGTCTTTATGATCTAACTCATACTGGATAGATATAATTTAGAACACAAACACTAACTTAACCTATGTGTTTTAATTTGAAAGAGAGAGTATGAATCTTCTAGCTCCTTGAGGCGAAGCAAAGAACACATCTCTGAACTGGAGCAAAGGATATCCTACATGAAAAGGTAATTTCTCATGTAGATGATTGTAATATTACTGTTTCCATTTAATATTTTATCTTCATGTTTAGGTGATTGAAGGAGTTATGCTCAGCAAAGGATACTACAGCTGCTACGAACAACGTCTAGGTGCTAAGCTTTCAACTATATGGTTTTATATCTCTTAACTCTCTCTCTTTGCCGCTGATATGTGTGCACTCTTGGTAGAGCCACTATTTAAGGATTCCAAATAGTTATTTTATTATATATGAGAAGAACATTTTTATCTGACGACATTGTTGAACATATAATTTTTACAGAATAAAGAAATAGTTGAAACCTACCTGAGGCACAACATAAAAGAAATTATCTAATGTTCTCCAATAACATGCTAGGTGTAGCCCATTCCTATCAAGAGTTGCTCCTGATATATTGACACCCTTCTATACCAGATCACAAAGTTCAGATATCACAAGCTACACTTAATGCATAGGACATAATTGCTTGATGGTTCCCCTCTGATTTTTTTCAACCTGTCATTTGTTCTGCCCATCTGCTAATTGTCACCATTGTTTTGCAAAAAGGTTTTCAGATTGAGGGTGAGTTTGGGTAGACCTCTGCCAAGAGCAAGGATGGCCTTGACAAAGATTAAGGATATAATAGATGTTAAGTCTTAGGTAAATGCTGGAGGAAACTAACGCATGTTTTTAAGCCAGGTTGTGCACTGACAGTATGCCACATAGACATCCTTGTGACAACTTATGTATTTAGATTTATATTATACACCTGTTCGGTAAATCAATTCCGACCATTTTACACGATGTCAGTACATTCAATTAGTAAAAGTTTCAATAGTTGACAGACTAGACTAAACCATGTGCTCTCCCTTTTCAGGCTAATGCTCTGGCTGCAGCCGGTGGTGGCAGTGGATCGGTGAAGCTCTAGGATACACATCTTTCTCTCCCCCTCCTCCTAGGGGCATTCTTGGAGCTCCAGTTCCTCAAGCTGTGTCTACTGCTGCTGTCGTTGTGACCTATTGCGATGTAGGTGGCGGTGGCCCATAATGGGAAGGAGCAGTCGTGCTTGCTCTCTTCTTGGTTTCGCTCAACTGCTCCTGCTGTCGCTTTGCTTTGTGACCACCTACATGGAATCCACCTTGAAGACCCTGAGTAGTAAAGCTCGATTCGTTGTGCTTTCACTTTGTTTCTCCAAAAGTTGATGTTAATGTGGTCTAATGTGTTAGATTTGATCCGTCCATAAGTAATTTTCTATAATTTTTCCTTTATACCACCTGCTTGAACGTTTGGGAGTGCTAAATTACTTATGGTAGAGTTAAATATGTGGATTTTATGGTAGTTGCAAAGGAGTTCAGATCTATGTGTTTTTTCTGCTTTTTTCCATCTCATTTCATTTTGAAACAAGAATCAGTCTGCTAAAAATATAGTTACGTAAACATTCTTAACCTTTAAAAGATGCTAACAAGAGCATAAAATGATAATTAATGATTTTGTGTCTTAATATATCTTATCATAACATGTTTACTCCGTAGCAACGCACGGGCATACACCTAGTGATTAATTAATTGATCATCTGATCTATCTCTATTCATGCTATGCAGCCTACAGGCGCATGCGCGCGGTGGGCCAGGGGCGACCCCGGCCCGGCAGGCGAGCGGCGGTGACCAGGCGGTAGTACGGGGCTTTAGACCGGGATTGAAAATGCACCGTATTATTACTGTTGGTTACTCTAGTATTTATTCCAATCTATATATAGTGAGGTAAATGATAGAGTATCCAAATAATGTTTTAATAATCTTGACTAAAATATCCTTAAATATCATCAATATTTTTTTGCATGGTCCACGTCTGATATATTTTCTGAATAGAGGAACAGGTGGTCCTTGCAACTTGCAAGCACGGTAAGGAACCTCTTTAATTTGAATACTAGGTGAGTGCCCGTGCGTTGCAACGGAACCGTATAATAATACGAAAACTTATGTACATATGTGTTATATTGTTATAGATATATACCCGTGCGTTGCGACAGAAGTAAAAGATTTGTATGAAACATTGATAGGGAACAACAAACATCACTATAATATGCAAAATACGTGTGGAAAACAATATCAATATCACACAAATTGTTTCTAAAAAGTTAATTTAGAATTTTTAATTACAGACAAATGTGTCGACAATTGTACACGAATCAGTTAATCCTTTTTAGCGATATCGATAAGTCTCTGTTGTATGTTTGCAGGGATGGCATATTGGCACGAATTGTCTTCATAACTTAACAGATCAATCACAAAGTTCCTTCGAATAATCTTTGCATCCTACAAAAAAAGACATAAGAGAACAAAATATATTATCTTGTAGAACGAGATAGCTGAAATGTATGTTTTGAACATAAAACGAACGTACTACACTCACCCCAACAAATTTCATTCGTCTGTCATTCCCCCACATGGACATAGCTTGTAGAATGAGGTAGCTGGTATTAAACCTATAGAATAATGTTTGGGCAACTATGTTTTATACAATGATTATCATAGAAAAAATTTAAACTGCTGAGAAGGTGGTATGAAGAAAATACCCTCTTAAGTCAATTGGAACACGAGTCTGAATTGTATGTTCCCACTTAAAGATATCCTCCGCCCATCCAGAACGTTTCTTGCTGTAAGAAATCTTATATTTTTTTGAGGCCATGATAATCGCTTCCGCGAACCTCTTGTATGGCATGTGTTTACACCAATCTTGAGTCGGTGTAAAGTCGATAAAAGTCACATGCTTTTTAACATGATCTATTACGAAAAGGGTGTGACATCCATTGAATTTCCATGGCATAAGAACCTGCAAAATATCAGTTATTAGGATCATACAACAGGAGTGTCCTTTATAAATACATTCGAAATGAACACATACTTACATATCTACAACCCGTGATATAATAATTCATTGATGGCCAACAATCGAGTGTTTTAGCTAACTCTTCTGTTGTAGGATCCTGATGGTACTTTGGAAGTTTACCAAAACCAACCATTCTCTGGACAGTATATATACATGTCCACATGAGGATTAGATGTAGATACTATATATTAATACATTAATGATTGGAAACAAACTTACCCAAAACGCATGTCCATATAATGCTTTCTATTATTTATGATTTCTTCTTTTGGCCTACGTGACTCTTTATTGGCAAGCAGTCGAACAGCCATGTCAAAACATCTTAGAATCATATCTTGATTTATCGTTAATATGTTTTGCAGGTCTTTGATAGATATTTCTATCTTAAAAGGATTGAAACTTCGCACCCATGTCATCCTGTAATGTAGCATGACGAAAGTTTATATCAAGAATCTAAGTAGTTGATATACATAAAATAGATAAATCAATGAGCACTTACTCTAATATTGCATCGTCTTTTATTGCCATGATATAATCACATAAAACATCTATTGAATCGGCTTTGGTCACTGGCATGTCCTTTGTGGAAAGACCAACCATTAAAAAGTCATTGGTGCACCCATCGGTAGAGACTTTTACAGGAGCTCTTTTATCCCAATCATCAACAAACCACCTTTGCAAGTCCGCTTGAGTAATAGGGCCTTCCTCATCTTCATACACTACTTCGCTATCATCAAGCATGTGGAGTAGTTTCCTCTTATTAGAATCTGTTGGGTTTTCTAATATCTCAACATCTGATGGGCTTCCAGAGTCAACTTCTTTTTCATTTTTGTATAACAGACACCCTCTTCTCTTATTCAGGTCTGAAGATAGTAATATAGCAGCCATTTTTCCCTAAAGTGTGACATGTCATCCTACAAATAAGAAACAATTATTTAGCATTATATATGTAACACTGATTGTAGATGTGCATATATGTCGTAGTAGTAATAATATACCTGGGTAAAACTGTCAGACAGTTCATCCCTTGTCCAGTATTCGATATAGTTCAAAAGAAAGAGGCCACATGAAGAGCTACAATATACATTAATATCAACATAAAGATTAGTATGAATGAAGAAATTGGTAAAGGAGATTTTAGGATGTACCTATCTGTCTGCTTTGCATATCCCATGTCTATTTCTCTGAGCGACCAAGAAGCAACTTGGAGGTCTGGCCACTTGTGGTCTTTTAACTCCTTACGTTGAGATATCATATCAATTTGTCTTTGTAGTCCTTTAATCTTTATATATTGTAAAACAAAATTAGAGATTGGTATAAGTTAATATTGAATTCATAATTGTTTAGTTTGTCCATACTCACAGAGTCAGTGAGGTCTTTGTGGTCTTGTGTAGTACCAAGTGAATCGAGCACTTGTATCTCCATATTTCTTGCATGAATCACGACAAGATACCAGTGCGTCTCTCGGATGTTTATCAGAATAAACACCTACAAAACAGTTATAAATATTTGCATAAGAATAAAATACATATAAACACTAACTGTTCAGATTGCAAATTCATATGTACCATGTCATGGTCTAGGTAAAGTAACACCCTTCGTTCAGCGCTACATATGTGTGTCATGTCTTTAATTGCATATAGCTCCTCTGTTTTAATTTCAACATCACCATCTCGCTTCAGGAAATTGAACTGGAAAGCATTTTCTATGTGAACGCGACCTCCAGATCGGCACTTTAGATGCTTTTGAGCCTTTATCAAATTTATGTAATAGTCTATAACCTGCAAGTGTGTAAGTTGTGGTTAAAAATACCAGGATGAGTAAAAAAACTTATACATAACAACGTCGCCAAATATAAAAACTAAGCATGGATTACCTCGTCACCTAAATATGTGTTCGGCTGAAATAAACACTCCATCCACTTCCTTTCAACAAAGGCATCATCAATAAGAACGACTTCTACCGTTGGTTCACAAGGGATTTCCTTGATAAAATCGATGAGAGCAAGATCACCTTGTGTGCAAATATAGTCTAGGAGCAAGCAGTCATGAGATAAAACTAAAATTAGTTATTATTACAAAAAATACAAATTGATCCATACAGACTATGAAAAATTATAATACCTTCTCGAACTATTGCAGTTGCCACGGATGTTTTTGGCTTGTTATGAGACAAGCCTACAAATAGAGATTCCATTCTCGCGGGACAAAAACCTACATTCATAAGGTATAATAATATAGGTTAGTGTCCGCGCTTCCTGAAAATTTTGAATCAACAATATACCCAAGCAGATGCATCGAGGGATCCCTGTCCACTTCCTGAAAAATTTGAATCATCCAATGAGGACAGTGGCGATGCGTACAATTCTGAGCAGACACTGGAGATGGAAGGTAAAAGGTTTGTGGTGAGAAAGTCATGCAATCCAGCATTTGCTGCTGCCCAATTGAAATTTGAAGAGCTGAGTACAAATTTGACAGTCAGCAGGTCCAGTAGCTTGTCACATCTGGATGGGGCGAGCAAGTCAAGGGTTCACGCTCCTAGTTCACAAGAAGATTGGTCCTCAAAGCAAGATGGCACAAGCATGCCAGATAGATCCGTCGGTCATGATATACTAAAATGATTATTGCTGCATCAGAATGTGGGACTGAGATATCAATTTCATCCACACTGGACTCACCAGATAGATAAGAAGGTGACGGTGGGGAGATCGTGTTGGAGATTGGAGCTCTGGAAAATAGAAACTATGTCACCAGCAAAGCTAATAATGACTCGCATACTGTCCATCATGAGGTAAAATTGCTCCTGAAGTAGAAGCCCAGCCGCAGAAGCAAGTAGAACAGAACAGCAATGTTCCTGCCCTCGAAATAGAAGCCCAGCCACAAGACAAGCTTGTTCAGGAACCACATGCTGAACCGGAAATGCTATATTGCTCTTTTTTTATATTTATGTTATATTTTAGAGGATTATGCAATGGGCCTTGGATGATCGCTGGGGATTTTAATATGTTTTATCAGGCGTCTGACAAAAATAACTCTAACTTGGATAAGGCAGTGCCGGTCCTGACATTAGAGAGGCCCAGGACAAGACTTATAAAGGAGGCCCTTTATAATAATAATTATTACACATAAATATAGTGTGTATATATTGTCAATAAAGTATTTATATGTATCTGAAAAAGTTATTCATATTAAATAAAAATAATTAAAATATAGCCTAATATCTCACAGAAAAATGTGACATATATGTGTCTAGATGACTCAAAAGGTTAGTTCGAACAACGATTAAATGGACGCAATGCGTTGTCAGATCAGCTATTCGCTTGTCTATCTACAATTGTGCGAGAGATAGAGATGAAACTGCGTCGTTGTCTCGCTGCACACTGAGAGCCTAGGCGGCTTGGCCTGACATTATAAAGTACTACTATTAGAATATAAAAAACAAGATTGATAGGTTATGCCTAATTCTCTTTGCTTGTTGTTGTCATGTTGTTGACTTATAATTAAGCCTTTAAATGTTTTATAGAACTAGCAGACAAATCTATATAATATATATTATATGCATATATATATACACTGATATTTAGTATATGGGGTGAGGCCCCACAAGTCTGGGGGCCCTGGTCGGGGGCACTGCTCGACCCCCGCCAGGGCCGGCGCTGGGATAAGGCTATGATGGGCAGATTTCGCCATTTCTTGGATGATGTGGATCTTAAAAAACTCCTTTGGTGGGACGAAAGTTTACTTGGTCAAATGAGCACAGATCCCCGACTTTGGTTCGCCTGGATAGAGCTTTTTGTTGCCAGGATTGGGAAAACATCTTGTCTAATTCAATGCTTCAAAGCAATGCTTCTACTGTCTGATACAATGTACCAAACGATAGCTTTGCGGTTTTTTGGTAGTGTTGTCGATGAGTTGGGATTGATATGTTTTGTGGGATGTAAACAAACGCAGCACTAGTTTCATGAATGAATAATGGATAGAAGAAACATAGCTATCATGATTTCTACCCTGCTTGCATTTGGATTCGATTTGCTCCAGCTACCGTTTGGTACATTGTATCAGACCTGATGATGGAACATTTATATCGATTCTATGAACTCTGCATCATATGATATGTCAGATTTTGATTCATATTGGAAAATACAGTCCGGAAACTCTACATCTTCTGGCCTTTGGCTTCCAGTAGAAGTCGAGATCAATAGCTATTTGTAGTATGGCACTACTAACTATATTAAGAATTTTGCATTTGTTGACTGTTGATGGCCTCAGTGAACCTCACCGATCGATTGTACTTGTTCAATTTTTCCTACGGGTTCTCTTTTTGATGTACCAAAATCTTTGCCAGGTTCGGGAGTGACATGGTCTCGAGTCTCGACCTCCCCGGCGCCGTGCTGCGACGCGGCGTGCGCGTACAGCGCGAGGAGCACTGCCTCGAACCCGGCCAGTGGCTTCCGTGACATGGCGCGGCACAGGTGTGCCCTAGCTAGCGACGGCACCAACAGCAGCACCGCGAGCTGGAGCTCGGGGACGTTGGACCAGAATGTGTCGTAGAGCCAGCGGCAGAGGCTGTCGTTCTCGGCGCCCGACCCGGATCCACGGAGGCGTGTCGTCACGGCGCTGGCGACGCCCGGGTCGTTGAGGAGCGGGGCCATGATGACAGAGCCCAGGTCGTTGAGGAGCGCGACCGAGGGCGTCCATGGCGTCCTTCGCGCTGTGGATGGGCGGCGGCGCGTCGTTCGTCGTCGTGGCAGTCAACGTCGCAGAGAGGAGCGGGTCGGACTTTGGAGGCTAGCGCGATCGCGTGTGGCGTGGCCTCGAGTCTCGACGACGTACAGGAAATCGGGAATGAAAGGCAGAGAGATCGGAGAGGACCATTGAGCGGGTGCGCTACGTTTCAGTTTTTTGACCCGCCTTGCTCGTCAGGAGACGAGAGCAAAGCGAGCTAGCGAGGTGTTTGGCGACGGTGTGCATGTCTGCTCGAAGCGTCGAGACTTGCCAGAAAAAGGAGCCTAGAGGGACTCATTGAAGCATCCAGCCAAGATGTATCTTCTCTATGTTCACATCGAACACAGTGATTGGTGGCACTCCTCGGACATAGAAGCAATTGGTTTACCCTTCTTTTTTCCTATTTGTTTTTGTAGCTATTACTGCATGCATTTTCTTTGACCATAGCTGGAAAGATGTGAGTATTATGTTCGGTGTTTGTCTTGGGAATTAAACTACTATAGTGTAACTTGTTTCATCATTTTCTTGAGTACCTGTACTTATCCATTGACTTCCATCAGAAACCTCTGATCCTTGGTCTGAAAATTCAGTCAAAAGGAAAGCGTCGTTTTCACTTCGAAAGTTTCTGGACAAAAGTGTCGGGGTTTCTTGAGGCCGTCCAAATAATCTGGAGTGCTCATGTGCAGTCTACGGTCTACCTGTGCAGTTGAGGGCCTATTTCTGAAGCTGCAACATCTCAGTAAAGACTTACAGAGATGGGGGCAGAGAAAGGTGGGAAACATAAAGCTCCAACTTGAGATGGCAAAAGAGATTTTGCATAGGCTGGAAGTTGCTAGGGATTCCAGGGAGCTTTCTGATAGTGAGGAGTGGTTGAGGAAAAAACTCAAATTGCATTGTCTTGGTTTATCTTCCCTGGAACGAACCATTGCCCGGCTGCGCACCCGGTGTTATATCTTCGTGAAGGCGATGCTAACACCTCGTTCTTCCACCAGCTTGCCCGTTTCAGGAAAAAGAAGAATTTTATTGCCAAGTTGCAAATGGAAAGCTCTCGGGTAGTCACACAAGAGGAAAAACATGAAGCAGTTGTAGATTTCTGTGAAAATCTGCTTGGAACAGCAGCTCATAGGGATTTCACACTTGATTTTCATGAGATTGGGGTGCATCAACATGATCTTTTAGTTTTGGAAGTCCCATTTTCAGAGGAGGAATTTTGGGATTCTATCCGGGGCCTACCTTCGGATAAAGCACCGGGTCCCAACGGTTTCACTGGTCGCTTTTATAAAGTTTGCTGGAGCATTATCAAACATGATTTATTGGAAGCTCTTGCTGACATTTTTCGAGGTCATGTGACCAAGTTTAGGTTACTTAATTCTGCCTTCATCTCCCTCCTTCCCAAGAAAGGTGACCTCCTTCCCGTGAAGAGAGAGTTGGGTGTCTTGGCCAGAAGAGAGGTCGTTTAATAGTGGATGAAAATGATGATGAGCAACCTAAGAAAAAGATCAGAATGGGGATGCACATTGAAGTAGATAACCAAACCAGATTCAGATCAGCAGAGAATTAACTTAACATGGGGAAATCATTTGGGTTTAAATAACATGGGCCACTGAAACTGCATGATCAGGTAAACAGCATGAGCCACATCTCTACTAATCTTTAAGGGTGGACGGAGGGCGTCCACCACCGAACCGTGCTCCCGCCCGCGATTTTGGGCCCCCGCGCGCGTCTTCCTCCCGCCAGCGAATCACGCCCCGCGCGCGTCGCCCTCGCCGCCGGGTAATCTCGCCCGTGACAGGCACCCCGGCGCGCCGTGATGCCCGCCGTCGGGTAAGTGAACCGCGCAAGCCACCCCGCAACGCCCGCATGCCTTCACCACGCCTCCGCCCGCCCTCGCCCTCCCATCCGCGACCTCCACCAGTTTCTTCTCGCCCGCGCCCCCGCCTGCGAGGTCGTGCCCCCGCCCGAGCGCCCCCCGTCTGACGTTCCCCTCTCCCCGCAGCCCACGCCCACGCCGCTCAACTAGCCACCGCAATTCGCGCGCATGGCAGACCAAGCGCATTGCAGACCTAGAGTGTAACAGTTCCCCTCCGCTCCCCCACCCTCAGCACCGCTCCCCCGGCTCCCCCAATCTCCACACATCGCTCCCCCAGCTCCCCCACCCTCCGCGCCGCTCCCCCTCCGCTTTCCCAGCTCCACCGCGCTCGGCGCATTTGGTCTGGCTGGGGGGAATGGCCCAGGCTCCCGCATCCCATAATCCCCACCAACGACAACCCTCGGTGAGCAATCTCCGCGCATTTGTGCTACAATCTCCTCCATCTGCGTGCCCCCAATCTCCTACATCAGCCCCCATGGAATCTCCTCCATCCTCGAACATGGAAACCCAATTCTCCACCGCAATCAACGTTCTTCGTCGATTCTCACCTTCCATCTTCGGCGAGTGAATGGGAACCATCCTCGGTGCTGATGACAACATCAACTCCTATTATTGCGCCTGCCCTCTGCTAGCCGATGTGTCCCTCCACTCGCCGCTTTGCTCCATGTCGCCGATTGCCAACAACCACCGAGATCCAGCGTAGGAAACGAGCAGATCCGATAGCAAGACACACAGGCGAGGTCGTGCCCCACACCGCGCGTTGCCCGCGGACACCCTTCCCCTGTCCGGCGTGTGGTCCCCGCTATCCTCGAGCTCGAGACAACTCCTGCTCGCCCGCCACTTATCTCCACCGTCGTTGTATCCCGCCTCTCGTGCACGCACAGAGGTGAGTACCCCCTCCCAAGACCCCGTCTCCTCGTCTTCCTGCCCTTCCGGCTTCCGGCCTTGCTCCTCTCCCGAAACCTGACGCGCTGGAGGGCGCATCCGCGGCTCCTCGCCGCCGAATCCGAGTCAGCTCCACCGATGGATCCTCCGTCAGCAGCGGCAGCCTCAGGTGGTAAAACTATTGTCGAAACATGCTCCCGACCTCCGCCCCATGGTTTTTGTTTTTGTTTGGTTTGTGGTTCTCCCTGGCCCCCGCTCGAATTGCGACGTGGGCGCTTTGAGTTAGCCTTTTTTAACTCTTTTTACCATAAAACATTTCATACTTTATTAATTTACATATGTAAAGAATGTTGCTTTACTTTCTGTGTTTCTCGAGTTGGCCTTTTTGTCCCATCTAATCTCATACCCCATTGAATCACCTTTGGGTGGTGTTCGACAAGGTTTTTTTGTATTCAATTCATGTGGACTCCCGTATTCTTGCTGTGGAATTTGCTCCTTTGATCTGGCACAGATTTACATAACTACCTCAGATTTACCCTGAAACCGCTTCCAAAAATTCTGGACGCAACATCAAATACTGCCACATGTGACCTATTAGGTATGTAAATTCTACTTTGTTTATTTTATTATTACAACCTTAGGCACTATGTAGTGTGCTGGCATATAGCAGTTTAGTTTGTTTGTGGCCACCCTTGTGGTAGTTGCATGTATCAATTGTGGCATAAACCATTTATCAAATCTGATATTGTCTCATGTTACCAAAGAAAAGGTACTTGTTGTCCTCTGTCCCCTTTTCGAATCATACAAACAACTTTCTAAGTGGCAAATAGTGACCAGCCGATCCATGTCCCCGTCGTCCTCAATTGTGCTTGCTCCAGCAGGGGCAGAGCAGGCACATGGAGATCCACGTCTCCTCCGGCGGTGTTCTAGCTGACACCAATCATGATGACTGCGAGAGAAGGTGCCCCTTGCTGCTCAGGACTCCTGCCTCAGCCGAGTGCTACTCTGTCTCCGCTGCCGTCTTCCGATGAGTCTAATAAGCACCCCTATCCACTTCGGTACTCCATTCTTCTCCTGTGCTCTACCAATTACAGTACATTTCATGAATTGTATCGTGCACTTATCATCAGTCACCCTATACCCTAAATCTCGCTCTCAAAATTATGCCTCGTCTTGCTCTCAAAAAGCCAAAATGATGCTTATACAAGCTGCTTTAATCAGGCTATGCATGTTGCGCCAATGTATATTGCAGAGACTGAGAGACCGCACCGAGCCAGATAAGAGGCATGCTCATTTATCTAAAGGATTTCTTTATTGTTCGCGGGATGCTTGTAAGTATGTGTTGTTTTTATCATCCCTTTAACAATGTTTTGGTCTTCTTTTTTGTTTGTACTTTTACAGCTTGGTTGTATAGTGGTACCTAGTTGGTGTTACATGTATGCCTCCACCACACCATTATGTCTCATAATGGGAATTGGAATGTGCTGGTTACCCTCATCACCTAAATGGCTTCTGTTTTTCTAGATGCATCCTATTTTAGATAACATGATCAGGTGAGTGAAATAAAATAAATGCTTCTTCTATTTTCTACCTTCATGATTCACTATAGTGCCTATTCTCCACCATCTATTCCGAATTATAGGTCGTTTTAGTTTTTCTAGATGCAGGGCGACACGATGGAGGTCGACGAGATGGGCAGACATGGACTACGCTGGGGTGGGTGGTTCCGGGCGTGGCACATTGCGCAGACGAAGCCCCAAGAGGCCACCGCTGCCGAGGTGTGTGTCGTGTGTGGGGATTATGATATCTGGATTATGGTAAGTTGAGAATACATTTCTTTTATGAATTTTAAGATTCAAGAAAAGTGATGAAATACATAGTTCACAATGTTGATAGAAAGCTTTTTCAGCGTCCACCATCCAGACATCCTTCTAGAAATTAGATTATGTAAATAACCTGTTTTTTGTGAACACGTGATTCTGTAGTACCTCTGATTTGTAGTTCCATTGTTCCAGATTCCTCAATACTCAATAAATATATATCACAACATCATTGATGGAAAAATAGAGTAACTACTAAATGTAATCGTGGTTTCAAATATCTTTATCCTCATTATGCTTAGGGGCTTCATACCTTTGTTTTATTTCAATATACGCTGTCTTGTCCATATTGTGCATAGACCTAAATATACAGGCCCATATGGAAACCAGTCCAATGCGGTTTCCTTTGCCTGTACTGACTAAATCATAGCCGTCAACTTACTGTCATTGTAGTACAAAAAAATGTGCTATGGGATCAGCATGTTGCTAAAATCTGAAATCACAGTTTTCCTTCCACTTAAATTATATGTGTAATAGAGGAGATTGCAATTAGTAAATGGATAGAGCAGCTAATCAAATTTCACATCTCATCACTAAGGTCTGAACATTTTTTGCAAAATTTGGAGCTTCATGCTTGTGCCATGTCCTTGCACAGAGGCATTGTTTTTGTGCTTTATATCGGATATTTAAACTATTGACTTTATGGTAAGGAGCTTCACGACACCAATTAAACAAAATTTGGACCTTGTGGACAATTTAGCATAGTTAAGTTGTGGGACTCGATTCTTCAAGAACCCAAGTGGCATATCTATGCAAGTTAACTCAAACACATATATGTATACACCAAAGCAAATAAAAATAGCATTTTCTCACATAATATATACCAAGACAAATGAAAGTCTTGAATGTTGGCACTTGGAGGATGGTGGAAAAATAAAACAGACATATAGCTAACATGGATAAGAATAAGCTGACACCTTACCTAAAGTTTAACTGAAATAATTAGAGCAATGAATACACGCTACCGGTAGTTTCAGTTTCTTTTGTGTTCATTATGCTTTATACATCCAGATTGGTACGTTGGCACATGAGTTGTTTTGGTCGTTTTCTTATATCTCTGCTATTAAGAGCGAAAGCAGGTGTCCATAGGCGAAGGGAGGCACCCATAGGCGAGGTCGTGCCCCCGCCCTTGTCCTCGCCTTTCGGCCTCGGCGCTGGCCTTAACCAGCCCTACCCCCATCGCCTATGGACGCCTCCCGTCGCCTACGGACGCCTCCCTTAACTCAAACAGATAGTGTTTCCTATAGAAAATTTCCCATGCACTGATTTTACTTTTCACTTTTTAGTCTTCTGGTTTATAACATGTGAAAATATGCTCATGTTTTATCCCTCAAATTTGTATCTGTTTGTTTCGGTTACTTTGCTCTGTTCTCATGCTTATGCTTTTTAGGGAGACATCAGTTACTTTGCCTCGTTTTGTTGAACAAGTATTTCCTCGGTAAGAATTAAGTCCGATGAAAACAGTAAGAATGTTGGTTTTTGTTGACCACATGCTTTATAGTCTAAACATTGCAGCTACATGTTAAAATTGTAGTTCCTACTTTCTACCCACTCAATATGCTCAAAGGTTACTGTCATCAATTATTATTGATTAGTCGCTTTGTGTGAAAGTACCAAATGCAAACTGTGTGCCCATAAATTCTGCAAGTGTGCCTCCTACCTCACATCCAGATCAAGTGCACGTAATGTTTCATCCCTTGCTTTAATAAGTTCTTACTGGTTTTTCTTGGCAGGTCATGTACATCACACTTTAAAGACTGTGCACTATGTGGTGCTGATATATATAGAGGTTATTGAGCCTGATGCTGCACTTGAAGCTGTTGTTGACCGCTTCAGATGATGGCAGTGCATGCATCTGGCTCTTGTTGACCGCTTCAGATCATGGCAGTCCATGAATCAAGAGATCACATGCTGCAAGGTTTGTGAGAGCACAGAGCAGCAGGTGGAATAGAACAAAGTCATATATGAGGATGTCTCCATGGAGAGAGGAGCTTTTCTGGTGCAGCAAGCCATGAGGGTCAGTAATTAAATCAACTTCCTTAGCCTTTTATATTGAACACTAGATTCTTGGACCTATAAAATTTACACAGTTAATTGTTCTCTATTATTCATGGATCTATTTAAGATATTGATGTTACAACAATGTCTTAACTATTGCATCTCCTGTCTTTTCACGCCCAAAACATTGAAAGCGCAAAATCAAGACTTACTATGTGTTCAGATGAACATCAGGGAGGAGTTGAAATCTTTAGAAAATTACTTAGACTTGGCTCAATACTTAAATATTTTAAGAGCACTTAGTTTGCTATATAGCAAAATTACTAAAATGTGATCGGACTTAGTATCTAAAATGAACGGTGTGATATTTAAATTACTTATATTTAAATTACTAATGATTTGCTATATCTGTAAGTAGATGACACTTAGTTTATTTTAGCTTTAAATCGTACGGTATGATTTAAATATCAGGGAGGAGTTGAAATCTTTAGAAAAATGAAGGTGAATACAACATAATGACATGCATGATAGCTACATAAAATCTGGATATTATGTTTAGCTTTATGTGTTCTATCTATAATGCTGATTTCTACATTTCGTTGGAGAAATCATACATTAGACATTTTCAAGTGCTTCTCATCCACTCTTATTTCCTCATCTTAGTTACTACTAATTGTATTCCTTCATTTCTGCAGTAAGGGCTGGGATTTTGGCTGGTGACATTGTAGGTAGATGACGGTTTTATTCCATGTGAGTGCAATTTAGCAAATGCTATACATTTGTTTTTAATGTTTTTTAATAAGTAGTGTACTAAAGCCTAACATACAACCTTAACCTTAATGTTAGATGGGCAATATCTAGAATAAATAATGAACGCGCACGTAGGATTACCAATATCTAGAATAAATAATGAACGCGCAAGTAGGATTACAATCTTTCTTTTGGGAGCATAGGCTCTTCTTAGTTCATTTTACCGTTGTTACAACGGTTATACTTCTGCTATATTAGTGCGTCATATCCACAAATTTACTCACATACTCCAGAACTAAATATGCCAATGACTATCTGTAGGTCGCATGTATCAGAGATACTATGAGCACAACAATTGGAAGTTTAAGTCAATTTCTTGCTCATAGGTATGTACTTGCAACCTTAACGTGACTACTGATTAAGAAAAAAAATACTTACAAGCTGACTCTTTCAGGTAGAAATGGCCAAATGGGTGGTTACAAGACATCCGTGATGGAAGTCAAGGGGAAATAAGTCTATAGTAAACTGAGGTTTGAGTCAAATTTACATCGTGTTCCCCTGATAGAGCCTATGGCCTATGGGTCGTATTTATGCGTCAACAGCAACAACAACTACTATGGCAGAGGTGGGCCATTTTGATATTCATGTGGAGTTTTACGACATGAATTCCCTCTTCTTTGATGCTTAATATTGTTTCAATGACATAGTAAGCTGATGAAGTTGATGTGGTTATTGATCCAAAAGATATCGACCTTAAAACAACAAGATCTGGTGGAGAAGGGCATCTTCAGCAGTTACAAGGACATCGAGAAGCTGTTGCAGGCACTGTCCAAGGAGGAGGAGGCCGTGCGGCCGTGCCTAGTCACCTTCTATGCCAACGTCCTTCTCAACCTCTACGTGAAGCTCGATCCTCTAGCCACCACGTTTAGGTTGTTTGTCGGAATGCTAGAGCGGAATATGGTGTCCTTCGTCATGCTCATGCAGGGCTACAACACACACGCTGACATGTATAAAGCATGATGATGCTGGCGAACACCTCGATGAGAGATGGGATTCTGTGTCACCGTTATAAATAGCAAGCGACGCTGTGCACGTCGTCTGCATATGTAGCCTTTGACTGTCCAACTTCATGGTACATGTGAATTTGTAAATATTTATATACAAACGTGTGTGTCGGGATTGCTTGGATCTCTTTCAATAAAACTGACAAATTTCAATATTTATTATGATTGTTGAGTTGATTCTTACTAGCATTACTAAACAATGATCTATGTATGCACATGTGTTTTCCGTTGCAACGCACGGGCATATACCTAGTGTATATATATATATATATATATATATATATATATATATATATATAGACAAATACAAAACGATTCTGAAATCAGTTATCATAAAACATAGGATGTAGGGACTTTAACATACAAAACAGCTCTGCATCTACATCTACACCAAAGGGCATCATGCATTTACATGTATTTAGCATGCCAGCTGAACAGATTGAGTTCTGTTTCAGTCGTATATGGGTCTAGTTTGTTAGGACCTCTTTGTAGACGATATTCTTGGTATATGTCCCACAATCTACGGTGGGGTTTTTCTTTACACCCTTCCTTGACTTTTTCCTCTCATCGACGGTTGGGATAACAAGAATCTTTATGTTCGATCGGGCTGTTCCTCTAGATAGAGCAACATATAGTTGGCCATGAGAGAACACTGGTTCAGGCAAGTATACACCAACATTGGGAATAGTCTGACCCTGTGCTTTGTTAACCATCATTGCAAAGCTAAGCCGTACAGGAAACTGCTTTCTTTTGAACTGGAAAGGGAACATCTCTTCATCGGAGGGACACAACGGTATACGCGGTAGGAAAATCCGTTTTCCAACGTGTTGACCCAGTACAATCTCTGCGTCAATGCTATTTCTTTGGAAGCCACGAACGACCAGCCTGGTGCCATTGCAAAGTCCATTTGCAGGGTCTATATTCCAGAGCAATATAACAGGACATCCAATCTTGAGCTTCAAAACATGAGGTGGCAACCCATTAGGCGTCAATGTGTTTAGGAACTCAGGTGGGTAGTAGTTATGGGGATCATCCATGGTGCTATCGAAACTATGGTACACCATATGATCCCCTTGAAAACGATCAATCATCTTAACATTTATCATATCCACCCAGTCGTTCCGTGTTGACAGTATCGCCCTTGAAGTGATGTAGGTGGAATCCGACATATTTTCGTTGAGATTTGGGAAAGCGAAGTACATTAGGTTGTCAAGATCGCTGTCACTCCCACTGTAAGGCACACACACATCGTCAGGAAGACGAATGTCACCGTCACTATTTGTGTCCTCAATTCCACCGCCTACGCGCAGCAAAAACTCCGCAAACCAAGGGTCATTTTTTGCTCTCATGTTGCTAACAAGCTTTAAGTGGGACATGGACTCCCATAGGTAAGACATCCGTAGCGAAGACGCGACCACTTGAGCCCTTGAGCCTTTACGAACAACATGCAAGACCTGTCTGAAATCTCCACCGAAGACAATGGTTTTACCACCAAATGGCAGTGCGAGGCGACCCATTATATCGCGCATGCTATTGTCCAGTGCCTCCATGGCTTGTCTCTTAGTCATAGAAGCCTCGTCCCAGATAATGAGAGATGCTTTCCGTAGCAACTCTGCTGTTCCACTCTGCTTCGTGAAGCTACATACAGCGCCATCGTCAATAGTGAGTGGTATCTTGAAGCGTGAATGGGCGGTTCTTCCTCCATGCATTATGGAAGCCGCAACGCCAGATGTAGTTGTTGCCACTGCAATCTTGCCCTGGTTGCATAGCGTCGCGAGCAACACTCTGTATAGATAAGTCTTCCTGGTGCCACCAGGTCCATCCACAAAGAACAATCTACCCTGATCGGTGTCAACGGCAGACATAATCTTATCATAGGCGGCCCTCTGTTCCTCGTTAAGAGAGTCTTTAAGAGCCACATCTCTCGCTGTCGGTTCGATACTTTCCTCCTCGTAAATTTACCTAGCAGTACCAATAGCATCGTCATACGCGTCGATGATAGGAGGTAGAGGGAATGTCTTTATGTCCTTTCTCATTGACTGTAGCATGTTCCTAATGTCAATCAATACCATCTGCTCAACATGAGTTTTGTTCTGACTCTTGTGTTGATAGTCCTCGGACATAGAATCTTTGTGTTTCTGCCAGAGTACAGCCACATCGCTTGGCTCACAGTACACCAGTATTGTGGCAAAAAGCCGTCGCAGCGACGATGGCATCTGGAAAATAGCACGTTCAGTGAGACACTCATCCAGTGTGTTGTCCGACTCAAGCAGTCCCATTCTCTCTGCTGCCTCATGAAAAGTCGGTAGGGTAACACCATCAACTGTCCTTAGATCCACATAGGAGGTGGCACCAGTCACGTGGTTTAGGAGAACACGAAGATAATAGCGCTCCCCCTCGGCCGGATGAGCAGAGACTATTCTACCGACTTATCCACCTGTATCTCGTTTCCTCCGTTGCCATACTTTGCCCTTACCACTCTGTCAAGTGTACCACTCAGGGAAATCACAATATAGGATGCAACGAGCCTCATCGTGTAGCCTATTCGCCTCAAAATATGATGTGAGCATCGACTTATCAACACCTCGACGGTTGACGACGCGCTCGACCATTTGCCGCTCGTGAAACGCCACCATGTGCATGTTTGGAAGATGGAGTTGCAGCTGCATCAAAGGTGGAGATATCTGACTAAGCTCAAAGCCGTATATCCTCCACAAGGCTTCCGGAGGAGTCACCCACCTTGCATCTCTATACTGCTTGATCTCATCAACATCATCATCTGCTTTGCTCGCATCTCTCATAACAACAGACGCACGATCATGGCCTTTGTATATGTACTTGAACAGGTATTTAACAGCCTTGATGCTCCCACATGCCTCAACATTGATGTGACAGTTGAAGAGACGAAGGAGGTATGGGTTATAAGGGACAACCCATCTATTGTCCAGTTCGCACCCTCGGACCTTTTCTTTACGGTCATCGTCACGACGTCTGTAAATAGGGTACGAATCCTTCCCTTGCAAGGTTGTGTCACTGAAAGGCCGAGGGTAATGATTCTTGCATGATTTACGACCCTTAGTGCATGGGCAGTTAGGGTTTAGCGACCCACACGGGCCATGCATCATATGCTTGATAACCATCTTTTGTAGTTCAGGGTACTTGTTGCTTGGGATCTCGGCTGAGATCAAAAGGTCGTACTGCTCAGGACATGTGAGCTTGTACTTCCTCTGCATTATGAGTAGAAATGGGCATGCGGCAAACCCCGCTTCTAAAACTCCACGACATAGACGTAGGCTCGAACCTTACCAAGAATATCATGTTTAGTCAGCCTATGCTTAAACTCTTGTAGCTTCGCATGAAAGACACGCACTACAAGATCCGGACGATCTTGCGGTGTCTGCCCAGGGAGAAGCTCCCTCCTTATCTCATCCCAGTTAGGGTTATATGTCATGGTAAGAAATATGTCTGGTTTACCAAACTTCCGCACCAGAGCCATAGCATCCATATACCGACGTCTCATGTCATGAGGACCGCCAATAAACAATGTCGACAGCACAGTTCACATGAAAGACTCGTCATGAATAGTCTACAAAATCTTGCTCACTAAATGCTTTTCTTATTAGAATAGTCTTGTCGCATGAGACTTTGAAGTCAAGTTGATTATTTCCTTGTAAGTTTGTAAGTTGGTAGCAGGCATTGACAGCACCAGGCTAAGTACAATCCATCCACTGAACTATTATGGTAGAGTTAGTTCGTCGGTCCCACTCACCGGCAAGCGGGAAGCTGAGGTGCGGGAGGCTGCAGGCTAGCTCGCTGAGGTCTGCTCCGCCACGAAGGACGGGCTACACCAGCTAGAGACATGTCCGAGAGGTCTTCCACCACATCATGCGCAACCGAACGGAGGGTCTCAATATACCGATGTACAATGTTGATTAAGCTTTATCATATCAACATCATCATCTTGCATTTGATCTCACAATGTGGCAGTGCTAGGTAGCTATTATGTTATTTCCCCCTCATTTCACTAGCTCTTGCGATCACCTATTATCAAGCAATTTGTAAACCTGGTATAGACTTCCCTGGTATGAACATAAAATGAATGAATTAACACCGAGATTAAGAGTTGTTATTTTACTATATTCACTACTTTACTCTTTGATGCATTAATTACTATCTAATCTTGAGCCTTACCCATATGTTTGCATGGTGTACCTGTTGGTTCTTATGTGGTTTTATCAGGAGAAGGAGTTGCTTGAAAAGCACAATCTCTGGCTTGATGAAGAACTGAAAGCAAAAGCGAAAAACTTGGCTAAACTAGGAAAAACAAATATGGATGAGATGTCAGCAAATATTGCTAAGGTGAGTCTTTGTGATCTAACTCATGATGGATAGTCTTTATGATCTAACTCATACTGGATAGATATAATTTAGAACACAAACACTAACTTAACCTATGTGTTTTAATTTGAAAGAGAGAGATATGAATCTTCTAGCTCCTTGAGGCGAAGCAAAGAACACATCTCTGAACTGGAGCAAAGGATATCCTACATGAAAAGGTAATTTCTCATGTAGATGATTGTAATATTACTGTTTCCATTTAATATTGTATCTTCATGTTTAGGTGATTGAAGGAGTTATGCTCAGCAAAGGATACTACAGCTGCTACGAAAAACGTATGGGTGCTAAGCTTTCAACTATATGGTTTTATATCTCTTAACTCTCTCTTTGCCGCTGATATGTGTGCACTCTTGGTAGAGCCACTATTTAAGGATTCCAAATAGTTATATTATTATATATGAGAAGAACATTTTTATCTGACGACATTGTTGAACATATAATTTTTACAGAAATAAATAAATAGTTGAAACCTACCTGAGGCACAACATAAATGAAATTATCTAACGTTCTCCAATAACATGCTAGGCGTAGCCCATTCCTATCAAGAGTTGCTCCTGATATATTGACACCCTTCTATACCAGATCACAAAGTTCAGATATCACAAGCTACACTTAATGCATAGGACATAATTGCTTCATGGTTCCCCTCTGATTTTTTTCAACCTGTCATTTGTTCTGCCCATCTGCTAATTGTCACCATTGTTTTGCAAAAAGGTTTTGAGATTGAGGGTGAGTTTGGGTAGACCTCTGCCAAGAGCAAGGATGGCCTTGACAAAGATTAAAGATATAATAGATGTTAAGTCTTAGGTAAATGCTGGAGGAAACTAACGCATGTTTTTAAGCCAGGTTGTGCACTAACAGTATGCCACATAGACATCCTTGTGACAACTTATGTATTTAGATTTATATTATACACCTGTTCGGTAAATCAATTCCGACCATTTTACACGATGTCAGTACATTCAATTAGTAAAAGTTTCAATAGTTGACAGACTAGGCTAAACCATGTGCTCTCCCTTTTCAGGCTAATGCTCTGGCTGCAGCCGGTGGTGGCAGTGGATCGGTGAAGCTCTAGGATACACATCTTTCTCTCCCCCTCCTCCCAGGGGCATTCTTGGAGCTCCAGTTCCTCAAGCTGTGTCTACTGCTGCTGTCGTTGTGACCTGTTGCGATGTAGGTGGCGGTGGCCCATAATGGGAAGGAGCAGTCGTGCTTGCTCTCTTGGTTTCGCTCAACTGCTCCTGCTGTCGCTTTGCTTTGTGACCACCTACACGGAATCCACCTTGAAGACCCTGAGTAGTAAAGCTCGATTCGTTGTGCTTTCACTTTGTTTCTCCAAAAGTTGATGTTAATGTGGTCTAATGTGTTAGATTTGATCCGTCCATAAATAATTTTCTATAATTTTTCCTTTATACCACCTGCTTGAACATTTGGGAGTGCTAAAATACTTATGGTAGAGTTAAATATGTGGATTTTATGGTAGTTGCAAAGGAGTTCAGATCTATGTGTTTTTTCTGCTTTTTTCCATCTCATTTCATTTTGAAACAAGAATCAGTCTGCTAAAAATATAGTTGCGTAAACATTCTTAACCTTTAAAAGATGCTAACAAGAGCATAAAATGATAATTAATGATTTTGCGTCTTAATATATCTTATCATAACATGTTTACTCCGTAGCAACGCACGGGCATACACCTAGTGATTAATTAATTGATCATCTATGATCTATCTCTATTCATGCTCTGCAGTCTGCAGGCGCATGCGGGCGACCCCGGCCCGGCAGGCGAGCGGCGGCGACCACGGGGGCTTTAGACCGGGATTGAAAATGCACCGTATTATTACTGTTGGTTACTCTAGTATTTATTCCAATCCATATATAGTGAGGTAAATGATAGAGTATCCAAATAATGTTTTAATAATCTTGACTAAAATATCCTTAAATATCATCAATATTTTTTTTGCATGGTCCACGTCTGATATATTTTCTGAACAGAGGAACTGGTGGTCCTTGCAACTTGCAAGCACGGTAAGGAACCTCTTTAATTTGAATATAGTTCCTAGCTCACTAATTTTGGTTATGGTCCACGACTTAAGTTAACCGCGATCGGTTCCTCCTACTTTTTAACCATTCTTGTCAACTGACGAAGGGTACTATTCTAGTATTCTTGTTTCACGCACACCGACCGATAAGCGATGACCCAAGTCGGTCGCCGTCATCCTACCTTGTGGCGTTCTTGACAAGATCAATATTTTCACCTTGAATGTAACTTCACTCGGCCGGCGATATATGTGGCTACTACTACTACGTGCCAAATCATCTAACAATGTACCGGGGACAAGTTCAAAGTGTTAGGATAAAGTTCCTCGTCACGTATCCTCCACGTACTACTGGATCTGGTTCAAACGCCTAAAAACATTCAATCTCTAAATTTGGACACCTGTGCAACTCATGCTCCTATCTTCGCCAGGCCCCCTACCTTGTAAATAAGGGTACTATTAATAGTATAAACTAGTTACTATCCCAAAAACAGTTTCTTTATTAACTTCTATCATATACTCAATCGGTCCCAAACTAGAATCCGTTTGATTTTTTGTGCCACGTTTGACCACTCGTCCTATTAAAAAAATTATAAAAAAAAATCCAAAACCACTTAAACTATATTATATGCTAAATAATATTAAAAAGTAATAATAATATTTTTTTTGAATAAGACGAGTCAACCAAACTTAAAGTAAAAAATCGAAAGAATTATAAATTGAAACGGAGGTAGTAACTTATAATATAAATAATCTTATATGATATTTTAATATAATCTTAAAAATGACCAGTTTCATGAAAATAGTATTCCTCTTTCTTATTGAAATATAAAATAATATACTTAGAGTTCGCGTATTATAGCTCATCGTTGAAGCTGCCCTAAAGATATTTGATCTGGCAACCTTATAATAAACCCAAATATTTTTTTCAACCCTGCCAGGCTGTCGGCACGCGTTTCGCCTAAACATTGTCGGCTGAAAAGTAAGGGTGGTCAAAGGTGCGTGCTCAATGTGAGCATAACAAAAGTTTGTAGACACCAATAAATATTAGTTCTTCCCTAATACAAAAACTTAGGACGAGTAGAGATTAGAATTATAATCGAAGCGTGCGAACCTAGAATTTTTAAATTTAACCCGTCTATTTTTATATTTACGGAAAAATATGAAAATATGACGGAAGTGAGAGAGGGTTTATTCCCTCCGTTTTTGCGGGATCCTGTTTTTATCCGGATTGAATGTGTATTTGATAAATATAGGACAAGACTAATATGCATTAATATATAAACTAAAGCCTCGTGTCTTTAGGTGATAAATTATAGCAAAAGTGGTCATTGTAACCATCGGTTCTTTCCAATGTAAAGTGGTGTAAAGTTTTAAACAACATCGGATATAGTTAAATGTACATCATTAGCAATCAAACAATAATAAAATGTTGCCTCTCTGTATCTATTTGTTTTATGTTATTGTCCAACCAATCAATCACTAGTTAACCATCAATATCATTTATGTTTGTATTAAATTACGAGTTTCCGTTAGTATCCATTTTCATTTGTTTTCGCAATTCCGTTTATCCTAATTCTGTTTTCGTTCTCGACTATTTCGGACTGATGATAAAATGCGGATATAGATCCGTTTTCATCGCAATCGCTGTGGCTGCCAAGACTTCAAATGTCATGCTCACGTAACATATATAGTAGCGTGGAAAAATAAATAATGTTGGGGGTTGCTATGGGATGACTTCAAAATATGCTTTCTTTTGGAGGTTGTGGGGTGGAGCTAACGACACGATGACGAATTGAGAACGAGTGAGAGAGGCGATCACTTCTATATATATACAACAACCATCTCATAAGAGCCGGAGCCACAGCCAAATGATACTCTTTGGTTAGCCAGCCGAAATTCTCTAGCCTGGCAGCAGCCATGGGAGAAGCACAAGACTACTACGACACCTCCACGGCTCTGGCCGCCGCCGCCGCCGCCGCCGCCGGCCTCGCGCTGCTCGCGGTCTGCTCGTACTACCTGCTCGTCGGGCGGCGCCGCGGCGGCGGCGGCGGCAAGGCGCCGAAGCGGTACGCGCCGGTGGTGGGGACGGTGTTCCACCAGCTGTACCACGTCCGGCGGCTGCACGACTACCACACGGACCTGTTCCGGGAGCGCAAGACCTTCCAGCTGCTGGTGCCGGCCGGCCGGCGGCAGATATACACGTGCGACCCCGCCGTGGTCGAGCACATCCTCAGGACCAACTTCGCCAACTACGGCAAGGTACGTGAGAGACACCCGCTCCTCCGGCGCTCCCTCTGCCGTTGTTAGGCTTTCCTCCGACGTCGCAACTTGTGGAGGCTGAACGGCATCACAAGATTGGGTTTGTGGTGCGCTCTAGTCCTCCGCCATACGCGCGCCATCACAAAACTTTGTAGCCCGGCCGAACCGATCTCGATCGATGCTCGATAAGCTAGCGTGTGTTTTGGTTTTAGGATTTTGTGGGATGGGTCACAGTGTCACACATCACAGCACATCCATCCTGATAGTGATTGGATGGAGTACGTGAATCCGTTTTCCGTTTCGTTACATGAGTTGGGTCGTCCATCCCCCTATTTCTTTTTTGGGGTAGGATAAAATGTCTTGCAGTAGCATCCTCCAATTTTCATTTTCTATCTTGCGTTCTCTTCTGCGGGCTGAGCCAAATCGCGCGCGCCGAATTCCGTCCGCGGGGAGCGCAACCTCCGGCGAGCTTCGCCCTGCGACTCTGGCGAGCAGCTGAGCTTTGCCGCCGTGACCCTGATCTCCGCGCCGTGAAGTGGGTCACGTCTTCCCCTCCCCTCCGTACCGTTCCAACCTCCGTCTACACAATACTCAGCTGATGTCGCGGTGGATGTGGATCTAACTGACTTGAATCTCCAACCAAACACTGCCAAATCTGGGTCCAATCTATCCCAACCCACAGATAAAGCCTCAACCCAAACGAATTTAGGTAATTTCAATCAAATTGCGTGAATCTAGAGCATCTATATTTTGAAACTTAAATCCAATCCCGAAACCCTAAACATAATATAAGAGCTAGTTTTAAAACTTAAATCCAATCCCGAAGATTGTGAAGAAAATGGGTTAATTTTTCACTCAGTCTCCGGAAATCTAGTGGATTTAAGTTCCTAAACTAACCTTAAAAAAGAAAAGACACGGGGTGGAAACCGCCATGCTGGTCACCTGTCTGATTTTTGGAAGATGAGGAAGGAGTTCCATCCAATTTTGTTGGTGAGGAAGAAAAAATTAACTTGTGCGAGAGTTTGGTCAAAATTGACATTTTCCAGTTTGTTTTATGTGGTCCACTGGTAACCAGCCCCTGAAACCCGATCAACGCAAAATGATTGAAGAGACCACTTTTTGGTTTGACAATGAATGGGCCTCCATTAAAGCATGTGTTTTTCTATGGACCTTTAATGGGCCCTCCGATTCTAGAGCAAGCTAACGAGTCTATTCTAGTCTAGTTTCCGAATTTCCTTGCTTGTTTCCGGCTGATGACGATGACGATGACGCGTGCTTCATCTGGACCGTACAGGGAAGCTTCAACTACGAGAACATGACTGACCTGCTCGGCGACGGCATCTTCGCCGTGGACGGCGACAAGTGGAGGCAGCAGCGGAAGATCGCCAGCTACGACTTCTCCACGAGGGCGCTGCGCGACTTCAGCGGCTCGGTCTTCAAGAGGAACGCCGCGAGGCTCGCCGGCATCGTCTCCGGCAAGGCGGCGTCCGGGCAGCCCATGGAGTTCCAGGGCCTCGCGCTCAGGGCGACCATGGACTCCATCTTCACCATCGCCTTCGGCCTGGACCTAGACACGCTGGGCGGCTCGGCGGAAGGGAGCCGCTTCGCCGCGGCGTTCGACGACGCCAGCGAGTTCACGCTGCTCCGCTACGTGAACGCGTTCTGGAAGGCGCAGAGGTTCCTCGGCGTAGGCTCCGAGGCGGCGCTCAAGAAGCGGGTCAAGGTCGTCGACGAGTTCGTGTACAAGCGCATCCGCGAGAGAGCCCAGGAGCTCTCCGACAGCAAGCTGGCGACCGAGGACACTGTCCCTGTGAGTGTGAAGCCAACAAGGCTATCCCCTGCTGTTTCTGCCTATTACCTGAATGAATGAACTGACGCGTCCCTCGACGGCTGCGCGCGCGATATGTAGGATTCGAGGCAAGACATGCTGTCCAGATTCATCCACACGGCCACGAACGAGTCCGGGACGGTGGACTACAAGTACCTGAGGGACATCATACTGAACATAGTCATCGCCGGCAAGGACACGACGGCGGGGGCGCTCGCCTGGTTCCTCTACATGGCGTGCAAGCACCCGGAGATCCAGGAGAAGATCTGCCAGGAGGCCGCAAAGGCGACCGACGCCAGCGAGACGGCGGGCGTGGACGAGTTCGCGCAGAGCCTGACCGACGAGGCCCTGAACAAGATGCACTACCTGCACGCCGCGCTGACCGAGACGCTCAGGTTGTACCCGTCGGTTCCTCTGGTGAGCAGTTCGTCTTCATGGCTTCCTGCTGCAGCTACACGCTCTAGTCATCGGAATCGGAAGTCACGGAGAATGTGCCAGGTAATGACTGACCATGTTGTTGCTGGTGGTACGTTCAGGATAACAAGCAGTGCTTCGGAGACGACGTCCTGCCTGACGGTTCCAGCGTCAGCAAGGGAGACATCGTGTTCTACGTCCCCTACGCCATGGGCCGGATGGAGTACCTCTGGGGCAAGGACGCCGAGGTGTTCCGGCCGGAGCGGTGGCTGGATCAGGACGGAGAGTTCCAGCAGGAGAGCCCGTTCAAATTCACAGCGTTCCAGGTACGACGATGGCTTGAGTTTCTCAATCAAACGCCAGCTAGTGTATGTTGTGACTGAACTAGTCTCACGACGTCCTTGTTGTGCGTCTTGTCTTCCACAGGCTGGTCCGAGGATATGCCTGGGGAAGGAGTTCGCGTACCGGCAGATGAAGATCTTCGCGGCGGTGCTCCTCCGATTCTTCGTGTTCCGCCTGCGCGACGGCGACAAAGCGAGCGTGAATTACCGGACCATGATCACGCTCCACATCGACGAGGGTCTGCATCTGACAGCGACGGCGAGATGAGGTCGCCTGGCCTGGCCACCGGTGGACACGTAGCCGCCGGTGCCTGTAGCTACGCGAGCGACAGGTCCTTGACACCGTACCTTGTGTACATATATATATGCAAAGAAACGAAAACGAGCAGTGGTAGTAGGCAACCACTTTGTGTACTGCGTCTTGCTGGGGAATAATGACATGTCATGGCATGAGTTGCAGGCTAGCTTGCATGCAGTACGTCAGTGTCGCGGCGGTGAGGCGGTGAGCAGAGGTCGGTGTTCTACGCCATGCGTCCGTGTCTGAAAATATCGGACTTGTCACCTGAATCTCAGCTGATCGTCGTCGTTCAGAGCACGTTTTTCAGCATTGGTGGTCACGGCGAAACGCCACGCATCCGCAGTTTCCCGGGATCTGTGCCACATCAAGTCATGGCAAGCACCGTTTGCTGTCAAGACGATGGATGGCTGACGCGACATCCTGCTGGTCTAGACGATGGGCATGGAGTCGCCTCGGACAGCAACTTGCGTCAACATGGTCGTCGTGATATATTTGACAGATGGCACCGGCACCGGCACCGGACCGAGACGCACGGTGACGGTGCTCACTACAGCTGTTCAACGTTCTTGCGTCACAGGAGCGACACATGAACAATGACTGAGCCCCCAACTCACTGAAATGGATTAGGGAATATAAGAATAAATATTGGATTCACCCAATAATTGGAGTATAAATCGTAAGAAAGGAGAATCACCTAATTTGTAAGACTTTGTTGGTCACTCGTTCTTGGATGCTATAGATCAAGAACAAGGCAACACAATTGTTAATGGTTAGAGACCTTCGTCCTTCGAAGCATAATATCCTCTCGAATATAATGATCTTCATACGAAGGTCATGAATGGCATATACCTTCATCATTTTAGCATATGAATATAAGTGATAAAGCAATGAGATACAACGAGGTAAGGATAATAAATACATACACATACCAATATATATTATTTGCATTTATATTGAATGAATATGAATAAACATCGATAATATTCAAGTTACATTGATACCTTCGGTTCGCCAGAAGGTGAGAATGAGAGTGACGTGAGAGAGATTACAATCCAGCGTGAACAGTACGATGCTACTGTTCATCTATTTATAGACACGGGACACAGTCCGGACAAAATTACATTCGCGTCCTTGGTATTTACTCGTGATTACAATTCAAATTATCACGGGCTAAGTGGTCTTTTCTCCCTTTAAGTCGGTGCAATACTTGGTCTTCGTCACCACATCAAGCCGAAGCTCTTTGGCGATAGCTTCGGCGCTTACTCCTATCACCTTCGTGCGGCTTCTTTACTCCGCGTATACTTTCGTCATTTAGAGAAGGTGAGAGCACCTAGAAGGGGGGTGAATAGGTGATCCTGTAAAATTCAATCACTGATAGCCACAAAACTTAGTTATTAGTGTTAGTACGGCTAAATCACTTGAATCGAGTTCTTGTGAACACAAACAATCACAGAGAGGTCAACACAAGACACGCGATTTTTATCCCGTGGTTCGGCCAAGTAACACTTGCCTACTTCCACGTTGTGGCGTCCCAATGGACGAGGGTTGCACTCAACCCCTTTCAAGTGATCCGATGATCAACTTGAATACCACGATTTTTCCTTTAGATGATTATTCCCGTTTGCGAGGAATCTCCACAAGATTGGAGTCTCTCGCCCTTACAACAAAGATCACAATGAAAGCATGGAGTAAGGTTGGGATGAGCAATACACACAAGACACAAATCGCAGCACACCCACGCACATAAGAGAAGACTTGAGCTCAAATGACAACACAGGGAGTCCTTGACTCGAATAGAGCTCAAATTTCTAACACAACGAAACGAATGCGCGGGAACAGAGTCTGGATGCCTTAGGATGCTTAGTGAATGCTTGGATGACTCCTCCATGCGCCTAGGGGTCCTTTTTATAGCCCCAAGGCAGCTAGGAGCCGTTGAAGACAATCTTGGAAGGCTAATCTTGCCTTCTGTCGTGTGGTGCATCGGACAGTCCGGTGCACCACCGGACAGTCCGGTGCACCACCGGACAGTCTCTGTAGCTGTCCGGTGCGCGATTGCTTTCCAAAACAGGCGCAGTCGACCGTTGCAGCTTCGGGCCCGATGGCGCACCAGACACTGTCCGGTACGGTGCACACTGGACAGTCCGGTGCCCCATGCCGACCATTGGTGCGGGCCACGCATCGCCCGCGGATTGCGCGGCCGACCGTGGCGTTGGCAACCGTTGGCTCACCGGACAGTCCGGTGCACCACCGGACAGTCCGGTGAATTATAGCCGTACGCCGCTGATCTTTTCCCGAGAGCGGTCTTTTCACCGGAGACCAGCCTGGCGCACCGGACAGTCTGGTGTGCCAGACTGAGCTGAGTTTTGGCTGCACCGAGCCAAGTCCTTTTTTAATTCTTTTCTCCCTGTTTCTAGCACTTAGACAAAATATGTTAGTACTCAAAACAATGTACTAAGTCTAGAAATGTACCTTGTTATATGATTTGCACTTCTTGCTTGTTTGGCACATAACAACTCAGTCACTGTGTGTTGGACACTTAATCACCAAAACATTATAGAAATGGCCCAAGGGCACATTTCCCTTTCAATCTCCCCCTTTTTGGTGATTTATGCCAACACATCAAAAAGCAACCATAATAAGTGCAATATCAATGCAAATGAGGACCAAATTGTTTTTGACTCTAATTTGGCATATTTGGATCATTCTTTGCCACCACTTGGTTTGTTTTTGCAAATCAAATTCTTTTTCCTTCCTCTAAGTCAAACACACTTGTTTGTGCACAAGGAGAGATAAAAATTGATCAAGTGCCAAAAACTCCCCTTTTTCCCATAATCATAAATTCTCCCCCACAAGAGACCAAATTTTGCAATAAGAGTATTTTGGACAAATCAAAAGTTCTAACTCTATTGTTTTCAAAATTCACAAGTGGTAGCTGATCCATTTGCTTTGGCCTTAATTTCTCCCCCTTTGGCATTAAGCACCAAAACGGGATCATTCTTGGCCCTTTTAACCCCATTGTCGTACCAAAAATGTCAATTAAGAGCATAAAGGCAATAAGATCATAAGTATGAACTTGGAATTGAATACACCAATACCGAAGTGCAGTGGAAGTCTTTGCAACGTCCAAGTCCATTTTCCCCTTTCAATGCACCTTTGAGACTACATCAAGTATACTCAAACACAAAGGTTAGTCTCAAAGGGTCAAGTTGTAGCACATCTCCCCCTAAATATGTGCATCATTCACACATGGACTTGTGAGATCTGGGGAGGTCTTGTACAACTTGAACACCACAAATATACAACGAATGTAGTAAATGCAAAAAGTAACATGATCAAAGACATAGAACACATGTATGCTATAGATCAATCCAAGTTACGCGAATCTAAGACATTTAGCTCACTACGCAACCTGCAAAAGGATTTCTCATCTAATGGCTTGGTGAAGATATCGGCTAGCTGGTTCTCGGTGCTAACA
This sequence comes from Zea mays, assembly GCF_902167145.1. Taxonomy (NCBI): domain Eukaryota; kingdom Viridiplantae; phylum Streptophyta; class Magnoliopsida; order Poales; family Poaceae; genus Zea; species Zea mays. The sequence continues at coordinate 82,002,082 of NC_050096.1, read as the reverse complement.
TGGTACACCTCGATATCTCCCTTTTGCTGGTGGTCTCTCAGAAAGTGATGCCCGATGTTTATGTGCTTAGTGCGGCTGTGTTCAACAGGATTATCCGCCATGCGGATTGCACTCTCATTATCACATAGGAGTGGGACTTTGCTCAGATTGTAGCCAAAGTCCCGGAGGGTTTGCCTCATCCAAAGTAGTTGCGCGCAACACTGTCCTGTGGCAACATACTCGGCCTCAGCGGTGGATAGGGCAACAGAGGTTTGTTTCTTAGAACTCCAAGGCACCAGGGACCTTCCTAGGAATTGGCACGCCCCTGATGTACTCTTCCTATCAACCTTGCATCCAGCATAATCGGAGTCTAAGTATCCAATTAAGTCAAAGGTAGACCCCTTTGGATACCAGATCCCGAAGCAAGGCGTAGCAACTAAATACCTAAGAATTCACTTAACGGCCACAAGGTGACACTCCTTGGGGTCGGATTGATATCTTGCACACATGCATACACTTAGCATAATGTCCGGTCTACTAGCACATAAATAAAATAATGAACCTATCATGGACCGGTATGCCTTTTGATCAACGGACTTACCTCCTTTGTTGAGGTCAACATGCCCGTCGGTTCCCATAGGTGCCTTTGCGGGCTTTGCGCCCTTCATCCCAAACCGCTTGAGAAGATCTTGAGTGTACTTCGTTTGGGAGATGAAGGTGCCGTCCTTGATTTGTTTCACTTGGAACCCAAGGAAGTAGTTCAACTCGCCCATCATCGACATCTCAAATTTTTGAGTCATCACCCTGCTAAACTCCTTACAAGACTTTTGGTTAGTAGAACCAAATATTATGTCATCGACATAAATTTGGCACACAAAAAGATCACCATCACACGTCTTAGTGAAAAGAGTTGGATCGACTTTCCCAACCTTGAAAGCATTAGCAATTAAGAAATCTCTAAGACATTCATACCATGCTCTTGGGGCTTGCTTAAGTCCATAGAGCGCCTTAGGAGCTTGAACACATGGTTGGGGTACTTGTCATCCTCAAAGCCAGGGGGTTGTTCCACGTATACCTCCTCCTTTATTGGCCCATTGAGGAAAGCACTCTTTACATCCATTTGAAACAACCTGAAGGAGTGGTGAGCGGCATAGGCTAACAAAATTCGAATAGACTCTAGCCTAGCCACAGGAGCAAAAGTCTCCTTCAAATCCAAACCTGCGACTTGGGCATAACCTTTTGCCACAAGTCGAGCCTTGTTTCTTGTCACCACCCCGTGCTCGTCTTGCTTGTTGCGGAACACCCACTTGGTTCCCACAACATTTTGCTTTCGACGTGGCACCAGGCTCCAAACTTCATTCCTCTTGAAGTTGTTCAGCTCTTCCTGCATGGCCAACACCCAGTCCGGATCCTGCAAGACCTCTTCTACCCTGAAAGGCTCAATAGAAGAGCCAAACGAGTAATGCTCACAAAAATTAGCTAAACGTGAGCGAGTTGTTACTCCCTTGCTTATGTCACCCAGAATCTGATCGACGGGGTGATTTCTTTGAATCGTCGCTCGGACTTGAGTTGGAGGGGCCAGTGGTGCTTCATCGTCTTCCTCCATAACTTGTTCTTCTTGTGCTCCCCCTTGATCACACGCCTCTTCTTGAGGAACATGTCCATCATCTTGAGTTGGGGGATGCACATTGTAGAGGAAGATGGTTGATCTTGCTCCTGTTGTTCCTGTGGTCGCACTTCTCCTATCGCCATCGTGCACATTGCGGCCGTTGGAACATCATCTTCATCTATGTAATCAAGATTAACTTGCTCTCTTGGAGAGCCATTAGTCTCATCAAATACAACGTCGCTAGAGACTTCAACCAAACCCGATGATTTGTTGAAGACCCTATACGCCTTTGTATTTGAGTCATACCCTAGTAAAAACCCTTCTACAACTTTGGGAGCAAATTTAGAATGTCTACCTTTCTTCACCAAAATGTAGCATTTGCTCCCAAATACACGAAAGTAAGAGACATTTGGTTTGTTACCGGTAAGGAGTTCGTAGGAGGTCTTCTTGAGAAGGCGATGTAAGTAGAGCCGGTTTATGGCGTGGCAAGCGGTGTTCACAGCTTCCGTCCAAAACCGCTCGGGCGTGTTGAACTCTCCAAGCATCGTCCTTGCCATGCCGATAAGCATCATGTTCTTCCTCTCTACTACACCGTTTTGTTGTGGTGTGTAGGAAGCGGAGAACTTGTGCTTGACGCCTTCCTCCTCAAGATAGTCCTTGAAGCGTCCCAATCCTCTAGGACTCAAATGTGATACAATCACTAGTCCCAGGAGGCTAGTAAACACATTTATAAATCAGATGATTCCAGATCTGCTTAAACGAGACAAACCTATAAAGGTGGCGAACAACTTTAAGAGTTGGTCCACAACTCGGGACATATCATCAGAGTGGGGCTGAAGCAGCCCGATATACGCAGCGAAGCAATTCAGCGGTCCAACAGCCACAGGCAAGGTTGGGAACAGTCGTAACTCTTACCCGATCTCCTTTTTCTGAAAAACAACAAATAAGCAAGGGTGAGTACAAACGTACTCAGCAGCCCACCTTCACCCGCGGAATGAGGAAATCAGATATAATGCATGGAATATGTGGAGCTCAGGATATTTTGCAGAAACAACAATATTTTATGCAGAGTTGTTTTGAAAAACATTTTGTATTTTTGCAAAGCGCATCCTCTCCAAAAGGAGCAGGAAGTTTTTCAGTATTATAACAAAATCCCTTGGACTAAACCATCCAGGTATCTCAGCAGTTTCCCACTGGTTTTCCTTTTCAAAAACAGCTACTGGACTTCCCGTCCACCATAGCTCACGGCTCAACCGCCGAACCTTTTTAGAAACCACTTTTCTCAAAAGCATCTCTTTTTTTTGGAAAACAAAACATTAATTGCCATACCATACCAGACTCGTCCATTCCTGTGGACACAGACTATTCGAATAGGTTTTCAAACTCTGCGCAGAGGTGTACACTTTACCCACTAGTTCGGCTCTGCGATCTCATGATCAATGAGATCCGAATCCGAATCTCTTTCTTTCCTCGCACGTCCTAACCTTAACGGTTATCCGGAAGGAGTCAGGCCACCACCATGTCCAAACCGGACAAAACTTTCCCCCTCCTTATCCTCCCGGTGCTCCCCAGCCTTCATAACCCTGGGGTCGGACCGCACGAGTTCAGATTGAGTGACTGCCCACACAGTCTCGAGTGGTTGTACTATTAAAGAGTACAGGTAGTGAAGATGACAAACCGGTCCTTATACGAGGGGACAATCCTTCTGCTCACGCCTAAACCAGCTGAGCCATCACCTTAGGCCCTCCCCTAAACCAGGGAGTCCCTGATTATCCCTACTCAAAGGTGATAAGGGTGAAAACCCTTCATCATACACATTTTGAAAAACATTTTCTTTTGAAAACTCACACCTTTCCTCAAATCATTTGTAACAAATATATCAGGATTGATTGCGGCAAGCGGTTGGGTGGCCATAATAACTTGTCTTAAAATCATATCATGCATAAAATAACAGGCTGAGGGTTGTGGTTGTAAAACATAGGTAATTTATGCATCAAAGGGATCCAGTGAGCTTGTCGTGCTTATTCGGCGAAGGGGGAAGGGGAGCTCGCGGAACTGGCTTCTGGCTCCACCGCTTAGCGTAGACTCGCGGATCTGGCCTCCACGAGACGGCACGAACGCTCCGATAACTATGCAACATGAACAAGCAAACATACAAATGAGCAAGTATACCAACAAATATTTAGTATAGTGGTCAGAATAGCGATATATGGATGGGTAGAGTCTTGAGTAGAATCTGTGTCATGTGGTGTTGTGATATTACTAGTGGTGGAGCGGAGGTGCTTACCAGGAGGGTGGACTGGAGGCGAAGCGACACTATGCGTGTAGCTGGCAGAGCAGAGTAACTGAGTGGGTGGGGTGTTTGCCTTGGCTGAGGGTGTTGAGTGTGTGTGGAGAGGGAGAGGGTAGTTGGGTGTATTTATAGCTGGGTGTATGTGGTGTAGCACAGTGAAGTTCACTGTTGGTGAGAATAGTGACGAATGAATCGTCTGACTTAGTATGAACAGGAGAGTTATAGGTAGAATATGGGACAAGAGTATTTTGGGAGTCTTCTGAAATATGAACCATGTTTAAGGGATGACATGGCTGGATAGGGAATAGTTTGATAAAAATTTAGAAACGAGAATTATTGGAATCTGAGTTTGGGAGCCTGGTTCGAAGGAATCTCAAAGTTAAGCGTGCTCAACTCGGAGAAACCTGGGATGGGTGACCAGATGGGAAGTTCCCTACTGGAAGGAAAATCACAGTCACCGGAGTTCGTATGATTGGAACATGGGTTTGGCTGGTCTTAGGTAGACTGGACATCATGATGGATGAGTAGTTGAAATTTGGGATGACTAGATGACCGATGAATAGTAACGATGATTAGTAACGATGAATAGTGGCGATGGAAAAGAAATTATAGATATCATCGATGAATAGTAACGATGATGAATAGTAATGATAAATAGTAACAATAATGAATAGTGTATGTGAATAGTAACGATGAATAGCAATGGTGAATAGTAATGGTGAATAGTAATGGTGAATAGTGATAGTGAATAGTCGTATGAACGAACGATGAACGATGAATAGGAACTATGAACGAACGATGAACGATCGAATGATCGAACGAACGAACGAACGATCGGAATTTCGGCAGCATAACGGCAGGACAAAGATTATCTGGAAGAACGATGAATAGAGACTATGAACGAATGATGAACGATGAATAGGGACTATGAACGAACGATGAATGATCGAACAAGCGAACGATCGGAATTTCGGCAGCATAACGGCAGGAAAAAGATTATTTGGACGGACGAACGATCGAACGATCGGACGAACGGACGAACGAACCATGAACGATCGGACGAACGATCGAACGATCGGACGAACGAACGAACAAACTAAGAACAGGGGGACGAACGATCGAAGAACGATCGAACGATCCTTGTGCTAGTGTGTGCTTGTGTGGAACATGGAGTGGGTGTGTGTGGGGGGGAGAGAGTTGCCATGAAATGACTTGGGGTGGGAAGAGAGGAGGCCCTTGCCCCTCTATTTATAGCCATGGTGGGGGGATTAGGGGGAGGGATGAGAGCATTAGTGGGAGGATGAGAGGATTAGTGGGAGATTAGCATGTATTTGTCTTGTATAAGTGTAATTAGCTTGTAGAGCTCACCGTATGACACTGGAGGCATACGTATACGTATGAGCATGAAGAAAGTTATGAAGAAAATATTTATAGGGACTTGAAAAATGATTCTGAAGGTATTTCTCAAGAGGAAAATACCTGGAGATATATCGGTGGAATATTTGGGCAATATTTCTGGAAACAACTTGAGGGGGATTACTGGGGAAATATCTGGGCGGTATTTCTGGAAAGAAATTGAGGGTGATCACTGGGGAAATATTTGTAGGGTATTTTGAGGAGGATTTTGGAGAGAATATAGACCACTATATTTTATTTGCTGATATCAACTCGCAAACAAACATTTTGAAATGAAATTTGAAATTCATTTTGAATTTAGAGAGAGTTTGAGAAAATTTCAGGATTTGAATTTTTGGGATGCTACAAATCTACCCCACTTAAAAGGAATCTCGTCCTCGAGATTCGGTTTAGAAGGGTTATGGGTATAGCTTTACTTCAGCTACATATCTTCACTTTGCAGACTCTTCGAGGAGATGGAACTTCAACAAAATTTGGCCTTTGAGGGGCATCCGGTTGCTGATTGCAATCGCTGATTCTGGCTACTCAAAGATCATCTTCAGGCTTCTGGCTTTTGCTTGGCAGCTAGCTTATTGAGAAAGCATTGATGCCAACACGCAAACCTTTCTCTTGCGAACTCCCACATGGATTCCTTTCTTGATTGGTCTTCTGGTGCTTCATCAACAAAACTTGGGTGACCACTTCTCATCCAGAAACTTATATGCTTTGATGATCTAGTCCTCCACAAGCTTGCTACAGGTCTTCTTATTTTTCTCCATGGCAGGAACCTTATTGGAACACTACCCCACTTAAAAAGAATGAGGGTAGAACTCTTGAATCTTGGGGATTTGAACTCCTTGAAGTACCTCATAACAAGGGTGTTACGGGGCCTTCTTCTGCTATTGCTGCTTGAGCAGGCTGTGGAGAGATGACTGACACAAGGTTGATTCTGGGACAACCTTCTTCTCATCTTCTCTTCACTATCTTCTTTTCTCTTCTCACTTTTCACTTTTCACTGCCTCTTTCTTTCTCTTTGCTCTTCCCACTCGAGGATTCTATCAAAGAGTATTACCATCATACAGAGGAGGAAACCGAAGACTATGAACCATGTACAACAGTCTTCAACCCAAGAATCACCAAGCATTGTGATCTTAGGGGCGAGGGAGTGGAAAATGGAGTTGCTTGCTATTTGGCAGGGGGGTTTATCTGGAGTGTGCTTTGCTTTGAGCGAGATGGGAGTTGAGGGAGCTGGGGGGGCTTATAGGCGAGCGGGGGTGCTCGGGGGGGGGGGGGGGGGTGGAGTGGTAGTGATGGAGCAGGCGACACAAGGCAGCATGTGCGACAAGGGGAAGGGGGGCTGTTGCCGGCGACGATGGCGGTAGTGGGTGCGCTGCAAAGGGGGGTGGGCGGCGGTAGTGCGCTGCAAAGGGGTCATGGGCGGCGGTGCTAGTGCACATGGAGGCGGGCACGCATGCGGGGGCACGAGTGAGTGGTGGGGTCGATGACCCTGATGTTTGTGGTCTCTGGTTCCAAGAATCTTTGCCTCTCTGTATGGTAATAACTCCTTCTGTCCTCTTTTCCTGTTTACTTTGACTCAGGGGCAGTGCTTTGATTCTCACGGTCGGTCCTTTTGACTGAGCGGCTGGACTGGCTTCTTCTGTAGCTTGTTCCAGGCTTCAAGGGTAAGCTTCCCGGTATCTTCTTGGGTAAGGCACTTTTCTCTTGAGATGGGTTAAGATGAGAATGGAAGCATAAGGTGAGGATTAGATCTAATTTGTGATTTATGTTTTTAGAGAAAACCTTTCTTAAAAAGAAAGAAAACACATAAGTTCAGCAATGATAAGCACAAACAAATCAAATATTTTGAATAGGGGAAGAATAGAGTTTTTCCAAAGCACGAACTACTCAGATTCGGGGGCTAAGCATAACTACTATTGCTTGGCTTCTGAATTGAGAACTATGCTAAATGCAACTTATGAGCACTAACGTTAAAGCATCACATATGCACTCAAAAGGGAGGAAAACATCAAGCGAAATTCATTTTGAAATGCCCTAGGGGGCAACACAATTAGAGTTTTTCAAAACACGAGTCTACACGATTACCTCTCATACATGCAGGGCTCTGGCCAAAGTGAAGAAAAACTTCACTACCCAATGCACGCAGAGGACTGGGTATAACTAACTCAGATCTGGCAGCTTCTCTTCTGGCAAGGCTGGCACACAACTTCAATCTAAGACATCTCCTGGATGGGTCAACAGGGAGCTGATGTTGATGACTTCTTCTGGCGGCGACTGAGATGGCAAGACGCGGTCGAACTCTTCTTCAAGCTGGACTGGCTCTTGTAGCTCCTCAAAGGGCGGTGGTGCTGGCGGGGTGCTTGCAGCTTCTTCCTTGACCTCAAGGGACGGTGCTAGAATCTTCCTCATGGCGAGGGGCTCAAACAACTCTGGCGGGGGATCTTGGGAGGATTCAGGGTGCTCTTGCTTATCCATAGCCTTAGGGGAGACTGGAATTCCTTCCAAGACTATGGCTCCTTCCGGGAGTTCCCAAGCCTTCTTCTCTCCTCTGATAGAGACCGGGTGACCTTCAAGAATCTGGGGATCTTCAGCTCTCCTGGGTTGAACTGGGTTGTATGAGGCGGGCTCTTGGATCCGCAGGGCTCTACGTTGGTTATGGGTGACCAAGTAGGCCTCCATCAACTTCTGGACATGCTCATCCTTGGCTTGCTTCAGAGCTTCAACAGCAATGACTTCACGACTTTCTAAGGCAGCTACACGGGCTTGAGCTGTGGTGAGATCCACATGCAGCTGACGGTTGCGCTTCTCTGCATCTTCTGCTCGGGCAATCATTTGACGGTGGTGCCGAGCCAAGAAATCATATTGTGCATCAAGGGTAAGCAGGTATGCAGTGAGGTACACGACTGTGGGGTCATCCTCAAGCAGCTGCTGCCCTTCCAATGCACGCATCCTGGCCATCCAAGCGGGACGGTCTCTCTGAAAGTGCGGAAAGAATCTGAGTGGAGTGTCGGCCACTTCTTCTTCATAGATCTGACACAGGGCCCTCAATGCCTTGCGAGCGACGACTTGGCAGGTGTCTTTGAATCTGTGCCCACCAGCAGTGACACTCCATTCCACATGGTGTGGACTGGATCCAATGTATACAGTCACGACACACTTCTCTGTGCCATGCTCGACGAACTCACGACCATCATACTCTGGCTGGCTCCTGATTCCGAGGCGGACTGTGCATGCTCTCAGCAACTTGGGGAAACCATCTTCATTCTGGCAGAAGCTGGTTTGGCACTGAACCTCCATCTGACTTCTGAGAGAAGGAAAGGGGAAAACATTTTTGAAATGAAGGGATGAGAGCAAGATTTTTTTTAAAGAAAATAGTTTGGACTCAAAAACTTTTGATCAGGCTAAGGGTTACGTCCTGCGGCCAACCTAACAGCTCCGATACCACCTGAAGCGTCCCAATCCTCTGGGACTCAAATGTGATACAATTACTAGTCCCAGGAGGCTAGTAAACACATTTATACATCAGATGATTCCAGATCTGCTTAAACGAGACAAACCTATAAAGGTGGCGAACAACTTTAAGAGTTGGTCCACAACTCGGGACATATCATCAGAGTTGGGCTGAAGCAGCCCGATATACGCAGCGAAGCAATTCAGCGGTCCAACAGCCACAGGCAAGGTTGGGAACAATCGTAACTCTTACCCGATCTCCTTTTTCTGAAAAACAACAAATAAGCAAGGGTGAGTACAAACGTACTCAGCAGCCCACCTTCACCCGCGGAATGGGGAAATCAGATATAATGCATGGAATATGTGGAGCTCAGGATATTTTGCAGAAACAACAATATTTTATGCAGAGTTGTTTTGAAAAACATTTTGTATTTTTGCAAAGCGCATCCTCTCCAAAAGGAGCAGGAAGTTTTTCAGTATTATAACAAAATCCCCTGGACTAAACCATCCAGGTATCTCAGCAGTTTCCCACTGGTTTTCCTTTTCAAAAACAGCTACTGGACTTCCCGTCCACCATAGCTCACGGCTCAACCGCCGAACCTTTTTAGAAACCACTTTTCTCAAAAGCATCTCTTTTTTTTGGAAAACAAAACATTAATTGCCATACCATACCAGACTCGTCCATTCCTGTGGACACAGACTATTCGAATAGGTTTTCAAACTCTGCGCAGAGGTGTACACTTTACCCACTAGTCCGGCTCTGCGATCTCATGATCAATGAGATCCGAATCCGAATCTCTTTCTTTCCTCGCACGTCCTAACCTTAACGGTTATCCGGAAGGAGTCAGGCCACCACCATGTCCAAACCGGACAAAACTTTCCCCCTCCTTATCCTCCCGGTGCTCCCCAGCCTTCATAACCCTGGGGTCGGACCGCACGAGTTCAGATTGAGTGACTGCCCACACAGTCTCGAGTGGTTGTACTATTAAAGAGTACAAGTAGTGAAGATGACAAACCGGTCCTTATACGAGGGGACAATCCTTCTGCTCACGCCTAAACCAGCTGAGCCATCACCTTAGGCCCTCCCCTAAACCAGGGAGTCCCTGATTATCCCTACTCAAAGGTGATAAGGGTGAAAACCCTTCATCATACACATTTTGAAAAACATTTTCTTTTGAAAACTCACACCTTTCCTCAAATCATTTGTAACAAATATATCAGGATTGATTGCGGCAAGCGGCTGGGTGGCCATAATAACTTGTCTTAAAATCATATCATGCATAAAATAACAGGCTGAGGGTTGTGGTTGTAAAACATAGGTAATTTATGCATCAAAGGGATCCAGTGAGCTTGCCGTGCTTATTCGGCGAAGGGGGAAGGGGAGCTCGCGGAACTGGCTTCTGGCTCCACCGCTTAGCGTAGACTCGCGGATCTGGCCTCCACGAGACGGCACGAACGCTCCGATAACTATGCAACATGAACAAGCAAACATACAAACGAGCAAGTATACCAACAAATATTTAGTATAGTGGTCAGAATAGCGATATATGGATGGGTAGAGTCTTGAGTAGAATCTGTGTCATGTGGTGTTGTGATATTACTAGTGGTGGAGCGGAGGTGCTTACCAGGAGGGTGGACTGGAGGCGAAGCGACACTATGCGTGTAGCTGGCAGAGCAGAGTAACTGAGTGGGTGGGGTATTTGCCTTGACTGAGGGTGTTGAGTGTGTGTGGAGAGGGAGAGGGTAGTTGGGTGTATTTATAGCTGGGTGTATGTGGTGTAGCACAGTGAAGTTCACTGTTGGTGAGAATAGTGACGAATGAATCGTCTGACTTAGTATGAACAGGAGAGTTATAGGTAGAATATGGGACAAGAGTATTTTGGGAGTCTTCTGAAATATGAACCATGTTTAAGGGATGACATGGCTGGATAGGGAATAGTTTGATAAAAATTTAGAAACGAGAATTATTGGAATCTGAGTTTGGGAGCCTGGTTCGAAGGAATCTCAAAGTTAAGCGTGCTCAACTCGGAGAAACCTGGGATGGGTGACCAGATGGGAAGTTCCCTACTGGAAGGAAAATCACAGTCACCGGAGTTCGTATGATTGGAACATGGGTCTGGCTGGTCTTAGGTAGACTGGACATCATGATGGATGAGTAGTTGAAATTTGGGATGACTAGATGACCGATGAATAGTAACGATGATTAGTAACGATGAATAGTGGCGATGGAAAAGGAATTATAGATATCATCGATGAATAGTAACGATGATGAATAGTAATGATAAATAGTAACAATGATGAATAGTGTATGTGAATAGTAACGATGAATAGTAATGGTGAATAGTAATGGTGAATAGTAATGGTGAATAGTGATAGTGAATAGTCGTATGAACGAACGATGAACGATGAATAGGAACTATGAACGAACGATGAACGATCGAATGATCGAACGAACGAACGAACGATCGGAATTTCGGCAGCATAACGGCAGGACAAAGATTATCTGGAAGAACGATGAATAGAGACTATGAACGAATGATGAACGATGAATAGGGACTATGAACGAACGATGAATGATCGAATGATCGAACAAGCGAACGATCGGAATTTCGGCAGCATAACGGCAGGAAAAAGATTATTTGGACGGACGAACGATCGAACGATCGGACGAACGGACGAACGAACCATGAACGATCGGACGAACGATCGAACGATCGGACGAACGAACGAACAAACTAAGAACAGGGGGACGAACGATCGAAGAACGATCGAACGATCCTTGTGCTAGTGTGTGCTTGTGTGGAACATGGAGTGGGTGTGTGTGTGGGGGGGAGAGAGTTGCCATGAAATGGCTTGGGGAGGGAAGAGAGGAGGCCCTTGCCCCTCTATTTATAGCCATGGTGGGGGATTAGGGGGAGGGATGAGAGCATTAGTGGGAGGATGAGAGGATTAGTGGGAGATTAGCATGTATTTGCCTTGTATAAGTGTAATTAGCTTGTAGAGCTCACCGTATGACACTGGAGGCATACGTATACGTATGAGCATGAAGAAAGTTATGAAGAAAATATTTATAGGGACTTGAAAAATGATTCTGAAGGTATTTCTCAAGAGGAAAATACCTGGAGATATATCGGTGGAATATTTGGGCAATATTTCTAGAAACAACTTGAGGGGGATTACTGGGGAAATATCTGGGCGGTATTTCTGGAAAGAAATTGAGGGTGATCACTGGGGAAATATTTGTAGGGTATTTTGAGGAGGATTTTGGAGAGAATATAGACCACTATATTTTATTTGCTGATATCAACTCGCAAACAAACATTTTGAAATGAAATTTGAAATTCATTTTGAATTTAGAGAGAGTTTGAGAAAATTTCAGGATTTGAATTTTTGGGATGCTACAGTCCTCAACTTGCAAATTCTTGAACTCGGACCCGTTGTCGCTTCTTATCTTTTTCACCTTGAGCTCAAATTCGTTTTGAGCCCTCCTTAGAAAGCGCTTTAGGGTCCCTTGGGTTTCTGATTTATCCTGCAAAAAGAATACCCAAGTGAAGTGGGAAAAATCATCAACAATAACAAGACCATACTTACTTCCCCCGATGCTAAGGTAGGCAACGGGTCCAAAAAGATCCATGTGAAGAAGCTCCAGTGGTCTTGATGTTGTCATCACATTCTTGATGTGATGAGTGCTTCCCACCTGTTTCCTTGCCTGACAAGCTGCACAAGGTCTATCTTTCTCGAAGCAAACATTGGTTAGTCCTAACACATGTTCTCCCTTTAGAAGTTTATGAAGGTTCTTCATCCCAACATGTGCTAGACGGCGATGCCACAACCATCCCATACTAGTCTTAGCTATTAAGCATGCATCTAGATCGGCCTCCTCTTTCGAAAAATCAACTAAGTAGAGTTTGCCGTCTAATACACCCTTAAAAGCTAATGAACCATCACTCCTTCTGAAGACAGATACATCTATATTGGTAAATAGACAATTATAACCCATGTTATATAATTGACTCACAGACAATAAGTTGTACCCGAGCGATTCAACTAAGAACACATTGGAGATAGAATGCTCGCTTGTGATGGCTATCTTTCCCAAACCTTTGACCTTGCCTTGGTTCCCATCTCCAAAAATAATCGTATCCTGGGAATCCTTATTCTTGACGTAGGAGGTGAACATCTTCTTCTCCCCCGTCATATGGTTTGTGCATCCGCTGTCGATTATCCAGCTTGAGCCCCCGGATGCATAAACCTGCAAGGAATTTAAGCTTGGGTTTTAGGTACCCAACTCTTGTTGGGTCCTACAAGGTTAGTCACAATAGTATTTGGAACCAAAATACAAGTCTTGTCTTCTTTGCATTTGGATCCCAACTTCCTAGCAACTACTTTTTCATTCTTACATAAAAGCGCAAATGAAGTATTGCAAGCATGGTAAATGGTAGAAGGTTCATTGCACATTCTCCTAGGCACATGAGGTATAACATTACTTCTCCTAGGCCTACTTCTACCATGCACAAAAGTAGAACTAGAGGCAAACATAGCATGTGAATCAAAAGCATCATGATCATAACTCCTATTATAATTGGAATGACTAGCAACTTTCCTATTATAAATGAAAGCATGATTCTTTTGAGCACTACTAGCCATAGGGGCCTTCCCTTTCTCCTTGTTGGGAATGGGAGCCCTTTGGCTTGTTAAGTTCTTGGCTTCCTTTCGAAAACCAAGCCCATCCTTAATTGAGGGATGTCTACCAACGATGTAGGCATCCCTAGCAAACTTTAACTTATCAAAATCAATTTTGCAAGTCTTAAGTTGAGCATTAAGACTTGCCACCTCATCATTTAGTTTAGCAATAGAAATAAGGTGTTCATCACAAGAGTTAACATCAAAGTCCTTGCATCTATTGCAAATAACAACATGCTCTACACATGAACTAGATTTATTAGCTTCCTCTAGCTTAGCATTTAATCCATCATTTAAATTATTTAAACTAGAGACGGATTCATGTCAAACAGACAATTCAGAGGATAGCATTTCATTTCTCTTAAGTTCTAAGGCAAGAGACTTTTGAACAGTAACAAATTTGTCATGTTCCTCATACAAAATATCCTCTTGCCTTTCTAGCAATCTATCTTTTTCATTTAGAGCATCAATTAACTCATTGATTTTATCTACTTTAGCTCTATCTAAACCCTTAAATAAATTAGTATAATATACTTAATCATCAGATGACTCTTCATCACTACAAGAAGTATACTTGGGAGTGTCCCGAATACATACCTTTTTCTCCTTGGCCATAAGACATGTATGGCGTTCGTTGGGGAAGAGGGAGGATTTGTTGAAGGCCGAAGCAGCGAGTCCTTCGTCGTCGGAGTCGAAAGAGGAGCAGTCCGAGTTCCATTCCTTTCCAAGGTGCGCCTCACCCTTTGACTTCCTGTAGTTCTTCTTTTTCTCCTTCTTCCCGTTCTTTTCTTGTCCCTGGTCACTATCATTATCGAGACAATTTGCAATAAAGTGACCAGTCTTACCGCGTTTGAAGCAGGAGTGCTTTCCCCTTCTTTTATTCCTGTTGGGGTACTCCTTGTGTCCTTTGAGTGCGGTCTTGAAACGCTTGATGATAAGCGCCATCTCATCTTCATTGAGTCCGGCAGCCTCCACTTGAGCTACCTTGCTTGGTAGCGCCTCCTTGCTGCTTGTTGCTTTGAGAGCAACGGGCTGCGACTCGTATATAGGCAGTGGAGCGTTCAAGGCGTCATCCACGTACCTTGCCTCCTTAACCATCATGCGCCCGCTCACGAATTTTCCAAGTATCTCCTCGGGCGTCATCTTGGTGTGCCTGGGGTTTTCACGAATAAGATTGACAAGATGGGGGTCAATTACCGTGAATGACCTTAGCATTAGTCGGACGACATCGTGGTCCGTCCATCTTGTGCTTCCATAGCTTCTAATCTTGTTGATGAGGGTCTTGAGCCTATTGTAGGTCTGAGTTGGCTCCTCTCCCCTGATCATCGCAAATCTTCCCAGCTCACCTTCCACCAACTCCATTTTGGTGATCATGGTGGCGTCGTTTCCCTCATGAGATATCTTGAGGGTGTCCCATATTTGCTTGGCGTTGTCTAAGCCGCTAACCTTATTCTATTCATCCCTGCACAAAGATGCTAGCAAAACATTGGTAGCTTGTGCATTCTTATGAATTTGTTCATTTATCATCACAGGGTTATCCGTACTATCGAAATGCATTCCATTTTCCATAATTTCCCAAATGCTAGGATGGAGAGAAAATAGATGACTACACATTTTATGACTCCAAAATGAGTAGTCCTCTCCATCAAAGTGTGGAGGTTTTCCTAGAGGAATAGATAGTAAATGCGCATTTGAATTGTACGACATGCGAGAATAGTCAAAAGAGTAGTTTTGATTAACCGTTCTCTTTTTCGACGAGTCATCATCGTCGTCTCTTGGTGAAGAAGAAGATGCATCGCTGTCGTAGTAAACGATCTTCTTGATGCGCCTCTTCTTCTTCCCGTCCTTCTTCTTGTGACTCGAGCTAGAGTCGGTTGGCTTGTCGTCTCTAGGCTCGTTGAGGAAGGACTCCTTTTCCTTGTCGTTGACCACCATCCCCTTTCCCTTAGGATCCATCTCTTTGGGCGATTAGTCCCTTACGTGAAGAGTACGACTCTGATACCAATTTAGAGCACCTAGAGGGGGGTGAATAGGTGATCCTGTAAAATTCAATCACTAATAGCCACAAAACTTAGTTATTAATGTTAGTATGGCTAAATCACTTGAAGCGAGTTCTTGTGAACACAAACAATCACAGAGAGATCAACACAAGACACGCAATTTTTATCATGTGGTTCGGCCAAGTAACACTTGCCTACTTCCATGTTGTGGCGTCCCAATGGACGAGGGTTGAACTCAACCCCTTTCAAGTGATCCAATAATCAACTTGAATACCACAGTTTTTCCTTTAGATGATTATTCCCGTTTGCAAGGAATCTCCACAAGATTGGAGTCTCTCTCCCTTACAACAAAGATCACAATGAAAGCACAGAGTAAGGTTGGGATGATCAATACACACAAGACACAAATCGCAGCACACCCACGCACACAAGAGAAGGCTTGAGCTCAAATGACAACACAGGGAGTCCTTGACTGGAATAGAGCTCAAATCTCTAACACAACGAAACGAATGTGCGGGAACAGAGTCTGGATGCCTTAGGATGCTTAGTGAATGCTTGGGTGACTCCTCCATGCGCCTAGGGGTCCATTTTATAGCCCTAAGGCAGCTAGGAGCCGTTGAAGACAATCTTGGAAGGCTAATCTTGCCTTCTGTCGTGTGGTGCACCGGACAGTCCGGTGCACAATTGCTTTCCAAAACAGGCGCAGTCGACCGTTGCAGCTTCGGGCCTGATGGCGCACCGGACACTGTCCGGTGCACACCGGACAGTCTGGTGCCCGTGCCGACCGTTGGTGCGGGCCACGCGTCGCCCGCGGATTGTGCGGCCAACCGTTGCGCTGACGACCGTTGGCTCACCGGACAGTCCGGTAAATTATAGCCGTACGCCGTTGATCTTTTCCCGAGAGCGGCCTTTTCACCGGAGACCAGCCTGGCACACCGGACAGTCCGGTGTGCTAGACTGAGCTAAGTTTTGGCTGCACCGAGCCAAGTCCTTTTTTAATTCTTTTCTCCCTGTTTCTAGCACTTAGACAAAATATGTTAGTACTCAAAACAATGTACTAAGTCTAAAAATGTACCTTGTTACATGATTTGCACTTCTTGCTTGTTTGGCACATAACAACTCACTCACTGTGTGTTGGACACTTAATCACCAAAACATTATAGAAATGGCCCAAGGGCACATTTCCCTTTTAGAAGGTCTTCTATCCGGGAGCCAAAACCTCCTGTGATAATCTATAATGTGCTGAAAACATATGGTTAGTCACTGTTTTGAGGACCTTCAGAAGAGGAAGGCCCCAACAGTAGCCCCTCACAGTATTAATTTGTTTATTTGTAACAAATTTAGAATGCGACATGGACGAAGGCCTTTAGCCGAAGGTCCGAAAAACACCTTCCCTTCGCTAGAATAGCGAACGTCACTGACATGTTGGACCCACCAAGCCGTGGGGCGCTATGCATATATATATGAGCTCGTATTGAAAGTGTTCTTGTGCTGTTTCAGTTGCTCACACTGTGTTTCCTATTTGAAAATCTCTTGTTTTTCGTGAGTTTGAGCTTCGGCATTTCAACAAGTTTTGATTTGATGGCTGGTGAGAAGAAGACTGTGGACCCGGCGATGTCCGAGTTTTACGAATCTATGGAGAGGACTCATGCATAAAAAATTGCACATGAAACATTAGCTGGAATATCTGAGAGTTATAGTGACAGTGAAGACTTTGATGCCAAAAGTGAGACTGAGGATGCCGAAGATCGGCCCTGGAGGCCAAGCCATGTTGTTTTTGGAAAGTCAACAATTAAACAAGGACAGATCCATGCTATGAGAGGAAGGTATTTTCGTGACATTTCTATTGTGCGAGCTGGAGGAGAGAGTAATGTCCCTCTGCCCGAAGCTGACGAGGTAGTTGTCTATATAAGTTTTATGAAAGCGGGGCTTCGGTTCCCTTTGGATAGTGTGCTGGTCTAAGTGTTGAAGACATTCGAAGTCTACCATCATCAGCTTACCCTCGAAGCCATCATTAAGATAGGGGTTTATATTTGGGCCATGAGGAGCCAAGGGCAAGAGCCGAATGCAAAATGTTTCTTCAGCTTGCTTGAATTAACTTATGAGGCGAAGGCTGTTGGAAAAGAGCAATACCACAACAATTTCGGTTGTTATGGTTTTGTAACCCGTTCTGAAGTAAGCAATCCAGTGCCAACGTTCCGGAAGAGATGGCTAGGAGCCTGGATGCAAGAATGGTTCTATGTAAAGAATGACCTGGTTGATAGAGGGGATATCAAGGGGATTATCCAACGTCCCATATGGTATCACTTCGGCATTAGAAGACCATCTCTTTCCAAGATTCAAGCATGCCAAGCTGCTTATAACACAGTATGCACCTACATAGGCACCAGGGACTTAGTCCAAGAGCATATTGCTTATAGAGTGTGGCCGCTCTCAAGTGGGTGAGAGATGCCGAAGGAACTGCTGCTGGGTCTAGCAAAAATGGTTTGGTCTATATGAAGTACAGATTCAAGTACATGAGCCAATTCGATGAGCCGAATGATGATTGGCTGGATGCCATTGAAGCAACCAGCGATGAGTTGCTTGGTGCCTACTCAAGGGCCAAAGATGATGCCATGATGGCTGCCTTCGAAGGACGAGGCAAGAAAAGGTTAAACAGGGTTTTTGATGTTATTGGTTTTGTTTACCCAGACTATTGCTATCCCTCGCGAAAGCACAGAAAGAAGAGGAAGGCTGCTGCTTCAGCTATCTCTACTACACCGAAGGTGAAAAAGGTTAAAGTTTTAACACATCGGCTCAGGTATATTGAAACGACCAAAGTGCCAAAACTTGCTGAAGGGCCTTCTTCTGCCATTGAGCCAAGTTACCCCACTATTGCCGAAGCTAGGGTGGAATCGGCCGAAGAACCAATCCCGAAGACGGTAGCGGAGTAGCCAGAATCTGTGATGAATTTATTGCAAGAAGCGAAACTGTCGAAGGTTCAAAAGACTGCTTCAGTAACTCCAAAAAGAAGGAGAATGGCCAGTGTACTGGATGCTGTTATGGAATCCACAAAGGTGCTGACTCCTGCTTCTGTAGAAGCACCTAGCGTGGGAGACAAGAAGGAATCTGCCGAAATTGCCATGACGCAGGTTGAAACTGAAGCTGAGCCCTCAGCTCCCGCCGAAGGGAGACCTACAGAGATTGTTGAGAACACTGAACTGATACCTTCGGATGCCGCGAAAGTATCGTTGCCGTTAGAAAAAGAAAAGGCTACCGAAGGATCTGAATTCCCTGCCCCTGATGCACCTTCTGAGGAGTTAGAATTTATAGTGTGTCACGCTGTAGGGAAAAAACTAACAGAGGAAAAAATTGCCGAAGCTAGGCAATATGCCAAGGATTTAAAGTATCCCACGAGATCCTTGGTATATAGCGGTACTGACAAAGATGATTTTCTATATTGCCTATCGAACAAGAAGGAGATATCTGTTTGCCGAGAAATGACAAAGAACATAGGATTCCCGAAGCTAGAGCTTGGTTTATCTGCGATGTCAAAGGATGAACTTGCAGATAGCCTTGCTTACAATAGCTTGAAGGTATATACACTTTTACTCATAAAATAAGTTATGCTTGTTGATTTTCTTACGATTTTTATGTTCTTACACATATACTTTTGTTATTATGGTTTAATTCTTAGCAAAGCTTTAAGGGCGCAAAAAGAAGTTGATGACGAAAGCTATCAAATTGCACTTGAGAACCTTCGATCAGAGGTCATCACACTGAGGAATGAGGCCCTTGAGAAAGATATAATTCTGCTCTCAGTGGATAGACTGAAAATCAATGAAGCTAAGCTTATTGCCGAAGCCAAAACTCACAAAGCCAAAGTTGAAGATCTGAAGAAGAAACTTGCGGACATGATTGAAATTTTTGAAGTTGCTAAGTCCAAGCAAGAAATAAGTGAGTGGACAAGTTCGAGGCTGGAAAAGAATGTTGAAAAGCTTCGTGATTCCAGGGAAAGATGTTATGAAAAATCCTTGGAGTGCACAAAGAAGCTTAAAGATAGCTTTACGAAGGTGGGGGCGTATTCCTTAGAACAGAGATTTATTCGCGGCGACCCCGAGGGTGTTATCCAATGGATAGGTGAAGAAGCCGAGGCTTTCGATGAGATCCTTAGTGATCGCGGAGATTTTTGTGCGTTTTCTAGTGCCCGAGGGATTGCAACAATTTTAGAAAAGGCTGGGTGCGATCATGTCAAGGCTGGCAGCCCAGCCATAATCTATTCTCTCTGCTGACGATACTAAGGATCCTTCGGTTGAGGCTTCTACCTTGGGCGGCAAATTTTACTCTGATGTGTGGACGAAGGGTGGTCATGGGATGGCTGACGAAGCCATTAAAAAGAATGAGAAAGAATCTCACGACGCCCGTGAAGAAGCTAAACAAGCTGAAGAAGCTGTCGAACGCGTCTTGATTATAGGTACTTTTATTTAAAACTTTTTGCCTTGTTGTCCGTTTCTACCTTCGTAACTCACCATCATATATTTATTACACCCGACCTCTCTCCCCCACTGGAGCCATACAACCCAGAAGTCGATCTAGTTATGAAAGAAGCTTTGGATGTTATGCAAATTGCTAACGAAGTTGTTAACGAAGTCGTCGACAAACTTCTACATGAAGCCGCTGAAAGAATTCTGAAGGAATACTAGATTCTTGTTTTACTAGGAGATGTAATATTTGTGTATGAGTCAAACATCAAACATTTATATGTATATTAATGTAATATATTTCTTTGTGATGCATGAAAGTTGTGTACATACCATTTTTGAGCCTTCGGCGAAAAAACACCTTCCCTTCTTTTCATGCTTCGCAAACAAAAAAAATCACCCCTTCTACATCACAGCTATTGTTTAATATCGTTGTTGACAAAGATTTCCTTGGTGTGTAATATTATGTCTGTCGAATGTATACTTTGTGCTTCAGCACATTGTTTCATAATTCATCACATATTTTGGGAGAAGTGTCTTTCCTTCTCCACAGTTTTTGTTGCTGATGCAATATGATGTATGATGTAATGCTTTGCGAAATGATGTGATGGTATGATACGATATGATGTTTATGTAGAAGATAATCACCCACACGAAAACACATCCAGACTCTGTATTCCCATAGGAACGACTTTGGAGTCTCTTCACCTTTTACTTAGGTGGAATTTTAGCTCTGCATCCCCTTAGGAACGACTTTAGAGCAAAGCTCTGCATCCCCTTAGGAACGACTTTGGAGCTTCTTCACCTCTAATTTAGGTGGTATTTAAGCTCTGCATCCCCTTAGGAACGACTTTGGAGCTTCTTCACCTTTGATTTAGGTGGTATTTTGGCTCTGCATTCCCTTAGGAACGACTTTTGAGCTTCGGAACTTACTCTACGCTCCCTTAGGAACGACTTTTGATCTTCGGAACTTACTCAGTGCTCCCTTATGAACGACTTTTGATCTTTGGTACTTATTTCTGTCACACTCGATGATGTAACGATAACATTATTACATCAAATTGAAAATTTATCCTTCCTGCATTGTTTTTTCTTTTAGGAAAATATAAAAAATAGAAAATATTAAGATACATCAGATTATCATATTCCTTGGCCAAGCCTTTGTAGTTCTTTCAGTAAATATGCTTCGACTCAGGCACAATGTTGTTGACTGTGCGAGCTTCGGATTCCTCCCGAAGGTCACGCTGCTGCTGAGCATGATTGTGCCCTTCTGGCTGTTGACTGTGGATCAGTGGTGGTGCTGGTGGCAACTGAGGCCAAGAAGCTCGGGAATGGCTTGCCGAAGCGACAGAAGTTGTTGGTTGTTGATTGCCCACGTATTCTAGGATGTATGGGGAGTAACACGAAGCAGTGTGGAGGACTTGCTTCGGTTGACTCTGTCGTGCTTCAGCTTCGGCAATTTCTTTCTGCTTCTAAATTTTTACCTGGCATGTCCTTGTTGTGTGGCCCTTGTCCTCACCACAAATAAGGCAGTACAACTTTCTGGGTTGATTGCCAAATCGTCCTCCACCGAAACTTCTTCCTCCCCTGCCCCTCGGAGCTGGTGGTCTAAACAGAGTCTGTTGCATGCTTGATGACTGAGAACTGTGATGGCTATGCTGAACATTGCTGGCCCTTTCATCATTGGCGTTGGAGTTGTGGATTGGTCGGACATGCCTGGGATGAAGTCTCCCTCCGAAGCCCCTGGTCATCTCAGAAAACCTATAGGCCTCCTCCCTTCTTTGGCGAAAGTCATTGTCAGCCCGGATGTACTCATCCATCTTCTGAAGCAACTTCTCCAGGGTTTGTGGAGGCTTCCTAGCAAAATACTGAGTTGTAGGTCCTGGCCTAAGTCCCTTGATCATGGCCTCAATGACAATTTCATTGGGCATTATGGGTGCTTGTGATCTTAGTCGCAGGAACCTTCGGACATACGCCTGAAGGTATTCCTCCTGGTCTTGTGTGCATTGGAACAATGCCTGAGCAGTGACCGGCTTCGTCTGGAAACCTTGGAAGCTGGTGACTAGCATATCCTTAAGCTTCTGTCATGATGTAATTATTCCTGGTCAAAGGGAGGAGTACCATGTATGGGCCACACTTCGGACTGCCATGACATCGACGCTGCCTCCATATGAGGATGTTATTGCCTCATAGCTCATCAAGAATTACTTTGGGTCTGAGTGCCCATCGTACATGGGCAACTGGGGTGGCTTGTAGGATTGTGGCCATGGGATAGCCTGTAGCTCTGCCACCAAAGGAGAAGCATCATCAAAAGTAAAGTTAGCATGATGAAAGTTATCGTACCATTCATCTTTGTTGAATGAACTCTCTTGGCGAAGCTCCCTGTGCTGAGGCCTTCAGTCATGGTCATCTTGAGTAAGATGACACATTTCTTCAGCAGCTTTGTCAATCTTCCTCTGAAGATCGGCCAACCGGGCCATCTTCTCCTTCTTCTTTTGCACTTGATGATGGATGACCTCTAAGTCCGTGATTTCTTGATCAATTTGCTCCTCCTGTAGAGTTGGGCTAGTGGCCTTCCTCTTTTGGTTCCTGGCCTCTCATAGGGAGAGGGCTTCTTGATTTGTGTCCAGTGGTTGCAGAGCAGACCCTGGCACCGTTGTCTTCTTCGGCGGCATGTCGAAGATAGATGATCTTCCGAAGGTTGTGGAAGTGATTTCACCAGAGGTGGGCGCCAATGTTGGTCACTCGTTCTTGGATGCTATAGATCAAGAACAAGGCAACACAATTGTTAATGGTTAGAGACCTTCGTCCTTCGAAGCATTATCTCCTCTCGAATATAATGATCTTCAGACGAAGGTCATGAAGGACATACCTTCATCATTTTAGCATATGAATATAAGTGATAAAGCAATGAGATAGAACGAGGTAAGGATAATAAATACATACACATACCAATATATATATTATTTGCATTTATATTCAATGAATATGAATAAACATCGATAATATTCAAGTTGCATTGATACCTTTGGTTCACCAGAAGGTGGGAATGAGAGTGACATGAGAGAGAGATTACAATCCAGCGTGAACAGTACGGTGCTACTGTTCATGTATTTATAGGCACGGTACACAACCCGGACAAAATTACATTCGCGCCCTTGGTATTTACTCGTGATTACAATGCAAATTATCACGGGCTAAGTGGTATTTTCTCCCTTTAAGTCGGTGCCATCCTTGGTCTTCGTCACCACATCAAGCCGAAGCTCTCTGGCGATAGCTTCGGCGCTTACTCCTATCACCTTCGTGCTGCTTCTTTACTCCATGTATACTTTTGTCATTTAGAGAAGGTCTTTTATCCGGGAGCCGAAACCTCCTGTGATAATCTATACTGTGCTGAAAACATATGGTTAGTCATTGTTTTGAGGACCTTCGGAAGAGGATGGCCCCCAACAGACTCTTGCTAAAACTATGGACTACGGGTTAGTATTGGAGTTCCCCAGGGGCTTTTATCCAATTTTGTCGTGGTGACTTCATGCGCCCTTACCACGATCGTTGGATCACTGATCAACAACTCAAAACATATCAAAAACTGGTATGCAATGGCATCCCTCGGATCAAAGATCTACAGATCACATTACCCCATCTGAACCGGTATTCAAGATTCTAATCCCCGTCGTCCCACCCGGGCCCAACGATCATCTTGTCTTCTTCAACCCCTCGCATCAGCTACAACAGAGGATACAGAGCCCACCTAAATGGCTCGATGATGTACGTACACCAAACCGCATCCCCGGCTGCACGCAACCCGCACCCGAGACGTGCCACGCAGAGAGGGTACCGAGGTAAACTGCAATGTGGCTTCCCTACCCATGATTTCGTCGCGACGAGCTCCACCCACGAAGCAGTGTGGTTCACGGCGACACCACGCGCCCTGGTGGGCAATTGCCAACACACAAATGCCCTAAACCTCACACCAATCGATGCCATATGAAGAAGAGGTTAATACGAAACTACGAGGGAGACACTGACCATCATTTGACGTGCAGCAACCCTTGCCCACGACGGAGATGCGGCTCCACGATGGAGTATGAGCTCCGATTAATGATTCTCGTGGATCAGGTTAGCCTCATGCTCCAATAAGGCCACGACCATGATAGATAGGTTCTCATGATGCCCCCTGGACAACTTTCGAGGTCCCAACGATGACGTGCACGACGAGTGACAATGGCGGCTTTCTCTCCTTCTCACTGTACACCTCGTCATCCGTTCGGCGACAATTGTAACTCAACTCTGTTGGCTTGAGTCAAATGGATAAGGGGGAGAAGGGTGGCCTGGGTTTTATAGCCGCGAGGCAGGGTGTCCCGGTCGGCGCTTGGTTTGGGAACCAACACGCGGCGGGGATCTTTGATGGAGTTTGTTACACGAAGACACTATCGATCGCAACAACCCGAGCAAGCCGAGAATTAGGGCAATCCAGCCCACACGTCATCCACGCACGAAGTCTGATTTGCGCACCCCACCTAACAGTGAAACAGTGACGCGCGCGGCTAAGGCGCCGAGGACTGGGCCGACGTGAGTGAGGCAGTTTGACGCCTAGGGCCCATGCGTAAGTGACACCAGAGAATGAAAAGGGGTGAGAAAAGTGGGCTGGCTGGGAAAAGGGGAGATGGGCTGAGCAAAAAGGGCAAGAAGAAGGCCCACACAACCGGTTTTTCTTTTTTCTTTTCTTTTCTGCTTTCTTTTCTATTTCTAACTTCTAGTTTCATACTTCCAAATCAAGTTTGTGTTTCAATTTCAAATTTGTTTTAGATGCAACAACCATAAACTCTAGCATGCAAAATATAATTTTATGTTTATTTATTTATTTACCGTCTCATTTATTTATTTATGCACATGCTTTTAAAACACACACACAAAATATGTATTTGAAGAAAGATAGTTCTAGTTTATAAAATTCTTAACAGGCATTTGGATCCATTCAATTTGGAGGAATTAGAATTTACTTAATAAATTAACCTACTTAGCTTGGAATTTGACATTCCACCACTTCCCAAAGTTTATATATATATGTATTAATAGAATTTGTTTCTACTCTGCAACTTATAGAATGCTCTTCGACTTACTCTTGTATAGTAAAAAAATAGTACATATACATCTCCGTTGCTAGTAATAGTATATAAATATATTTTTCATAAAACCGAATTAGCCTAATTGACATGTGCCTAAATTACTATTATTAGAATGGAATGCAATTCCAAGGATCCAAACGGGACGTAAGAGAAAAATTTAGAAATATATGATTTGTCAAAGGAACAAATAAATTACCATTGAGATCCGTTCTTTATTTACCTTTTTATTAGAAAACTTAGTTTTTAGGAAAAGCAATTTCAAATGTAAGACAATTCTTATGAAAATATACTTTAACTCAAAATCTTTGGAGAATTTTACTAAACTTCCAAAATAAGATTTTGGGTGTTACATAATTTCATATATCGCTCTGACCCTAGAAATAATAGGTGTATAGTGCCCATGCATATGTGGCCCTTTTTCACAATTAATGCGTTTGCACTGTACCGGAACGCTCTGCCAATGAAGCTCCCCGGACGTAAATATCTTTAGATATTTTGTGTGTTTGTGTCTTTCGAAGGTAATAATGTTGCGACTTGTAACAGAGATGATGATAATGAAACATGGTATACATGTTTTACAATTCTCCTTTCCCTTATATTTCTTCTTCAACTCACTTGTGTTTATTTGGCCTTCTCCCGGTGTTCCTTCCTCTCTTTATGAGTGGAAGAAAGGGAGAAGGTGCTGTCAATCTAATCGTGTTGCCCTATTTTGGTTCCTTGCACAAATACA
Organism: Zea mays; assembly: GCF_902167145.1. Classification (NCBI taxonomy): domain Eukaryota; kingdom Viridiplantae; phylum Streptophyta; class Magnoliopsida; order Poales; family Poaceae; genus Zea; species Zea mays. The sequence continues at coordinate 81,976,336 of NC_050096.1, read as the reverse complement.
AAAGAATTACAGTTGAATTTTGGTTTAGGGCCAATAGAAATCATGTAGCAATTTAATAGATATTAGTTCATAGTAGAACTTGTTCAGTTATTTCCATTTCATGTGGATTAGAGGAGATTGATAGTGACTCAATCTCTTCCAATCCATATGTTTTGAGATTAAAATGAATAGACCTTTTATAGAGAAAAAAGAAGGGAAAAACCCTTCGTTCTAAGGCGCTCTCCAATGATACACGCTCGCTCGCCCATCTCCCGTGCGACGTGTAAGAATGGGGGGGATTCGGGATCCAATGACGTCCCTCCAGCGTCCTCTCCACGGGTAAAGAAGAAAATCCCCCTCACATGGGGGAGCTAATCTCCCCTCATTTCATCAATCTATGTTTTAACTGTGAAATTAATCCCTTTTTAATACAATTACTTGACAATAATGTGTATTATGATACTATAAATATAGTGCTAATTTTTTAAAACTCTAAAAACTAGTATAAAAATTAAATAGATCAGCTAAAGAGTAAAGAGAAACTGAATAGGATGAATTGTTGGAGAGTAGATAAAATAGGGGGAAGACTACTTGTAGGAAAGTTATTTAAATATGAATCGAAAGTAGTACGAATGAGGGGATTTGTGAGGGGCATGGTTGGAGAGAGCCTAAAGGGGCATGCTTGAAGGCTTGAAGCTCATAATTAAACTCTTTAGGATGTGTTTGGTTGCTTGGCCCAACCTAAGCCTAGCTCAGTGAGAGGACCAGGCTCAAGGGAGCCCGCATGTATAGAGCCAACCCAAAATGTTTGGTTGCCTGGTCGAAATGAACGTGGCCCATATGGCACATTGTTTTGTTCTCATTTTTTAGCTTGGACCAATTGGGTTGTCGCTAGTTTTGATGTTTTAGATGCAGTTCCCACCAAATTTCAAAATTTTAAGCGCTATTAAACAAATTACAACAGATTTAAACTAAAAATATGATTTTGACCCATAAATTGAACTAATTACAATCATCTGGATATGATTTACACCCATAGAAACTTACTTGTAAAAAATGACCATGAACATTGTAAACATGTCATTGTAATCAGATGATTGCGATCTGTTTGAAAGCTCACTGCTATGAATTACAACTTACCACTATGAATTACAATCAGATGAATTAACACAATATGAACTATAGTAGCAACTTAAACACCTCCTGATGACAGTAACAACGTTATATATATTATAAAACTGAACAAAGAAAAGATAAGAAAAGAGAAGACATAGGAGAAAGAAAACTGCTAGAAGAACCATAAAACTGGACAACATAGTAATACAATATGATGACAGTAACAAGGTTATAGGAGGAAAATATAGTAACAACTTAAACTCCTCAGATTTGTATGAACTATAGTAACAACTTAAATAGAAGAGCCATAACAGTAACATCCAAAAAATGCTACCATAGTAGCAACTTACCATAACCAGAATTGTATGAACTATAGTTTGCCTCAAAAATTATTATCAGTTAAAATCACTTGATCAACTCGTAAGAGTAATGGAATAAATTGCCTCAGATTTGTATGAATAAACACCTCATTTAACCATACATGGGAAAACATAGGGCAGATGGAGAAATCAGATTAAAAGATAGAGTATGTTTGGTTGCCTGGCCCAAAATAAAACATAGAAACAGGAAGAAAACCAAGAGCATGGAAAACAAAGCAGTAAGTCAACCTCCCATGAGTGGCCATCAGTCAAACATATTTCATCACAGGCAAAATTCACAAAATGAGCAAGGAAAACAAAGCAACAAGTCTTACTCCCTTGATTGATCATCATTATAAAACATATCATCATAGGCAAGTAAATGCAACGATTCAATATAAAATCATCACAGATCGGTAGAAAAGTCTCAGAATTATTAATTATCATCTACAGTTCCAGATTCAGGCATAAGACAAGTTGTCATCATCCACAGTGTCATAGGCGTAGATCAAAGTATTAGACGTAGATCAAAGTATTACGCATAGAGCAAGGTATTAGGCATCCTAGGCATAAGACTGGTCTGCTCAAATCTTTGCAAGGTGTTGCCTTAGCCAAAGCACACGATGTTTAGGCTCCATCTTCACAAAGCCATCACCTTGACTTTTGTTGTCCAATAGGTAGGTAAGGCACGTCAACAAGTCCTCATCAGTGAAACCTGGAACACTCATGTAGATTTGATACAGATCAGGGTGGACATCTGTGGTCCGGACCACAACAGGTGCTTGGACAACTTCAGCCAATTTGTTCACAGCTCTAGTAAGTCCTGTCATAATCACCAGCTCTTCATCACTGAGTCTCTTTTTCTTTCCATAGGATCCATAGGAACTACCAAAAACAGCACCACTATGAGAAGGGCTGGCACCAGCAGAACTAGAAGCCGCAGTACCAACAAGACATGGTTCTTCAGATGCACCAGCACCTTCAGTGGTGTCCGAGATGGTGCCAAGGGGCTCATTTGAGGCCATGTGAAAGTCGCCTAGAGGGGGTGAATAGGCAAATCTGAAATTTACAAACTTTAAGCACAACTACAAGTCGGGGTTAGCGTTAGAAATAAAGTCGAGTCCGAAAGAGAGGGTGAAAACAAATCACAAGCAAATGAAGAGTGTGACATGGTGATTTGTTTTACCGAGGTTCGGTTCTTGCAAACCTACTCCCCGTTGAGGAGGTCACAAAGACCGGGTCTTTTTCAACCCTTTCCCTCTCTCAAACGGTCACCTAGACCGAGTGAGCTTTTCTCCTCAATCAATTGGGACACTTAGTCCCCACAAGGACCACCACACAATTGGTGTCTCTTGCTTTGATTACAAATGTCTTGGGAACAAGAAGTGGGGAAGAAGAAAAACGATCCAAGCGCAAGAGCTCAAAGAACACGAGCAAAACTCTCTCTTCTAGTCACTAATTGCTTTGCATGGAATTGGGACTTGGAGAGGCTTTGATTCAATCAATTGTGTCTTGTATTGAATGCACTAGCTCTTGTATTGAATGTGTTGGCTGAAAAACTTGGATGCCTTGAAGTGTGGTGGTTGGGGGTATTTATAGCCCCAACCACCAAAGTGGTTGTTGGGGAGGCTGTCGGTCGACGGGCGCACCGGACAGTCCGGTGCGCCAGCCACGTCACCCAACCGTAGGGTTCGACCGTTGGAGCTCTGACAAGTGGGGCCACCGGACAGTCCGGTGGTGCACCGGACAGTCCAGTGGTGCACCGGACAGTCACTGTTCACTGTCCGGTGCGCCTTTTGGCGCCTGCTCTGACTTCTGCACGCGCAGTCTGCACTGTTCACTGTTACTGTACACTTTTGCAGTCGACCGTTGGCGCGGCAGCCGTTGCTCCACTAGCACACCGGACAGTCCGGTGAATTATAGTGGAGTGGCATTTCGAGAAACCTGAAGGTGGCAAGTTCGGAGTTGATCTCCCTAGTGCACCGGACACTGTCCGGTGGCACACCGGACAGTCCGGTGCGCCAGACCAGGGCAGCCTTCGGTTTTCTTTTGCTCCTTTCTTTTGAACCCTTTCTTGGACTTTTTATCGGTTTGTGTTGAACCTTTGGCACCTGTAGAACTTATAATCTAGAGCAAACTAGTTAGTCCAATTATTTGTGTTGGGCAATTCAACCACCAAAATCATTTAGGAAATGGTTTGACCCTATTTCCCTTTCAATCTCTCCCTTTTTGGTGATTGATGCCAACACAAACCAAAGCAAACATATAAGTGCAGAATTGAACTAGTTTGCATAAGGTAAGTGCAAAGGTTGCTTGGAATTAAACCAATTTACATTTTCATAAGATATGCATGGATTGCTTTTAACATTTTGGACCATACTTACACCACTTGTTTTGTTTTTGCAAATGTTTTTGGAACTTCTTTTCAAAGTCTTTTTGCAAATAGCCAAAGGTATATGAATAAGATTTCGAGAAGCATTTTCAAGATTTGAAATTTTCTCCCCCTGTTTCAAATGCTTTTCCTTTGACTTAACAAAACTCCCCCTTAATGAAATTCTCCCCTTAGTGTTCAAGAGGGTTTTTCAAATTGAAAGAGGATCAAATATTTTAGATACCAATTTTGAAAAACTCCTCCTTAAGATATAGATACCAAAAGAGATAGAATTTCTTAGAGGAATACTAATTTCAAAGATACCAATTGAAAACAACATTTAAAACTTAGACTTGTTTCGAAAAATTTTGAAATTGGCGTGGTGGTGCGGTCCTTTTGCTTTAGGCTAATACTCTCTCCCCCTTTGGCATTAATCGCCAAAAACGGAGTCTTTAGAGCCCTTCAAAATTCTCTCCCCCTTTGGCAAACAATATATGAGTGAAGGATTATACCAATGTGGAGAGCGATGTGGAGTGATAGCGAAAGGTAAATAATACCGGTAGAGTGGAGTGGAAGCCTTGTCTTCGCCGAAGACTCCATTTCCCTTTCAATCTATGACTTATCATGAAATACACTTGAAAACACATTAGTCATAGCAACTGAAAGAGAGATGATCAAAGGTATATAAATGAGCTATGTGTGAAATATCAATCAAAATTCCGAGAATCAAGAATGTTTAGCTCATGCCTAAGTTTGGTAAAGGTTTTCTCATCTAATGGCTTGGTAAAGATATCGGCTAATTGTTCTTTGGTGCTCACATAGGCTATCTCGATATCCCCCCTTTGTTGGTGATCCCTCAAAAAGTGATATCGAATGGCTATGTGCTTAGTGTGGCTGTGCTCAACGGGATTATCCGCCATGCGGATTGCACTCTCATTATCACATAGGAGAGGGACTTTGGTTAATTTGTAGCCATAGTTCCTAAGGGTTTGCCTCATCCAAAGCAATTGCGTGCAACAATGGCCTGCGGCAATGTACTCGGCTTCGGCGGTGGAAAGAGCTACTGAGTTTTGTTTCTTTGAAGCCCAAGACACCAGGGATCTTCCCAAGAACTGACAAGAACCTGATGTGTTCTTTCTATCAATTTTACACCCTACCTGTCGGGGACCATAATTAGGGGTACCCTCAAGACTCCTAATTCTCAACTGGTAACCCCCATCAGCACAAAGCTGCAAAGGCCTGATGGGTGCGACTAAGTCAGGGATCGATCCATTCGAGGGACTCGATCACGCCTCGCCCGAGCCTAGCCTCGGGCAAGGGCAGCCGACCCTGGAGGATCTCCGTCTCGCCCGAGGCCCCCCTCCAGCGACGAACATACTTCCGGCTCGCCCGAGGCCCAGTCTTTGCCAAGAAGCAACCCTGGCCAAAACGCCACGCCAACCGACCAAATCGCAGGGGCATTTAATGCAAAGGTGGCCTGACACCTTTATCCTGACGCCCGTCCTCCAGTCGACAGAGCCGAAGTGACCGCAGTCACTTCGCCGCTCCACTGACCGGCCTGACAGAAGGACAGCGCCGCCTACGCCGCTCTGACTGCTGTGCCACTCGATAGAGTGAGGCTGATAGGCAGTCAGGCCCGGCCTCAGGCACCATAGGAAACTCCGCTTCGCCCGACCTAGGGCTCGAACTTGGGCTCAGCCCCGGAAGACGGCGAACTCCGCTCCGCCCGACCCAGGGCTCGGACTCGGGCTCAGCCCCGGAAGACGGCGAACTCCGCTCCGCCCGACCCAGGGCTCGGACTCGGGCTCAGCCCCGGAAGACGGCGAACTCCGCTCCGCCCGACCCAGGGCTCGGACTCGGGCTTAGCCCCGGAAGAAGGCGAACTCCGCTCCGCCCGACCCAGGGCTCGGACTCGGGCTCAGCCCCGGAAGACGACGAACTCCGCTCTGCCCGACCCAGGGCTCGGACTTGGGCTCAGCCCCGGAAGACGGCGAACTCCGCTCCGCCCGACCCAGGGCTCAGACTCGGGCTCAGCCCTGGAAGACGGCGAACTCCGCTCCGCCCGACCTAGGGCTCGGACTCAGGCTCAGCCCCGGAAGACGACGAACTCCGCTTCGCCCAACCGCAGGGCTCGGACTCAGCCCTGGCCTCCACCGACGGTCTCCGCCTCACCCGACCCAGGGGCTCAGACTCGACCTCGGCCTCAGAAGACAGACTCGACCTCGACCTCGGAGGAGCCTCCACATCGCCCAACCTAAGGCATGGACCGACCACGTCAACAGGAGGCGCCATCATTACCCTACCCCAAGCTGACTCAGGCTACGGGGAACAAGACCGGCGTCCCATCTGGCTCGCTCCGCCAGACAAGTAATGATGGCGCCCCACACGCTCTATGACGACGGTGGCTCCCAGCCCCCTTATGGAAGTAAGAGGACGTCAGCAAGGACTCGACAACCCCGACAGCTGTCCTTCCGCCAGGCTCCAGCGCTCCTCCGACGGCCACGACACCACACGAACCGGGCGCCAAAACCTCTCCGGCTGCCACGATGGCATGTACTTAGAGCGCTAGCTCTCCTCCGCTAGACACGTTAGCACTCTGCTACACCCCCCATTGTACACCTGGATCCTCTCCTTACGCCTATAAAAGGAAGGACCAGGGCCCTCTTACAGAAGGTTGGCCGCGCGGGGAAGAGGACGGGACAGGCGCTCGCGTGAGGCCGCTCGCTCCCCTCCCGCGTGGACGCTTGTAACCCCCTACTGCAAGCGCACCCGACCCGGGCGCGGGACAAACACGAAGGTCGCGGGATTCCCACCTCTCTCTCTCTCGCTCCGGCCGCCTTTTTCCCCCCTTCGCGCTCCGTCTCGCGCTGACCCATCTGGGCTGGGGCACGCGGCGACATCTTCACTCGTCAGCCCAGGGACCCCCCGGTCTCAAAACGCCGACAGTTGGCGCGCCAGGTAGGGGCCTGCTGCGTGTTGACGAGCAGCTTCCCGTCAAGCTCCAGATGGGCAGTCTCCAGCAACCTTTCCAGCCCGGGACGGTGCTCCGTTTTGGGAGTCTTGAGTTCATGTCCCTCGACGGCAGCTACGACATGATACTCCTTCCCCCGCCGTGCGACAGCGACAATGGCGGCCGACAGCCCGCCCGCCGGCGGCGGAATCGACGACGTCTTCCCCGCGTGGAGGAAGAACAACATTCGAGGTCACCCCGCCCTCTCCCCCGCCGACGGAGGAAGAGGCGGGGCAACCAAGGCCAAGCAGGAGGCGGCACCTCGTTGGCTGTCGAGCGAGTCGACGGCGCCGGCGCCCCAACGGGGGACACGTCGGGCATCGACCTCGCGTTTGAGACGAAGACGAGCGCCGTCTCCCCGCAACACGCCAATCCCAAGCAAACGGACGACGCCAGCACGCTCGCGAAGGACTTGCTGGGCGTCACCCTCGTACCTGAGACGACGGTGCAGTCCGTCCCTGACGTGACTTCGTCACCGCCCGTCGACCAAGAGGTACCCACCGATTCCCATCTCACACCTTTTGGATTCAGCCTCGACCCGCCAAGCGACGTCGCTTTGGCAGACGCTCTCGTAGAGGCGAGTCCAAACCCTCTAGGGTTTCGTATGCGGTCACCCTGGGACCGGCTGACGGACGTCTCGACCTACGGGCCCTCGGGGTTCGAGGAAGATGACGAGCCCGACTTCTGTTGGGATTTCTCCGGACTTGGTAACCCCAGTGTCATGCGGGACTTCATGATCGCATGCGACTACTGCCTTTCCGACTGTTCCGACGGTAGCCGCAGCCTCGGCGACGAGGACTGCGGTCCAAGTCGTGAATGTTTCCACGTCGATCTAGGGGGTCCCTCCGAAGGCAACCATTTTGGTGTGCCGGAGAACGGTGATCTCCCTAGGCCTGTGCCTCGCGTTGACATCCTACAGGAGCTAGCTGTGGTCCCCGTTCAGGCGGGGGGTCATGACCCACAGCTCGAGCAAATCTGCGGGGTGCAGGCCAGGCTCGACGAGGGAGCAGGAACACTTGAGCCGATCCGTCGGGACATCGGGCAGGAATGGGCGGGCCAACCTCCGGCCAGAGAAGTGCGCCATCTACCCCAGGGTATCCAGCACCGCATCGCCGACGATGTCAGGGTGAGGCCGCCACACGCTTCCAGTGGAGTCGGCCAGAACCTGGCTGCAGCAGCAATGCTTCTCCGCGCGATGCCGGAGCCATCAACCACCGAGGGGCGGCGGATTCAGGGAGAGCTCAAGAATCTCCTGGAGGGCGCCGCGGTCCGACGGGCCGAAAGCTCCGCCTCCCGAAGGCAGGGGTACCCCTCGGAACGTCGCGACTTCCCGATTCATGCGGGAAGCCTCGGTCCACACCGGGCGCACGCGCGACACAGCGCCTGTGGCCCTGGGTTGCCTCGGCAACGAGCACCATCACCGCAACCGTCGGGCCCACCTCGACGAAAGGGTGCACCGAGGCTACCAACCTAGGCGTGGGGGACGCTACGATAGCGGGGAGGATCGGAGTCCCTCGCACGAACCACCCGGTCCGCAGGCTTTCAGCCGCGCCATATGACGGGCGCCGTTCCCGACCCGGTTCCGAACCCCGACTACTATCACAAAGTATTCGGGGGTGACGAGACCGGAACTGTGGCTCGCAGACTACCAGCTGGCCTGCCAACTAGGTGGGACGGACGATGACAACCTCATCATCCACAACCTCCCCCTGTTCCTCTCCGACACCGCTCGCGCCTGGTTGGAGCACCTGCCTCCGGGGCAGATCTCCAAATGGGACGACTTGGTCCAAGCCTTCACCGGCAATTTCCAGGGCACGTACGTGCGCCCTGGGACCTCCGAAGCTGCCGACAGTAGCCGGGAGAGTCTCTCCAGGACTACATCCGGCGATTCTCGAAGCAGCGCACTGAGCTGCCCAACATCACCGATTCAGATGTCATCGGCGCGTTCCTCGCCGGCACCACTTGCTGCGACCTGGTCAGCAAGCTGGGTCGCAAAACCCCCACCAGGGCGAGCGAGCTGATGGACATCGCCACCAAGTTCGCCTCTGGCCAGGAGGCGGTTGAGGCTATCTTCCGGAAGGACAAGCAGCCCCAGGGCCGCCCACCGGAAGACGCCCCCGAGGCGTCAACTCAGCGCGGCGCCAAGAAGAAAGGCAAGAAGAAGTCGCAAGCGAAACGCGACGCCGCCGACGCGGACCTTGTCGCCGCCGCCGAGTACAAGAACCCTCGGAAACCCACCGGAGGTGCCAACCTCTTCGACAAGATGCTTAAGGAGCCGTGCCCCTATCATCAGGGGCCCGTCAAGCACACCCTTGAGGAGTGCGCCATGCTTCGGCGCCGCTTCCACAGGGCCGGGCCACCCGCGGAGGGTGGCAGGGCTCGCGACGACGACAAGAAGGAAGATCACCAGGCAGGAGAGTTCCCCGAGGTCCACGACTGCTTCATGATCTATGGTGGGCAAGCGGCGAACGCCTCGGCTCGGCACCGCAAGCAAGAGCGTCGAGAGGTCTGTTCGGTAAAGGTGGCGGCACCAGTCTACCTAGACTGGTCCGACAAGCCCATCACCTTCGACCGAGTCGACCACCCCGACCACGTGCCGAGCCCGGGGAAATACCCGCTCATTGTCGACCCCATCATCGGCGACGTCAGGCTCACCAAGGTCCTCATGGACGGAGGCAGCAGCCTCAACATCATCTACGCCGAGACCCTCGGGCTCCTGCGCGTTGATCTGTCCTCGGTCCGGGCAGGCGCTGCGCCTTTCCACGGGATCATTCCCGGGAAGCGCGTCCAGCCCCTCGGACAACTCGACCTTCCCGTCTGCTTTGGAACACCCTCCAACTTCCGAAGGGAGACCCTCACGTTCGAAGTGGTCGGGTTCCGAGGAACCTACCACGCAGTATTGGGGAGGCCATGCTACGCGAAGTTCATGGCCGTCCCCAACTACACCTACCTCAAGCTCAAGATGCCGGGCCCCAACGGGGTCATCCCCGTCGGCCCCACGTACCGACACGCGTTCGAATGCGACGTCGAGTGCGTGGAGTACGTCGAGGCCCTCGCCAAGTCCGAGGCCCTCATCGCCGACCTGGAGAGCCTCTCTAAGGAGGTGCCAGACGTGAAGCGCCACGCCGGCAACTTCGAGCCAGCGGAGACGGTTAAGTCCGTCCCCCTCGACCCCAGCAGCGATGCTTCCAAGCAGATCCGAATCGGCTCCGAGCTCGATCCCAAATAGGAATCAGTGCTCGTCGACTTTCTCCGCGCAAACGCCGACGTTTTCGCGTGGAGTCCCTCGGACATGCCTGGCATACCGAGGGATGTCGCCGAGCACTCGCTGGATATCCGAGCTGGAGCCCGACCCGTCAAGCAGCCTCTGCGCCGATTCGACGAAGAAAAGCGCAGAGCCATAGGCGAGGAGATCCACAAGCTAATGGCGGCAGGGTTCATCAAAGAGGTATTCCATCCCGAATGGCTTGCCAACCCTGTGCTTGTGAGAAAGAAAGGAGGGAAATGGCGGATGTGTGTATACTACACTGGTCTAAACAAAGCATGTCCGAAGGTTCCCTACCCTCTGCCTCGCATCGATCAAATCGTGGATTCCACTACTGGGTGCGAAACCCTGTCTTTCCTCGATGCCTACTCAGGGTATTACCAAATCAGGATGAAAGAGTCCGACCAGCTCGCGACTTCTTTCATCACACCCTTCGGCATGTACTGCTATGTCACCATGCCGTTCGACTTGAGGAATGCGGGCGCGACGTACCAGCGGTGCATGAACCATGTGTTCGGCGAACACATTGGCCGGACGGTCGAGGCCTACATCGATGACATCGTAGTCAAGACGAGGAAAGCCTCTGACCTCCTTTCCGACCTTGAAGTGACATTTCGATGTCTCAAGGCGAAAGGCGTGAAGCTTAATCCCGAGAAGTGTGTCTTTGGGGTTCCTCGAGGCATGCTCTTGGGGTTCATCGTCTCTGAGCGGGGCATCGAAGCCAACCCGGAGAAGATCACGACCATCACCAGCATGGGGCTCATCAAGGACTTGAAGGGCGTACAGAGAGTCACGGGATGTATTGCGGCTCTGAGCCGCTTCATCTCACGCCTCGGCGAAAGAGGCCTGCCTCTGTACCGCCTCTTAAGGAAGGCCGAGTGCTTCACTTGGACCCCTGAGGCCGAGGAAGCCCTCGGGAACCTGAAGGCGCTCCTCACGAACGCGCCCATCTTGGTGCCCCCCGCTGCCGGAGAAGCCCTCTTGATCTACGTCGCCGCGACCACTCAGGTGGTTAGCGCCGCGATCGTGGTTGAGAAACGAGAAGAAGGGCATGCATTGCCCGTCCAGAGGCCAGTCTACTTCATCAGCGAGGTACTGTCCGAGACCAAGATCCGCTACCCACAAGTTCAGAAGCTGCTGTACGCGGTGATCCTGATGCGGCGGAAGTTGCGACACTACTTCGAGTCTCATCCGGTAACTGTGGTGTCATCCTTCCCCCTGGGGGAGATCATCCAGTGCCGAGAGGCCTCGGGTAGAATCGCAAAGTGGGTGGTGGAAATCATGGGCGAAACAATCTCGTTCGCCCCTCGGAAGGCCATCAAGTCCCAGGTCTTGGTGGACTTTGTGGCTGAATGGGTCGACACCCAGCTCCCAACAGTTCCGATCCAACCGGAACTCTGGACCATGTTCTTCGACGGGTCGCTGATGAAGACAGGAGCAGGCGCAGGCCTGCTCTTCATCTCGCCCCTCGGAAAGCATCTACGCTACGTGCTACGCCTCCACTTCCCGGCGTCCAACAATGTGGCTCAGTAGGAGGCTCTGGTCAACGGGTTGCGCATCGCCATCGAGCTAGGGGTCCGACGCCTCGACGCTCGCGGTGACTCGCAACTCGTCATCGACCAAGTCATGAAGAACTCCCACTGCCGCGACCCGAAGATGGAGGCCTACTGCGATGAGGTTCGGCGCCTGGAAGACAAGTTCTATGGGCTCGAGCTCAGCCACATCGCCCGATGCTACAAGGAGACTGCGGACGAGCTGGCTAAAATAACCTCGGGGCGAACAACGGTTCCCCCGGACGTCTTCTCCCGAGACCTGCATCAACCCTCCGTCAAGATAGACGACACGTCCGAGCCCGAGGCACCCTCGGCCCAGCCCGAGGTACCCTCGGCTCAGTCCGAGGCACCCTCGGCTCAGTTCGTGGCACCCTCGGCTCAACCCGAGGGACCCTCAGCTTGGCCCGAGGCACCCTCGGTTCATCCCGAGGTACCCTCGGCCCCCGAGGGTGAGGCACTGCGCGTCGAGGAGGAGCGAAGCGGGGTCACGCCTAATCGAAACTGGCAGATCCCGTACCTGCAATATCTCCACCGAGGAGAGCTACCCCTCGACCGAGCCAAAGCTCGGCGGTTGGCGCGGCGCGCCAAGTCGTTTGTCTTGGTGGGGGACGGGAAAGAGCTCTACCACCGCAGCCCCTCAGGCATCCTCCAGCGATGCATTTCCATCGCCGAAGGCCAGGAGCTCCTACAAGAGATACACTCGGGGGCTTGCGGCCATCACACAGCACCTCGGGCCCTTGTTAGAAACGCCTTTCGACAAGGTTTCTACTGGCCAACGGCGGTGGCCGACGCCACTAGAATTGTTCGCACCTGCGAAGGGTGTCAGTTCTACGCGAGGCAGACCCACCTGTCTGCTCAGGCTCTGTAGACGATACCCATCACCTGGCCTTTTGCTATGTGGGGTCTGGACCTCGTCGGCCTCTTGCAGAAGGCACCCGGGGGCTACACGCACCTGTTGGTTTCCATCGACAAATTCTCCAAGTAGATCGAGGTCCGACCCCTAAACAGCATCAGGTCCGAACAGGCGGTGGCGTTCTTCACCAACATCATCCATCGCTTTGGAGTCCCGAACTCCATCATCACCGACAACGGCACCCAGTTCACCGGCAGAAAGTTCCTGGACTTCTGCGAGGATCACCACATCCGGGTGGACTGGGCCGCCGTGGCTCACCCCATGACGAATGGGCAAGTAGAGTGTGCCAACGGCATGATTCTACAAGGACTCAAGCCTCGGATCTACAACGACCTCAACAAGTTCGGCAAGCGATGGATGAAGGAACTCCCCTCGGTGGTCTAGAGCCTGAGGACAATGCCGAGCCGAGCCACGGGCTTCACGCCGTTCTTTCTAGTCTATGGGGCCGAGGCCATCTTGCCCACAGACTTAGAATACGGTTCCCCGAGGACGAGGGCCTACGCCAACCAAAGCAACCAAGCTAGTCGAGAAGACTCGCTGGACCAGCTGGAAGAGGCTCGGGACATGGCCTTACTACACTCGGCGCGGTACCAGCAGTCCCTGCGACGCTACCACGCCCGAGGGGTCCGGTCCCGAGACCTCCAGGTGGGCGACCTGGTGCTTCGGCTGCGACAGGACGCCCGAGGGCGACACAAGCTCACGCCTCCCTGGGAAGGGCCGTTCGTCTTCGCCAAAGTTCTGAAGCCCGGAACGTACAAGCTGGCCAACAGTCAAGGCGAGGTCTACAGCAACGCTTGGAACATCCAACAGCTACGTCGCTTCTACCCTTAAGATGCTTTCAAGTTGTTCATATACCTCGCTCCCACGCAAAGTTTAGTCATCAAGGAAGGGTCAGCCTTGCCTCGGCAAAGCCCAACCCTCCCTCGGGGGCAAAAAGGGGGGAACCCCCTCTGCGTCGAAATTTTCCTCGAAAAAGATCCTTTCTGCCAGAATGTCTTTCGTGCTTTTCGACTACTTCGAAAGTGGATCCTGAAAACGACGGAGTACACGTAAGAAACCAAGGCTGACCAAGCCGAGGGACTCCTATGCCTCCGGGATACGGATACCTCACTCATCACCTTCGGCGATAAGTAACTGGCGTTCGGATAAGTGATTCCGCGGTCCGAACAAGTCTTCACGCTCGAAAGCTCCTCTGCCGAAGCGATTCTTCGGGCCTTCTCGACTGCATCGGTGACAGAACCCTATGGACGGGCAAGAGTGCGCGTAAGCGGCAAGGCCGACCGAGCCGAGGGATTCCTACGCCTTCGAGATACGGATACCTCACTCATCACCTTCCGTGAAAAGCAACTCTCGCTCGCACAGACAATTCTATTACCGACGAAAAAGTCCAAATACTCAAAACAAGAGGAAAAAAAGTGCAGCTTTACAACACGGCGATGGTGTGTTTGGGCCTCGGTGGCCGCAGAAAACACACGCTACAAGATAATCCGATCCTGTAGGCTCGGATCTCGATAGTTGAAGGGAGCAGCAGCACCCTCGGCGTCGACTACACCTTCGGCGAGGTCTGACCTAGCCTCGGACGGTGACACGGTCCGAGGATCTCCACTCTGAAGGACGACTTCATCATCACGCCCGGGCCATCGCCGCCAGGGTCTCCTCCAAGAATCCGGCTCGAGCAGGCGGCTCGGCTGGTCACCCCGAGGCCTCGGCCAGCTGTCCCCCGAAGACATCAGCCCGGCCCAAGGCCTCGGTAGATCAACTCCGGCGTCGGTCCCGCTAACGGACAACCCGGCCAGGCTCCGGCCGACCAAGTCTTCTTTTTGAGCCAACTTTGCCTCTGTCCGTGCTGACACCGCTACCCCTGGCTTCGGCTCATCGAAGAGCGGCCGAGGGGTTTCTTTAACTAAGCAAGAGAAGCCTCGGACAGCAAGGCCGACCGAGCCGAGGGACTCCTACGCCTCCGGGATACGGATACCTCACTCGTCACCTTTGTACGGGGCGACTCACGCTTGGTGAAGCGGTTCAGACAACCAACAGGCGAGTCTTAGTGCTCGAAAATGAGGAAAAACACGGCTCTACGCCAAAAATACATACACGTTCAGACCCCGACAGCCACAATGAACAAAAGACCGGCATTCAAGGTGCCATTACAAACGAAACTCCGGTTCCGTCCCCGCGGGTATGAACGACCTCCACACCGGGGAGCCTGCGGGGCGACAAGTTCCGGGCGACTCGCCAGCAACCTCTGCAGCAGCAGCTATGGTCCCAGGACGGACGCGGCAACCGGAAGGCTCTCGTTCGCGTCCCCGCTCAAGGGACGCGAACCAGACATCAAAGCCAAAGAGTGGGCCGCTCCAAAGCGCACCGGCAGGTCCTCGCTCCCGTCCTCGCCACGAAAACGAGGAAGAGGGCGGAATGTTGCACCCTAGTTGGGCAGCAACAGTTCGCCTTCCCCGGCATGGCTGGAGGACGCCTCCTCCGCAGAGCTGGGGGATGGTTTCCACCACCAGAAGCTGGAAGAGGAGGTGGCCAGCCGACCCGTGCGGGAGGCAGGGCCCCGGCTCGCCTCGCTCTCCGCCCCAGCAAGGATGGTAAGTGTCCTTGAAGCTGAGGGAGAGGCGGGGGGACGCAGCCCGGCTTGCTTCTCCCCATCCAGGGGCTGGCGGTCACCATCTTGGGTGACCACCGGCGAGGGGGTGCAGCCGGGCCGCGTGATGAAAATCCTTGAAGCCGAACGATGGCTGAAGGGTACCAACTCCCACAGAGTTGCGTTCCTCCAACGACAAGGCGGAAGGACTGCGGGTGTCCCCCATCCGGGGGCTCAGAAGGTGGAAAGACACGATGCATAAGGGAGCGCGAAGACATGGTCGCCTTTCAAGGGGGTCACCCTCCTTTTAAAGGCGACTCTCCCTACTTGCGTCCCCGGCGGTCGTGGGCTGAGTCTTCTCCAACACGCTCCAAGGTCCTCCCCCTACGGTGCGGGGGCTGGGTCCCACGCGTCATGCAAGCTGGCCCAGAGCAGAAGAAGCCAAACCGCCGCGCGCGGTGCATGCAACCGCCCAGCGGTTACGAGCATTCCTCCACTTTCGCCTAGACCAGCGGGCGAAAGGGCGGGCAGCCATGCAGGCGGCATGCAACCGCGCCAAGTGGGCGTGCCCCTCCGACTTCCAACGCACCCAGCATGGGGGCCCACGCCCACGCGTCACGCCACCGGCGCGCCGGTCGCTACGTGCAAGCAACTGCACCGCCACTCGCACCACTGCCACGCCTCCTCGACTGCGGAACCAGTACCGCGACTCGAGGCGACCCTGCGTACGACCCAGCAGTGCCAGCCAGGCGCGACGGTCAATACGGCCAAAAATGGGCCGGCAGTAATGGCGGTGGCAGGCGGGCGGGAGCAGCGGTCACGTCGTCAGCCAAGCTTACGTCCCATCCTGGGGCAGTGAGAGAACCCTCTCTCACGGCGTGAAGACGGCGCGCCCGTGTTCCGTTCCTCGAACGGCTCGCGCACGCGCAACGGCCGCCCCGCGAACCGCTCGCCCCGTCGCATTAACTCCGCGGCGGGAAAGGCGGCGCCTCTGGCAGGGGAAGCGAGCGATGCTTCGCCTTCACCGTAATGACCGCATCAAAAGAGGTACGCCACATCATTCGATTTTGTATCCTTTTCCTTTTTCCTCTTTCTCTCTCTTACAACAGGGACCGGGAAAGGGGGATACCCCGAAAAGGATCCTTCTCCGTGAAGGAAACGGGCTCCGAGCCTCCCTACTGATCAGAGGTTCGAAGGCTGGCCCTCGGAGGGGTTCGACAGCCGCCTCAGAGCGCGTGGGTTCTGCGCCCACTACTGGTCAGAGGTTCGAAGGCCGGCCCCTCGAAAGGGTTCAACGGCCGCCTCAGGCTACTCGGGCTCCGCGCCCACTACTGATCAGGGGTTCGTAGGCTGGCCCTCGAAGGGTTCACAGCCGCCTCAGACACAGAGCGAGGGATGACCATGGGTACGTTCAATACATAACCAAGGCTCGGGCTACGCTCCCGAGGTACCCTAGGACATTTCCGAGACCAGCGGGAACGATCTTGTAACAGAATCCCATCAGAGGGAGGCATCGAGCCCTCGGACCCCGTCGACAGGGGACCGGGTCCGGCAGATCACCCGCAGGTACTTTTGAGCGTGCCTCCGGGCCTCTAGCCGACCCCTAACAAATGGGACACGGGCGTCCACTCGGATTACCCGCCAGCAGCTCACCGGAGACACCATGTTCGGCGCCCTCCGAGGGCAACATGGCGCTTTCCCTCCTCCTCCTTGCGGAAAGGCGACACAGGGGCGTATGTTAAAAAGTCGAGTCTATCCTTGACCGTCCTCTCGCCCTGTGCGGAGGCTCGGGGGCTGCTCTCGCAAACCCGGCTCCGGCCAAACCGTTGACAGCGTCAACATACCATCCCGAGAACTTGGGACCCGACCGTGCACCCGGGCTACGGCCAGCTCGCATGAGGGAACGACCAGACCAGCCGAAGCATTGCGCGAGGCATTAAGACCTCGGAGGAGTCAAACCACTCCTCCGAGGCCTCGGGGGCTACACCCGGCGGGTGCGCTCGCGCGCACCCACCGGAACAAAATGCAACCGAGAAAGACTGGTCCCCTTGCAAAAAAGTGCGACAAAAGCCTCCAAGCGAGTGTTAACACTCCCTTCGAGGCTCGGGGGCTACTGTCGGGGACCATAATTAGGGGTACCCTCAAGACTCCTAATTCTCAGCTGGTAACCCCCATCAGCACAAAGCTGCAAAGGCCTGATGGGTGCGACTAAGTCAGGGATCGGTCCATTCGAGGGACTCGATCACGCCTCGCCCGAGCCTAGCCTCGGGCAAGGGCAGCTGACCCCGGAGGATCTCCGTCTCGCCCGAGGCCCCCCTCCAGCGACGAACATACTTACGGCTCGCCCGAGGCCCAGTCTTCGCCAAGAAGCAACCCTGGCCAAAACGCCACGCCAACCGACCAAAACGCAGGGGCATTTAATGCAAAGGTGGCCTGACACCTTTATCCTGACGCACGTCCTCCAGTCGACAGAGCCGAAGTGACCGCAGTCACTTTGCCGCTCCACTGGCCGGCCTGACAGAAGGACAGCGCCGCCTGCGCCGCTCCGACTGTTGTGCCACTCGACAGAGTGAGGCTGACAGGCAGTCAGGCCCGGCCTTAGGCACCATAGGAAACTCCGTTTTGCCCGACCCAGGGCTCGGACTCGGGCTCAGCCCCGGAAGACGGCGAACTCCGCTCCGCTCGACCCAGGGCTCGGACTCGGGCTCAGCCCCGGAAGACGGCGAACTCCGCTCCGCCCGACCCAGGGCTCGGACTCGGGCTCAGCCCCGGAAGACGGCGAACTCCGCTCCGCCCGACCCAGGGCTCGGACTCGGGCTCAGCCCCGGAAGACAGCGAACTCCGCTCCGCCCGACCTAGGGCTCGGACTCAGGCTCAGCCCCGGAAGACGACGAACTCCGCTTCGCCCGACCCCAGGGCTCGGACTCAGCCCTGGCCTCCGCCGACGGTCTCCGCCTCGCCCGACCCAGGGGCTCGGACTCGACCTCGGCCTCGGAAGACAGACTCGACCTCAACCTCGGAGGAGCCTCGACATCGCCCAACCTAAGGCATGGACCGACCACGTCAATAGGAGGCACCATCATTACCCTACCCCAAGCTGACTCAGGCTACGGGGAACAAGACCGGCGTCCCATCTGGCTCGCTCCACCAGACAAGTAATGATGGCGCCCCGCACGCTCTATGACGATGGCGGCTCCCAGCCCCCTTACGGAAGCAAGAGGACGTCAGCAAGGACTCGACAGCCCCGACAGCTGTCCTTCCGCCAGGCTCCAGCGCTCCTCCGACGGCCACGACACCACACGAACCAGGTGCCAAAACCTCTCCGGCTGCCACGATGGCATGTACTTAGGGCGCTAGCTCTCCTCCGCTAGACACGTTAGCACTCTGCTACACCCCCCCATTGTACACCTAGATCCTCTCCTTACGCCTATAAAAGGAAGGACCAGAGCCCTCTTACAGAAAGTTGGCCGCGCGGGGAAGAGGACGGGACAGGCGCTCGCGTGAGGCCGCTCGCTCCCCTCCCGCGTGGATGCTTGTAACCCCCTACTGCAAGCGCACCCGACCCGGGCGTGGGACAAACACGAAGGCCGCGGGATTCCCACCTCTCTCTCTCTCGCTCCGGCCGCCTTTTTCTCCCCTTCGCGCTCCGTCTCGCGCCGACCCATCTGGGCTGGGGCACGCGGCGACATCTTCACTCGTCGGCCCAGGGACCCCCCGGTCTCGAAACGCCGACACTACCCAATCAGCATCTGAATAACCTATTAAATCAAAGGTGGATCCCTTGGGGTACCAAAGACCAAACTTAGGTGTATGAACTAGATATCTCAAGATTCTTTTCACGGCCCTAAGGTGAACTTCCTTAGGATCGGCTTGAAATCTTGCACACATGCATACTGAAAGCATAATATCCGGTCGAGATGCACATAAATAGAGTAACGATCCTATCATCGACCGGTATACCTTTTGATCTACGGATTTACCTCCCGTGTCGAGGTCGAGATGCCCATTGGTTCCCATGGGTGTCTTGATGGGCTTGGCATCCTTCATTCCAAACTTAGTGAGTATGTCTTGCGTATACTTAGTTTGGCTGATGAAGGTGCCCTCTTGGAGTTGCTTCACTTGAAATCCTAAGAAATACTTCAACTCCCCCATCATAGACATCTCCAATTTTTGAATCATGATCCTACTAAACTCTTCACAAGTAGATTTGTTAGTAGACCCAAATATAATATCATCAACATAAATTTGGCATACAAACAAATCATTTGCAATTGTTTTAGTAAAGAGAGTAGGATCGGCTTTACCGACTTTGAAGCCATTAGTGATAAGGAAATCTCTTAGGCATTCATACCATGCTCTTGGGGCTTGCTTGAGCCCATAAAGCGCCTTAGAGAGTTTGTAAACATGATTAGGGTACTCACTATCTTCAAAGCCGGGAGGTTGCTCAACATAGACCTCCTCCTTGATTGGTCCATTGAGGAAGACACTCTTCACGTCCATTTGATAAAGATTGAAGCCATGGCAAGTAGCATAGGCAAGTAATATGCGAATTGACTCAAGCCTAGCTACGGGTGCATAGGTTTCACCGAAATCCAAACCTTCGACTTGTGAATATCCCTTGGCCACAAGTCGGCTTTTTTCCTTGTCACCACACCATGCTCATCTTGCTTGTTGCGGAAGACCCACTTGGTTCCTACAACATTTTGATTAGGACGTGGAACAAGATGCCATACCTCATTCCTCGTGAAGTTGTTGAGTTCCTCTTGCATTGCCAACACCCAATCCGAATCTCTTAATGCGTCTTCCACCCTGTATGGCTCAGTAGAAGACACAAAAGAGTAATGTTCACAAAAATGAGCGACATGAGATCGAGTGGTTACCCCCTTATGAATGTCACCGAGAATGGAGTTCATGGGGTGATTTCGTTGTATCGCTTGGTGGACGCATGGGTGTGGCGGTCTTGGACCCTCATCATCTTCCTTGTCTTGATCATTGGCATCTCCCCCTTGATCATTGTCCTCCTCTTGAGGTGGCTCTTCTTGATCTTCATTTTCATCATCCTCATCTTGAGTTGGTGGAGATGCTTGTATAGAAGAAGATGGTTGATCTTGTGCTTGTGGAGGCTCTTCGGATTCCTTAGGACACACATCCCCAATGGACATGTTCCTTAGCGCGACGCATGGAGCCTCTTCATCATCTAATTCATCAAGATCAACTTGCTCTACTTGAGAGCCATTAGTCTCATCAAACACAATGTCACAAGAAACTTCAACTAGTCCAGTGGACTTGTTAAAGACTCTATATGCCCTTGTGTTTGAATCATAACCAAGTAAAAAGCCTTCTACAGCCTTAGGAGCAAATTTAGATTTTCTACCTCTTTTAACAAGAATAAAGCATTTGCTACCAAAGACTCTAAAATATGAAACATTTGGCTTTTTACCGGTGAGGAGTTCATAGGATGTCTTCTTGAGGATTCGGTGAAGGTAGAGACAGTTGATGGCGTAGCAAGTGGTGTTGATTGCTTCTACCCAAAACCGGTCCAAAGTCTTGTACTCATCAAGCATGGTCCTCGCCATGTCAAGTAGAGTTCTATTCTTCCTCTCCACTACACCATTTTGTTGAGGTCTGTAGGGAGAAGAGAACTCATGCTTGATGCCCTCATCCTCAATAAAGCCTTCTATTTGTGAGTTCTTGAACTTCGTTCCGTTGTCGCTTCTTATCTTTTTGATTCTCAATCCGAACTCATTTTGAGCCCATCTCAAGAATCCCTTTAAGGTCTCTTGGGTTTGTGATTTTTCCTACAAAAAGAACACCCAAGTGAAGCGAGAATAGTCATCCACAATAACAAGACAGTACTTACTCCCTCCGATGCTTATGTAAGCTATCGGGCCGAATAGGTCCATGTGGAGTAGCTCAAGTGGCTTGTCAGTCGTCATGATGTTCTTGTGTGGATGATGAACACCAACTTGCTTCCCTTCTTGACATGCGCTACAAATCCTGTCTTTCTCAAAATGAACATTTGTTAGTCCCAAAATGTGCTCTCCCTTTGGAAGCTTATTAAGATTCTTCATCCCAACGTGGGCTAGTCGGCGATGCCAGAGCCAACCCATGTTAGTCTTAGCAATTAAGCAAGTATCGAGTTCAGCTCTATTAAAATCAACTAAGTATAGCTGACCCTCTAATACTCCCTTAAATGCTACTGAATCATCACTTCTTATAAAGACAGTAACACCTATATCTGTAAAAAGACAATTGTAGCCCATTTTGCATAATTGATAAACTGAAAGCAAGTTGTAATCTAAAGAATCTACAAGAAAAACATTTGAAATAGAATGGTCAGGTGATATAGCAATTTTACCGAGTCCTTTGACCAAACCTTGATTTCCATCCTCGAATGTGATAGCTCTTTGGGGATCATGGTTTTTCTCATAGGAGGAGAACATTCTTTTCTCCACAGTCATGTGGTTTGTGCACCCACTATCAATAATCCAACTTGAGCCCCCAGATGCATAAACCTACAAAACAAGTTTAGGCCTTGTTCTTAGGTACCCAAACGGTCTTGGGTCCTTTGACATTAGAAACAAGCACCTTGGGTACCCAAACACAAGTTTTGGAGCCCTTGTGTTTGGCCCCAACATATTTGGCAACTACTTTGCCTGATTTGTTAGTTAAAACATATGAAGCATCAAAAGTCTTAAATGAAACAATGGGCTCATTTGATGCAATAGGAGTTTTCTTTTTAGGCAATTTAACATGAGTGGATTGACTAGAACTAGATGCCTCACTCTTATACATAAAAGCATGATGAGAGCCAGAGTGAGATTTCCTAGAATGAATTCTCCTAATTTTGTGTTCGGGATAACCAGCAGGATATAAAATATAGCCCTCGTTATCTTGAACCATGGGAGCTTTGCCCTTAACAAAGTTAGATAATTTCTTAGGGGCATTAAGCTTGACATTGTGTCCTTGTTGGAAGCCAATGTCATCCTTAATGCCAGGGCGTCTCCCACTATAGAGCATGCTTCTAGCAAATTTGAATTTCTCATTTTCTATCTCATGCTCATTAATTTTAGCACTAAGTTGAGCTATGTGATCATTTTGTTGTTTAATTAAAGCTAGGTGATCATGGATAGCATCAACATTAATGTCTCTACATCTAGTACAAATAGTAACATGCTCAATGGTGGATGTAGAGGGTTTGCAAACATTTAATTCATCAATCTTAGCATGTAACATGACATTTTCATTTCTAAGATTGGAAACAATATCATTGCAAACATTTAAATTCTTAGCCTTAGTAATTAATTTATCATTTTCTATCTTAAGGCTAGCAATTGATTCATTCAACTTGTCAATCTTAGCAATCAAATTAGCACTATCATTTTTAAGTTTGACAAGAGAATCATCACAAACACTTAATTTCTCAACCTTAGCAATTAATTTAGCATTCTCATTTCTAAGGTTGGAAATAGTATCATGGCAAGTGCTTAGCTCACTAGTCAATTTTTCACATTTTTCTACTTCCTGAGCATAAGCATTTTTAACCTTAATATGCTTTTTATTTTCCTTAATAAGGAAGTCCTCTTGGCTATCCAAGAGTTCATCCTTCTCATGAATAGCACCTATAAATTCATTTAATTTTTCTTTTTGTTGCATGTTTAGGTTGGCAAAAAGGGCAAGCAAATTATCTTCATCATCACTAGAGTTATCCTCATCACTAGATGTTGCATATTTAGTGGAGGCTCTAGATTTTACCTTCTTTTTGCCGTCCCTTGCCATGAGGCACTTGTGGCCGACGTTGGGGAAGAGAAGACCCTTGTTGACGGCGATGTTGGCAGCGTCCTCATCGGAGGAGGAGTCGGTGGAGCTCTCATCGGAGTCCCACTCCCGGCATACAAGGGCATCGCCGCCCTTCTTCTTGTAGTATCTTTTCTTTTCTCTCCTCTTTCCCTTCTTGTCGTCGCCCCTGTCACTATCACTTGATAATGGACATTTAGCAATAAAATGACCGGGCTTACACACTTGTAGCAAACTTTCTTGGAGCGGGGCTTGTAATCTTTCCCCCTCCTTTGCTTGAGGATTTGGCGGAAGCTCTTGATGATGAGCGTCATTTCCTCATTGTCGAGCTTGGAGGCGTCGATGGAGAGTCTACTTGGTGTAGACTCTTCTTTCTTCTCCTCCGTCGCTTTGAATGCGATGGGTTGCACCTCGGGTGTGGAGGTGGCGTCTCGCTCGATGATTTGTTTGGAGCCTTTGATCATCAATTCAAAGCTCACAAACTTTCCTATAAGTTCCTCGGGAGACATTAGCTTATATCTAGGATCACCACAAATTAATTGTACTTGTGTAGGATTAAGAAAAACAAGTGATCTTAGAATAACCTTGACCATTTCATGGTCATCCCATTTTGTGCTCCTGAGGTTGCGCACTTGGTTCACCAAGGTCTTGAGACGGTTGTACATACTGTCAGGGACCATAATTAGGGGTACCCTCAAGGCTCCTAATTCTCAGCTGGTAACCCCCATCAGCATAAAGCTGCAAAGGCCTGATGGGTGCGATTAAGTCAGGGAACAGTCCATACGAGGGACTCAATCACGCCTCGCCCGAGCCTAGCCTCGGACAAGGGCAGCCGACCCCGGAGGATCTCCGTCTCGCCCGAGGCCCCCCTCCAGCGGCGAACATATTCCCGGCTCGCCCGAGGCCCTGTCTTCGCCAAGAAGCAACCCTGACCAAATTGCCGCACCTACCGACCAAATCGCAGGAGCATTTAATGCAAAGGTGGCCTGACACCTTTATCCTGACGCGCGCCCCCTAGCCGACAGAGCCGAAGTGACCGCCGTCACTTCGCCGCTCCACTGACCGGCCTGACAGAAGGACGGTGCCGCCTGCGCTGCTCCGACTGCGGTGCCACTTGACAGAGTGAGGCTGACAGGCAGTCAGGCCTGGCCGAAGGCACCGTAGGAAACTCCGCTCCGCCCGACTCAGGGCTCGGACTCGGGCTAAGTCCCGGAAGACGGCGAACTCCGCTCCGCCTGACCCAGGGCTCGGACTCGGGCTAAGTCCCGGAAGACGGCGAACTCCGCTCCACCCGACCCAGGGCTCGGACTCGGGCTAAGTCCCGGAAGACGGCGAACTCCGCTCCGCCCGACCCAGGGCTCGGACTCGGGCTAAGTCCCAGAAGACGACGAACTCCGCTCCGCCCGACCCAGGGCTCGGACTCGGGCTAAATCCCGGAAGACGACGAACTCCGCTCCGCCCGACCCAGGGCTCGGACTTGGGCTCAGCCCCAGAAGACGACGAACTCCGCTCCGCCCGACCCCAGGGCTCGGACTCTGCCCTGGCCTCAGCCGACGGTCTCCGCCTCGCCCGACCCAGGGGCTCGGACTCGACCTCGGCCACGGAAGATAGACTCGACCTCGGCTTTGGAGGAGCTTCCACATCGCCCAACCTAGGGCGCAGACCAGCCACGTCAACAGGAGGCGCCATCATCACCCTACCCCAAGCTGACTCGGGCCACGGGGAACAAGACCGGCGTCCCATCTGGCTCGCTCCGCCAGATAGGCAATGATGGCGCCCCGCATACCCTGTGACGACGGCGGCTCTCAACCCCCTTACGGAAGCAAGAGGACGTCAGCAAGGACTCGACAGCTCCGACAGCTGTCCCTCCGCCAGGCTCCATCGCTCCTCCGACGGCCACGACATCACACCAGCTGGGTGCCAAAATCTCTCCGGCTGCCACGACGGCATGTACTTAGGGTGCTAGCTCTCCTCCGCTAGACACGTAGCACTTTGCTGCACCCCCCATTGTACACCTGGATCCTCTCCTTACACCTATAAAAGGAAGGACCAGGGCCCTCTTAGAGAGGGTTGGTCGCGCGGGGACGAGGACGAGACAGGCGCTCGCTTGAAGTCGCTCGCTCCCTCTCCCGCGTGGACGCTTGTAACCCCCTACTGCAAGTGCACCCGACCTGGGCGCGGGACGAACACGAAGGCCACGGGAATTCCACCTCTCTCACGCCCAACTCCGGCCACCTCGCTTCCCCCCTTCGCGCTCGGCCTCGCGCTCGACCCATCTGGGCTGGGGCACGCAGCGACATTCACTCTTCGGCTTAGGGACCCCCCGGTCTCGAAACGCCGACAGTTGGCATGCCAAGTAGGGGCCTACTGCGTGTTGACGAACAGCTTCCCGTCAAGCTCCAGATGGGCAGTCTCCAGCAACCGCTACAACCCGGGACGATGCTCCGTTTCGGGAGTCTTGAGTTCATGTCCCTCGACGGCAGCTACGACATGATACTCCTTCCACCGCCGCGCGACAACGACAATGGCGGCCGACAGCCCGCCCGCCGGCGGCGGAATCGACGACGTCTTCCCCGCGCGGTGGAAGAACAACATTCGAGCTCGCCCCGTCATCTCCCCCGCCGATGGAGGAGGAGGCGGGGCAACCAAGGCCAAGCAGGAGGCAGCGCCTCGTCGGCTGTCGAGCGAGTCGACGGCGCCAGCACCCCAACGGGGGGTGCACCGGGCATCGACCTCGCGCTTGAGACGAAGACGAGTGTCGTCTCCCCGCAACATGCCAATCCCGAGCAAACGGACGACGCCAGCGCGCTCGCGAAGAGCTTGCTGGACGTCACCCTTGTACCTGAGACGACGGTGCAGCCAGTCCCCGACATGACTTCATCACCGCCCGTCGACCAAGAGGTACCGACCGATTCCCATCCCACGTCTTTCGGATTCCGTCTCGACCCGCCTAGCAGCTCAGCTTTGGCGGGAGCTCTCGTAGAGGCGAGTCCAAACCCTCTGGGGTTTCGTATGCGGTCACCTTGGGACCGACTGACGGACGTCTCGACCTACGGGCCCTCTGGGTCCGAGGAAGACGACGAGCCCAGCATCAGTTGGGATTTCTCTGGACTTGGCAACCCCAGTGCCATGCGGGACTTCATGACTGCATGTGACTATTGCCTTTCCAACTGTTCCGACTGCAGCCGTAGCCTCGGCGACGAGGACTGCGGCCCAAGTCGCGAATGTTTCCACGTCGATCTAGGGGGTCCCTCCGAAGGCAACCATCTCGGCATGCCGGAGGATGGTGATCTCCCTAGGCCGGTGCCTCGCGTTGACATCCCACGGGAGCTAGCTGTGGTCCCCGTTCAGGTGGGGGGCCATAACCCACAGCTCGAGCAAATCCGCGGGGTGCAGGCCAGGCTCGACGAGGGAGCAGGAGCGCTTGAGCCGATCCGCCGGGACGTCGAGCAGGCATGGGCGGGCCAACCTCCGGCCGGAGAAATACGTCATCTACCCCAGGGCTTCCAGCACCGCATCACCGACGACGTTAGGGTCAGGCCGTCGCCCGCATCTAGTGGGGTCGGCCAGAACCTGGCTGCAGCAGCAATGCTCCTCCGCGCGATGCCGGAGCCATCAACCACCGAGGGACGGCGAATCCAGGGAGAACTCAAGAATCTCTTGGAAGGCGCCGCGGTCCGACAGGCCGAGAGCTCCGCCTCCCGAAGGCGGGGGTACCCCTCGGAACCTCATGTCGCGACTTCCCGGTTCATGCGGGAAGCCTCGGTCTACACCGGGCGCACGCGCAACACAGCGCCTGCGGCCCCGGGTCGCCTCGGCAACGAGCACCATCACCGCGACCGTCGGGCCCACCTCGACGAGAGGGTGCGCCGAGGCTACCACCCCAGGCGTGGGGGACGCTACGACAGCGGGGAGGATCGGAGGCCCTCGCCCGAACCACCCGGTCCGCGGGCCTTCAGCCGGGCCATACGACGGGCGCCGTTCCCGACCCGGTTCCGACCCCCGACTACTATCACGAAGTACTCGGGGGAGACGAGACCGGAACTGTGGCTCGGGGACTACCATCTGGCCTGCCAACTGGGTGGAACGGACGATGACAACCTCATCATCCGCAACCTCCCTCTATTCCTCTCCGACACCGCTCGCGCCTAGTTGGAGCACCTGCCTCCGGGGCAGATCTCCAACAGGGACGACCTGGTCCAAGCTTTTGCCAGAAATTTCTAGGGCACGTACGTGCGCCCCGGGAATTCTTGGGACCTCCGAAGCTGCCGACAGCAGCCCGGAGAGACTCTCCGGGACTACATCCGGTGATTCTCGAAGCAGCGCACCGAGCTGCCCAACATCACCGACTCGGATGTCATCGGCGCGTTCCTCGCTGGCACCACCTGTCGTGACCTGGTGAGCAAGCTGGGTCGCAAGACCCCCACCAGGGCGAGCGAGCTGATGGACATCGCCACCAAGTTCGCCTCCGGCCAGGAGGCGGTCGAGGCCATCTTCCAAAAGGACAAGCAGCCCCAGGGCCGCCCGTCGGAAGATGCCCCCGAGGCGTCAACTCAGCGCGGCGCCAAGAAGAAGGGCAAGAAGAAGTCGCAAGCGAAACGCGACGCCGCCGACGCGGACCTTGTCGCCGCCGCTGAGTACAAGAATCCTCGGAAACCCCCCGGAGGTGCCAACCTCTTCGACAAGATGCTCAAGGAGCCGTGCCCCTATCACCAGGGGCCCGTCAAGCACACCCTTGAGGAGTGCGTCATGCTTCGGCGCCACTTCCACAGGGCCAGGCCACCCGCGGAGGGTGGCAGGGCCCGCGACGACGACAAAAAGGAAGATCACCAAGCAGGAGAGTTCCCCGAGGTCCGCGACTGCTTCATGATCTACGGTGGGCAATCGGCGAATGCCTCGGCTCGGCACCGCAAGCAAGAGCGCCGGGAGGTCTGTTCGGTGAAGGTGGCGGCGCCAGTCTACCTAGACTGGTCCGACAAGCCCATCACCTTCGACCAAGCCGACCACCCCGACCATGTGCCGAGCCTGGGGAAATACCCGCTCGTCGTCGACCCCATCATCGGCGACGTCAGGCTCACCAAGGCCCTCATGGACGGAGGCAGCAGCCTCAACATCATCTACGCCGAGATCCTCGGGCTCCTGCGAGTCGATCTATCCTCCGTCCGGGCAGGCGCTGCGCCCTTCCATGGGATCATCCCCGGGAAGCGCGTCCAGCCCCTCGGACAACTCGACCTTCCTGTCTGTTTCGGAACACCCTCCAACTTCCGAAGGGAGACCCTGACGTTCGAGGTGGTCGGGTTCCGAGGAACCTACCACGCGATGCTGGGAAGACCATGCTACGCGAAGTTCATGGCCGTCCCCAACTACACCTACCTGAAGCTCAAGATGTCGGGCCCCAACGGGGTCATCACCGTCGGCCCCACGTACAAGCACGCGTTCGAATGCGACGTGGAGTGCGTGGAGTACGCCGAGGCCCTCGTCGAGTCCGAGGCCCTCATCGCCGACCTGGAGAGCCTCTCTAAGGAGGTGCCAGACGTGAAGCGTCATGCCGGCAACTTTGAGCCAGCGGAGACGGTTAAGGTCGTCCCCCTCGACCCCAGCAGCGACGCCTCCAAGCAGATCCGGATCGGCTCCGAGCTCGATCCCAAATAGGAAGCAGTGCTCGTCGACTTTCTCTGCGCGAACGCCGACGTCTTCACGTGGAGTCCCTCGGACATGCTCGGCATACCGAGGAATGTCGCCGAGCACTCGCTGGACATCCGAGCCGGAGCCCGACCCGTCAAGCAGCCTCTGCTCCGATTCGACGAGGAGAAGCGCAGAGCCATAGGCGAGGAGATCCACAAGCTAATGGCGGCAGGGTTCATCAAAGAGGTATTCCATCCCGAATGGCTTGCCAACCCTGTGCTTGTGAGAAAGAAAGGGGGGAAATGGCGGATGTGTGTAGACTACACTGGTCTGAACAAAGCATGTCCGAAGGTTCCCTACCCTCTGCCTCGCATCGATCAAATCGTGGATTCCACTGCTGGGTGCGAAACCCTGTCTTTCCTTGATGCCTACTCAGGGTATCACCAAATCAGGATGAAAGAGTCCGACCAGCTCGCGACTTCTTTCATCACACCCTTTGGCATGTACTGCTATGTCACCATGTCGTTCGGCTTGAGGAATGCGGGCGCGATGTACCAGCGGTGCATGAACCATGTGTTCGGCGAACACATTGGCCGCATGGTCGAGGCCTACGTCGATGACATCGTAGTCAAGACGAGGAAAGCCTCCGACCTCCTTTCCGACCTTGAAGTGACATTCCGATGTCTCAAGGAGAAAGATGTCAAGCTCAATCCTGAAAAGTGTGTCTTCGGGGTGCCCCGAGGCATGCTCTTAGGGTTCATCGTCTCCGAGCGGGGCATCGAAGCCAACCCAGAGAAGATCGCAGCCATCACCAGCATGGGGCCCATCAAGGACTTGAAAGGCGTACAGAGGGTCATGGGATGTCTCGCGGCTCTGAGCCGCTTCATCTCACGCCTCGGCGAAAAAGGTCTACCTCTGTACTGCCTCTTAAGGAAGGCCGAGTGCTTCACTTGGACCCCTGAGGCCGAGGAAGCCCTCGGGAACCTGAAGGCGCTCCTCACGAAGGCGCCTATCTTGGTGCCCCCAGCTGCCGGAGAAGCCCTCTTGGTCTACGTCGCCGCGACCACTCAGGTGGTTAGCGCCGCGATTGTGGTCGAGAGGCAAGAAGAGGGGCATGCATTGCCCGTTCAGAGGCCTGTCTACTTCATCAGCGAGGTACTGTCCGAAACCAAGATCCGCTACCCACAAGTTCAGAAGCTGCTGTACGCGGTGATCCTGACACGGCGGAAGTTGCGACACTACTTCGAGTCCCATCCGGTAAATATGGTGTCATCCTTCCCCTTGGGGGAGATCATCCAGTGCCAGGAGGCCTCGGGAAGGATCACAAAGTGGGCGGTGGAAATCATGGGCGAAACAATCTCGTTCGCCCCTCGGAAGGCCATCAAGTCCCAGGTCCTGGCGGACTTCGTGGCCGAATGGGTCGACACCCAGCTCCCAACAGCTCCGATCCAACCGGAGCTCTAGACCATGTTCTTCGACGGGTCGCTGATGAAGACAGGAGCCGGCGCAGGCCTACTCTTCATCTCGCCCCTCGGAAAGCACCTACGCTACGTGCTACGCCTTCATTTCCCGGCGTCCAACAATGTGGCTGAGTACGAGGCTCTGGTCAACGAATTGCGGATCGCCATCGAGCTAGGGGTCCGACGCCTCGACGCTCGCGATGACTCGCAGCTCGTCATCGACCAAGTCATGAAGAACTCCCACTATCGCGACCCGAAGATGGAGGCCTATTGCGATGAAGTTCGGCGCCTGGAAGACAAGTTCTACGGGCTCGAGCTCAACCACATCGCTCGGCGCTACAACGAGACTGCGGACGAGCTGGCTAAAATAGCCTCGGGGCGAACAACGGTTCCCCTGGACGTCTTCTCCTGGGATCTGCATCAACCCTCCGTCAAGATCGATGACACGCCCGAGCCTGAGGCACCCTTGGCCCAGCCCGAGGTACCCTCGGCTCGGTCCGAGGTACCCTCGGTTCGGTCCGAGGCACCCTCGGTTCGGCCCGAGATACCCTCAGCCCCCGAGGGCGAGACGCTACGCGTCGAGGGGGAGCAAAGCGAGGTCACGCCTGATCAAAACTGGCAGACCTCGTACCTGCAATATCTCCACCGAGGAGAGCTACCCTGCGTCCGAGCCGAAGCCCGGCGGGTGGCGTGGCACGCCAAGTCGTTCGTCTTGCTGGGAGATGAGAAGGAGCTCTACCACCGCAGCCCCTCCGGCATCCTCCAGCGATGCATCTCCGTCGCCGAAGGTCAGGAACTCCTGCAAGAGATACACTCGGGGGCTTGCGGCTATCACGCAGCGCCTCGAGCCCTTGTCGGGAATGCCTTCCGACAAGGCTTCTACTGGCCGACGGTGGTGGCCGACGCCACTAGAATTGTCCGCACCTGCGAAGGGTGTCAGTTCTACGCAAGGCAGACCCACCTGCCCGCTCAGGCTCTGCAGACGATACCCATCACCTGGCCTTTTGCTGTATGGGGTCTGGACCTCGTCGGCCCCTTGCAGAAGGCACCCGGGGGCTACACGCACCTGTTGGTCGCCATCAACAAATTCTCCAAGTGGATCGAGGTCCGACCCCTAAACAGCATCAGGTCCGAGCAGGCGGTGGCGTTCTTCACCAACATCATCCATCGCTTCGGGGTCCCGAACTCCATCATCACCGACAACGGCACCCAGTTCACCGGCAGAAAGTTTCTGGACTTCTGCGAGGATCACCACATCCGGGTGGACTGGGCCGCCGTGGCTCATCCCATGACGAATGGGCAAGTAGAGCGTGCCAACGGCATGATTCTACAAGGGCTCAAGCCTCGGATCTACAACGACCTCAACAAGTTCGGCAAGCGGTGGATGAAGGAACTCCCCTCGATGGTCTGGAGTCTGAGGACAACACCGAGCCGAGCCACGGGATTCACGCCGTTCTTTCTAGTCTATGGGGCCGAGGCCATCTTGCCCACAGACTTAGGATACGGTTCCCCGAGGACGAGGGCCTACACCGACCAAAGCAACCAAGCTAGTCGAGAAGACTCGCTGGACCAGCTGGAAGAGGCTCGGGACAGGGCCTTACTCCACTCGGCGCGGTACCAGCAGTCCATGCGACGCTACCACGCCCGAGGGGTCCGGTCCCGAGACCTCCAGGTGGGCGACCTGGTGCTTCGGCTGCGACAAGACGCCCGAGGGCGGCACAAGCTCACGCCCCCCTGGGAGGGGCCGTTCGTCATCGCCAAAATTCTGAAGCCCGGAACGTACAAGCTGGCCAACAGTCATGGCGAGGTCTACAACAACGCTTGGAACATCCAACAGCTACGTCGCTTCTACCCTTAAGATGTTTTCAAGTTGTTCATATACCTCGCTCCCACGCAAAGTTTAGTCATCAAGGAAGGGTCAGCCTTGCCTCAGCAAAGCTCGACCCTCCCTCGGGGGCTAAAAGGGGGGAACCCCCTCTGCGTCGAAATTTTCCTCGAAAAAAGATCTTTTCTGCCAGAATGTCTTTCGTGCTTTTTGACTACTTCGAAAGTGAATCCTGAAAACGACGGAGTACACGTAAGCAGCCAAGGCTGACCGAGCCGAGGGACTCCTACGCCTCCGGGATACGGATACCTCACTCATCACCTTCTGCGATAAGTAACTCACGTTCGGATAAATGATTCCGCGGACCGAACAAGTCTTCACGTTCGGAAGCCCTTCTGCAGAAGCGATTCTTCGAGCCTTCTCGACTGCGTCGGTAACAGAACCCCATGAACGGGTAAGAGTGCGTGTAAGCGCAAGGCCGACCGAGCCGAGGGATTCCTACGCCTCCGGGATACGGATACCTCACTCATCACCTTCCGTGAGACGCAACTCTCGCTCGCACAAGTAATTCCGTTACCGACAAAAGAGTCCAGATACTCAAAACAAGAGGAAAAGAGACGCAGCTCTACAACACAGCGAGGGTGTGTTTTGGCCTCGGCGGCCGCAGGAAACACACGCTACAAGACAATCCGGTCCTGCAGGCTCGGATCTTGACGCTTGAAGGGAGCAGCAGCACCCTCGGCGTCGACAACACCTTCGGCAAAGTCTGACCTAGCCTCGGACGGTGACGCGGTCCGAAGATCTCTGCTCTAAAGGACAACGTCATCACCAAGCCCGGGCCATCGCTGCCAGGGTCTTCTTCGAGAATCCGGCCCGAGCAGGCGGCTCGGCCGGTCACCCCGAGGCCTCGGCCAGCTGTCCTCCAAGGGCATCAGCCCGGCCCGAGGCCTCGGCAGGCCAATTCCAGCATCGGTCCCGCTAACGGACGACCCGGCCAGGCTCCGGCCGACCAGGTTTTCTTTCCGAGCCAACTCTGCCTCTGTTCGCGCTGACACCGCTACCCCCGGCCTCGGCTCATCGAAGAGCGGCCGAGGGGTTCCTGTAACTAAGCAAGAGAAGCCTCGGGCAACAAGGCTGACCGAGCCGAGGGACTCCTACGCCTCCGGGATACGGATACCTCACTCATCACCTTTATACGGGGCAACTCATGCTTGGTGAAGCGGTTCAGACAACCAACAGGCGAGTCTTAGTGCTCGAAAATGAGGAAAAAACACGGCTCCGTGCCGAAATTACACACATGTTCAGGCCTCGACAGCCACAATGAACAAAAACACTGGCATTCAAAGTGCCATTACAAACGGAACTCCGGTTCCACCTCCGCAGGTACGAACAACCCCACTCGACGATTGGGGGGCCTGCGGAGCAACAGAAGACCGACGAACGGCGCGCCGTCGCCCGCTCCGGAAGCGGCGACGATGACGACTTCTGCTCCGGGGGGCCGAACAGCGGCAGCGATGACCTCAGGGCGGATGCCGCTGCCAGGAGGCCCCCGCCCGTGCCCAAACTCGTGAGGCAAGGACGGGCAGAAGGCCGTAGAGTTGGAGGTCGGCCCATGGGCGGCCCTGGCTATCTCGTCGGCGGAAGAACCTCTTCCAGCTGCCGTGGCGGAAGCCGGCGCCGAGAGCGGCTCCGAAGCCACTCGGGTCCGAGAGCCAGGCACGCTGCAGCTGCCGGCGCCACGGACGACAACTGCCCTTCCCCCCGATCACTGAGGGAAGGAGCGGGCCACCGCCCACGCAGGGGCCGACCCCAACTCGGCACACTCCCCTCCCCAGCCCTGGTGATGAAAATCCTTGAGGCTAAGGGAGGGGCAGAGGCCGCAGCCCGGTTCGCTTTCCCCCGCCATCGGACTGGAGGTCACCATCTTGGGTGACCGCCGGTGGAGGGGTGCAACCGGGCTGCATGATGAAAATCCTTGAAGCCGAATGATGGCTGAAAGGTACCAACTCCCACGGAGTTGAGTTGCTCCAACGGCAAGGCGGAAAGACGGCGGGTATCCCCCATCCGGGGGCTTGGAAGGTGGAAAGACACGATGCACAAGGGAGCACGAAGACATGGTCGCCTTCCAAGGGAGTCACCCTCCTTTTAAAGGCGACTCTCCCTGCTTGCGTCCCTAGCCGTCACGGGCTGAGTCTTCTCCAACACGCTCCAAGGTCCTCCCCCGCGGCGCGGGGGCTGGGTCCCACACGTCATGCAAGCCGGCTAAGAGCAGAAGAAGCCAAACCGCTGTGCGTAGTGCGTACAACCGCCCAGCGGTTACAAGCGACTCTCCAGTTTTGCCCAGACCAACAGGCGAAAGGGGCGGGCAGCCATGCAGGCGGCATGCAACCGCGCCAAGTGGGCGCACTTCTTCGACTCCCAACACGCCCAGCATGGAGGCCCAGGCCCACGCGTCATGCAACCGGCGCACCGAATGCTTCGTGCATGCAACTGCACCGCCACTTGCGCCACTACCGCGCCTCCTCGACTGCGGAACCAATACCGCGACTCGAGGCGACCCAGTGCACGACCCAGCAGCGCCAGCCTGGCACGACGGTCAATACGGCCAAATGTGGGCCGGCAGTAATGGCGGTGGCAGGCGGGCAGGAGCAGCGGTCACGTCATCAGGCAAGCTCACGTCCCATCCGGGGGCAGCGAGAGAACCCACTCTCACGGCGTGAAGACAACGCGCCCGTGTTCCGTTCCTCGAACGGCTCGCGCACGCGCAACGGCCGCCTCGCGAACCACTCGCCCTGTCGCATTAACTCCGCGGCAGGACAGGCGGCGCCTCTGGCAGGAGAAGCAGGCGACGCTTCGCCTTCGCCATAATAACCGCGTCAAAAAAGGTACGCCGCGTCGTTCGATTTCGTATCCTTTTCCTTTTTTCCTCTTTCTCTCTCTTGCAACAGGGACCGGGAAAGTGGGATACCCCGAAAAGGATCCTTCCCTGTGAAGGAACCAGGCTCCGAGCCTCCCTACTGATCAGAGGTTCGAAGGCTGACCCCCCGGAAGGGTTCGACAGCCGCCTCAGATCGCGTGGGCTCTACACCCACTACTGGTCAGAGGTTCGAAGGCTGGCCCCTCGGAAGGGTTCCACGGCCGCCTCAGTCTACTCGGGCTCTGTGCCCATTACTGATCAAGGGTTCGAAGGCTGGCCCCCGAAGGGTTCACAGCCGCCTCAGACGCTGAGCGAGGGATGACCATGGGTACGTTCAATACATAACCAAGGCTCGGGCTGCGCTCCCGAGGTACCCTAGGACATTTCCGAGACCAGCGGGAACGATCTTGTAACGGAATCCCATCAGAGGGAGGCCTCGAGCCCTCGGACCCCGTCGCCAGGGGACCGGGTCCGGGAGATCACCCGCAGGTACTTTTGGGCGTGCCTCTGGGCCCCTAGCCGACCCTAACGAACGGGGCACGGACGTCCACTCGGATTACCCGCTTGCAGCTCACCGGAGACACCATGTTCGGCGCCCATCAAGGGCAACATGGCGCTTTCCCCCCCCTCCTCCTTGCAGAAAGGCGACGCAGGGGCGTATGTAAAAAGGTCGAGTCTGTCCCTGATCGCCCTCTTGCCCTGTGCAGAGGCTCGGGGGCTGCTCTCGCAAACCCGGCTCCGGCCGAACCGTTGACAGCGTCAACATACCAGCCCGAGAACTTGGGACCCGACCGTACACCCGGGCTACGGCCAGCTCGCATGAGGGACGACCAGACCAGCCAAAGCATTACGCGAGGCATTAAGACCTCGGAGGAGTGAAACCACTCCTCCGAGGCCTCGGGGGCTACACCCGGCGGGTGCGCTCGCGCGTACCCACCGGAACAAAACGCAACCGAGAAAGGCTGGTCCCCTTGCAAAAAAGTGCGACGAAAGCCTCCAAGAGAGTGCTAACACTCCCTTCGAGGCTCGGGGGCTACTGTCGGGGACCATAATTAGGGGTACCCTCAAGGCTCCTAATTCTCAGCTGGTAACCCCCATCAGCATAAAGCTGCAAAGGCCTGATGGGTGCGATTAAGTCAGGGAACAGTCCATACGAGGGACTCGATCACGCCTCGCCCGAGCCTAGCCTCGGACAAGGGCAGCCGACCCCGGAGGATCTCCGTCTCGCCCGAGGCCCCCCTCCAGCGGCGAACATATTCCCGGCTCGCCCGAGGCCCTGTCTTCGCCAAGAAGCAACCCTGACCAAATCGCCGCACCGACCGACCAAATCGCAGGAGCATTTAATGCAAAGGTGGCCTGACACCTTTATCCTGACGCGCGCCCCCTAGCCGACAGAGCCGAAGTGACCGCCGTCACTTCGCCGCTCCACTGACCGGCCTGACAGAAGGATAGTGTCGCCTGCGCCGCTCCGACTGCAGTGCCACTTGACAGAGTGAGGCTGACAGGCAGTCAGGCCCGGCCGAAGGCACCGTAGAAAACTTCGCTCCGCCCAACCTAGGGCTCGGACTCGGGCTAAGTCCCGGAAGACGGCGAACTCCGCTCCGCCCGACCGAGGGCTCGGACTCGGGCTAAGTCCCGGAAGACGGCGAACTCCGCTCCGCCCGACCCAGGGCTCGGACTCGGGCTAAGTCCCGGAAGACGGCGAACTCCGCTCTGCCTGACCCAGGGCTCGGACTCGGGCTAAGTCCCGGAAGACGGCGAACTCCGCTCCGCCCGACCCAGGGCTCGGACTCGGGCTAAGTCCCGGAAGACGACGAACTCCGCTCCGCCCGACCCAGGGCTCGGACTCGGGCTCAGCCCCAGAAGACGACGAACTCCGCTCCGCCCGACCCCAGGGCTCGGACTCCGCCCTGGCCTCAGCCGACGGTCTCCGCCTCGCCCGACCCAGGGGCTCGGACTCGACCTCGGCCACGGAAGACAGACTCGACCTCGGCTTCGGAGGAGCTTCCACATCGCCCAACCTAGGGCGCAGACCAGCCACGTCAACAGGAGGCGCCATCATCACCCTACCCCAAGCTGACTCGGGCCACGGGGAACAAGACCGGCATCCCATCTGGCTCGCTCCGCCAGATAGGCAATGATGGCGCCCCGCATACCCTGTGACGACGGCGGCTCTCAACCCCCTTACGGAAGCAAGAGGACGTCAGCAAGGACTCGACAGCTCCGACAGCTGTCCCTCCGCCAGGCTCCATCGCTCCTCCGACGGCCACGACATCACACCAGCTGGGTGCCAAAATCTCTCTGGCTGCCACGACGGCATGTACTTAGGGCGCTAGCTCTCCTCCGCTAGACACGTAGCACTTTGCTGCACCCCCCATTGTACACCTGGATCCTCTCCTTACGCCTATAAAAGGAAGGACCAGGGCCTTCTTAGAGAGGGTTGGCCGCGCGGGGACAAGGACGAGACAGGCGCTCGCTTGAAGCCGCTCGCTCCCTCTCCCGCGTGGACGCTTGTAACCCCCTACTGCAAGCGCACCCGACCTGGGCGCGGGACGAACACGAAGGCCGCGGGAATTCCACCTCTCTCACGCCCAACTCCGACCACCTCGCTTCCCCCCTTCGCGCTCGGCCTCGCGCTCGACCCATCTGGGCTGGGGCACACGGCGACATTCACTCGTCGGCTTAGGGACCCCCCCCGGTCTCGAAACGCCGACACATACCTTGTGGTTCCTCTCCTTGGTTGAGCATAAATTGACCGAGCTCCCCCTCGATCGTTTCCCGCTTGGTGATCTTGGTCACCTCATCTCCTTCGTGCGCGGTCTTGAGCACGTCCCAAATCTCTTTGGCACTCTTCAACCCTTGCACCTAATTATACTCCTCTCGACTTAGAGAGGCGAGGAGTATAGTAGTGGCTTGGGAGTTGAAGTGCCGGATTTGGGCTACCTCGTCCGAGTCATAGCCTTCATCCCCCATGGATGGTTCCTGCGCTCCAAACTCAACAATGTCCCAAATGCTAGCGTGGAGTGAGGTTAGATGGTGCCTCATTTTCTCACTCCACATACAATAATCTTCACCGTCAAAAACCGGTGGTTTGCCTAGTGGGACAGAAAGTAAAGGAGTGCGTTTGGAAATGCGAGGATATCGTAAGGGGATCTTACTAAACTTCTTGCGCTTATGGCGCTTAGAAGTGACGGACGGCGTGTCGGAGCCGGAGGTGGAGGGCGACGAAGAATCGGTCTCGTAGTAGACCACTTTATTCATCTTTTTTTTCTTATCG
Organism: Zea mays; assembly: GCF_902167145.1. Classification (NCBI taxonomy): domain Eukaryota; kingdom Viridiplantae; phylum Streptophyta; class Magnoliopsida; order Poales; family Poaceae; genus Zea; species Zea mays. The sequence goes on along the minus strand of NC_050096.1, from coordinate 81,938,282 downwards.
CCATTCCTGTGCGACTTGACGCGGGGAGGTGATTCCTCCCTCTTCTTGTTGCCGGACTCTCTTGATGGAGCTTTCCCATGGCTTGTGGTGGGCTTGTCGCCGGTCACCATCTCCTTCTTGGCGTGAGCTCCCGACATCACTTCGAGCGGTTAGGCTCTAATGAAGTACCGGGCTCTTATACCAATTGAAAGTCGCCTAGAGGGGGGTGAATAGGCAAATCTGAAATTTACAAACTTTAAGCACAACTACAAGCCGGGGTTAGCGTTAGAAATAAAGTCGAGTCCGAAAGAGAGGGCGAAAACAAATCACAAGCAAATGAAGAGTGTAACACGGTGATTTGTTTTACCGAGGTTTGGTTCTTGCAAACCTACTCCCCGTTGAGGTGGTCACAAAGACCGGGTCTCTTTCAACCCTTTCCCTCTCTCAAACGGTCACCTAGACCGAGTGAGCTTTTCTCCTCAATCAACTGGGACACTTAGTCCCCACAAGGATCACCACACAATTAGTGTCTCTTGCTTTGATTACAAATGTCTTGGGAACAAGAAGTGGGGAAGAAGAAAAGTGATCCAAGCGCAAGAGCTCAAAGAACACGGGCAAAACTCTCTCTTCTAGTCACTAATTGCTTTGAGTGGAATTGGGACTTGGAGAGGCTTTGATTGAATCTAATTGTGTCTTGTATTGAATGCACTAGCTCTTGTATTGAATGTGTTGGCTGAAAAACTTGGATACCTTGAAGTGTGGCGGTTGGGGGTATTTATAGCACCAACCACCAAAGTGGTCGTTGGGGAGGCTGTCTGTCGACGGGTGCACTGGACATTGTCCGGTGCGCCAGCCACGTCACCCAACCGTTAGGGTTCGACCGTTGGAGCTCTGACAAGTGGGGCCACCGGACAGTCACTGTTCACTGTCCGGTGCGCCTTCTGGCGCTTGCTCTGACTTCTGCGCGCACAGTCCGCATTGTTCACTGTTACTGTACACTTTTGCAGTCGACCGTTGGCGCTGTAGCCGTTGCTCCGCTGGCACACCGGACAGTCCGGTGCTACACCGGACAGTCCGGTGAATTATAGCGGAGTGGCATTTCCAGAAACCCGAAGGTGGCAAGTTCGGAGTTGATCTCCCAGGTGCACCGGACAGTCCGGTGCGCCCGACCAGGGCAGCCTTCGGTTTTCTTTTGCTCCTTTCTTTTGAACCCTTTCTTGGACTTTTTATTGGTTTGTGTTGAACCTTTGGCACCTGTAGAACTTATAATCTAGAGCAAACTAGTTAGTCCAATTATTTGTGTTGGGTAATTCAACCACCAAAATCATTTAGGAAAAGGTTTGACCCTATTTCCCTTTCACCATGGCATACCTGCCAGTAGCCTGCCCAGCTCCAAATATAATTTGCATTTGCACATAGTTTTCAATTGGCACATTGAGGAATTCAACATCCTTTGGGTTGTTTTTTTGTATGGCCCAGCAGGTGTTCATCATCAAGGATGATTGTGAATATATTCTCATCCCAATGAGCACCGCTTAGGTCCTTGAGCCTACAAACCCTGATCCATTTTTGATGCCACTTCCTCAAATGATTGTAGACCTGGGTGCCTGTGACTTCTTGGCCACTGAATTCAGTCAGTGCCTCGCAACAGAGTTGACATGGACCTCCTTGGACCCTTCATCTATTTTTATTCCTTGCCCAACCAAGTCTGCAAACTTCCTCAGGATAAAGGCTGACATCACAGGGTCCAGCGCACGGCAGTCCTTGAGGCACTACCAACAGCAACTTGCTCAACTTCCATAGTCTATATACAATTGATAAGACATTTATAAAATTGAAGTCGTAAGAGGTAATGAAATGGCATCATAGCATAGGACCAGTTTTCTCAGCATATAAAAAATAATTAAGTTTCAATGCAGAAAGTAAAACAACATCATTGCAGATCACAATTTCTCTCAGCATATAAAAAATGATACAGTTTCAAGACAACAAACAAAAAACATCACTGCAGATCACAATTTCTCTCAACATATAAAAATAATTAAGTTCCAAGACAGCATACAAAAACATCACTATAGAGTACAATGTTTCTCAGATTGTAAGGCTGATAACAAAAAACATCATTGCAGAGTACAATGTTTCTTAGAATAAAACCACAAAGAAATTACACATGGCTAGACCCCCTATGCTGCCACATTTGAGTTGATATAGCATCTATTTGTTGGGTCCAAGTTTGGTTATCATGAACTGCATCAATGACACCTTCCACATTGGCAATGTTTGGAGCCCAAGTGTTTTCCGAAGGAAAATGTGAATCTAGCCCATATCTAAGAATACAGTTGTGAAGGATGGTGCATGCTAACACAAAATTCACTTGTGTTGGATATGGATGAAAAGGCTTGTTGTATATAATCTTGAATCTATTCTTCAAGGCACCGAAAGCTCTCTCAATTGTTACTCAGAGGGAAGAATGCCTTAGATTGAAGAGTTCTCTTGGATTGTGGATGATTTCCTCCACCAATTTATCTTAGATGATATCTTGTGCTATAGTATGGAGGTAGAAATACAGGTCTAACAGCATAACCAGCGTCAACTAAATAGAATTTTCCTAGTTCAAAGAATTCTAGTTAGTTTGATTGTGAAGTAATTTAAAAGCATATTCAAACATGTTATGGAATTACCTGGTGGCACAATGAGGCCATCAGATCTTTCCAATGCATCTGATAGAATCAAGGCATCATGAGCTGAACCTTCCCAGGCAGCAAGAACATAGGTAAATCTCAAATCAAAATCAACAACTACTAGAACATTTTATGTCGTTGTGTGTTTTCTACCCATGAAGGCTGCTCTCATTGAACTAGGAACCCTAGCCAATACATGTGTGCCATCAATGGCACCAAAGCAATCCTAAATGTCTAAGTTAAAATGATTGAAACAAAGACAATACTAACAGATTTCATTTAAATGGTTAATGTGCAATCCTAAATGGAATGGAAAGTACCTTGAAGTACATGTACCATCTTCTACTAACATGAATTTTGGGATGGACAGAGGTGGAAGGAGGGGTGATCATCTCAGTGCGTAGCTCACCAATTGCACTTAACACCTCTTGAAAATATCTACTGATAGTCTCAGTAGATCTTCGGAAGGTGAATTTGAGAACCCTAAACCTTTGATTATGACCAACAACATGTAGAAACATTGCAACTTGTTCTTCTACAGAACTGTGAATACTATCCCTTAGCAAGTGTCGAGACCGAAACAAACCACAAAGTTCAAAGAAAGGGACCTTAGACATTCTAAGCAGCTCCACACATTGGATATCATCAGATTCATAGATAAATCTATGATTTTCCTGCCTCTCAATGTCCCTTTGAAACATTGGACCATATGTGACACGAGGATGAAAGAGTCTACGCCTAAGGCATGCAAACAACCAACAAGATATAGCAACAACCAATGCCGATGCTCTCAACTTCAGCAAATGACGATTTGGACCTAACATATCTGAATAAATTAGATAAGGGGATTGTTCAATGAGAAAAAAATATACTTTGCTCAGATTGGAAAGAAAACAAGCCAGGGTTGCTACATCTAATGATGTTCCTCCAAACTGGCTTGGTAACATCACTGAAAAATTGTACTCTGCTGCTCAAATTGAAAAAAAACTGAGAAATTGAGATCTGCTCAGTTTCAACCAAAAAACATCACTAAAAATTTGTGGTCTGCTCAGATTAGAAAAAACATCACTGAAAAATTGTGGTCTGCTTAAATTTACAGAAAACGTCACTGAAAACTGGTGCTAAGCTCAGACTTTAAATAATTCCATCACTGAAAAATGATCAGAATAAAAAGAAGAGAGTTATGGAGGTAGCAACATAGTATAATGCATTAACTAGCTGCATAACAAAATGCATTAATTACCTGCATAGTATAAAAAGGAGATAGTTATGAAGATAGCTGCATAATTTAATGCATTAACTAGCTGCATAATATAATGCATTAATCCATTAAATTAAACAAGACAAGAGGCTAAAGAGGGGGAGAAGAAAAGAGGAACAAAAGGTAAGATTGTTGTAAGGGAAGAGGAAAAGAGGAACAACTAGCTATTTAATATAATAGACAGATTATGCTAGTTGCATAATCCAAACAAGACAAGCATGACAAATATGTTAAGTTCAGTTAAGTCAAGATATAAACATGCAGATTCTTATTTAGCTCAGTTAAGCACATCACAACTAAGCATATTATTATTAAGTAAAATTCAGTACATCACAAATAAGCATGTATTTAACTAAAAATAAAATCATGACATCATTTTATAAACTAATTTCATGTTGTTCATCATGCACATTACTGAAAAGTTCAGTTAAGTCAAGAGTAAAGACATAACATCATTTTACATCTGTAGGCATAGATTTGGAAATAATATAAATATACTTTAAACAGAAATTTAGACACATGAGACAGTGTATCACATTGTGTTTGTAGGAAAAGCACATGGATAAGTAACCATTCAGGAATTCGTTCAAAAAAAGACGGATTGGGAAAAGCATATGGATTAGTAACCATTCATGAATTCTTTCAAAAAAAAAGACTGATTATGTATCAGTACATGCATATGGTGAATGATTACCAACATATTTTGGTTTGTTATGGTGGATGACGATCAGTTGTTCACACTAAACTAGTACGAAACACGTTGTAGATTTTCCCTATTTTCGAAAGCTGAACTTTCTATCTACTTTATTACACATATGTGGACGGATGGGGTAATGTACTACAATGTATTGTCAGAAGCACAAAGGAAAATAAACAGGCACTAATATTATCTCAGAGAAGGTAGTGTACATTCCTGATAATCCAATACAACAACCAAAAAATTGAGGATTGGAAATGAAGATGTTAATTTGTTGGAAGCACAAAGCAAAATAAACAGGCACTAATATTATATCAGAGAAGGTAGTGTACGTTCCTGATAATCCAATACATCAGCCAAAAAAATTGAGGATTGGAAAAGAAGACGTTTATTTGGTGGATTCCAGCGGCAACATGAAAAGGAAAACAAAGAAAAAATGTTAAGGAAGGGAAAAGGTAGAAGCAGAGGGGAAAAAGAGGGTGCATATCCATTTCGTAGCCACTGGATATTACCGATACGTCGCAACAACAAATGAAGGGGGAGGGGGGAAGCGTTTGAACCCTAACTTTAACTGAGCAACAAGAATTAGAATACATGGAAAGGAAGAATCAAATTTAAATTTCCCTGAGAGAGAAACACTTGTCAGTGGGTGAAATCAGTAATCGGAGAACCGATCGAGAGTAGATATAGAGGGGGACTAACCTAAGAACCGCGTGAAGCAGATGAGGACGAGGACGACAGGGAGAGGTGAGAGCCACGCGAGCTCGTCTGCGAGCGCGGTGTCGTCATGAGGGGTCGAGAGAGAGGATGGTGGCGAGCCCGTGACCACGACAACAAAGACGAGTGAGGCTAGAGCCACAGATGCGGCTGCGAGTGAAGCCGGAGACGAGAGAGAGGCGAGTAAACCCTAGCACATTTTTACCCGGGCGAGCATGGGCCAGGCTGGCCAGCGAAGCGAGTTATCTGTGTTTCGATCGGGCCAGGCCACGGAGTCAGCTGGGGCCCGCCTCAACCAGGCTTCCAAGCTGGACCAGACAACCAAACATGATGTGCATGTTGCAAATGGGTCTGGTCCTGAGTTGGACCAGCCAACCAAACACATCCTTAGCAACCGTGGTCTTGCTAAGATCTTTGGTTGTATCTTGCGATATGTACACAGCAACGCGTAGATATGATTCGAATAGCAAGCGTTGTATACTCTTATTCAATTATTGACCGCTTTGACATGTCTCCGCAGCAAGCTCGTCTAAGGCTATTTCTATCGATTATCATATTGTATTTCCTGTATCGTCTCATATCTTCATCAGTTTTTTAACTCATTAGGTATGAGTATGAGTTGAAAAGGAGCCCGACACCTTTTTATAGACAGCTCGATCGCTCGCCGTCTTTCAGCTAGCGATGTGATATTACGTGGGTGCAGTGTATTGGGTGTGGCTTGTGGTTTGCTATCGTGTTGAGTCGGGTGGTTTATTAAGGTCCATTTGTTAGACGAGAAGCGGGAAGAGAAACTGACATACACGTCTCGCACATGACGACGTGCGACGCACGAAACATATACTTTAATATAGTAGAGATATGCACCTTACAGTAGACACAGTCTAATTCATGCTCCTAATTATGCCTCCACACACTTGAAAATAGTAAAGCATAGTGTTGGATACGACTCAATGATTGGAGTTTATAAATGTTTTTTTATCTAAAGAAGGGAGAATCCAGTAGCCAGATCGAGACGCCACCGCTGAGAAACCCCCAACAATAATAATCGGTCAATCGGGCGACATCAAGATCTACGGGTAGACCTAGTATTGGCGGCCACTGGTCTAGCGTTTAGGTAGGCATTAGTTAAAGCTGCCCTCGTCGATCCGTTGTTTTGGCGGGAATCTGAGGACCGGGAACAGAGGGCCGGGCATGCATCGACGTCGACAGATCAATCAGCATATGCACCCGTGGGAGGTGTATTCAGCTCTGATTCGCTGCGGCATTGACTTGCCACCGAAATTCTCTCGCGTGACTGTACTAATACTTATTCCTACTATATATACTAGCAGTAGCGGCAGGACGTAGCAGTAGTAGTAGGATCGTCGTGTACCGTACCGCGCGCTTGCCTTTTTGTATCACACGCTTGCCAATCTGATCGATGCGTCCAAAATCGCGGGCATCGTCGCATCTACTCCGTCTCGGCCTGCCAACCGGACACGACGGCGGCACTGGTGCTGTGGTGCAGGCGGGGATCACGTTCGCGCCTCTGGATACCTGTGCTGTGTGCCACTGCCAGTGCCGCCACCGCTTTGTTCGTGGGAATTGCGAAAACACGGGCCAGTACCTCTCCTAAAAAAACTGAAGAACCCGCCCCCGGCCCCTCGTAAACAACGCTTTTGGAGGTAGTAGTACTAGTTTGATCCTCGGGGACCGGGCTACTGAAGAGAAAGTTTAAAAATCTGCTCGAGAGAGCAGCAGGAAAGAAACCCGGTGCTGCTCGTGGGCGCGCCAGTGTCGTCCGCGAGTGACCTGATTCCTATCTTACTACTAGGAGGCGGTGCGCCTCTGTTGCTGCCCTGGCTTGCCGCCGTGCGTCAGTGCGTGGCATGCCAATTGCCAACTGAACGAAACTGACGGGCACTACTACCCGTGGGCCGTGGTGGTGGGTGGTGGCCACCGGCGGAAAAAAAGAAAGAAAAAAAAAGGAAATCCTCGGCAGCGCAAAGCGCTACTACCACCGTCCACCGGAGGGCGGCCACCGCACCGCACCGGCACGCGTTTGCTTTTGGAAGCTACTGTTAAATTTAGCGTGGGCTAAACCTGCATTTTATTTATCAAATTAAATAAAATTTAAGATCTACATTGATTATTAACTAATTATATTACGGTCTAGATTCGTACACGATGTTAACTGAACGAATACTCAATTTATATTGTTCGACTCTATCTGTCTACCTTGATAAGTTAAGGAAGAATAAGAGGATGCCACGTGCGCACACTGTCGCCGCTGTCCAGACCAGGCGTGAGTCCGTGTTACGGTGTTTTGCCACTAAGGCCCTGTTTGTAAGTGTAGTTTTTTTTATGTTTTGAAATAATACTATGGTATTTGATGATACTATAGTATTGGAACACAAAAGGTGTTTAGTTTGTACAGGCAAAACACGGTTTTAAATACCATGGTTTACCTAAAACCGTGATATTTTTGAGTTTTCGAAATTCCACTTAGGACCTCAGTTTTCTTCTCTTCTCTCTACATATACTTTGTTTTTCCGATGGAACCAAACAGATCTCGGTTTTGAGCAATACTGTGGTTTTACCGTGGTAAAGTAATACTGTAGTATTTGTGTCATGTACAATTGTAAACTATAGTATCTCAAAACTACATTATTTTAAAACTGCATTTCCAAACAGACCCTAAGGGGGTGTTTAGAAGTGAAGTTTTTTTTAAAGTTTTCGAAGAATAATGCAGTATTTTTAAAAACCGTAGTATTATATACCAAAAAGGTGTTTGGTAAACCAGTTAAAATCTCTGTTTTCAAAACTAAAGTATTACAAATACTGCAGTTCTTTTGAAGTATTCTAAACTTAGGTCTATCCCTCAGTTTTCTCTATAAAACGCAGCGCGCGCATCTCTCCCGCACTTTTCTCCCGCGTCAACTCCTTCCGCGCCTTTTTTCTCCACGGAAACCAGCCGCAGTTTTCTTTGCAGATCTTTTTTTCTCCACGGAAACCCCAACCCAAAGCCGACGCCTAGGCCAGATATTTGCCTCCCCGCCACCGGCCAAGCCGCCGCAGGCCGGATCGGTCCCAGACCACCGGCCAAGTCCTGGCCCTCCCCGATGCCCAGGCCGCCGCCGTCCTCTTCGCCAAGGACGTCGCCCAAGCCACCGCCGTCCAGCCACCACCATCCTCTTCGCCAAGGCCGTCGTCCCAGGCTGCTGACCTCCACTTCGCCCAAGAGTCGGCCCTCCCCGACGCCCAGTCGTTGCCCAAGAAGCCGACCTCCCTGTCGGCCTCCACCTCGTCGGCCCTCCTCGTCGCTCGATGTCGTCCCAGTCTGCTTTTGCCCCAGATTTCAAACTCGGTAAAAGAGGTATCTCTCTCTTCTTCCAGCCATGTACTCTTCCTCAACCACGCCCATGAATTTGTTTCATTAGATTGACCATGATTGTAGTTGCCCTGCACCCTGATTGTAGTTGCCCTGCACCCTGATTGTAGTTGATTACATTAACTTGTTGCTGTTTATTTTGGTGATGTGTACATTAATCTAGTTTATTACATTAATCTTGTTGCAATTGTTGTTTTTCATTGTCAATTCTCAGGTGCCAGGGAGACAAGGGCTGTATGGACAAACACGCGTACTAGTTTTTTTGTGAGCACTCTTAGAGAGTTCAATTCACCTAGATATCGTGGTCAAAATGGTTGGGTAAAAGAAGGTTGGAATGCAATAGCAGATTGTATGAATGAGAAATTCACATCAACCAAATTTGTTGTATCTCAATTGAAGGATAGAGAACAGAGGCTCAAGAAAGATTACAATGCGGTGCCACTACTCTTGTTAAAGAGTGGTTTTGGTTGGGATCCAAACTTGAAGATGGTTACTACAATAGATGAAAAATGGAGCGAGCTGCCGGAAAATTTGCAGAAATTTAAGGACAAATCGTTTCCCTACTACGATGATCTCGATGAACAATTCTTTTAAATGGTACCGAACATTTGCATGTCTCAAGTTGAACAATTCTTTTGCATTACTTGGTCTTTGATTACTCATGCCTTGCTCTTGTAAATGGTACCGAACATTACAGTATGGAGCTATAAAGTTTGGAGTATTTGCATAGCCTGCATCCACTAGATAGAATTTCCCTGTGAGAACATAAAAATCGTGGGCTAATGCATCTTGCAAAACTCGAGCATCCGAAGCTGAGCCTTCCCATCCAGCACTGACATGCACAAATTGACACTTGAAGTCACATGCAACCATCACATTTTGTGATAGACCACCCTTTCTATTACGATACGGATCTTGCAAACTAGGAGACATAGTGATAGGTACATGAGTTCCATCGATTGCTCCTATGCAGTCCTAAAAAAGAAGAAGTTACTAGCTATACATAAGAAAAATACAATAGCGCAATCATTACTGTAGTTACCTTAAAATACGGCATGAACTTAGGATTGCTAGAAATCTGGATTGGAGTCTCGACTGTAGGAAATTGTATGAACCTTGGTGACAATGAAACGATGGCCTCAAGAATGGTATTAAAGTACCGACTGACTATCTCACCACTATGCTAAAATCATTCTTGGACAGTACGATTACTAGCATTGGTAGAAAGACAAAATAGAAACATAGCCAACTGCTCCTCAACCGAAACTTCTCTATTATTCACAATAAGATTGTTGTCACGAATAACTTCTACAATTTGGAGAAAAATTTCCTTCTCCATGCGAAATTCCCTCCTAGCCTGTATTTTATGCCCTTGGAGAAGTTCTTCAACATGTTTTTTCCTGTAAGAATAGAAGTGTGAATAGGTGTACGCTCATGAAACGAATCGCTAGCTAACCACTCCTCTAAAATCTCCATTTCTTCATCATCTCTTCTCTTTCTACAGAAAAAGTTTCTCCACATCTCTCTCACTTGTTGCATTCGTCACCATTCTAATGCAGTGCAGTCCATACACAGTTGTACATATATACAAAGATCAAGGGGTGGAAGAAGAGTTGCATTTTTCATCTTTGGTCTAGTCAGTTCTTGGGAACTAATGCTCCTGACTTCATTGTCTTGGAAACCCATACTCCTGATTTCATTATCTTGGAAAACTAAAACTAGAAGCTTTGACTTCAATGAGACAATAAAGAGTTGTTTGAATTTTTCTTCATGCATTCATGAAAGAGCTCATGTTATATTTCTTTTCCCTTGACAGAATTAGAGAATTGATGGCATGCAGCATGTTTGTGGAGAGCTGGGAGGCGTGCATCATGTTCTGGAACCTAGAGCAAAGCGTGCATCATGTTCTGGATCTAGAGCAAAGCTGGGTGGCTGCATCATGTTTTGGAACAATGCCTATGTTATGATCTGAGATTGTAATATTTTGAATACTGGTTTGTAATATTTTGAATGAAACATGGTGCAAAAAAATACTTTGCTTCCAAACACCTCTATGTATCCAATATTGTGGTATTCTAAAACTGTAGTATTCTAAACTGTGGTATTGTCATGACTAAAGTATACTGTAGTATTTCAAAAACCGTGGTTTCCAAAAACTTTGTTCCCAAACAGGGCCTAAGTTGATTAAGGCCCCGTTCTAACCTTTATAGCTAATTGTTAGACAACTAATATGTTATTAACTAGGCTGAGCCAACTAACAAGTAATAACTATTTGAAAGATATAACTAACAATTGGTTTATTAATGGACCCTTTCTTCTTAACCTCTCGGCTAGTTTTAGCGGCTAACAATTAGTTTTAGGCCCCATTTGTTTCGTTGGAATTGAATTCCATTTTAATAATTATAATTTAGACAAACTAATTAAGTTCATATATTTATATATGTAATATATTTGTATATTACCCTAAATCATATGAGAGAGATAGTTATATACTACATTTATGTTATAGCGAAGCAAGTAGAAGAGTATGCTATATGTTGTACATCGAAAAAATAGCATGTAAATCTATAGAATCAATTTCCATCTCCCACCCTATGAATTTGAGATAGGCTTATATGATAACTTTGGAAACTGGTGGAATGTCACATTCTAAAAAAATAGCCTATTCCATTAGTAAGATTCTTGTTGGGGTCTGCTTCATCGCCGAAGGTCCTGCAGAAAGAAACACCTTCAGAAGATCAACACAGAAGCAATGCCGAAGCTACCATCTAGGGAGCTTCAGCATAGTAACACACTTTGAAATGAAGGGTAGCACCGACTTAAAGATGAAAAGACTGATCGGCCCATGATAATCTGTGTCATGATTGTAACTATTTATAAAGGGCATGAATGTAAATCCACACAGGCTGCGCCCTGTGCCTATAAATAGATGAACAGTACCCCCATACTGTTCACGGGTACTTGTACTCATTCGTGCGTCGCGCTTGGACTTTTGCCTTCTGTCAAGCCGAAGGTACAAATGTAATTCAATATTGTTCATGTTCATTCATGATGATATAAAAAAGATATATTAATGATGTCATACGATTGTTTATGTCATTTCTCATGTTTCATATGCTTCTTCCTTCACTAATATATACTACGATGATGAAGGTATGTCCTTCATGACCTTCGTCTGAAGATCATTATATCCTAGGGGAGACAATGCTTCGAAGGATGAAGGGCATTAACCATTAACCTATTTTTGTGTTGCCTTGTTCTTAATTCATAGCATTTGAGAACAAGTCCCCAACATTGGCGCCTACCTCCGGTGAACTCACTTCCACTTTTGAGCTGATGGCTTCGTTCAGCAACCAAGTTGTAGCATCTTCGGCTACGAAGCTGGTGCTCCCGATAACAGACAGTTCAAGCTCAAAACCAGCCAACAAGAAGCAGAAGAAAGAAGCGTAGAGAAGGGTGCAACATGTTGGGGTGCAGGGACCCTTCATCAAGTCTAAATGGTCCAACATCCCAATTACCTTCTCCCAGGAGGATCTTCAACTCAAGGATTACCCCCACAATGATGCTATGGTCATATCTTGTGTCATCAAGGGGTTTCTAGTCCATAATGTTCTGGTTGACATAGGCAGTGCAACGGATATCATATTTGTTAAGGCCTTCAGACAAATGCAAGAGCCAGAGGATAAGATTCATGATGCTACACACTCTCTTTGTGGCTTTGGAGGAAGGCAGATTGTACTCAGCAAAATCACAATGCCAGTAACCTTCGGTTTTGTTCATGAAATGGAAATAGGGTCAAACCTTTTCCTAAATAATTTTGGTGGTTGAATTGCCCAACACAAATAATTGGACTAACTAGTTTGCTCTAGATTATGAGTTCTACAGGTGCCAAAGGTTCAATACAAACCAATAAAAAGTCCAAGATAGGGTTCAAAAAGAAAGGAGCAAATCCAACCGAAGGCTGCCCTGGTCTGGCGCACCGGACTGTCCGGTGTGCCACCGGACAGTGTCTGGTGCACCAGAGAGATCAACTCCGAACTTGCCACCTTCGGGTTTCAGGAAATCGCTCTCCACTATAATTCACTGGACTGTCCGGTGTGCCAGCGGGAGCAACGGCTACTGCGCCAACGGTCGACTGCAAAAGTGAACAGTGAACAGTGCGGACTACATGCGCAGAGCCAGAGCAGGCGCCAGAAGGCGCACCGGACAGTGAACAGGACCTGTCCGGTGCACCACTGGACTGTCCGGTGGCCCAGCTGTCAGAAGCTCCAACGGTCGAACCCTAACAGTTGGGTGACGTGGCTGGCGCACCGGACAGTGTCCGGTGGCGCACTGGACTGTCTGGTGCGCCCGTCGACACCAGAGTTCCCCAACGGCCATTTTGGTGGGTGGGGCTATAAATACCCCCCAACCACCACACTTCAAGGCATCCAAGTTTTCAGCCAACACATTCAATATAAGAGCTAGTGCATTCAATACAAGACACAATTAGAGTGAATCAAAATCTCTCCAAGTCCCAATTCCACTCAAAGCAATAGTGACTAGAAGAGAGAGTTTTGTCGTGTTCTTTTGAGCTCTTGCGCTTGGATCGCTTTTCTTCTTCCCCATTTCTTGTTCCCAAGTCATTTGTAATCAAGGCAAGAGACATCAATTGTGTGGTGGTCCTTGTGGGGACTAAGTGTCCCAATTGATTAAGAAGAGAAGCTCACTCGGTCTAGGTGACCGTTTGAGAGAGGGAAAGGGTTGAAAGAGACCCGGTCTTGGTGACCACCTCAACGGGGACTAGGCCTTTGAGAGCCGAACCTCGGTAAAACAAATCACCGTGTCACTCTTGCTATTTGCTTGTGATTTGTTTTCGCTCTCTCTTTCGGACTCGGTTTTATTTCTAACGCTAACCCCGGCTTTGTAGTGTGTGCTTAAGTTTATAATTTTTAGATTCCGCCTATTCACCCCCCCTCTAGGCGACTTTCAATTGGTATCAAAACCCGGTACTTCATTAGAGCATAATCGCTCGAAGTGATCACGCCAAGAAGGAGGTCATGTCCGATGAGAAGTCCGCTACAAGCCACGGGAAGGCTCCATCAAGGGAGTCTGGCTCCAAAGGAAAGGGAGAATCACCCTCCCACAACAAGTCGCATCGGAGTGGTGACAAGAAAAAGAATATGAAGAAGGTGGTCTACTACGAGACCGATTCTTCGTCGCCATCCACCTCCGGCTCCGACGCGCCGTCCGTCACTTCTAAGCGCCATGAGCGCAAGATGTATAGTAAGATGCCACTTCGTTATCCCCGCATCTCTAAACGCACTCCTTTACTTTCCGTCCCACTAGGCAAACCACCCGTTTTTTATGGTGAAGATTATAATATGTGGACTGATAAAATGAGGCATCACCTAACCTCACTCCACGCTAGCATTTGGGATGTTGTTAAGTTTGGAGCGCAGGTACCATCACCGGGGGATGAAGGTTATGATTCGGACGAGATTGCTCAAATCCGGCACTTCAAGTCCCAAGACACTACTATACTCCTCGCCTCTCTAAGTCGAGAGGAGTATAATAAGGTGCAAGGGTTGAAGAGTGCCAAAGAGATTTGGGACGTGCTCAAGACCGCGCACGAAGGAGATGAGGTGACAAAGATCACCAAGCGGGAGACGATCGAGGGGGAGCTCGGTCGGTTTATGCTCAACCAAGGGGAGGAGCCACAAGCCATGTACAACCGACTCAAAACCTTGGTGAACCAAGTGCGCAACCTCGGGAGCACAAGGGGATTACCATGAAATGGTCAAGGTTATTCTAAGATCACTCGTTTTTCTTAATCCTACACAAGTTCAATTAATTCATGGTGATCCTAACAAGCTAATGTCTCCCAAGGAGGTTATAGGAAAATTTGTGAGCTTTGAATTGATGATCAAAGGCTCCAAGAAAATCATCGAGCAAGGTGCCACCTCAACACCCGAGGTGCAACCCGTTGCCTTCAAAGCAACGGAGGAGAAGAAAGAAGAGTATACGTCAAGTAGGCTCCCCATCGACGCCTCCAAGCTCGACAATGAGGAGATGGCGCTCATCATCAAGAGCTTCCGCCAAATCCTCAAGCAATGGAAGGGAAAAGACTACAAGCCCCGTTCCAAGAAAGTTTGCTACAAATGTGGTAAGCCCGATCATTTCATTGTGAAATGCCCATTACCTAGTGATAGTGACAGGGGCGACGACAAGAAGGGAAAGAGGAAGGAAAAGAAGAGGTACTACAAGAAGAAGGGCGACGATGCCCATGTTTGTCGCGAGTGGGACTCCGATGAGAGCTCCACTGACTCCTCCTCCGACGAGGACGTCGCCAACATCGCCGTTAATAAGGGACTCCTCTTCCACAACGTCGGCCACAAGTGCCTCATGGCAAAAGACGGCAAGAAGAAGAAGGTAAAATCTAGATCCTCCACTAAGTATGCTACTTTCAGTGATGAGGATAACTCTAGTGATGATGAGGATAACTTGCTCACTCTTTTTGCCAACCTAAACATGCAACAAAAGGAAAAATTGAATGAATTAATTAGTGCTATTCATGAGAAGGATGAACTCTTGGATAGCCAAGAGGACTTCCTTATTAAAGAAAACAAGAAGCATGTTAAGGTTAAAAATGCTTATGCTCAGCCGCTCACGAGGTAGAGAAATGTGAAAATTTGACTAGTGAGCTAAGCACTTGCCATGACACTATCTCTAACCTTAGAAATGAAAATGCCAAATTAATTGCTAAGGTTGAGAAATTAAATGTTTGTGATGATTCTCTTGTCAACCTTAAAAATGATAATGCTAGTTTAATTGCTAAGATTGACAAGTTGAATGAATCACTTTCTAGCCTTAAGATTGAGAATGAAAAATTTAAATTTGCTAGAAGCATGCTCTATAGTGGGAGACGCTCTGGCATTAAGGATGGCATTGGCTTCCAACAGGGAGGCAATGTCAAGCTTAATGCCCCTAAGAAATTGTCTAACTTTGTTAAGGGCAAAGCTCCCATGGTTCAGGATAACGAGGGCTATATTTTATATCCTGCTAGTTATCCCGAACACAAAATTAGGAGAATTCATTCTAGGAAGTCTCACTCTGGCTCTCATCATGCTTTTATGTATAAGAGTGAGGCATCTAGTTCTAGGCAATCCACTCATGTTAAATTGCCTAAAAAGAAATCTCCTATTGCATCAAATGATCATAACATTTCATTTAAGACTTTTGATGCATCATATGTTTTAACTAACAAATCAGGCAAAGTAGTTGCCAAATATGTTGGGGCCAAACACAAGGGGTCAAAGACTTGTGTTTGGGTACCCAAGGTGCTTGTTTCTAATGTGAAAGGACCCAAGACCGTTTGGGTACCTAAGAATAAGGCCTAAACTTGTTTTGTAGGTTTATGCATCCGGGGGCTCAAGTTGGATCATTGACATTGATAGCGGGTGCACAAACCACATGACTAAGGAGAAAAGGATGTTCTCCTCCTATGAGAAAAACCAAGATCCCCAAAGAGCTATCACATTCGGGGATGGAAATCAAGGTTTGGTCAAATGATTGGGTAAAATCGCTATATCACCTGACCGTTCTATTTTCAATGTTTTTCTTGTAGATTCTTTAGATTATAACCTGCTTTCAGTTTCTCAATTATGTAAAATGGGTTACAACTGTCTTTTTACAGATATAAGTGTTACTGTATTTAGAAGAACTGATGATTCAATAGCATTTAAGGGAGTGTTAGAGGGTCAGCTATACTTAGTTGATTTCAATAGAGCTGAACTCAACACTTGCTTAATTGCTAAGACTAATATGCGTTGGCTCTAGCATCGCCAACTAGCCCATGTTGGGATGAAGAATCTTCACAAGCTTCTAAAGGGAGAGCACATTTTGGGACTAACCAATGTTCATTTTGAGAAAGACAGGATTTGTAGCGCATGTCAAGCAGAAAAGCAAGTTGGTACCCACCATCCACACAAGAACATCATGATGACCGACAGGCCGCTTGAGCTACTCCACATGGATCTATTCGGCCCGATAGCTTACATAAGCATCGGCGGGAGTAAGTATTGTCTTGTAATTATGGATGACTATTCTCTCTTCACTTGGGTGTTCTTTTTGCAGGAAAAATCTGAAACCCTAGAGACCTTAAAGGGATTCTTGAGACGGGCTCAAAATGAGTTCGGCTTAAGGATCAAAAAGATTAGAAGCGACAACGGGACAGAGTTCAAGAACTCTCAAATTAAAGGCTTCCTTGAGGATGGGGGCATCAAGCATGAGTTCTCTTCTCCCTACATGCCACAACAAAATGGTGTAGTGGAGAGGAAGAATAGAACTCTACTTGACATGGTGAGGACCATGCTTGATGAGTACAAGTCTTCGGACCAATTTTGGGCGGAAGCAATCAACACCGCTTGCTATGCCATCAACCGTCTCTACCTTCACCAAATCCTCAAGAAGACATCATATGAACTCCTAACCGGTAAAAAGCCTAATGTTTCATATTTTAGAGTCTTTGGTAGCAAATGCTTTATTCTTGTTAAAAGAGGTAGAAAATCTAAATTTGCTCCTAAGGCTATAGAAGGTTTTTTACTTGGTTATGATTCAAACACAAGGGCATATAGAGTCTTTAACAAGTCCACTGGACTAGTTGAAGTTTCTTATGACATTATGTTTGATGAGACTAACGGCTCTCAAGTAGAGCAAGTTGATCTTGATGAGCTAGATGATGAAGAGGCTCCATGCGTCGCGCTAAGGAACATGTCCATTGGGGATGTGTGTCCTAAGGAACCCGAAGAGCCTCCACAAGCACAAGATCAACCATCTTCCTCCATGCAAGCATCTCCACCAACCCAAGATGAGGATCAAGCTCAAGATGATGAAAATGGAGATCAAGAAGATGAGCCACCTCAAGAGGAGGACAATGATCAAGGGGGAGATGCCAATGATCAAGACAAGGAAGATGATCAAGATCCAAGACCGCTACACCCAAGAGTCCACCAAGCAATTCAAAGAGATCACCCCGTGAACACCAACCCACGATATTCATAAGGGGGTAACTACTCGATCTCGAGTAGCTCATTTTTGTGAACATTACTCTTTTGTTTCCTCTATTGAGCCACACAGGGTAGAGGATGCACTTAAAGATTCGGATTGGGTACTGGCGATGCAAGAGGAGCTCAACAACTTCACGAGGAATGAGGTATGGCATTTGGTTCCACGTCCTAACCAAAATGTTATAGGAACCAAGTGGATATTCCGCAATAAGCAAGATGAACATGGTGTGGTGACAAGGAACAAAGCCCGACTTGTGGCCAAGGGTTATTCACAAGTCGAAGGTTTGGATTTTGGTGAAACCTATGCACCCGTAGCTAGGCTTGAGTCAATTCGTATATTACTTGCCTATGCTACTTACCATGGCTTTAAGCTATATCAAATGGATGTGAAGAGTGCCTTCCTCAATGGACCAATCAAGGAAGAGGTCTATGTTGAGCAACCTCCTAGCTTTGAAGATAATGAATACCCTAACCATGTTTACAAACTCTAAAGGTGCTTTATGGGCTCAAGCAAGCCCCAAGAGAATGGTATGAATGCCTTCGAGATTTCCTTATCACTAATGGCTTCAAAGTCGGTAAAGCCGATCCTACTCTCTTTACTAAAACTATTGCAAAAGATTTGTTTGTATGCCAAATTTATGTAGATGATATTATATTTGGGTCTACTAACAAATCTACATGTGAAGAGTTTAGTAGGATCATGGTTCAAAAATTCGAGATGTCTATGATGGGGGAGTTGAAGTATTTTCTAGGATTTCAAGTCAAGCAACTCCAAGAGGGCACCTTCATCAGCCAAACGAAGTATATTCAAGATATACTCACCAAGTTTGGAATGAAGGATGCCAAGCCCATCAAGACACCCATGGGAACCAATGGGCATCTCGACACGGGAGGTAAATCCGTAGATCAAAAGGTATACCGGTCGATGATAGGATCTTTACTTTACTTATGTGCATCTCGACCGGATATTATGCTTTCCGTATGCATGTGTGCAAGATTCCAAGCCGATCCTAAGGAAATTCACCTTAGGGCCATGAAGAGAATCTTGAGATATTTGGTTTATACTCCTAAGTTTGGTCTTTGGTACCCCAAGGGATCCTCTTTTGATTTATTAGGATATTCAGATGTTGATTGGTCAGGGTGTAAAATTGATAGGAAGAGCACATCAGGGACTTGTTAGTTTCTGGGGAGATCCCTAGTGTCTTGGGCTTCAAAGAAACAAAACTCAGTAGCTCTTTCTACCGCCGAAGCCGAGTATAATGCCACAGGCCATTGTTGCGCGCAATTGCTTTAGATGAGGCAAACCCTCAGGGACTATGGCTACAAATTTAGCAAAGTCCCTCTCCTATGTGATAATGAGAGTGCAATCCGCATGGCGGATAATCCCGTTGAACACAGCCGCACTAAGCACATAGCCATTCGGCATCACTTTTTGAGAGATCACCAACAAAGGGGGGATATCGAGATAGCCTATATTAACACCAAAGATCAATTAGCTGATATCTTTACCAAGCCACTAGATGAGAAAACCTTTACCAAACTTAGGAATGAGCTAAACATTCTTGATTCTCGGAATTTTGATTGAACCATTGCACACATAGCTCATTTGTATACCTTTGATCATATCTCTTTTATGTCTATGACTAATGTGTTTTCAAGTGTATTCTTATGCTTAGTCATAGAATTGAAAGGGAAATGGAGTATTCGACAAAGATGACGCTTCCACTCAACTCCATTGGTATTTGTCGGTACTCCACCATCTCTCCATTGGTATAATCTTTTACTCATATTTTGTTTGCCAAAGTGGGAGAGAAGTTACAAAGGGCTCATATTTCACTCAAGTATCCGTTTTTGGCGATTCATGCCAAAGGTGGAGAAAGTATTAGCCCAAAGCAAAAGGACCGCACCACCACAAACGAATTTTAAATATGAAGTTTTCAAATTGGTATCTTAATGAGTTTTCAAAAGGGGGAAAGTATCTTCAAAAATTTGTAAAACCCCCTTGAACACTAAGAGGAGAATTTCTTTGAGGGGGAGTTTTGTTTAAGTCAAAGGAAAAGCATTTGAAACAGGGGGAGAAAATTTCAAATTTTGAAAATGCTTCTTTCAATCTTACTTATATACCTTTGACTATTTGCAAAAAGACTTTGAAAAGAATTTCCAAAAAGAATTTGTAAAAACAAAACTTGTGGTGCAAGCGTGGTCCAAAATGTTAAAAGAAAGAAAGCAATCCATGCATATCTATTGAAATAATTATATTGGTTTAATTCCAAGCAACCTTTGCACTTACCTTATGCAAACTAGTTCAATTCTGCACTTATATATTTGCTTTGGTTTGTGTTGGCATCAATCACCAAAAAGGGGGAGATTGAAAGGGAAATATGGTCAAACCTTTTCCTAAATAATTTTGGTGGTTGAATTGCCCAACACAAATAATTGGACTAACTAGTTTGCTCTAGATTATGAGTTCTACAGGTGCCAAAGGTTCAATACAAACCAACAAAAAGTCCAAGATAGGGTTCAAAAAGAAAGGAGCAAATCCAACCGAAGGCTGTCCTGGTCTAGCGCACCGGACTGTCCGGTGTGCCCGGTGCACTAGGGAGATCAACTCCGAACTTGCCACCTTCGGGTTTCAGGAAATCGCTCCCCGCTCTAATTCACCAGACTGTCCGGTGTAGCACCGAACTGTTCGGTGTGCCAGCGGGAGCAACGGCTACTGCGCCAACGGTTGACTGCAAAAGTGAACAGTGAACAGTGTGAACTGTGCGTGTAGAGTCAGAGCAGGCGCCAGATGGCGCACCGGACAGTGAACAGGACTTGTCCGGTGCACCACACGACTGTCCGGTGCCCCAGCTGTCAGAAGCTCCAACGGTCGAACCCTAACGGTTGGGTGACGTGGCTAGCGCACCGGACAGTGTCCGGTGGCGCCCCGGACTGTCCGGTGCGCCCGTCGACAGCAGAGTTCCCCAACGTCCATTTTGGTGGGTGGGGCTATAAATACCCCCAACCACACACTTCAAGGCATCCAAGTTTTCAGCCAACACATTCAATACAAGAGCTAGTGCATTCAATACAAGACACAATTAGAGCGAATCAAAATCTCTCCAAGTCCCAATTCCACTCAAAGCAATAGTGACTAGAAGAGAGAGTTTTGCCGTGTTCTTTTGAGCTCTTGCGCTTGGATCGCTTTTCTTCTTCCCCATTTTTGTTCCCAAGTCATTTGCAATCAAGGCAAGAGACACCAATTGTGTGGTGGTCCTTGTGGGGACTAAGTGTCCTAATTGATTGAGAAGAGAAGCTCACTCGGTCTAGGTGACTGTTTGAGAGAGGGAAAGGGTTGAAAGAGACCCGGTCTTTGTGACCACCTCAACGGGGACTAGGCCTTTGAGGACCGAACCTTGGTAAAACAAATCACCGTGTCACTCTTGCTATTTGCTTGTTATTTGTTTTCGCCCTCTCTTTCAGACTCGGTTTTATTTCTAACGCTAACCCCGGCTTGTAGTGTGTGCTTAAGTTAATAATTTTTAGATTCCGCCTATTCACCCCCCCTCTAGACGACTTTCAGTTCATAACACAAGGACTGAACAAGTTGTTTTTGATATTTTTGACATGGAGTGTCCATACAATGCAATCATTGGCCGAGGGACACTCAATGCTTTCGAAGCCATACTTCATCCAGCATATTTATGTATGAAGATACCTTCGGAGCAAGGGCCCATTGCTATCCATGGAAGTCAAGAGGCTGCCAGAAAAGCTGAAGGAAATTGGACCGATTCAAAGGCAAACCATAATATAGATGGAGTCGAAGCCTGTGAGCAGTATAAATACAAAAGAGAGCAGGCTGCTTCGATGGATCAGCCGAAGCCTATGCTCTTATGTGAAGACATAGTAGAACAAAGGGTATTGCTGGGGTCTCAGCTATCTGAAGAACAAGAGAAGACTTTGCTAAGATTCTTATTCAACAATAAAGATGTCTTTGCTTGGTCCGTCAATGATATCTATGGTGTCAACAGAGATGTCATTGAACATTCGCTCAACGTGGATCCATCCTTCAGGCCAAGAAAACAAAGGCTTTGAAAAATGTCTGAAGACAAAGTTGAAGGTGCTCGAAACAAAGTGAAGAGACTTCTTAGTGCTAGTGTTATCAGAGAGGTGAAATACCCAGAATGGCTAGCAAACACTGTTATGGTAAAGAAGGCTAATGGCAAATGGAGAATGTGCATTGATTTTACAGATCTTAACAAGGCTTGTCCGAAGGACGAATTCCCATTGCCAAGAATAGACTCCTTAGTGGATGCGGTAGCTTCTTCGGAGCTCATGAGTTTACTGGATTGTTACTCTGGCTATCATCAAATATGGATGAAGAAGGAAGATGAGCCAAAGACTAGCTTCATAACCCCCAGTGGCACATATTGTTATCTTCGGATGCCTGAGGGGCTCAAGAATGCTAGAGGAAGCTTCAGCAGAATGACAGCCAAGGTCCTCCATTCTCAAATAGGCAGAAATGTACTGACCTATGTTGATGATATCATAGTGAAAAGCACGAAGCAAGAAAATCATATTGCTGATTTGCAAGAGACATTTGCCAATTTCAGGCAAGCTGGCCTGAAATTAAATCCAAAAAAGTGTGTTTTTGGGGTGGAGAAGGGCAAGTTCCTTGGCTGTTTAGTATCAACGAAGGGAATTGAAGCTAACCCAAGCAAGATCAAAGCTATTCTTTGGATGGAGCCACCAAGCACAAAGAAGGGGGCCCAACGTCTGGTAGGAAGACTCGCATCATTAAATAGATTCATATCTAGATCAGCAGAAAAAAATCTACCATTCTTTGAAATACTAAAGTCGGCCGAAGTTTTCCAATGGGGACCGGTTCAACAAAAAGCCTTCGAAGAGCTGAAGCAATATTTGATTAATTTAACAACATTAACTCCACCTGCACCAGGGGCTCCGCTGCTCTTATACGTGGCGGCTTCGCACTCTACAGTGAGTGCGGCGCTGGTATAGGAGAAGCTAGATGGCCAAGTCAAAAAGCAAGCTCTAGTGTACTTCGTCTCGGAAGTTTTAAGTCTATTAAAGAAAAATTATACAGAATTGGAGAAGGTGTTGTATGCTATGTTAATGGCCTCAAGGAAGCTTCGACATTATTTTCAAGCATATCACATAATTGTTCCTTCGTCACAGCCCCTAAAGGACATAATGAGGAACAGAGAAGCTACTGGAAGGATTGGAAAATGGGCTGCAGAGCTTAATGAATTCACCATTGACTATGTACATAGATCCTCAATTCAGTCCAGACGTTGGCAGACTTCATCGCCGATTGGACGCCAAGGGCTCAGGAAGAAGAAATAAATAAAGACGTCGAAGTTTGGATAGTGTTCTATGATGGTTCTTGGGGAACCTTCGGCGCAGGAGCGGCTGCCGTCATAATAGCACCTTCGAAAGTCAGAACATGTTACGCAGTCAAGCTTGATTTTAGTTGTACAAATAATATTGCTGAATACGAAGCACTCCTGTTGGGGCTTTGGAAGTTAAGAGCAATGGGAATAAGAAGGGCCATTCTGAAAACTAATTCTCAAGTCATTTCTGGCCATGTGGACAAAAGTAGCAAGGCAAGAGATCCGAAGCTTGAAAAATATCTAGATACAGTCCGAAGGTTGGAGGCTTCCTTCGATGGTTTTTCTGTCAAGAATATTCCAAGAGGTGAAAATGAGTATGCAGATATGCTAGCCAAATCAGTGGCTCAGGGGCTCCCTATACCTTCGGAAGTATTTTTTGAAACAATAAAGTCACCTTCGGTTGAACTCATGGAGAGAGCAGTGCTCACCATTTCTCTGGTACATAGTGAAGATTGGAGGACTGAAATCGTATCCTTCCTCCAAGGCAATTGACTTTCGGATGATGAAGCTTATAATAAGAGAATGGAAGCAAGGATGAGACCATATGTGATAATAGAAGGGGAATTATATAAACATGGAGTTTGTTCCCCACTCCTCAAGTGTTTATGAAGAGCTGAAGGTATTGAATTAATGAAGGAGATACATGCAGGTCTATATGGATCTCATATTGGGTCTAGACCCTTGCTGGGAGAAGTGTTCAGACAAGGATTTTACTGGCCAAAAGCAGCTTCAGATGCAGCAGAGCTAGTTCAAAAATGTGAAAGCTGTCAAAAATGTGCAAGAGACCAAAAACAACCTTCATCTCTTACTCAGCTAATACAGCCCACCTGGCTGTTGCAAAGATGGGGCCTGGATTTGTTAGGCCCACTTCCACCAGCGCAAGGCAATTTGAGATATGTTGTGGTGGCTGTAGAATATTTTTCTAAGTTGATTGAAGCAAAGCCTTTGGCTACAATAACTTCGGTTATAGTCCAAAAATTCTTCTTGCAAAATATTGTTTGTCGCCTCAGTGTACCGAAGGCAATAACTATGGACAATGGAACACAGTTTGATGCCGAAACTTTCAAAGAATTTTGTGATCAGATTGGCACGAAGATTCATTTTGCATCAGTTAGGCATCTGGAGTCAAACGGACTGGTCGAAAGAGCAAATGGCATTATAATGACAGGAATAATGAAGCTAATCTTCAATCAGCCCAGAGGAAAGTGGCCATATGAATTGATTAAAGTGGTGTGGAGCCACAATACAACCATATCAAGATCAACAGGATTTACACCGTTCAAATTATTATTTGGTGACGAAGCTATAACCCCAAAAGAAGCTAAAGCAGGGTCAATAAGAACAGCAGCTTCGGCAGACGATGAAGCTGATTATCACGTAGCAAAAGATACTATAGAAGGGACCAGACTTCAGGCTGTGGAGAATATCAATAAATATCAAGCCGAAACAATAAAATGGCGTGACAGAAAAGTTCGGTTGAAAAATATTAAGCCAGGGCATTTGGTGCTTCGGAGAGTGGCCAATCCAGACACAGTAGGCAAATTACAACTGAAGTGGGAAGGACCTTTTCTGGTGGTGTCTTCGTCAAGGCCCGGTTCTTACAGATTGAAGGATATGGACGACAACGACATTCCTAGATCTTGGAATGCGGATGAGCTTCGACGATATTATGTGTAATTTGATGTAATCTTTTTCCATTTTTTCCTATGGCACCCTTTTCCTTTCCAAAGGGGGAGAAAGGTTTTTAATGGGGCCATGGCTTGTAATTTTTCTTTTCATATTTGGCTCTATGAGAGCAAAATCCCCTAAAAAGAATGTAAAATGTAAAATATGAGCATGCACCATCGAGTGCAGTGAGAAAAAAAGGCAGGGAGAAGCTCAAAAGTCATCCCCAAGGGGATGCAGAGCATGACGAAGCTATAAAAAGTCGTTCCTAAGAGAGCACAGAGTAAGTTTTCTGCTCAAAAGTTGTTCCTAAGGGAATGCAGAGCCAAATACTACCGAAATATAAGGCGAAGAAGTTCAAAAGACGTTCCTAAAGGGATGCAGAACTTATACCACCGAAATAGAAGGTGAAGAAGTTCAAAAGACATTCCTAAGGGGATGCAGAACTTACACCGAAAAATAAGCGGTGACACTGAAAAATAAACGGTGAAGACTCTAAAGTCGTTCCTAAGGGGATGCAGAGTCTGGGTGCAGCTTCGTAAGTGTGTGTTTGGACATTCATTTGCACATTACATCACATCATTTATTGCATTCATACACATTCATTTGGACATTCGTAGGATCGTCATTATCATATTATAAGTATACAGACAGTCGCTTCGGCTCTAATGACAAGGCTTCAATAAGTACAAAAGAAGCAAATTTACGCTTTGTTGTGCACGAAAAGAAGGGAAGGTGTTTTTCGCCTTCAGCTCAAACAATACAAGTCTCGTCCACATCGAAGCAGTTCATACATGGATGGAAAGGTAAAAATATATTATAAGGTATGGACAAGTTTACAAAGCAGTGTTTGATTCCTAAATTACAATATCTTTTACAAGGTTAATTCAAAATTTCTCTAGAGCTTTTTTGCAGCAGCTTCATCAATAACCGTCAAGCTTCGAATCATTTATCTTCGGCTTCATCATCCTATACATAACAAAGCGGTATAAGGTAAATAGAAATATCAGCGAAAGATAAGCAACAGGTGCAAGTTTAGTACCGGCTTGAGATGACTTCGAGCTTCATCACCAGCTAAATTTCGCCCACCCTTCGTCCAAATTTGAGTTATGAATCTATTTCCAATATTTCAGGCCAGACTAGGAATGTCAGTTAAATCCGCTGGGGACAGGCTGAAGTTTGGTCTGTTCACAATTTTCCCATGCGTGCAACCAGTCTTCATGAAAGCAACAGCTGTGCCGCGAGAAGCTAGCAGGGCACAAAAGTCGCCGTGCCCAGCTATAACTTCGTCAAGTGCATCAACTTCGCCCTTAATATGTTCGAAGGTGCTTGGCAGGTCTTCAACCGAAGGTTCAAATTTTTTAGAGCTGGCTCCAACTAAGTTGAAGACCTACTTCAGCCATTGCACGCATCGATTGCCGAAGTCTAGACATTTATCCTGAAGTTCCTTCAATGATTTCTGCAAATTTGAATTCTTTTCGACTTCCGCTTTAAGCTTCGCATCAAAACTCTTCTTTTCTTGTTCAAAGTTTTCCGACTTCGTGGAGAGTTCACTGTTTATTCTGGCAATTTCGGCTTGGGCTTCTGCCAGTGAACCCTCCATTGTTTGAAGAACAAAATCTTTCTTTTTAAGAGCAGCTTCATAATCTTTGATTTTGCTTTCTAAGCCTTCAATTATAACATCATTTTTCTTATCTTCGAGGTCCTGTTGCATCCTCAAGGCTTTACTTAGTAGCATACTCTGTGTAAAATAATCTTCGTCAGCAATCACCTTCATCGTAAAACAATGAACAAGCTGAAGGAGAAATTTTACCTTGAAATTAGAATAGAATAAGCTACCGAGATATGTTGTCGTCGGTAGCGACTGATATCAGCTTCAAGCTTCGGGAAACCAGCACTCTTTGACAGAGTGCTGATAACCTTCGCTCCAGTCTGATCTCGGATGCATCCTAAGCTTTCTTCGTTAATTTCGCCGAAGAGCAATGCTCCTGGTTGGTAGCCACATGATATAGCATACTCCTACAGCTCCTCTCTTTCAATCTTACATAATTCTTGACCAATTATATTTTGAAAATTAAAGCCTTTTCCTCTGAAGTATCTTCGGCGACTGCCTTCCCCTTTTCAGGCACTATGGCCACGGTTTCTTCGGCGGCTGCAGCAGCTTCTTCCACGACCATATCCGAGAGTATTCTATCAATATCAGATAATGTGCTCTCCAGATTTGTGGCTTCAGCTGTTGTAGCTTCCCCAGGTGTAGCTTCGGTAGCTGCGGCAGCTTCGGCAGCTGGTGTTATTTTTGACGCTGAAGCTAGCGGTGGTGTTTCTTCAATCACTTGCATAACAGTAATAATCCTTCGCTTCTTTGGCCTAGCCGTCTTCTTCGTTGCAGAAGCCTCGTCTTTCTTCTGTAAAAGCTTCGTCAGTTGCGGTCCCAGTGGACTTAGCAACTTGATAGGTAGGGATTTGGTCATTACCTTTAAAATCTCTTCTACTTCGGCAGCGGAAGGTGTTGAAGGAGCTCCCTCTTCTATTTCAGCCATCTTCAGCTCTGGAGTTGCTGCTTTTCTTTTCTTTGAAGTAGCCACCTTCGGCTCGGGACTAGATTTCCTCTTTTTTAGAGCTTTTTCGTCCTCCTTTACCATCCTAGCTGCTTGTCTGCTCATAACACTAACAATCCTCTTTCTTTTTGGCCCTTCGGCACCCTTGTTTAATCGTTCATAATCAGGATATTCAAAGTTTAAAGCATCCATTACCCGATTCAGCCTACGTTTTGTTCAGGTGCCGAAGGCCGCAGTCATCAGTTGATCTCCTTTCTTCGTATAATTGCCCAGAATTTCGTTGCACATAGTTTCAATCATTTCTAGCCATTCCTGACAGGGCCCTTTGAATTGCTTCTCAAACTTGAAGCGATAGGGCAATCGAACAAGTTCACCCATCTTTTTTGATCCTTTTAGCTTCGGCATGCTCCAATTACTCAATGTTGGAGATGCCCTGTTCACCAGGTATTCTTGCACTAGATCTTTGGTATTGATATGCTCAACCACCACTCTGAATTCTG
This sequence comes from Zea mays, assembly GCF_902167145.1. NCBI lineage: Eukaryota > Viridiplantae > Streptophyta > Magnoliopsida > Poales > Poaceae > Zea > Zea mays. The sequence continues at coordinate 81,910,414 of NC_050096.1, read as the reverse complement.
CCACAGCTAGTTGGCATGGTAGCCCTGGCTTCATGTTGCACAGGGGTCTGGTCATCCCGAAGCTTAGGCTTAGTGGGCCCATGACCAGCTTCTTCAGCTTCTCCCTTTTCTTCCCGTCAACTTTAACATAAAACCACTCACTTTTCCATCCCGTTGGCCATTTCGACCGATAGCTCAGGACTGGGGCCTTTGTATCCTTGCGATATGCGAAGTTATAGCAGCCAAAATTTTCATGGAGCCTGTCTTCTCTAGCCTTCGTCTGGTAATGAAGCTCATGCACTCGGCAAAAAGCTTCGGCATTCAGGTCTATCCCCTGGCTTCGAAGGGCCCAGATGAAAATACTGAGCCTAACAATGGTGTTAGGGGTCAGCTGATGAAGAAATATTTTATAATTAGCTAAAATTTCTCCAATAATCTCGTTCAGCGGAAACCGTAATCCTGCTCTGAAAAAACTTTTGAAAACCACCACTTTATCAACTTTCGGTGTCGGAGTGGTCTCTTCTCCAGCAAAACAAAACAACTTTTTCTCGGCTTCTCCGAAGTAGCCCAGCTTCATCATCATGGGCATATCAGCTTCAGAAACAGTAGATTTTTCAAAATCCAAGTGACTAGGTTTTGACGGGATCAAGATACTATAATCCTCTTCTTCTTCTTCGTCAGCAATTTCTCATCACTTCGGAGATCGGAGCAGTCTCGGTAGCTTCGGCCTCCTCTCTGTCACGGGTCACTCTCGCAGTTGAACGTACTCTGGCCATTTGATGATTTTCTTGCAGTTCTTACGAAGTTGATTGTTTTTTCGTAGTTTTTTGATGAAGCTCCCTCTTTTGACGAAGCTAATCTAGAACAATGGTTTGCTCGGAAATGCAGTGAAAAAGCTTCGGCTATGGTTAAAATTTTCAACAGCACAACAGTGCAATAGCAATGAATGCTGTGATCACTTCACATCTACCTATAGTGTTGCAGGTGGGAAGGTGAATCGCCAAGGTGACTGCACCCGCTGAACAGTTACTTGCACCCGCTGAACGGTGGACCAACCGGCGCTTGGGAGGAGAATTGCCAGACCGTGCATACCCGCTGCATGGTGGGCCATCTCTCGTGCTTGGAATATTTTAATCATTTCTCGGCAATGAGCTCAGGGAAGGTGTTTTTCGGACCTTCGGCATTCCGAAGCTTCAAAGATGTTTTCACGGATCAAGCTCATTACGAAAAACGATTTAGCACCGCGAAGGGGCTACTGTTGGGGTCTGCTTCGTCGCCGAAGGTCCTGCAAGAAGAAACACCTTCAGAAGATCAACATAGAAGCAACGCCGAAGCTACCATCTAGGGAGCTTCGGCATAGTAACAAGCTTTGAGACGAAGGGTAGCACCGACTTAAAGATGAAAAGACCGATCGGCCCATGATAATCTGTGTCATGATTGTAACTATTTATAAAGGGCATGAATGTAAATCCACACACGCTGCACCCTATGCCTATAAATAGATGAACAGTACCCCCGTACTATTCACGGGTACTTGTACTCATTCGTGTGTCACGCTTGGACTTTTGCCTTCTGTCAAGCCGAAGGTACAAATGTAATTCAATATTGTTCATGTTCATTCATGATGATATAAAAAACGATATATTAATGATGTCATACGATTGTTTATGTCATTTCTCATGTTTCATATGCTTCTTCTTTCACTAATATATACTGCGATGATGAAGGTATGTCCTTCATGACCTTCGTCTAAAGATCATTATATCCTAGGGGAGATAATGCTTCGTAGGACGAAGGGCATTAACCATTAACCTATTTTTGTGTTGCCTTGTTCTTAATTCATAGCATTTGAGAACAAGTCCCCAACAATTCTAATTTCTCAAAATGAAAGCAAACAAATGGGACCTTAGTGTTTTGGAACATGGCCTAGAGGGTGGAAGTTTTGGCTTCTAATGACATGAGGTAAACGTATAGGATTTTTACTTTTTTAATGAATGAGTTAGGTATGTAAGTTTCAGCTTATGAGGGCTAATTTGGAAACTTAAATCCCCTCCAGTATTCTTGTGGATTGAGTGGAAAATGAGCTATTTTTTCCACTCAATCTCCGGGAATCCCGAATAGTATTTAAATTTCCAAACTAGCCCTAATAGTGCGAGTTTGGCATGGGAGTTTTCTGTTGTGATAACATGAGTTTCTTCCATGACCATCTCTTCTACTTCTGACTGATGATCTCTAACAGCTGGCTCTGACGTTTGTCCGACTTCTGCCTTGAGAGATAGAAAGAAGACCCGCTTCAATACTTAGGGCTAGTTTGGAAACCTCATTTTGCCAAGGAATTTCCATTTTTCCAAGGAAAATTAGTTCATTTTCCCTTGGGAAAATAAAATCCCTTGGAAAATGGAGTTCCCAAACTAGTCCTTAGGGCTTGTTTGATTGAATAGTATAGGGATTTTAGCCCCTCCAATTCCCTTCGGTATCCTTGCTCCCAAACAAGCCCTTACGAATGATTTGGTGATAATATAATTAGAGGGGGTCGAGGGGGATAGCAATAGATTTCCTTCCCCATGAATCTCCTCCAATTTCCTTGTCACCAAACCATCCATTAGCGAGCTTACTTTCTTGCGCAAATACTCTACATATTCACCTTAGCCCAAGTCTTCCCATTCTGGTTCCTACGAGGCTACAAGAAGTAGAATAGAGAGAGAGTAGGTCTCTAAAACCGGTCCATCTTTATAATCATCTGCTCAGGTAAAGGGCGACCATCAGATCTTGGTGAGCGATGATGCAACAACTCAATTCATCGACTCCCTCGTAATCGTAGCGGCAACCTTAGTGGTGATCGAGTTTGCCCTTGTCTTCCTAGCGGTGGAGATCGACAATGTGACTTCTCTGCGCGGTATCATGAGGAACGACTACACCAACATACACTATATCGACTAGCATAATCGCTCTAGTGCCACTTAATATCTTTTTGTTGCTTTCCATTCCCTAATATCTTCATTGAAAACTACAATGATTAGTACCATATACATGGTCATCACGCTTAGATCACACATGCATATTTTAAATATCAAAAACATGCTATTTATAGTTTTGTAGATTAAATTGGCACTCAATATACCTACAATTCTAATAATCCACAAAAAATGATAGGCATTTTTTGAGAACTGGTTTTGCAAGCATGTTAAACCCAAACAATTTTAAGAAACACATTACAATATGTGACATCAGATGCGGATATTATGGTTTACAACTATACTCCACTACTTTATTACCAAAATCTAGATCAATTGGATTGCATACTCCTAAAGAGGAGTGTGTGTTCCAAGACATTGATGCTACATTCAAGGCGGTAATAATTAGCGTGCTAAGAGACTCCATAGTACATGTATTTGTGACTATGTCCACTATAAAGAAATATGGGATGCACTTGAAGCTTATGTGTTGCTAGTAGTGAGTTATATGTCATGGAGCAGTTTAATAACTACAAAATGATTGATAGTCATATTGTAGTAGAATAAACTAATGATATACAAACACTAGTGAAAGAACATTTTGTTTGTGTACTACTGGAGAATTTTGTGGTCGGATATATATATTGCAAGTTGCCATAAAGTTGGTCAAATTTTGCTATTTTTGAAACATAAGATGTAAAAGTTTAGTATTATCAACCTAATGGGCTCTTTAGACGTTGAAGTGGAGGTGTGATCTAAATATGTTCATAGCAAGAAAATTATTGAGAGAAGTTCTAGTGCCCATGTGGTGCATTAAAATCTTTAGAATTTTTGCAAGAAGAAGTTCAAGCAAAAGCTCAAATAAAAACAACGCCCTTTTTAATAAGAAGAAGGAAAAAACTGCTTCAATTGTGTCAAGCTTGAGCATTATGCTAGCGAGTGCGAGGAGAGAAAGTAGAAGCCTAATAATAAATCCGCAAACATGATTGAGGCTGATGGAGGTATGGTAATTTACTGCCTACATTTCTTCCAGTTTGTCATTCATCTGATTGGTAGATTGACACAAATTTTAATATTTATCTGTGTGTTGATATTTTTTGTTTCCTTCTTATTCGATACGAGAACTTTCTCCTTGTTGATGTGAAATGAAGCGTGTGCGACTATTCATGTTGTTGGTATGGTTGATCTAAAGCTTATTTCAGAAAAGATCGTGTAGCTAAAGAATGTGCAACTTGTCTCCCTCAATAAGAAAGAATTTAATTTATGGTTCATTGTTGTGTTGAGATGGTTATAAACTTGTGTCTAGGTCAAATGAGTGTATAATTTCTAAGTATGAAACTTTTATCGGTAAAGGCTGAGAGAAGATGCATGTTCTACTTGTCTTTTTATCATGCTTGTTTTAATTCTATGAATCTTATGAGTCATGATAATAAGATAAACGTTTGGCATTCATGCCACTGTCATATAAATTTTGGTTGAATGATGCGCTTTGCTGAGATGAATTTAATCTCAAATTTTGATTTGGTAAAAGGTTCTTAGTGTCATATATATATGCAATAAAAGAAACTTTGCAGGCCTCACAAGGTTGATGTAGCGAGGGACTTGGCACTATTAGAATTAATCCATTTCGATTGTGTGAAATGAATGTCATGTTGACAAAATTGACAGAAGATATTTTATGATGTTCATAAATGATTGCACTAGATTTTGCTACGTCTACTTGTTAAAATGAAAAGATGAAGCATGCCATTATTTTAAGATCTATAAAGTTGAAGTAGAAAACCAACTTGATAATAACATTAAAGGTTTACAATCTGATTGTGGGGATAATATTTCTTAAATTAGTTTTCTGAGTTTTGTGAGAACCATGATATTATACATGAGAGGACACTGATGTACTCAATGTAATCTAATGTGATTGTCGATAGAAAAAATCACACTCTAACTAAGTTGGTTAATGCCATGTTAGCAACAATGAGACTATCTAAGGAATGGTTGGGTGAGACAATCTTGACATGTGTCATGTCCTGAATAGAGTGCTCACAAAGAATAAAGAAATTACACAATTCGAGAAATGGGAGAAGAAGAGATCAATTCTTTCCTACTTGCGAACATGGGTTGTTTGGCTAAGGTAAACATGCCAATTAACGAGAAGCAAAAAGCTTGGACAAAAATAATGATTATGTTTTTATTGGTTATGATTTTTATAGCGTGTGTTATTGAAAGTGCATATAGCCCTTTGTGGATTTTGGTGAGTTGATTGACAAAAATATTAAAGAATTAATCAGTTTGCTAAGTGTTAAGCAGGAATACTAAGTATAAAGAATATACTTGAGTATGACAATAGAAAGCACTCAAGAGATCAACACAAGATAATATTGGGATATTCCACAAAAGATAGATGGATGTAGAATATCATAAGAAAGACGAGAAAGCAAAGAAGATTGATAAAAATCAAAATGAGACTAAATATGAGGATGATTCGGAGAAAAATTATAAAATATATTTTAGGCTAATTTATGGTGTTAACTACTAACCGACAAAATCTAAACTAAAATCTCAGTTTATATATAAAGAAATAAAAAATACAAATCTCTATCTTGATCTCTAATATATTAAAGCTCCACTGTATTAAAGCATCAGTTTCAACGGTCCTCTCACGTCAATATTTTTCAAAATCTCCCTACATTTCTTTAGAATCAACCCGCAGTTCTATAATCTCTTCTCTAGGAGTATTATAATAGGAGAGTTTATGTAAAAAATAAAGTGAAATTATGTATAAGTGAGTGTTTGAACCTTGATTGTTGGCTCTACATTTCTTTAGAATCAACCCACCTATAGAAAATATATATTTTATATTTTATTAAAACAAAATTTATCTTATGTTATATATATAAACCGTATCAATGTACGATCATATGACTAGTTTTGTTAATAGGTAGATTGGATTACCTTAGGCCTAGTTTGGATACTCTAGTATTGAAATGGTTTGGAGGGATTGGAGAGTGTATAAATCCCTAATAGATCAAAAACTCCTATAATACATCTCAATCCAATTCAATCCCTTTTATTACTAGATTATCCAAACTAGCCCTTGTAGGTGGAGGGAGTCGTTCCAGCATTTCCTTCCCGCATTTCCTTCCCGGCTTCCCACGGTGCCCATGCCACGCTCAAACATTCTACCTGGAGAAGATATTTTGTATCCATTGAGCAAAGATGGGTTGTAATTGTATGGCGGTATCCGAAAACATATCTTGGGGACGGCCTAAAGCACTCATGGTATCATTATGAATGTACAAGCCAAAACTGTGAAAACCCAGAAATATACATACCCAGTTAAGGTGGGATATGATTGCATCGCGGTGTCTAATCGCGATCTAATAGATCGTTGTATCGAGTAGTTGGATCATAGTCTCTTACCATAAAAATGGCTGCATGTGCAGCAGCACCAACTATTAGAAATCCGCCAATCCACATGTGGTGTGTGAACAAGGAAAGTTGTGTACCGTAGTCAGTAGCTAGGTATGGATAGGGGGCATAGAGTACATATGATGAGCTACAACAATAGTTGTAGAGCCTAGCATAGCTAGGTTAAGAGATTGTCTAGTGGCTCTGGCGACGGCGTCCTTCCAGCCAGGCAGACAGCGTTGCACGTCCTGCCAGGTGCGGAGCGCATCATGCGCGTGGCCATGCCCGTGGCCCTAGTCCGTGCCACCCGACTAAGGCCTTGTTCGATTACATGGGATATAATCCCACCATGGATTTAATCCAGGTATGTATTGGGTGAATCCATATCTCACACCCAATCCCATGGTGAGATTAAATCCATCAACAAATCCATGTGTCTTTCAAAGCTAGTTATTCTTTTGATCCATGGATTCTAATGTAAACTTGTGCAATATTTCATGGATTTGTTCCATACCTAATGAGCTATGGATAGAATCCATGTCTTCCATAGTTTAAAAAATTCCCAAACCCTTGGGTTATATTCCATGATGGGTTTAACCGAATAAAAAATTTTAAGTAGTCATGGATTATTTTGGGGCATGGATTGAGGCATGGATTTAATTCCAATCCATGCTAATCCAGAGCTGGATTGGTGTAAACGAACAAAGCCTAAGGGGGTGTTTGGTTACACCCCGCTAAAATTTAGCCTCTGTCCCATCGAATGTTTGAACCTCCGTTCCGGGTATTAAATGTAGTCGGATTATAAAACTAATTTGTCAGCCGAAGATTAAAAGACGAGACGAATCTAGTCCAGTTGATTGGGTCTATATTTCATACTCCTATTTAAAAGTCAAACGCTTGATGTGACCCGGGCTAAACTTTAGCAGGAGCAACCAAACACCCCCTAACCGGCGTTGGCCCTAGGCCGCTAGTCAAAACAACCCGCCGCTAGTCAAAACAACCCTGGCTCTACGCGATGACACCTCCGTCTCCAACTGACCTCTCGGCTCGGCTCTCGCCCGCCGTCGTGCTGGAAGGTAAAATCGCCTCACCGCCGCCGGGTTTCACCGGCAGATTGGGGGGCGGGGCCCCTACTAGACAGACTTTTGTAGGGTAGTACTGGTGCGCTCTGCTGAAAGAAAGACAAGTTCCAAAACGTGGGGGCACCGGATTTTTATTCCGCTTCCGCCGGACCCGATCCAGCCAGCAGCCATCACGAGCCCGGAGAGACCTGGCACAGACACGCACAGCCGTGACACGAACCGCAGGCGCATCCGCAAGGTGCAATCCCAATCCATGGCGAGGGTCCGGAGGAACGCCGGACGGACACCGGGTACGCCCGCCCCCACGCCGATGCGTTTTTGGTTTTTCCCATCATTTAAAAGTTAAAACCAGGGCCCTCTACCCTCCAGCTCACTGCCAGTGCCACTGTGCGCCCGTCGCTCCACTCCCACACACACACACACACACCTCGCAGCAGCCTCATAAAAACTCCCGCAGATCGCCTCGTCGCCGCCACCCACGGCCACGCCCCACCCTCACTCCCCTTCTGCCCTTCGCCCGCATACACATTGCCCCGCAAGCTACCGGCGACCGCCTAGCATCTGTGGCGCCGCGCCGCCTCCGCTGATGGGGATGAACAAGTCACGGTGGTGTCGCGCCACCCTGCTGCTGCTCCTGTCCCTTGCTCTCCGCGGCGCGGCGTTCCTGCAGGAGAGGAAGAACTACATCGTGCACCTCCGGCCCCGGGAAGCCACCGACGGCTCCGTCGACGGGTGGCACCGCTCGTTCCTGCAGCAGGCGGCGGCAGGGCTGGACTCCACGGCCGACGAAGGCCCGCAGATCATATACTCCTATAGCGACGTCTTCACCGGCTTCGCCGCGCGGCTCACGGACGAGGAGGCAGAGGCGCTGAGGGCCACGGACGGGTGCGTGCGGCTGTACCCGGAGGTGTTCCTGCCGCTCGCCACCACCCGCTCGCCGGGCTTCCTCGGCCTCCACCTGGGGAACGAGGGCTTCTGGAGCCGCTCCGGATTCGGGCGCGGGGTGGTGATTGGGATCCTGGACACGGGGATCCTGCCCAGCCACCCGTCCTTCGGCGACGACGGGCTCCAGCCGCCGCCCAAGGGGTGGAAGGGGACCTGCGAGTTCAAGAGCATCGCCGGGGGCGGATGCAACAACAAGATCATCGGGGCGCGCGCGTTCGGGAGCGCGGCGGTGAACTCGACGGCGCCGCCCGTCGACGACGCGGGCCACGGCACGCACACGGCCAGCACGGCCGCCGGCAACTTCGTGGAGAACGCCAACATCAGGGGCAACGCGGACGGCACGGCGTCCGGGATGGCGCCGCACGCGCACCTCTCCATCTACAAGGTGTGCACGCGCAGCCGCTGCTCCATCATGGACATCATCGCCGGGCTGGACGCCGCCGTCAAGGACGGCGTCGACGTGCTGTCCTTCTCCATCGGCGCCTACTCGGGCACGCAGTTCAACTACGACCCCATCGCCATCGCGGCGTTCAAGGCCACGGAGCGAGGCATCTTCGTCAGCTGCGCCGCGGGCAACGCGGGGCCAGAGCCCGGCACGGTCGGCAACGGCGCGCCGTGGATGCTCACCGTCGCGGCGGGCACCATGGACCGCGCGATACGGACCAATGTCAAGCTCGGCAACGGCGAGGAGTTCCACGGCGAGTCCCTGTTCCAGCCGAGGAACAACTCCGCCGCGGACCCGGTCCCGCTGGTGTACCCCGGCGCGGACGGCTTCGACGCGAGCCGCGACTGCAGCGTGCTGCGCGGCGCCGAGGTGGCTGGCAAGGTGGTGCTGTGCGAGAGCAGGGGCCTGAGCGACCGCGTCGAGGCGGGCCAGACCGTGGCGGCGTACGGCGGCGTGGGCATGATCGTCATGAACAAGGAGGCGGAGGGGTACACCACCTTCGCCGACGCGCACGTCCTCCCGGCTTCGCACGTCAGCTACGAGTCCGGGTCCAAGATCCTGGCCTACTTGAACTCCACGGCCAACGGGACGGCGAGCATCGACTTCAAGGGGACGATTATCGGCTCGTACCCGTCGCCGGCGGTCACCTTCTTCTCGTCCCGCGGGCCGAGCAAGGCGAGCCCGGGGATCCTGAAGCCGGACATCACGGGGCCCGGAATGAACATCCTCGCGGCGTGGGCGCCGAGCGACTCGCACACGGAGTTCTCCGACGGCGGGGCCGACCTGTCCTTCTTCGTCGAGTCCGGGACGTCCATGTCGACGCCGCACCTGAGCGGCGTCGCCGCGCTCCTCAAGAGCCTGCACCCGGACTGGTCGCCCGCGGCGATCAAGTCGGCGATGATGACGACGTCCGACGCGGTGGACCGCACGGGGCTGCCCATCAAGGACGAGCAGTACCGGCACGCCACCTTCTACGCCCTGGGCGCGGGCTACGTGAACCCGGCGCTCGCATTCGACCCGGGCCTGGTCTACGACCTCCGCGCCGACGACTACATCCCCTACCTCTGCGGGCTGGGGCTGGGCGACGACGGCGTCACGGAGATCGCCCACCGCCCCGTCGCCTGCGGCGGCCTCAGGGCCGTCACCGAAGCCGAGCTGAACTACCCGTCCCTCATCGTCAACCTGCTGGCCCAGCCCATCGCGGTGAACCGCACGGTGACCAACGTGGGGAAGGCGAGCTCCGTGTACACCGCGGTGGTGGACATGCCCAAGGACGTGTCGGTGACCGTGCAGCCGCCGACGCTCCGGTTCACGGCGCTGGACGAGAAGCAGAGCTTCACGGTGACGGTGCGGTGGGCCGGCCAGCCCAACGTCGCCGGCGCCGAGGGCAACCTCAAGTGGGTCTCCGACGACTACATCGTGAGGAGCCCCCTCGTGATTCCAGCCAAGGGAGAGTAGCGCGGAGCAGCGGCCTGGCGGCAACGCTCTTTGTGCTGCTCGGGGTCGGGGTTGAAGAAGGCTAATTTTGCGACCATGGTACAGAGTATGTCTGTATAGCGTCTCTAGGCTACGGCACTTGCACACCGCATGTTTGTATAGGCTACGAAACTATGGAGTATGAACTGGAGTTCTTCTCGCTCGACGTGTGCTATGCTATCTATCTCATTCCCAGCTGCGATTTTGTTCTGTAAATAACGGAGACAAAGCTGTGTCCTTGGGACACCATATACTGCGTTTTCCCGGTTCCTGCTGCTGCCAGGCTCTGTAGCAATGCAGTCCGTGTTTGCCATCCCTGTAAAAATGCAAACGCTACCGTTGCATTTCTGTGAAAGCTCCCGAGAATGTAGCCAAGATCTGGCGGGGATATGGTCACATGATCGGTCTTGGATCATGCCAACAGAACAGGACGACTGGTGGGCAACGTGTTCTTCAGCAACAGCACATATTCCTTGTAGCTCCGGCTACTTCACCGCCACTACTACACTTTCGCGGACAGCGATGCGGCAATGATGCAGTTCTACAGTAACGCGGTTGATCCTCCTTTTCAGTTGCTTAACGAAGAAGTGCTGTTGCTCGGTAAGTACAAAGACCATGCTACTTATTGCCACCTTTTGAGAGGTGATTCAGCGACCGAGCCCCATGTTTGGTAATGCTTTTAAGTTGTTCATGGTCAGAATAAAAAAACAGAGGTTCTAGGCTTTAGTAACTACCTTTTCTCGATTCAAACCTCTGAATTGTTATGCCTTGTTGAATTTGTGATCTAAATTCTGAAGAAGGTGGTCAAGTTAGCGAGCGAAGACTTGTCTCGGGAGGCTTGGGTTGCCCGTTGCAGGGACACTGGACCCGCGGTACGGATCGTTCACTACTTAGTTTAGGGTTTTACTCCTATAAATACACTTGTAATCCGCAGAAGATAGTTATCTCATTGTAAGTTTTCTGCGATCTGTAACCACCTGAAAATAGTGAGATTGTTGGTGGCCGGTGCCCGTGATTTTTTACACTTCACCTTGGAGAGGTTTTTTATATTAAATCTGTATCTTCTCTATGTTTAATCTACTTTATGTCGTATTGATTCATAACACGCCTTGCTCGGCCGCTACGTCTAAGACACAATTCAAGAAAACGCAGTCATCCATACTCAAAAGTGACCACACGACGGATCAATGATCATGTAAAAAAAACAGAGAGGTTCTAGGCTTCTAGCTGACCTAGCGACATGTTCGGTGCCAACGAACATGAGTTGCTGATGGTTGCCTTTACCAAAGATCACAGCCACTGCACCGCACCGCACTGCACTATACCAAAAGCGACGATGCGGGTGCGTTGCTTGCCGAAGATGAAGTGTTCTCTCGTTCGGCAAGTACAAGGATCGTGCTACCCCGTTGCCGCTTTTTTCAAGACGTGGCTACTACGTTTCTTAACCAGGCACCGGTTTTCTAGGCTAGACCCTAAACCAAAAGTTTATCTTGTGGCTTGGCCTGTGTGAACGTTGGACAAACAGTAAGCAACAAGCAGGCACGCGCGTAGGCATACAGTACAGAGAGCACATGAAGCTAGCTTGTTGGCTTATCTGTCACATGACAAGGCTTTACGGACGCTGCTAGATCTAGGCTCAGCGTAGTGTAGGCAGTTCAGAGTTTCAGACAACAGAGTTCAGCATGTTCGGCAGGAATTTGTACCGTAACGAAGGGCGGGAGTTCAGACAACAGAGTTATTACTACAGCGGCAGCAACTTCATTGGGACTTCAATTCATTGTCCCCAAGGACACAACTACGCCCATTCAGCCACGCACCATGAAGACATCAAACTACTATATATTCAGGACACTACTGTAGTAATAAACTAACTAGGTGAGTGTCCATGCGTTGCAACGGTAACTTATAAATATCATGATAACTTATATACAAATAGGTGAACGCTCGTGCGTTGCTACGAAGTAAAAATGTTATGACAAGATATATACAAACAGTTGATCTCAATGCTATCTATATAAAAAAAGAGTCGATCACACGTCTTCTCACACAAATAGCTACATTTGCACGTGTTATAATCCCAAAAAAATATATCAACCTTGACAATATCGCAAAATAGATTATGCCAATGTTTAAACAAAACAAAAATGGTACAAATCACACATTTGACGCAAGCTACCTTATATATTATATATCATTCACGATAAAATATCTAGAGCACACCCATGCTTGATAAAGTTTGAAATGTATTCACAGGGAACATATTAGTACTTCTGTCTTTATCGACACTCAATCGAATTGCTAATCCAACTTAGAACCAAAAACTCTAACATGACATCCACTAAAAGATAACCATTAAGCCATGGGTGCCTTCTTCAACTTTGCGAGCTCTTGCCTGATAGTACCACCCCTCTGTTTACATAAAGAAAAAGGTGTGAGGGAGCAATATAAATAGTGCCAACACGAACTAAACATTTGATAGCGAGGTTCTTGACCTCGACCTTTGCCAGCATGACTTTGAACCTATCGAAGTCATCAAGTGCGGCTCTCCTCTTCTAGAAAATCTGCTTACGCCCCATGAGTTGTTCTCCTACTTGGTCTTCACATCTGAAAAAGAATAACAAAACATCAACTAAGTGTCACTATTCATTGCATCAGGTGCTACCAAATACAACCATATAATGATGTCATATTTCTCATGAAGATCATCAGATACTAACCAATTACTACCGTTGGTACAAAAGCACACCCCTAAAGCTTAGTCCTATTATGCAACACATTATAAGTAAAATCTATTTGTACACTTGCACGCTTGCAAAGGACTGCTTGCATAGCAGTCGTTGCCTTAAAACAATAAGTAGTCGTGTTTGTAGCTTACATCATAAAGGCCCCTCTATGACTGCAAAAGCAGTAATGTTGACATCCCACTACGACGAATAAAATAGTTGCCTGAGGTGAGTACAAAAGGACACTGAATTTTATATGCCATGAATCTCGGAGTTAACATCTAGCAACAACCTTTTCTCAATTCAACAACTTCAATGAAAAGAAAAGGATACCTTCAGAAGACCCAAACACAAGTATGTGCATCCATAGTAATAAGACATGGCTCTAAGAAGAAATGAGTTATCATGGTGGTTCTAATATCCAGCACTCCAGGAAGACAGAAGTTTGCCATAACAGGAGGTAGTTCTGAGCGCAGTTAATAACTCAAGTAAATCTACACAACATAACTTAAAATACACTATCTGGCAGTGACAATTAAGATGAGAATTTTACAAATACACATAACACAACTCCAAACCAATCAAGATGAGAGTTTTACCAAGGAATATGTGGCGATGGCAATTATGAGTAGGTCAACATACCTAATTTTCTGAATGGAGCAACAAATGCAGGTAGTAACTGAATTATATCCATGCAGTTTTGTGCCACACACAATGCTTTAGAAATCTGAATTGCAGATATATTATGAAGTATATGTTCGAAGAATGACAAAGCGTCACCAAAATTTGGCCATGAAATTGGACAAAAATAGCCACAATTTAGCAGCCAACAGTACAGTGTACTGAAGCAAAGATCTATGTACAGTGTACTGAAGCAAAGATCTATGTACTGAAGCAAAGATCCATGTACAGTGTACTGTACTGTACAGGCGACTAAAAGAGAATGTTGTCAAGTGACATTCATTATGATAATAGAAGGGTATTACTTACTGATGGCGCAATCTCATATGTAAGGAATTCTGTTAAACAATCATCTTATGTAAATTACAATGGTAAATATTTCGTCGTCTTAGTTTCACAATCAATCATTTTGATAGACGAGCTTGAGATACAAAAAGAATGATCACCTCTAACTGTAGTATCATATTGTACACCAGCATACGTACGATTCAGTCCTTTGATTCGTTGACAACCTAGACCTCTTGTACTCGAAACATGTAGTCATGTACAATAATTCAATTTGAATTTCCCAATGTAGAAATGCAGAGCCGTTATCACTATTTGGTACCGCCTGACCTCACTATCCCATATGTTTGGGACATAAGAAGAGTGTTACTGCTACCTATGTGTTGCAGAATATATATTTTAACTATTGTGTTAAAAAAAGAAAATAAATTCGCTATTTATTTTTTTGTAAGAAGGAAGTGTTACTGCTACTTGCTTGAGTTACGCCCAGCAAGCTCAGTAAATTTGGAGTACAAGTGCTCATCCCCAATTTCATCTTTCTAGCTAGATACAACTTCCTCGAGTTACAAATACTTGAGGCTTTTGCCAAAATATGGTCAAACTATTAAATTTTATGTTGCCAATAGTTTTCAGAATATTTAGTTTGGCAACATAAAAACCATATATGTATTTTTCTTGAAAGCTATCTTCATAATACCATGTGTATTAGAGATTATAACTCATACTACTATAAGAAAAAAATAATTGTCAAAGTTAGAACTTGAAGAACACAGAAAGTGAAAGGTGACAAGTACTTAGACTGTAGGCTGATCAGAATATTTAGTTTGGCAACATAAAAACCATATGTGTATTTTTTCTTGAAAGATATCTTCATAATACCATGCGTATTAGAGATTATAACTCATACTATTATAAGAAAAAATAATGGTCAGAGTTAGAACTTGAAGAACACAGAAAGTGAATGGTGATAAGTACTTAGACTGGAGGGATTACTGTTTTCTAATCAGTGGTTCGTAGCTTTTTAGCCCACAGAGTGACATCTTAAATATAGTATCTATCATCTGAATGATTGATTAAGTTGCACATTTGAAGAGTATGGATACGTCAGCCAGATGTTGCACACAAGCATTCATATTATCTCCTCTTATTGACAAATGAATCCATTTTCGAGAGTTGGTTAAAAGGTGGGTTGTATAGGGGAGGGGAGGAGTGTCTGATGAACTTGGTTGCAGAGTTCACAGTGGAGTTGTTGATTTGGTTTTTGGGCTATCATTGGAGAACCGACCAACTGAAATGTGTACCTTGCAGTAGCTCTGTCGCGTATGGAAAAGGGAAGTGAAGACAAGAACCCATCTGCTTCGTCTCCCTCTTGGAAATAAAGAAAAGCAGTAGGCCTGGCATTGTCTTCTAAATACTAACGGCAAACACTTAAAAACATGCTATTTCGGCTGCACCACCAGAACCTGACAAATGGCACAATAATCTCGGTTCGAAGAGCAACAATAGTTTACTATAACTAAAACTAAACCATATATATACACCCGTTTACCATCCAAAGCTCGAGCTAGGTCCAGACCAAAAGCATCGTCACCTTCTTGCATTTCATAATGCGGAGCAGCCTGAATGGACGACGGCTAATAAAAAGTAATGGTGAGTCTGGGAGCAGGAGCTAAGGTATGCTATTGGTGACAGAAGTGAGTCTGGGAGCAGGAGCTACCATTGTGAATCATAATTTGGAAGAGAACAATTACACCAGTGTATGCATTTGTTTGATTATAAACTTTTAAGCATGTTATTTTATTTTCTATCCCAAAAAATGGATATCAACACAAAACATTCTTCAAAACCATATTATTCCAGTAAGAAACACACAATTGTAATGGTATTAGACCAACCATCAATAGGATAGCAAGCCTTAGGGATTAGCGTTTTTTGGTTAGTGAAGAAACAGGGGGACTTACCTTTTACAAGATCTTGAGCTCCTTGTAGGCTCTTCATGGTGAACACCACACCATCTATCAACCTCAGCTAACCAAGATATGTGCAGTTGCAGAGGAGCCGCAACACCTCCTAGGAGCTGGTGGTGTTGCCGTCGCAGAGAAGAATCACCTTGCACCAATCACGCCTATAAACCCTAGTATTATTTATGTACTGAAGCAAATGATGGACAATACTATCAAGCCTAGTATTATTTTATCATCTGCAGAGATCTATGTACTCAAGCAAATAGCTTTCACATGTGTAAAAAACTAACACTAACACCAAATACATGTTACTTCTAAACCCTTAAATCTGTAATTTTTACTACTAATTATATTTAGCTACTTGTTTTAGATAATTTAACTGATCAGTTATGATGAAGCATCCACTACTGTAGGATGACATGTAATTTGAAAATATGCAAAGATAGAAATGACACTGAAAAAGGTAGCATATGAAGTTCCAATAGTAAAACGCTCATCATATTCTCTATTATAGAAAGAAACGTTGTTCCTTTTGAGAGAATGGCACAAGTAGCTATCAGATAGAATAGATAACTACAACAAAAAACACTCCATGCATCCTGAAATACAAGGCATCCATGCAATTTTAGAACCAAATAAGGAGTCTGGCAATTAGACTAACTTACCCCTCACTAATTAGTTAGTTTGATTGCCAATTTGCTTAGTTTTCTGGTAATACATAGTTTGACTTAAGGAAAAAACATCTTAAACTCTGTAATAGAGGGAGTAGATCATAGTGGTTGTGATAATTAAAAAAATAAAAATGAACAAATATTGTTTCCAGGAAATGAGCAACTTCAGAATCTAAATTTTGACACCCAAATTCACATTACCCAGTTCCAAAATTAATACAAAGGTTAATGTCTTGCTAGTAAATCAAGGTAGATAGTAGCGCCAAATTAATGCTGGTCAAGAGGAGTAGAAACGGGGCAGAAAGTTGAGCAACACTCTGCTGGTTAGCAGGTAATGGGGGCGGGGGCAAGCTGACATGATCTGGTGCAGTAGTTTTGACTGAGGAAGGTGCTGTTGGCACTGCTATGGGTTGGACCATGTCCAAAGCCTGTGTCTGTAGAACAGAAGGCATGTGATAAAAAAATTATATTGTTGATTAGCAGGCCAGATATTTATGTTAAGAGAAGATCAAGAAATTAGTTTACATACAGTTTTTGGTGTTTCCACCATTCCAAAGACCACTTGTGCCTGCAAAAAAGGAAGTCATATAGAAAATTCAAACCTAGTTAAAGAAATAAACAGATTTACTGTTAGACATCAAGACATATTATGCCAGGAGAACAATGGTATATACAGGTGCTAAAAAAAGAATGCTTTTAAATAAACGGTTGGAGAACAATATCAAAGTACAACAAATAGTGACTTTAACGATAACAGAGTTTGCTGGCTATTATTAGTTCATAAAACACAGTTGTCCTCATCCAAGATTTTCTCAGGTAAACAACTACTTGGAATTGTCAGATAGTCACAACTTCACAAATAAATACCCATGCCTTTTTTTCCCAGCCAGCTATAGGCAGTATAAATTCAGATAGTTAAGGTTAAAGTGAAGCATGACTATACTGCAGTCGCGTCCTTTAAAATGGCCTTTAGGAGAGGAGAGGCGAGCAGAATATTCATATACACTGTGTTCAGAATTCCAGGAGGATCATCGGAAGGGGCAAAAGGTGGAGGATTATTGGCAGTACTTGTATCTCTCAAAGTCCTAGTTCTAAGCCTTGAAGCAATCTCTGTGAGGGCTCCTCTTGCAATAGCTGGAGGCCCTGCAACCTGAAAGCTTGGAACAAATATACAGGTACAACAAAAGTTAACAAATAAATGGTCTAGATAATAAAAACAAGTATTTTGGTTTATCTGCCTTCGAGTAAACTCGAATTTCAGCCCCAGTTCGTCTTCTCATTTCAGTAATCACCTGCCCACCTTCCCCAAGAATACAACCAACTTTGTTTGATGGTACAACAAGCCTTGTACAGTTGTACTTGAATGGTGTTTCTCAGAGGGTGCACTTACTTTATCATGGAGCAAAATGAGTGCCTCAATTGTTGGGGATATTGGTTCAGTTGGTATCTGGATGAATGAGAAGGAGATAAATTGTGAGTATTGGTGCAAGAAAGTGGTTGGCAACTCGAAACCAGCTGCATTGTTACCTCGTTAGATGAAACAATGATCAGCCTTTCTCCAGAAGCATCTTTGTCAATCTCTTGAACTTTAATGCGAGCACCAGTCTGCTGCTCTACCCGCCTAACATTAGCCCCACTTTTCCCAATAACTGAACCAATGAGCTCAGAAGCACATAGGATTCTGATAGACTTATCACCATTCTCACTAACAGGGAGCTAATTAGCAATGGAAGGGGCAATGTGGTTGAAGAAGGCGACGACCTCGGGGATCGAGACGCCGCTGCAGAGCGCGAGGAGGCAACAGAGGAGATGGAGCGGGAGGTGAGCCCTTCTCGGACGCTTTCTTTTAGCTAGTTTGTGGAAATTATCCAATCACTGCAAGGAGCATATGAAGTTTTAAAATAGTTAAATAACCATAAAATAGGAAAATCACAATATATGAGGGTGAAAACACCATATTTAATTCCCACCAGATTTCTGTCAAGAATAGATACCATATTTCGTTATAGGTTAAAGCAAGCTGGTCATTTGGTTAACAAAAGATAAGGATACATACCTAGATTGCATTAAAAAGGATACAACCTAGAGCACAGAGCAATACAGAAATTCATAGTCCTGCGTGTTTTTCCAATGACAAGGTGTGTTCATGAACGCCCATCGCAACTCGCAAGTAACAAACCCCCTAAGAGTTTCAACGACCTATATCATAATGATTATTCAGAGGCAGAAAATGGAGATATGTTGTACTGGTGAAAGAATAAAACGATGGAGGCTCAAGGGAAAAATGGACATGCAAGTTTTTGTAATCACAAAAAAAAATTGAAAACAAATATTGGCATGTACCAACTTCACAACTTCTTGTACGTCTAAATCTCTTTGATCCAATCTCTGCTTCGGCTGCTCCCCGTTCCATACCTCATCACATCGCATCCCTCCTCCATGGTTGCGCTTAACCTCAGCCATAAGCACCTGCTAACAACAAATCACGAGAATGCTTTTAAATAAACGGTTGGAGAACAATAGCAAAGTACAACAAATAGTGACTTTAACGATAACAGAGTTTGCTGGCTATTATTAGTACATAAAACACAGTTGTCCTCATCCAAGATTTTCTCAGGTAAACAACTACTTGGAATGGTAAGATAGTCACAACTTCACAAATAAATACCCATGCCTTTTTTCCCAGCCAGCTAAAGGCGGTATAAATTCAGATAGTTAAGGTTAAAGTGAAGCATGACTATACTGCAGTCGCGTCCTTTAAAATGGCCTTTAGGAGAGGAGAGGCGAGCAGAATATTCATATACACTGTGTTCAGAATTCCAGGAGGATCATCGGAAGGGGCAAAAGGTGGAGGATTATTGGCAGTACTTATATCTCTCAAAGTCCTAGTTCTAAGCCTTGAAGCAATCTCTGTGAGGGCTCCTCTTGCAATAGCTGGAGGCCCTGCAACCTGAAAGCTTGGAACAAATATACAGGTACAACAAAAGTTAACAAATAAATGGTCTAGATAATAAAAACAAGTATTTTGGTTTATCTGCCTTCGAGTAAACTCGAATTTCAGCCCCAGTTCGTCTTCTCATTTCAGTAATCACCTGCCCACCTTCCCCAAGAATACAACCAACTTTGTTTGATGGTACAACAAGCCTTGTACAGTTGTACTTGAATGGTGTTTCTCAGAGGGTGCACTTACTTTATCATGGAGCAAAATGAGTGCCTCAATTGTTGGGGATATTGGTTCAGTTGGTATCTGGATGAATGAGAAGGAGATAAAATTGTGAGTATTGGTGCAAGAAAGTGGTTGGCAACTCGAAACCAGCTGCATTGTTACCTCATTAGATGAAACAATGATCAGCCTTTCTCCAGAAGCATCTTTGTCAATCTCTTGAACTTTAATGCGAGCACCAGTCTGCTGCTCTACCCGCCTAACATTAGCCCCACTTTTCCCAATAACTGAACCAATGAGCTCAGAAGCACATAGGATTCTGATAGACTTATCACCATTCTCACTAACAGGGAGCTAATTAGCAATGGAAGGGGCAATGTGGTTGAAGAAGGCGACGACCTCGGGGATCGAGACGCCGCTGCAGAGCGCGAGGAGGCAACAGAGGAGATGGAGCGGGAGGTGAGCCCTTCTCGGACGCTTTCTTTTAGCTAGTTTGTGGAAATTATCCAATCACTGCAAGGAGCATATGAAGTTTTAAAATAGTTAAATAACCATAAAATAGGAAAATCACAATATATGAGGGTGAAAACACCATATTTAATTCCCACCAGATTTCTGTCAAGAATAGATACCATATTTCGTTATAGGTTAAAGCAAGCTGGTCATTTGGTTAACAAAAGATAAGGATACATACCTAGATTGCATTAAAAAGGATACAACCTAGAGCACAGAGCAATACGGAAATTCATAGTCCTGCGTGTTTTTCCAATGACAAGGTGTGTTCATGAACGCCCATCGCAACTCGCAAGTAACAAACCCCCTAAGAGTTTCAGTGACCTATATCATAATGATTATTCAGAGGCAGAAAATGGAGATATGTTGTACTGGTGAAAGAATAAAACGATGGAGGCTCAAGGGAAAAATGGACATGCAAGTTTTTGTAATCACAAAAAAAATTGAAAACAAATATTGGCATGTACCAACTTCACAACTTCTTGTACGTCTAAATCTCTTTGATCCAATCTCTGCTTCGGCTGCTCCCCGTTCCATACCTCGTCACATCGCATCCCTCCTCCATGGTTGCGCTTAACCTCAGCCATAAGCACCTGCTAACAACAAATCACGAGAAGGGGTGAAAAATAACAGGATGTTACTGCCAAATAAACTCAACCGCCGCCGTTACCTGGAGCAGGAGGTACGAACGAGATCAGTGGCACATCCCTTGGCTTTGGAAGCAACTGCCATTCCTGCCCTTGTCATCGCCGCCAAAGAGCCTGCAGAAGCCAAAGACGGCGACGCGCGACGACGGTGGGTCGAGCGAGGACAGCCGAGTGGATGCACTCCACCACCCGTGCCATGTGGCATTGAGGAGTCGCATCCATCTTCTTCACAGAGAAGACGAGGTCCCGCGAGGAGGATACACAACGCACGGGGAGGATGAGCCAGCTCATGGCCTCGTCGATGTCGGCCGTCTCCCATGAGTCCGGCATGGCGGATGTGGCATCCTCGGCTGCAGGCTCCGAGGGCAACCATGAGCCGAGGCACTGAGACCTTGAGGAGGAAGCGCAGCTAGGTTTCGTTGAGCAGGGTGTGGGGTGTGGACGACGAAGCCGGGCAGGCGTGTGCCTCGACGATGTGTGCGCAGAGTGGGCCCCGCCCCTAAGGGTTGAGCACACCGGAGCAAGGGCCGGGATCACGGGGTCAGGCGCGGGCATCGAGGCCGGTTGGACGAGGCGTGGAGGGGGAGGCGGGGTTTGGGGTCGAGGGTGCGTGGACGGGGAACGGGGCGTGGGCAGTCGAGCGTCGCGCAGGGGACGGCAGGGCGCAACCGTGGAGGGAGGCGAGTGCGCGGGCAAAACTGCGGTGGTGGCCGCGGTGGGCACGGCGGCGGGATGAGCGGCCATCGCGTGGGGAGCAGGCGCGGTTTGGCGGCTAGGGTATCGCGGGGGCGGAGCCAGGCGGGGGCACGGTGAAATGTGGACGCCCTCATTGGGTCCTTATAGAGTAGTAGAGATAACGGCAGCGCCATCTGAAACTATGGCCACAGGCCGGTCAGCCCCGATTCTATTATTTTGTGGGGCCCAGCCAAACTGACCACAGTGGACTCTCTATACTATATAAAAAATTCTATAATATACAACAGTACAAATTAGCAATTCATAGATAAATGATGATGTGTATTAAAATTAATTTTTAAAATATCTAATACGTTAGATAATATACAGCGGTGCAGATTAGCACATTGCAGGTTGAGAAAAATAAGAACCGTGATCACAAATTAACCTGAATCCTGATAGCTCGACCGTGTTCCTGGCGGCTGGCGTTGTGGCGCCCTAGCGCCCTGGAATCCTGGATGGCTGGACCGACGAGATGGCGAGCGACGATCGTGTGGAGGGTGTGATCGCACAGACGCGCACTCATGTGGCGACGTGGGTGTGACGGCTGGGCAGTAGGCCGCGCGTGCCGCATGGTCCGTGTGCATCGGGAGTTAGTGTGCCCAGCCCTACCAGCTTGTTGGCTACCTTTACTATTTTAATATTAGCATATAGCACATGCTAACGCTACATTCCTGGGATGGGGAGGAGAGGGGTGGACGACGATGGTGGTGTCTCGAGGGGAGGGGTTGATGGCGGTAGGGACGCGGGGAGGGGAGGACTGAAGGATGAGTGATGATCCAAATAATATTATCCATTAGATTTGGGTAAGGGAGCTAAGATTATTCAGTGATCTGAACCATTGATTTTGATGTTGTGTTAAGTATGAGTGCAATTTGTTTGGTGGATTTTGTGAAGATTATGGGTGTGTGTATTATTTGGTTGGGTGGGTTTTGAAAAGTTTAAACTGGTAAATTATATATTAGTATAGATACTAAATATTGGGCCCCGGTCGTCGCCTCCATCACTTGGCCTCAGGGCAGGCCCTGAAGCCGATCAGTACATGATGGAGCAACTGAACCATGTTCCTAGATGCCTCTTTGTATGGATCTGTTTGGAAGAGCTTCACTTTAAGAATTTCAAGTTATTCAGTTTCTTATATCCAAACAGGTCTAACTCAACGAGCTCTAGCTTTAAAAATTAAAACTAGAGGCCAGTTTCATGAAATTTTCGAAGCTCCTCAAATGGTGCTTCAAAAACACTGTTTTCATACCTCCTTATAAAGTTGTATAAAAATTATCCAACATACTATTGGTTACATGACCTATCGATTCATGTCTCTTTCTCCACCCTCTAATCATTAAAGTTAATTAAAAAAACTCATATAAATTAATTATATTATTGTCGGGGACCATAATTAGGGGTACCCTTAAGACTCCTAATTCTCAGCTGGTAACCCCCATCAGCATAAAGCTGCAAAGGCCTGATGGGTGCGATTAAGTCAGGGATCAGTCCATTCGAGCGACTCGATCACGCCTCGCCCGAGCCTAGCCTCAGACAAGGACAGCCGACCCCTGAGGATTTCTGTCTCGCCCGAGGCCCCCCTCCAACGGCGGACACATCTTCGGCTCGCCCGAGGCCCTGCCTTCGCTAAGAAGCAACCCTGACTAAATCGCCGCACCGACCGACCAAATCGCAGGAGCATTTAACGCAAAGGTGGCCTGACACCTTTTTCCTGACACGCGCCCTCCGGCAGAGCCGAAGTGACCGCCGTCACATCGCCGCTCCACTGACCGGTCTGACAGAAGGACAGCGCCGCCTGCGCCACTCCGACTGCAGCGCCACTTGACAGAGTGATGCTGACAGGAAGCCAGTCCCTGCCAAAGGCACCATAGGAAGCTCCGCCCGACCCAGGGCTCGGACTCGGGCTCAGCCCCGGAAGACGGCGAACTCCGCTCCGCCCGACCCAGGGCTCGGACTCAGGCTAAGACCCGGAAGACGGCGAACTCCGCTCCGCCCGACCCAGGGCTCGGACTCGGGCTAAGACCCGGAAGACGGCGAACTCCGCTCCGCCCGACCCAGGGCTCGGACTCGGGCTAAGACCCGGAAGACGGCGAACTCCGCTCCGCCCGATACAGGGCTCGGACTCGGGCTAAGACCCAGAAGACGACGAACTCCGCTTCGCCCGACCCCAGGGCTCGGACTCGGGCTAAGACCCGAAAGACGGCGAACTCCGCTTCGCCCGACCCAGGGCTCGGACTCGGGCTAAGACCCGGAAGACGGCGAACTCCGCTCCACCCGACCAAGGGCTCGGACTCGGGCTAAGACCCGGAAGACGGCGAACTCCGCTCCGCCTGACCCAGGGCTCGGACTCGGGCTAAGACCCGGAAGACGGCGAACTCCGCTCCGCCCGACCCAGGGCTCGGACTCGGGCTAAGACCCGGAAGACGACGAACTCCGCTTCGCCCGACCCCAGGGCTCGGACTCGGGCTAAGACCCGGAAGACGGCGAACTCCGCTCCGCCCGACCCAGGGCTCGGACTCAGGCTAAGACCCGGAAGACGACGAACTCCGCTCCGCCCGACCAAGGGCTCGGACTCGGGCTAAGACCCGGAAGACGGCGAACTCCGCTCCGCCCGACCCAGGGCTCGGACTCGGGCTAAGACCCGGAAGACGGCGAACTCCGCTCCGCCCGACCAAGGGCTCGGACTCGGGCTAAGACCCGGAAGACGACAAACTCCGCTTCGCCCGACCCTAGGGCTCGGACACCGCCCTGGCCTCTACCGACGACCTCCGCCTCACCCGACTCAGGGGCTCGGACTCGGCCTCGGCCATGGAAGACAGACTCGACCTCGGCTTCGGAGGAGCCTACACGTCGCCCAACCTAGGGCACAGGCTAGCCACGTCAACAGGAAGCGCCATCATCACCCTACCCCGAGTTGAGTCGGGCCGCAGAGAACAAGACCGGTGTCCCATCTGGCTGTCTCCACCAGATAGGCAATGATGGCGCCCGGCATGCCCTGTGACGACGGCGGCTCTCAGCTCTCTTACGGAAGCAGGAGGACGTCAGCAAGGACACAACCGCTCCGACAGCTGTCCCTCCGCCAGGCTCCGTCGCTCCTCCGACGGCCACGACGTCACACTAGTTGGGTTCCAAGATCTCTCCGGCTGCCACATTGGCATGTACTCAGGGCATTAGCTCTCCCTCGCTAGACACGTAGCACTCTGCTACACCCCTATTGTACACCTGGATCCTCTCCTTGCGTCTATAAAAGGAAGGACCAGGGCCCTCTTAGAGAGGGTTGGCCGCGCGGGACGAGGATGGGACAGGCGCTCTCTTGGGGCCGCTCGCTTCCCTCACCCGCGTGGACGCTTGTAACCCCCTACTGCAAGCGCACCCGACCTGGGCGCGGGACGAACACGAAGGCCGCGGGATTCCCACCTCTCTCGCGCCGGTCTCTGGCCGCCTCGCTCCTTTCCCCCCTTCGCGCTCGCCCACGCGCTCGACCCATCTGGGCTGGGGCACGCGACACTCACTCGTCGGCCTGAGGGACCCCCCGGTCTCGAAACGCCGATAGTTGGCGCGCCAGGTAGGGGCCTGCTGCGTGCTGACGAAAAGCTTCCCGTCAAGCTCCAGATGGGCAGTCTCCGACAACCTCTCCAACCCGGGACAGTGCTCCGTTTCGGGAGTCTTGAGTTCATGTCCCTCGACAGCAGCTATGACATGATACTCCTTCCACCGCCGCGCGACAACGACAATGGCGACCGACAGCCCGCCCGCCGGCGGCGGAATCGACGACGTCTTCCCCGCGTGGCGGAAGAACAACATTCGAGCTCGCCCCGTCCTCTCCCCCGCCAACGGAGGAGGAGGCGGGGCAACCAAGGCCAAGCAGGAGGCCGCGCCTCGTCGACTGTCGAGCGAGTCGACGTCCCTAGCACCCCCAACGGGGAGCGCGTTGGGCGTCGACCTCGCGTTTGAGACGAAGGCGAGCACCGTCTCCCCGCGACACGCCGATCCCGAGCAAGTGGACGACGCCAGCGCGCTTGCGAAAAGCTTGCAGGACGTCGCCCTCGTACCGGAGGCGACGATGCAGTCAGTCCTCGACGTGACTTCATCGCCGCTCGACGACCAAAAGGTACCAACCGATTCCCATCCTACGTCATTTATACTCAGCCTCAACCCGCCTAGCAATCTCACTTTGGCGGGCGCCCTTGTAGAGGCGAGTACAAACCCTCTGGGGTTTCGCTTGCGGTCGCCTTGGGACCGGCTGACGGACGTCTCGACCTACGGGCCTTCTGGGTCCGAGGAAGATGACGACCCCAACATCTGTTGGGATTTCTCCGGATTTGGCAACCCCAGTGCCATGCGGAACTTCATGACCGCATGTGACTACTGCCTCTCCGACTGTTTCGATGGTAGCCACAGCCTCGACGACGAGGACTGCGGCCCAAGCCGCGAATGTTTCCACGTCGATCTAGGGGGTCCCTCCGGAGGCAACCATCTCGGCATGCCGGAGGACGGTGCTCCCCCTGGGCCGGTGCCTCGCGCTGACATCCCGCGGGAGCTAGCTGTGGTCCCCGTTCCGGCGGGGGGTTACGACCCACAGCTCGAGCAAGTCCGCGGGGCGCAGGCCAGGATCGACGAGGGAGCAGGAGCGCTTGAGCCGATCCGCCGGGACGTCGGGCAGGCATGGGCAGGCCAACCCCCGACCGGAGAAATACGTCACCTGCTCCAGGGTCTCCAGCACCACGTCGCCGATGTCGTCAGGGTCAGGCCACCACCTACATCCAGTGGGGTCGGTCAGAACCTGGCCACAGCAGCGATGCTCCTCCGCGTGATGCCGGAGCCATCCACCACCGAGGGTCGGCGAATCCAGGGAGAACTCAAAAATCTCCTGGAAGGCGCCGCGGTCCGACGGGCTGAGAGCACTGCCTCCCGAAGGCAAGGATACCCCTCGGAACCTCATGCCGCGACCTCCCGATTCATGCGGGAAGCCTCGGTCTACACCGGGCGCACGCGCAACACCGCGCCTGCGGCCCTGGGCCACCTCGGCAACGAGCGCCATCACCGCGATCGTCGAGCCCGCCTCGACGAGAGGGTGCGCCGAGGCTATCACCCCAGGCGTGGGGAACGCTACGACAGTGGGGAGGATCGGAGTCCCTCACCTGAACCACCCGGTCCGCAGGCCTTCAGCCGGGCCATCCGGCGGGCACCGTTCCCGACCCGTTTCCGACCCCCGACTACTATCACAAAGTACTCGGGGGAAACGAGGCCGGAATTGTGGCTCGCGGACTACCGCCTGGCCTGCCAACTGGGTGGAACAGACGACGACAACCTCATCATCCGCAACCTCCCCCTGTTCCTCTCCGACACCGCTCGCGCCTGGTTGGAGCACCTGCCTCCGGGGCAGATCTCCAACTGGGATGACCTGGTCCAAGCCTTCGCCAGAAATTTCCAGGGCACGTATGTGCGCCCTGGGAATTCCTGGGACCTCCGAAGCTGCCGACAGCAGCCGGGAGAGTCTCTTCGGGACTACATCCGACGATTCTCGAAGCAGCGCACCGAGCTGCCCAACATCACCGACTCAGATGTCATCGGCGCGTTCCTTGCCGGCACCACCTGCCGCGACCTGGTGAGCAAGTTGGGTCGCAAGACCCCCACCAGGGCGAGCGAGCTGATGGACATCGCCACCAAGTTCGCCTCTGGCCAGGAGGCGGTCGAGGCTATCTTCTGAAAGGACAAGCAGCCCCAGGGCCGCCCGTCGGAAGATGCTCCCGAGGCGTCTACTCCGTGCGGCGCCAAGAAGAAAGGCAAGAAGAAGTCGCAAGCGAAACGCGACGCCGCCGACGCGGACCTTGTCGCCGCCGCCGAGTACAAGAACCCTCAGAAGCCCCCCGGAGGTGCCAACCTCTTTGACAAGATGCTCAAGGAGCCGTGCCCCTATCATCAGGGGCCCGTCAAGCACACCCTTGAGGAGTGCGTCATGCTTCGGCGCCACTTCCACAGGGCCGGGCCACCCGCGGAGGGTGGCAGGGCCCGCGACGACGACAAGAAGGAAGATCACCAAGCAGGAGAGTTCCCCGAGGTCCGCGACTGCTTCATGATCTACGGCGGGCACGCGGTGAATGCCTCGGCTCGGCATCGCAAGCAAGAGCGCCGGGACGTCTGCTCGGTGAAGGTGGCGGCGCCAGCCTACCTAGACTGGTCCGACAAGCCCATCACCTTCGACCAAGCTGATCATCCCGACCACGTGTCGAGCCCGGGGAAATACCCGCTCGTCGTCGACCCTGTCATCGGTGACGTCAGGCTCACCAAGGTCCTTATGGACGGGGGCAGCAGCCTCAACATCATCTACGCTGAGACCCTCGGGCTCCTGCGCATCGATCTGTCCTCCGTCCGAGTAGGCGCTGCGCCCTTCCACGGGATCATTCCCGGGAAGCGCGTCCAGCCCCTCGGACGACTCGACCTCCCTGTCTGTTTCGGAACACCCTCCAACTTCCGAAGGGAGACTCTGACGTTCGAGGTGGTCGGGTTCCGAGGAACCTACCACGCGGTGCTGGGGAGGCCATGCTACGCGAAGTTCATGGCCGTCCCCAACTACACCTACCTGAAGCTCAAGATGCCGGGCCCCAACGGGGTCATCACCGTCGGCCCCACGTACAAACACACGTTCGAATGCGACGTGGAGTGCGTGGAGTACGCCGAGGCCCTCGCCGAGTCCGAGGCCCTCATCGCCGACCTGGAGAGCCTCTCCAAAGAGGTGCCAGACGTGAAGCGCCATGCCGGCAACTTCGAGCCAGTGGAGACGGCTAAGACCGTCCCCCTCGACCCCAGTGGCGACGCCTCTAAGCAGATCCGGATCGGTTTCGAGCTCGACCCCAAGTAAGAAGCAGTGCTCGTCAACTTTCTCCGCGCGAACGCCGACGTTTTCGCGTGGAGTCCCTCGGGCATGCCCGGCGTACCAAGGGATGTCGCCGAGCACTCGCCGGATATTCGGGCAGGAGCCCGACCCGTCAAATGGCCTCTGCGCGGATGACACCCGGGGGCTGCGCACACCCCCGGGAAAGGCCGCTTGTCATCGCCGACGTTCTGGAGCCCGGAACGCACAAGCTGGCCGGCGGTCAAGGCGGGGTCTACAACAACGCTTGGAACGTCCGACAGCTACGTCGCTTCTACCCTTAAGACGTTTTCAAGCTGTTCGTACACCTCGCTCCCGCACAAGTCTCAGTCACCAAGGAAGGGTCGGCCTCGCCTCGGCAGAGCCCGACCCTCCCTCGGGGGCTAAAAAGGGGGAACCTCTCTGCGTCAAGACTGGGTGTACCTCTCCACGTCCAAAATTTTCGATCAAAAAGGCTTTTTGTGTTCTCCCGGCTATATCAGAAGCAGGGCCCCAAGGAGCAAACGTGGGTGCATGTAAGTGGCAAGGCCGACTGGGCCGAGGGATTCCTATGCCTCCGGGTTAAGGACACCTTCACTCGTCACCCGCCACGAAAAATGACCCCTACTCGGGAAGCCACCCTGTTATTGACGAACAAAGTCGGACATGCAAAGTAAAAGGAAGAGTACGACTTCATGCGATAGAAGCAAAGTGTTCAGGCCTCGGCGGCCACAGGAGGACGCGCGCACATCCAACAGAAACTGATCCAACAAGAGTTAGGTGTCGCCTTGGGAAGGAGCCGCGCCTTCAGCTCCGTCTCCGCCTTCGGTGAGGTCCATCTCGGCTTCCGGCGACGGCGCAGGGGGGAGGATTTCCGCCTCAAAGGTGGTCGCCAGCACTGCGCTCGGACCCGCGGCGACCGCGTCGAGCCGCTGGATTTCCGCCAGGGCAGCTTCGTCTTCGTCAGGAAGACAATACCCCTCGCTAACCCGCTCCAGGTCCACAACGTAGTGGGAAGCAAGCACGGCGAAGGCCCGCCTGACGCCGTGGTGTAGCGCCTCGCGGAGCCTGCCGCGCGCATGATCACCCAAGGCTTGAAGGCGGCTTTGAGGGGAGCTTCCTGAGGGGACGTCGCCGGAGCCAAGGACCCGATAAACGTCCGAGATGGCTTCGGACATGGCCGTGAGGTCGGCTTCCCTCTGCTCGGCCGCCCCGGCAAGCGCCTCGGCAAGCGCCTTGGCGGACTCCTCGAGGGCGGACTCGAGCTCTGCGAACAACCAGAAGAAAAACCTCAAACACAAGCAGAGGAAACAAACAAGAACAAGAACCAAGGATGGTCAAGGCATACCCCCGGCCCGGGCACGCTGCTCCGAGGTCGCGGCCTGGGCCGCGGCTAAGTCGGCCGCGAGGGCGTCGGCCCGGCTTTCGGCCTCGGCAGCCCGGCCCCGAGATCGGTCCTGCTCCTCAACGACCTGGACGAGCTCCGACCGATGTCGTTGCACCTCTGCGCGCACCGCGGCCACCTCCATGCGTGCCGCTGCCGCCTCGGCTCTCAGGTCAGTGCAGAGCAACTGGAGGTCCGCTACCTCGGCACCCTGCTGAGAAAGGCGCGCAGTGGCCCTGGCAAGCGAGGTCCTCAGGGACCGCAGCGAGCCCCAAACATCGACTTCGCGGCGGATGAACGACGACTTGGCGGCGCTCCGACCCGATAGATCCTGAGGAAAGGAAGCGGGGCGTCACGAAGAACGCCTCGGTCACAGAAGAAAAACAAAGGTATGCCCGAAACCGTTACCTGGAGGATTTTGGGGACGTCCCCGCAGAAAACCTCCAGCAACGACCGGAGCGACCCCACCGTTGCTTCGGCACGCTCGCGGAGCTCGTCCCAGGACTGGTCCTCCCGTTCATCATCGAGAACGAAGACGGGGTCCGAGGCCTCACGGGTCCGGAACCGGAGCACCTGGCGCCGGACCTCGGGGCTCCGCCGCACAGCGACGAGGCCGCCGCCCGGCAGGACGAATCGTGCCTCCCCGCCCGCCTCTTCCGAGGCACCGGGCGTCGACATATCAGCCGTCTCGGCATCGGCAGCAACCGGTCGCTCCTCGACCGGGACGGCGGCGACTTCGGTAGTGACAGGCGCCGGCATGGCCGGCACGAGCGGTGGGCTCAGGACCACGTCGGCGTCAGCCGCCTCTCCTATCACAATGGCCGCCTTGGCAGAGGAGCCGGCCTCGGGAACCTGCTCCACGGCGACCGGCGCCGTCTGAGCCCCCTAAGGTGGAACGCCGTGCGAGAGGGTCGGTTGAACGGCAAGGCCCGAAGCGGCGCTGGCCGCACAAGCCGGCGTCGTCTTAAGTGCCTTCCGGGGTGCCAGGCCAGTCAGCCCATGGCTTCGCTTGCTGAGGAGAAAAGAAAAATCACGGCCGGAACCTATGAATGGAAAGCCAGGACGAAGACATTCCGAGATACTTACCCGCTCCGGGCCATGACCCACCGTGCCTGGGGGGAAGTCTCTTGGATCCCGGCCCCCGGAACCGCCGCCGAGGCCCGCTTCGCTGGCAACTTCGGCGCCGCCCTCGCTTCAGGCACCCGGGGAGCAGACGCCCTGGCCTGGTCCTCCGGGGTCACCTCGGCTCCTCCAGCCGAGGTGTCAGGAGCCCTCTCAGGTTGCCCTTGCCCCTCAGGCCGGGACCCTGACGCCACGACTCCGGGGACTGACGGCGTCAGCCCGCTCGGGGGCTGGCTCGACGGCTCCTGACCAGACCCCAAGCCGGGGCTGAGGCCAAGGCGGGCGGCCACGTCGTCCTCCTCGTCATCGTCTTCATCATCGTCGTCGTCGGGCGTTTCCGGCGACGGCCCCCTCGGGAGCCCCTCCCTCTGCTGCTGACGACGGCGCTTTTCCAAGGCGTCTCGAGCCCGCCTCCGCTCGCAGGCCCGGGCCTTCTCCGCGTCCTTCTTCTTCTTCCTCTCCTCCGCGGCGACCCGCCGCGCTGCTCGGGCCACCGCGTCCTGTGGGACCCGAGGCAGGGAAGGCTTGTGCCACCCCACCTCCTGAAGAGGAGGGGAAAAACCTCAATCGTAAGAACCCGGAGCGACCGGATGTATGAAGAAGGAAGAAGCGGACACTTACCAGAGTCACGCACCCCTGGTCGGGGCGCATCAAAGGCTGGGAGAAGGCGTGGGAGTCAGGCTTCCCCAACGCAACGGACACCCGCCATCTAAGGGCGTCAAAGGGAAGAGGATCAGGGGACATCCGCGAGCCCTCCCAGTCGGCCTCCGGGGTCATCTCGCAAAGCGACAGCCGCCGCTCCGCCAAGGGAAGCACCCTCCGACGGTGGATGGCGGCAACCACTCCCGCAGCGGTGAGTCCCCCTTCCCGCAACGCCTCCAAGGCCTGGAGGAGTGGCTCGAGGTTCTTCTGCCTTTTGTGCGGGGTCCCGTGGCGCCAGGCATCGGTGGCAGCGGTGACTACTCGCTGGGAGAACGGCGGGAGCAACTCGCCGTCGTTCCGGAGGTAGAACCACCGGCGCTGCCACCCCTTGTTCGAGGACGCGAGGGTGGCAGGAATATACAGCGACGCCCGCGACTGCCTCAGCAGAAGGGTACAGCCGCCGGCCCGCACCGCTGCACGGACTTTCCTCTCCCCCGTCGGCGAGGCGAAAAGCTCCACGCAAAAGAAATGGGTCCACAAATCCCAATGGGGGGCGATCCCCAAGTACCCCTCACACACCGCAACGAAGATGGCGGCCTGCGAGATGGAGTTAGGGGTGAGGTTATGCAACTCCACCCCATAGTGGTACAGGATCGCCCGCATGAAGCGGTCCGCCGGCACGCCGAATCCCCGCTCGTGGAAGGAGACAAAGCTCACGATGTACCCCGGCGGTGGGGACGGAGCGGCTCCACCCGCGGGAGGAATCCATTCCGGTCGCTGATTATCGGTGAGGGGACGGAGCAAACCCTCGCCGACCAAATCTTCCAGGTCGCTCGCCATCACCGTGGAAAGGGGCCATGGATCGCGCGGCGGAATGATGGTCACCCGCTCAGCCATCACCGAGCTAAAAGGGATGGCGGCGCGAAGGGCAGGAAGGGCGGTTCTCTCTTCTCTGGCTAGATCTCTCGGGTTGCAAAAACCTAAGAGGCAGGCAGGAAGCGGAGCAAAGAACCGTCACCGGACCCTCTCCTGGGTATATAAAGACCAAGGCGAGGACGGTTCCAACGTTCCGCCCGGACCGGACGCGGGATTCAAAAACGCGAGGCGAAACAACCGTTCCTCGAACGGCTCGCGCACGCGCAACGGCCGCCCCGCCAACTACTCGCCCCGTCGCATTGACTCCGCGGCTGGACAGGCGACACTTCTGGTAGGAGCAGCGGGCGACGCTTCGCCTTCGCCGAAACAACCGCGCCAAAAAAGGTACGCCGCGTCGTTCGGTTTCGTATCCTTTTCCCTTTTTCCTCTTTCTCTATCTCTTGCGACAGGGACCGGGAAAGGGGGATACTCCGAAAGGGATCCTTCCCCGTGAAGGAACCAGGCTCCGAGCCTCCTTACTGATCAGAGGTTCGAAGGCTGGCCCCCCCGAAGGGTTCAACAGCCGCCTCAGATCGCGTGGGCCCTACACCCACTACTGGTCAGAGGTTCGAAGGCCGGCCCCCCGAAGGGTTCCACGGCCGCCTCAGGCTACTCGGGCTCCGTGCCCATTACTGATCAGGGGTTTGAAGGCTGGCCCCCGAAGGGTTCACAGCCGCCTCAGACGCCGAGCGAGGGATGACCAGGGGTACGTTCGATACATAACCAAGGCTCGGGCTGCGCTCCCGAGGTACCCTAGGACATTTCCGAGACCAGCGGGAGCGATCTTGCAACGGAATCCCATCGGAGGGAGGCATCGAGCCCTCGGACCCCATCGCCAGGGGACCGGGTCCGGCAGATCACCCGCAGGTACTTTTGGGCGTGCCTCTGGGCCCCTAGCCGACCCCTAACGAACGGGGCACGGACGTCCACTCGGATTACCCGCTTGCAGCTCACCGGAGACACCATGTTCGGCGCCCATCGAGGGTAACATGGCGCTCTCCCCCCCTCCTCCTTGCGGAAAGGCGACGCAGGGGCGTATGTAAAAAAGCCGAGTCTGTCCCTGATCGCCCTCTTGCCCTGTGCAGAGGCTCGGGGGCTGCTCTCGCAAACCCGGCTCCGACCAAACCGTTGACAGCGTCAACATACCAGCCCGAGAACTTGGGCCCGACCGTACACCCGGGCTACGACCAGCTCGCATGAGGGAACAACCAAACCAGCCGAAGCATTACGCAAGGCATTAAGACCTCGAAGGAGTGAAACCACTCCTCCGAGGCCTCGGGGGCTACACCCGGCGGGTGCGCTCGCGCGCACCCACCGGAACAAAATGCAACCGAGAAAGGCTGGTCCCCTTGCAAAAAAGTGCGACGAAAGCCTCCAAGCGAGTGCTAACACTCCCTTCGAGGCTCGGGGGCTACTGTCGGGGACCATAATTAGGGGTACCCTCAAGACTCCTAATTCTCAGCTGGTAACCCCCATCAGCATAAAGCTGCAAAGGCCTGATGGGTGCGATTAAGTCAGGGATCAGTCCATTCGAGCGACTCGATCACGCCTCGCCCGAGCCTAGCCTCGGACAAGGGCAGCCAACCCCGGAGGATTTCCGTCTCGCCCGAGGCCCCCCTCCAACGGCGGACACATCTTCGGCTCGCCCGAGGCCCTGCCTTCGCTAAGAAGCAACCCTGACTAAATCGCCGCACCGACCGACCAAATCGCAGGAGCATTTAACGCAAAGGTGGCCTGACACCTTTTTCCTGACACGCGCCCTCCGGCAGAGCCGAAGTGACCGCCGTCACATCGCCGCTCCACTGACCGGTCTGACAGAAGGACAGCGCCGCCTGCGCCACTCCGACTGTAGCGCCACTTGACAGAGTGATGCTGACAGGAAGCCAGTCCCTGCCAAAGGCACCATAGGAAGCTCCGCCCGACCCAGGGCTCGGACTCGGGCTCAGCCCCGGAAGACGGCGAACTCCGCTCCGCCCGACCCAGGGCTCGGACTCGGGCTAAGACCCGGAAGACGGCGAACTCCGCTCCGCCCGACCCAGGGCTCGGACTCGGGCTAAGACCCGGAAGACGGCGAACTCCGCTCCGCCCGACCCAGGGCTCGGACTCGGGCTAAGACCCGGAAGACGGCGAACTCCGCTCCGCCCGACCCAGGGCTCGGACTCGGGCTAAGACCCGGAAGACGACGAACTCCGCTCCGCCCGACCCAGGGCTCGGACTCGGGCTAAGACCCGGAAGACGGCGAACTCCGCTCCGCCCGACCAAGGGCTCGGACTCGGGCTAAGACCCGGAAGACGGCGAACTCCGCTCCGCCCGACCCAGGGCTCGGACTCGGGCTAAGACCCAGAAGACGGCGAACTCCGCTCCGCCCGACCCAGGGCTCGGACTCGGGCTAAGACCCGGAAGACGACGAACTCCGCTTCGCCCGACCCCAGGGCTCGGACTCGGGCTAAGAACCGGAAGACGGCGAACTCCGCTCCGCCCGACCCAGGGCTCGAACTCAGGCTAAGACCCGGAAGACGGCGAACTCCGCTCCGCCCGACCAAGGGCTCGGACTCGGGCTAAGACCCGGAAGACGGCGAACTCCGCTCCGCCCGACCCAGGGCTCGGACTCGGGCTAATACCCGGAAGACGGCGAACTCCGCTCCGCCCGACCAAGGGCTCGGACTCGGGCTAAGACCCGGAAGACGACGAACTCCGCTTCGCCCGACCCCAGGGCTCGGACACCGCCCTGGCCTCTGCCGACGACCTCCGCCTCGCCCGACTCAGGGGCTCGGACTCGGCCTCGGCCATGGAAGACAGACTCGACCTCGGCTTCGGAGGAGCCTCCACGTCGCCCAACCTAGGGCACATGCCAGCCACGTCAACAGGAAGCGCCATCATCACCCTACCCCGAGCTGACTCGGGCCACAGAGAACAAGATCGGTGTCCCATCTGGCTGTCTCCACCAGATAGGCAATGATGGCGCCCCGCATGCCCTGTGACGACGGCGGCTCTCAGCTCTCTTACGGAAGCAGGAGGACGTCAGCAAGGACACAACCGCTCCGACAGCTGTCCCTCCGCCAGGCTCCGCCGCTCCTCCGACGGCCACGACGTCACACTAGTTGGGTTCCAAGATCTCTCCGGCTGCCACATTGGCATGTACTCAGGGCATTAGCTCTCCCTCGCTAGACACGTAGCACTCTGCTACACCCCTATTGTACACCTGGATCCTCTCCTTGCGTCTATAAAAGGAAGGACCAGGGCCCTCTTAGAGAGGGTTGGCCGCGCGGGACGAGGACGGGACAGGCGCTCTCTTGGGGCCGCTCGCTTCCCTCACCCGCGTGGACGCTTGTAACCCCCTACTGCAAGCGCACCCGACCTGGGCGCGGGACGAACACGAAGGCCGCGGGATTCCCACCTCTCTCGCGCCGGTCTCCGGCCGCCTCGCTCCTT
This sequence comes from Zea mays, assembly GCF_902167145.1. Lineage (NCBI taxonomy): Eukaryota > Viridiplantae > Streptophyta > Magnoliopsida > Poales > Poaceae > Zea > Zea mays. The sequence goes on along the minus strand of NC_050096.1, from coordinate 81,874,392 downwards.
TCCCCCCTTCGCGCTCGCCCACGCGCTCGACCCATCTGGGCTGGGGCACGCGGCACTCACTCGTCGGCCTGAGGGACCCCCGGTCTCGAAACGCCGACAATTATAGAAGCTGGAGCCTATGTACAAGCCAAATACTTTTAAACCTTGCATTACCAATCCGTTGACGCTCAGAAAAAAAAACAAAACTGTAATTTTTGAAGTCCGTATCTCTCCCTTGCAGATCTTTTTTCCTTTTGGGGATCAAAAGGGCTACAAATCTGAATGGTCAACATATACATAATGCAGCATCTTTAGGGTGGACACTGGAACATGTGCTGTGACGGACAATCAAATCACTGTTTGTGAGCATCTTCGTTTGAAGACGAACCTGTTGAAGGTGATAATGTCATCGTGAGTCCATGCATCAGCGAGACCACGGACCAATCGGACACACAGTTGCAGAATCGATCAACTAGAACGGAAAATATCCTGGATACTGCAGGCGAACGTACAGCAACGATTTTAGGTGCATTGGCTGCTAAAAATATGCTCCGTTCTAAAATTATAAGATGCTTTGATATATTTAAATACATAGATTGACACTGTAGTATCATGATACTGGTATAATACTCGTGCGTTGCGATAACACACCATCATATTTAATACCAATAAAATAAAAAATAAATTTAATATCAGACTGAATATATGATCTACATATCAGATATTAAATTGACAAGAATAAACATTACATCTTATCTTAACTAAAAGGTCAAAAAAATATGAGTTAAAATAGAGTCTAACCTTTCTTTCTGCTAGTGAGATAGTGTTGTGTGGGAGCGTTGCACTGTGTGTTGTTTTCTGTCCTGCTGAGCTTGGGTTGTTTCTCAAGTCCTATATGTGGCTTATTTGTTAGGCCAGAAGTGGGGAAGTGGAACAAACCTACACGTTTTGCACGTGACACATAACGCACGAAACTGATGTTTTAGAATAGTATAGATCGGAGCATCTCTAAAAGTTCCCTAAAACTTCTTATTGGGGTTGTTGTAAAAAAACACCCTTCCAAAAAATCTAAACCTACATCAGAAAGCTAATAACTATCTCCTAAAATATTTAAGGTGGATTTTGAAAAAGCCTATGATAAGGTGAACTAGAATTTTCTGCATAATATGTTGGCGAAAAAGGGTTTTGGTAATAAATGGTGCGACTGGGTAATGAAGACTGTTAAAGGAGGAAAAATTGCCATTAAGATGAATGATCTAATTGGTCCTTACTTCACAACCCACCAAGGGGTTAGACAAGGTGACCCTTTTTCTCCCCTCTTGTTTAATATCGCTGCGGATGGGCTAGCTTGCATGATTCAGAAAGCGCAGGATGAAGGTATCCTTAAAGGCCTCATTCCCCATATCATCACCAATGGTTGTTGCTGCCTCCAGTATGCTGATGATACCATTTTTTTGCTTTAGGATGATCTTGATGGTGGTAGAAATCTTAAGTTTATTCTTTGTTTGTTTGAGCAGATGTCTAGTCTCAAAATTAATTTTCATAAAAGTGAAATCTTATTTTTAGGTAATGTTGTTGATAGGAAAAATTGTTACGCGGATATTTTTACTTGCCCCTCTAACAGCCTTCCTATGAGATATTTGGGGGTCCCGATTGATGATAAAAAACTTTGTAAATCTTTGTGGACGTCCAGAGTGGAAAAAGTTGAGAGCAAACTTGGTTCTTGGCAAGGGAGGTTTCTTAGTTTGGGTGGTCGTTTAGTTCTAATAAATAGCAGTCTAACCAATGTTCCCCTCTACATGCTTTCTATTTACAAAGCCCCAAAAAGTGTGATAAAAATCGACATTTACAGAAAAAGATTATTGTGGCAAGGGGGCCATAGTCAAAAGAAATATCATTTAGCTGATTGGGATTTAGTTTGTTCTCCTAAAGATCAAGGTGGCCTTGGTGTTTTGGATTTGAATATAATGAATGAAGTCGTCCTAGCCAAATGGATTTGGAACCTAGAAAATTCGAATGGCCTATGGCAAACCATTATCAGGCAAAAATACATTAAAGGGAGACCTATTATTTCAGTGAAAAAAGGCAGAGTGATTCTCACTTCTGGAAGGGCATCCTTGAGGTTCGTGACAATTTTTACAGATTTTGTAAAAAGAAGGTTGGTAATGGAAAAAGTACAAGTTTCTGGAATAACATCTGGTGTGATTCGGTTCCCTTGTCACTTAGATGCCCCCAACTTGTTCGATATTGTCTATGATAAAAATATCACAGTGGAGAAAGTGTTTTCTTCTGACTTTCAGTTGTTAACTTTCAGAAGAAGATTGTTGGGGGATTTGGCTTCCGACCACAACAATTTAATTGTCCAATGTAATAAGGTTGGGAGATTTAACAATGATGATAAGGTTGCCTGGTCTCTAGGGAAACATGGTTTTTCTGTTAAATCCTTACAGGGAAAGTAAGTGTTCTCAGATTCCAGTGCCTTCCAGCTTCTTATGGAAAACCAGGTTACCCCACAAAATCAAAGTTTTTTTGTGGCTTGTCTTGCACAATAAGATTCTAACAAAAGATAATCTGAGAAAAAGAAATTGGAAGGGCCCTTTGAACTGTGTCTTTTGTGGATTATCAGAATCCATAGATCATCTTTTCTTCCAATGTTCTGTCGCTCGTTATATGTGGAGAATCATCCAAACAGCTTTGGATCTGAATTCTGTTCCTAATAATGTTGAAAATCTTTTTGGGCCCTGGATTAACAGTTTCAGCAAGAAAGAAATGAACTTGGTTCTTTTCGGTTGTGGTGCAGTCATATCTGGGCAATTTGGCGCTCTAGAAATTATTGCTGTTTTAATGATAAATTGATTTCTGACCCTACTAATGTGATCTTCTTGTGTTGTTTCTGGATTGATGCTTGGGCAATCCGACAGAAAGAGAGGGAAAAAACTGGTGGAGTAAGGAAACCCCAGAGTCAGAAAGACAACAAGTGAAATCTTCAAGGGTCCTCATGGGTGGAACAGTGATTGCTGAGAGTTAGTAGGTCCTTTTGGATAGTCTTCTCTATGATCTTTAGTCAGACTGATATGCTATCTGTGTCCATGTTGGGTTCGCGGCTGTCATGTCATGGTTGTGCTCCTGTTGATTTCTCTTGGTTCTTTTTTGGTGGTCGATACTGTTAAATGTCTTTCTATTCTACAGTGGAAGTTTTTTCCCATATCGTGTTTACCTCATCCGATAGTTGCATGCTTGTTATCGGCTTTTTCCATTTTGGTGGCGGATGTTATCATGTATGAACTCTGTTGCCGTCTATTTCGTAATGAAATAGGGGTTGTTCCTCTTCGTAAAAAAATCTCCTAAAATATTTAGAAGAAAGAAGAAACCATGTGGGCCGCGCCAAGCACTATTAGGCGGATTCCTGTTGAACAGTGATCGCTTTTATCGCGACCTGCTGCGCTGCCGGCAACGTGAACATCGATCTAGAGTGCAGACGATCAATTTGCTAGCTGACGCGAAAGAGTAGACCTTGCCCTATGCACATGCACGTCTTAATTCATGTAACTTTACTTGCCTCGTCTCCCTGCGCTGCGTAGTTTTTTTTTTGTTGATAATTTTGTTCTGAATCTGTTCAAAAAGTGAAGCCCCTGTTCTGTGTTCACGAACTAAAAACAAAAGGTGAAAGCAGAATGATGTAGCAGTATCACTAAAGTTTAGAAACCATTAATTGTGGGATTCTAAACCAACATCATCCAGACTAGAATGAATATCGAAGACAACCATTGACCATTTGCTTGTAAACTGCAACCTTATTTGGCTTAAATTCTTCTTCATAGTTGATTGCAAACTTGTGCTCAGGCAGTCCGGTGGCGCCGAGTTCCCACAACAGCACCTTGGCCAGCAGGAAGAAGGTAGAGACGCCGTGAGACATGCCGTCGGGTCCCGCTCCTCCTTTGCCGCCACGCGCGGGGGCTTCCGCTTTGGCTGCCAGTCCATTGAGGGACATGGTCGCCGACAAGCAACTCGCCATTGAAGCATATCGCGCGCGGGAAAGCTAATGGGGTGATTGAGGGAGGAGAGCAATCACTACGGTGACTGCCTTCAGTTTCGCGTCGCGAATATAATGCAGAGTTCTTACGGGATATTTCGCCTTGAGTTATGTGTTTGAGTGTATCTAAGGTAGTGAATATAAAAAAACTCAAAACATATAACTTAACAAAGACACAATGTCTTAGCTCTATGTTCGAGAGAGAGGACTAGCTGAATGGTCAATTAAATTTATTAAATACTCTAATTGATACAATGAATATGATAAAACACATGTTTTAGACATGTCCGTTGTATTATTACTTAGAGTACCATGCAACAATATAAATTTGCACATGTCCTTAGATGTTCTATTGGAGTCTATTTTTCTCCTTTTCTCTGTTGAAGTTGCTCCTGGACAACTTTGAACGGCGCCCCCGACTTCACTTCCCCATGTACTTTATCCCCCTCTCCCCTCCAACCCTTCACCCTTCCACTCCCCCTCTTTTGAGTGAGAGAAGAACTATCCCCTTTGATGGGGGAGCTTTAATCTCCCCTCGCTAATCATTGATTATCTATGCAAAATTATTCTAATTAACTTATAACGATGTGTATCTAGTACTATAAATATTGCATATTTTTAAACTCCAAAAGTTGATGTATAAAAGTCACATAGCTCAGTTAAAATGTACAAGCGTAGCTAAATAGGAGGAATGGTTGGAGATGAGATGAAATATGGGAGGAATGAAAGAGTGGAAGGTATTTAAAAATGAATAAAAAGTAAGAATAAGGGGATATGAGAGGGGTAATGGTTGGAATCAGCCTTAGAAAAGGGGGTTGGTAAATATAGCAAGAGATGCAGACTGGAGCACGTAAATCTTGAGTGCAGTCTGGTTATCAACATATAGGTGATTTATAGAGGTTCAGACTGCAATATGTGTAATACTATATGCCATTTTCGATTATTGTGGATTCATCAACAACAAGGTGAATAAGGGGGTGTTTGAATACATTAGAACTAATAGTTAGCGACTAAAATTAGCTGGAGGCATCCAAATAATCTAGCTAATAGTTCAACTATTTGCTATTTTTAGTAAATTAGTTAATAGTTAGCTAGCTAATTCTACTAGCAATTTTTTTAGACAACTAACTATTAGTTGCCTTCAAACACCCCCTAAGATTACAATCTCAGATATCAGCTGAATGTCATGCCCATGTATCGACTAAACCAAGAGTAAGAGACTAAAGTAACGACGAAACTGTGGATTCGGCTGGGATTTGTTGAATCAGAATCCTTCGAGCACCTTCCTTTTATAGCTAAAGAGAGGAGTAAGTGATACATGTTGGCTAGTTAGTAGGCCCTTTCCAGTAGAGGCTCAACTACTCGTCTTGTCATATACATGGAATTGTACGCAGTCACACGTCCCAAAGTGCCACAACATGGAGCTTGTCTTACTGTAGTGACAAATATGGGTTGTCATTGAGGCATGTATGTCTTGTCATAGTGGCAAGTGCTAGGCCCACATTGTTGGGTATGACAAAGTTGAATAATCGATGAAGCAAATTTGTACTTTATAGTGCATGCTAGGTTGCTGATGCATTTAAGAGTGGCTATAAGGATGATGTATCATATCGAATAGTGGTCTCAAGTACGCATGTTGCCTGTATTGTGACAATAATCCACCTCCTTATCATAATATCACCCATTATAATTATTATGATGGTCAGAAGCCTTATCTAGATCTCTGAGGCCATTTGAAGCAGAGACAGGCGTGGTACTAGGGTCATACCTTGTGGGTCTGCTCTGCCTAAGGGACATGGCCATACATATTCCTTTATCTATAGTAGCAAGTAGGTTCTTAAGTATTTTTTTATTGGAATATTTAGAGGGCATTTTAGCAACATCAAGGGCTATGGTATTCCCTAAACACTAACTGAGAGTCGCCTAGAGGGGGTGAATAGGTGAAACCTGTAAATTATAAACTTTAAACACACACTTTACCCGGGGTTAGGGTTAGAAACAAATAATATGAATACGGAGTGCGAAAGATAGTTCTTCTTGCTATGAGTTGCTCAATCAATGCAGATAACTTTGGGAGCTAACTCAAAAGATTGTGAGCAAGAGAACTTTTAGAGAGAGGGGGAGGGAAGAAACAAATCGAATGGTGATGATCAACATAAATGAACACGATGATTTGTTTCCCGAGGTTCGGTTCCAATGAACCTACTCCCCGTTGAGGAGGCCACAAAGGCCGGATCTTTTTCAACCCTTTCCCTCTCTCAATCGGTCACCTAGACCCGTTGAGTGCTTCTTCTTAATCTCAAGGGTCACAAAAAAACCCGCAAAGATAACCACACACTTAGGTGTTTCTTGCTAGCTTTACAAATCACTTAGAGAGTTTAGAAAGAGATGAAAAAAGCACACCAAGCAACAAGAGCAACACATGAAACACAAATCACCCTCTCTCAAGTTATTAATCACTATTGATCCCTTGACTTAATTGTGGCACTTGGAGAGGATTGCATGCTTTGAATGTGTCTTGGAATTGATTCTTTGCTCTTGTATTGAATGTGGAGAGTGGAAGTCTTGGATGCATTGAATGGTGGTGTTTGGGGGTAGTTATAGCCCCAACCACAATTCTAGCTGTTGGTTGGGCTTTCTGTCGATGGGCACACTGGACAGTCCGGTGCCTACCACGTCAGTCGCCTGTTGGAGTAAACCGTTGGCGAAGATGACCGTTGGCTGTGGGCTCACCGGACAGTCCGGTGAATTTTAGCCGCAAAGCTCCAAATTTTCCCGAAAGCGGCTAGTTCGTTGGGCGGTCCAGCTTGGGCACCGGACAGTCCAGTGCACCTCTGGCTGGTGCAATCCTGATTTGCCCCATACTTATAGAATTGGCCCAAGGGTCATTTTCCTTACATGTGTATGTGAACTTTATGCACCTGAGAAAAGATCAACTAGGCAAACTAGTTAGTCCATAAGATTTGTGATGGTCGTCAAACACCAAAATCGATTATAGGAAATGATTGAGGCCATTTCCCTTTCACTAACATAGGCCACTAGGCTCTACATAGGCCTGTGTAGGCTAATAGGTGCGCCCAACCTTCTCGCAAAATGTCTGATAAATCTGGAGGATGATCTTACCCTACTCTAGATGTCATGGAAACTAGAGTGCACCCTAGCCTGAGAAGTCCTCGAATGGACAGCTAATGCCTTGCATTTTGTGGGCCTTAGGATCATCGAGAGGGGATCCCATTCTAGTTAGAGTATGGGGGCACTTGCCACAGTTTCAACTAGATTGTGATGAAGTTGTCATAGCTCTAGGTAAGGTGAGTGCCAAACTAGAGAGAGGGCTAGAAGTTGGCCCTCATGGTGGCTGACAATGTGCTAGTGTTTCTAAATAGTAGAATTTGAACACCTCCTTGGATCCCATCTATAAAGGATTGTAAGAGGAGCCCCTAGGTAGAGAACAAAGTCAAGGAAGCCATAGAGATGGCGGTCAGCTGCTAAATCCAAGAGGCATCCAACTTTGACGGTGAAGATGAAGTAGGGGTGATGGACAATGATGACGATGGTAACAATTAGTTTTACCCTAATATTCATTTGGAGTTGTAATCTATGCCCCTAGTGCCAAGAAGTTTATTATATTTGAATACATTCTCCTAGACTTCAACTTCTTTCCTTTTTCTTACCTCTAGCCCCTTAGCATTGCAAGGGATCGACCTCTACAACCCATGGCCCCTAGGTAGTAGCCCCTAAGCCATGAGGCGTTAGGTAGGTTCGGGGACCTTTGCACTACCCATGTAGTTCCCCGGGTGGCTATGGTTCTGAGGACCAAGGGTAGGACATTGTAGGGTTTGGGGACCTTAGCACATACCAAATGGGTTTCTCCTTTGGCCCCTAAGTAGAGGTAGCTCTAGGGCCAAGGGTGACACTCATAGTTATAAAAGGGGCCCTTAGTATTGTAGGGGTCCTAGGTGCGCTTCCTCATTGCACCCTTAGGATCTAAGACCCTTAGGGCAAGTTTGGTGACCAGGGAATTGGAGGCAATCTATGGGGGAGGAAATCCCCTGCTACTCAAGGGAATCGGAGGGGATCCATGGGGGAGGAACACATGATTAGCCTTATAGGGAACACATGAATATGAAAACACAATAATTTCCTCCCCATGGATCCCCTCCAATTCCCTGGTCACCAAATTAGCCTTATAGGGATCTAAAAACAAACTAAAAAGGCTTAGGCCCCCTTTGGAACACATGAATATGAAAACATAGGAATACGAAAAACACAGGATTAGGGTTAGCTATGAATTGCAATCCTACAGGAATTGAGAATGCAAAAAAAATTTCTCACTTTTTGGATGCTATGCACGAATTTGAGTAGAGAGATAAGAGCCATAGGAAATTTTACAAGAGGTTGGACCTCTTGTTGTTTTCCTCCAAAACTTGTATGGAGGAAAGCAAATCATTGGAATTTCAAAGGAATCGATGAGATTGAATCATGTGTTCCAAAGGCTCACGTAGGAAATTTTTCTATAGGGAATTAATCCTTAGAAAATCCTTCATGTTTCCTTTGTTCCAAAGGGGCCCTTTTTTGTTTTTCGTGGCATACGTGGGTCGTGGTGGCAAATAGCACTATCGTTTGTATATATATACACACCTATAACTTACCAGTTTAAACTTGGCAAAAACACCCAACCAAAACACCCCTCTCACAACCTCCCCTAAATCCACCAAACAAATTGCACCTACATATAACACACACTCAAAACCAATGGTTCAGATTGTTGGACAACTCTTCTCTCTATTACTCACTCAAATGCAATGATCATTGTTAATTAGATCATCGTTCCTCCCTCATCCCTCACTCGCGTCTCCGCCCTCTCTCCTACCTCCTCCCGCTACCCCGCTGCCCCCTCGCCCTCACTCATGTCGCCGCCACCGTCTGCCCCTCCCTTACTGAAAGGAAAATAGGGTCAAACCTTTTCCTAAATGATTTTGGTGGTTGAAATGCCCAACACAAATAATTGGACTAACTAGTTTGCTCTAGAATATATGTTCTACAGGTGCCAAAGGTTCAGCACAAACCAATAAAAAGATTAAAGTTAGGGTTCAAAAGAAAGGAGCAAATGAAACCGAAGAGAACCCTGGTCTGGCGCACCGGACTGTCCAGTGCACCACCAGACAATGTCCGGTGCACCAGGGTGGATCGACTTCAAACTCTTCACCTTCGGGTTTCTGAGTCCACACTCCGCTATAATTCACCGGACTGTCCGGTGTGCCAGCGGAGCAACGGCTCGCCAGCGCAACGGTCGACTCCAACGATCGACTGACAGATGCACAGTGCGCGGACAGTTCACGCAGAGTCAGAGCAGCGCTAGAAGGCACACTAGACAATGAACAGTAATTGTCCGGTGCGGCACCGGACTATCTGGTGCCCCAAGACATCAGAGCTCCAACGGTCAAAACCGTCAGAACCCTAACAGTTGCGTGACTTGGCTGGCGCACCGGACTGTCCGGTGCGCCCATCGACAGCAGCCCTCCCCAACGACTATTTTGGTGGTTGGGGCTATAAATACCCCCCAACCTCCACCATTCAAGGCATCCAAGTTTTCCAGCAATTGCATTCAATACAAGAGCTCTAGACTTCACTCCAAGACACAAACAAGAGATCAAATCCTCTCCCAAGTCCAAAATCACTCCAAACACTTAGTGACTAATGAGAGAGAGATTTTCGTGTTCATTTGAGTTCTTGTCGCTTGGATCGCTTTTCTTATTCCCCATTCTTGTTCCCAAGACATTTGTAATCAAAGCAAGAGACACCAATTGTGTGGTGGTCCTTGCGGGGTCTAAGTGACCCATTTGATTGAGGAGAAAAGCTCACTCGGTCTAGGTGACCGTTTGAGAGAGGGAAAGGGTTGAAAGAGACCCGGTCTTTGTGACCACCTCAACGGGGAGTAGGTTTGCAAGAACCAAATCTCGGTAAAACAAATCACCGTGTCATTCGCTCTATTTCTTTGGTTGATTTGTTTTCGCCCTCTCTTTTGGATTCGACTTTATTTCTAACGCTAACCCTGGCTTGTAGTTGTGCTTAAAGTTTATAAATTTCAGATTTGCCTATTCACCCCCCTCTAGGTGACTTTCAATTGGTATCAGAGCTCGATACTTCATTAGAGTCTAAGCACTCGAAGTGATGTCGGGAGGATCCGCCAAGAGGGAGATGGAAACAGACACAAGCCGCGGGAAAGCTCCATCAAAGGAGTCCGGCGCCAAAGGAAGGGAGGAATCACCTCCCCGCATCAAGTCGCATCGGAGTGGCGACAAGAAGAAGAAGATGAAGAAAGTGGTATACTATGAGACCGACTCTTCGTCGCCATCCATCTCCGGCTCTGACGCGCCGTCCGTCACTTCTAAGCGCCATGAGCGCAAGAAGTTTAGTAAGATCCCCTTACGCTATCCCCGCATTTCCAAACACACTCCTTTACTTTCCGTCCCATTAGGCAAACCACCGGTTTTTTATGGTGAATATTATTGTATGTGGAGTCATAAAATGAGGCATCATCTAACCTCACTCCACTCTAGTATTTGGGACATTGTTGAGTTTGGAGCGTAGGTACCATCCATAGGGGATGAAGCATATGACTCGGACGAGGTTGCCCAAATCCGACACTTTGACTCCCAAGCCACCACTATACTCTTCGCCTCTTTATGTCGAGAGGAGTATAACAAGGTGCAAGGGCTAAAAAGTGACAAGGAGATTTGGGACGTGCTCAAGACCGTGCACGAGGGAGATGAGGTGACCAAGATCACCAAGCGGGAGACGATCGAGGGCGAGCTCGGTCGATTCATCCTCAACCAAGGAGAGGAGCCACAAGCCATGTATAACCGGCTCAAGACCTTGGTGAATCAAGTGCGCAACCTCGGGAGCACAAAATGGGATGACCATGAAATGGTCAAGGTTATTCTTAGATCACTCGTATTTCGTAATCCTACTCAAGTTCAATTAATACATGGTGATCCTAGATACAAGCTAATGTCTCCCGAGGAAGTGATAGGAAAGTTTGTGAGCTTTTAATTAATGATCAAAGGCTCCAAACAAATTGCTGAGCAAGGCGGCACCTCCACACCCGAGGTGCAACCCGTCGCATTCAAGGCGACGGAGGAGAAGAAAGAAGAGTCTACATCAAGTAGGCTTCCTGAAAGTCGCCTAGAGGGGGGGGTGAATAGGGCGAATCTGAAATTTACAAACTTAATCACAACTACAAGCCGGGTTAGCGTTAGAAATAATAACGAGTCCGAGAGAGGGCGTAAAACAAATCGTGAGCGAATAAAGAGTGTGACACAAGGATTTGTTTTACCGAGGTTCGGTTCTCGCAAACCTACTCCCCGTTGAGGTGGTCACAAAGACCGGGTCTCTTTCAACCCTTTCCCTCTCTCAAACGGTCCCTCGGACCGATTGAGCTTCTCTTCTCAATCAAATGGGAACCAAACTTCCCGCAAGGACCACCACACAATTGGTGTCTCTTGCCTTGATTACAATTGAGATGATCGCAAGAAAGAATGAGAAAAAGAAAAGAAGCGATCCAAGCGCAAGAGCTCAAATGAACACGACAAATCACTCTCTCTAATCACTAAAGCTTTGTGTGGAGTTGGGAGAGGATTTGATCTCTTTGGTGTGTCTTGTATTGAATGCTAGCTCTTGTAAGGTGTAGAAGAGTGGAAAACTTGGATGCCATTGAATGTGGGGTGGTTGGGGTATTTATAGCCCCAACCACCAAAAATGGCTGTTGGAAGTGTGCTGTCGCATGGCGCACCAGACAGTCCGGTGCGCCAGCCACGTCAGCAGACCGTTGGGGTTCGACCGTTGGAGCTCTGACTTGTGGGGCCTCTAGGCTGTCCGGTAGTGCACCGGACAGGTCCTGTAGACTGTCCGGTGCTCCAACTACGCGTGTTCTGACTCTGGCGCGCGCAGGCGCGCATTTAATGCGCTGCAGTCGATCGTTGCGCGCGAAGTAGCCGTTGCCTCCGCTGGCACACCGGACACTGTCCGGTGACTCACCGGACAGTTCGGTGAATTATAGCGGAGCGCCCTCTGAATTTCCCGAAGGTGAAGAGTTCAGCCTTGAGTGCCCTGGTGCACCGGACACTGTCCGGTGGCACACCAGACAGTCCGGTGCGCCAGACCAGGGTGCCTTTCGGGTTGCCTTTTGCTCTCTTCTTTGAACCATTTTCTTGGTCTTTTTATTGGCTTATTGTGAACCTTTGGCATCTATAGAACTTATAAACTAGAGCAAACTAGTTAGTCCAATTATTTGTGTTGGGCAATTCAACCACCAAAATCAATTAGGAAATAGGTGTAAGCCTAATTCCCTTTCAATCTCCCCCTTTTTGGTGATTGATGCCAACACAAACCAAAGCAAATATAGAAGTGCATAATTGAACTAGTTTGCATAATTGTATGTGCAAAGGTTACTTAGAATTGAGCCAATATAAATTCATAAGATATTCATGGATCGTTTCTTTAATTTTTAACATTTTGGACCACGCTTGCACCACTTGTTTTGTTTTTGCAAATTCTTTTGTAATTTTTTTTCAAAGTTCTTTTGCAAATAGTCAAAGGTAAATGAATAAGATTTTGAGAAGCATTTTCAAGATTTGAAATTTTCTCCCCCTGTTTCAAATGCTTTTCCTTTGACTTAAACAAAACTCTCCCTCAATAAATTCCTCCTCTTAGTGTTCAAGAGGGTTTTAAGATACTAAATTTTTGAAGGTGCTACTTTCTTCCCCTTTCGAACACAATAAGATACCAATTTGAAAAACTCTTTTAAAATAAGGGTGGTGGTGCGGTCCTTTTGCTTTGGGCTAATACTTTCTCCCCCTTTGGCATGAATCGCCAAAAACGGATACTTTGAGTGAAATATAAGCCCTTTTACTTTCTCTCCCCCTTTGGCAAATAATATATGAGTGAAGATTATACCAAATTGGAGAGCTGGCGGAATACTGGCAAGGAAGGATAATACCATTGGAGTTGAGTGGAAGCGATGTCTTTGCCGAGTATTCCGTTTCCCTTTCAATCTAAGATTTAATACATGAGATGCTCATGAAAACATATTGTTCTTAGCCTTGGCACAAATAGATATAGGAAATATGCAAATGTACCAAAGGAAAGAGATATGAAAAAAAGGATATGTCAATTAAGCTTAAACAATTCTATATAATATAGATTGCTCCCCCTAAATATGTGCTTTGAGAGGAATACAAATTTTTGGTCTTAAATGCCAAGTGCACATAATTAGGTTAATGAGATTATGTCTATATCATAGGGAATGTGAAGTGCAATGTGTCATAGTATAAGTGTGATGCTCATGACAGTTTAAGCACTTATGAAAGCATGTTATAAACATCTCAAGCATTCACCCTTAAGGATTTCAAAGAGGCTTAAGGACCATCCACCTTTGGAACAAAGACAGCTTATCATCGTTACAAGGTTAAGCTTTAAGCTCTTTGACAGAAAAATTACTTCACCCAGTTTTAACAAAGATGCAAGAATGAGTAATTGAGAAGTTAAACTAGGTATGAAGCAGGGTTAATGCATGAACATGCTTTCTCTTCCTTTTATACAAGATATGCAAAGAAAGTATGAAAAAGGAAGATTTAGGTACAAGGTAAAGTGAAATGAAGTTATTTTACCCTTTTGTACCTTCACATAGAGACGCTCCCTTCATTGTGCTTTGTCCTTAGTCATAGTCGCTTATGACCTATACTCAAGACAATATATGGAAATATTTTGCACAAGAGAGAGTTCTACAACTAGTGATCCTTTTCTAAGTCAGTGTTATTATATATCAAGTAGATCACAAATTGCGTAAATATATCATGAATTCTCTTTTTAACTTAGTGCATATCAAGAGAGATATCGATTGATAGAATATGCGGCACTAAAAGACATAAGTGTTAATTGAAGTTATTCAATGATCAAACAAATCACATATGCATTAGATTATCAAATAAGCTCAAAAATAGGAGAATCCAATAAGTATGCTATTTTTAGCAATGAAAGCAACAATCTTTGATAAGAGCGACATTATTTTAACAAGTTGGATTGATATGTAGTAGCATACATCATGAGAAACTTATTCTCGTTCAAGAGACTATATAAGATTACTAGGATAAAGCAATAGTCTCAACATAATCAAGATATAGACATAGGCTCCCCCTAGAGATATGCATCAAAGAATTTTAATGAGATGAATAGATGCATTCATTTTAGAGACGTGTAGGGAGAAGCATTATACATCTTGATCAAGGCTTATAAGATTTGCAATAAACAATTTATGCCTAGAATTCTTATAATGAAAAAGATTTAGAATGCTTACAACCACACCATTGATGTTTTGAGGATCTTATTATCCAAGTAGGTGTTGTTGTTCTTGATGTCCTCCCTTTTTCATTTGAGTTTGCTCCCTTGTAGTTGACTCTTTTTCCTTCCAAGCTTATTGAAAATACTCAAGAGAGATGTTAATGGTGCAAGGGAGTATATGATGAACGATGATTTCTTTAGATAAAAAAAAATAAAAACGATTCATCATCCATAAGTCACATAGACATGAAGTAAACTTCTTAACATTAGTGCATAATTTTAAAAAGGAGTATGCACTATTTAAACATTTGATCAATCATAGGAATTTTACTTCTTCATATTGAATTTATTAATCATTACTTAGAAGCAAGTCAATATGAGAACATATATATAGCAAAAGCATGAAATAGATTCTAATGGACAAGTGCATTTTGTGAGAATGAGATTGAATGCTCATCTAGTCGACTTTGGTCCAGTAAAGAATCTATTCTTCACATAGGTATAATTAGAGTAAACAATCATTGATGGGAACTATATTTGATTAAGAAGATGAGTTCCCATACCTTTGCTTTTACTTTTTTTTCTTTGGGTGAAGATCAACCCTTTGAGGCTTGTGGCATTAAACTTGCACTTACTCTCTTGTAGATTTTCATAAGTAAGCTCAAGAGAAATGTTAATAGCAACACAAGCACTAGTTTCCCTTTTTGTAATCATTTTGATAAGGAATGAAAAGTGGATTACTAAAGCATGGAAACTCTATAATATGAACTAGATTATTCCTTGAAGTATGCTCAGTTTTATCTTATGGAACAAGCATAGTTAGTTCTTTTAAGATTATGGGAATAAATCTAATTCATAACATGGAGAGCGATAGATGTAGAAGAATCATATCCAATATAAGCAAGAAGCAAAACAACATAAATCATTGGATTAACTTTTCCTTTTATGTTAAATTACGCATCTCCAAAGAGAAACATATTCTCTACTAGTGAGACTACATGGGTTACTTAGATAAAAGCATTAGTCTCACTATTCTAGTTATAGAGAGAATCTTCCTTTTGTAGGTGTTGTAGGGATTTGAATTCCTTACATGACACCCTATTCTTTTAGGAACTTGGAATATCTCTCTATATCTAGAATCATGGCAATAATAAGATAATAAGTGTAAAACATGCCATGAGTTGCTTAATAATTTAAAACATGTAGATTGCCATAATATAGGAAGAATGAATATACAATCTACCATATGAGAGGAATTTCTTCAAAGAATAGTGTCATGAAGTGCTTTCTTTTTCTATGTGACTACACAAGACACATGAGAAATGATATTCTAAGATTTTTGCACTAAAGACATAAATGTTACCACCCTTTGGCTTTCCTCCATGTTGTAGGTCTTGATTTTTTGGCACATGATAACTCTTTATTTCCTACAACATTAATGTCTTCCCTCGAGATGATATGAGTTTAAGATATAGTAATTTGAAAAATAACCTTGGGTCAATCATGGATATCAATCATTGAAGATTGATAGCTTGAGTAAATAAAATTGAATTGGCTTTCTCAAGCACCCCAAAGCTTCATATCATCTTCTTCTCCTGCAAGGCTTGTCAAGCATATTTTGGTACCCATCTCTTGATGGGTCCATCAAGGTTAGTCAACAAAGATCTAGGAACCCAAACGTCCTTTGTGCTAGCACTAGGTAAACTCATTACCTTTCTAGCACAAGTTGCAATTTTGGGTTGCCTAGTTACATGAGAATTAATTGACAAGCTAGGAGTGAGATTGTTACCAATGGGACAATCCTTGCATTGATGTCCCTTCTTTCGGCATATGTAGCATAGGCGATCCTTAAGTTTTGAAGATTTCTTCTTTCCTTGTTTCTCTCTTGCTACATGGTTAGTGAATATTTTCTTTTCTAACATTATGCCTTTTTGTTTCAAATGGGAACAAGTTTTAATAAAGTGTCCCTTCTTTGAACATTTAAAACAAAGTTTATCATCCTTGTTAATAATCAAACCATTTTTAATATAGGGACATGATCTAATCAAGTGCCCCTTTTCAAAGTATTCACTACACTTCTTATTTCTATTTGTATGAAGTGTGACTTGATTATTACCTTGGATGTTACCTTTTATGGAGGCATGGTTGAGGTTTTTGGAAGAGGTATTGATTTTCTTCTTTTGGTTCCTCCTCTTGGCAATCCTCAAGTCTTTGACATTTTCTTCAAAGGATTTAGTGCATGCCACGGTTGTTCCCGTCTCAAGCTTCTTCACCATGTGATCACGGTTATCTTGAGAAGGTTGAGCAATGCACTTCCCTTTTAGTTGTGTCAAGCTCATCTTTAGCCTCTCATTTTCTTCTTTGAGCTTTTGATATGTATCATCTTTTGTTCCTGTAAATTCTAGCTCAAAGGAAGATTTGCTTGTCGACGGACAACAAGCATTAGCACATGGTAATGTAGTTTCAATTTGAATACATGTGCATGAGTGAGGTTGTTGAGATTTTAAGTTTTCTATCACAACCTTATGAGCTATATTTAATATGATATGATCATCCATAAGATTTTCATGAGAACTTAGAAGCATATCATATTTATCTTGAAAAGCTAGATTTTCAACTTTTAGCTTTTCTACTTGGTCCTTAAGCAAGGCATTCCTATTTACTAATTGAGCGATACAATGTAAAGAGCTATCTTGCTCAATTGAAATAGTTTCATACCTTTGGACCAAATCAACATGAGAGTGTTTTAGCTCCTCATGTTCTTTAGTCAACTCGTCAAAGCATTGCATTTTCATGGAGAGAACATTCTCTAGTCTTTGACGAGCTTCGCTTTGCTCTTTCGCTCTTTCTAGAAGTTTGAGCATGACCGCCTTATCTTCTTGGCTTAGGCGAGCGTAGAGTTGCACAGAGCTTCTTTCTTTCTCCTCATCCTCGTTTGTGCTTCCACTATCATTTTCATTAGCCACACAACACATGTGGGAATCGAAATGGGAAGACAAACCTCTTGGAGAGGTGGATTCGTCGTTTGGTCTCCATCGGTCATTTTCTTCTTCTTCCTTGCAAGGGTTAGTATCACAAGGACCAAAGGAAGTAGAAGTACAAAATGAACTATCATATTTGGACTCATCAAATTTATTTTTAATCCTAGTCCAAGTATCATGCGCATCAAGAATATGTTCATTATAATTTGTAATGAAGGCATGATAATCTTCTTCGCTAAGAGAATTACCTAAGATGTCAATAGCTAGATGGTTTAAGCGTATACATCTTTGATCTTCCTCGGAAGCATCATAATCAGAGGGAATGATACTCTTGTCTATAATTTGTTCTAATCGAGGATCTAGAGTTCTAAAAGCATTTAATACACTAGTTGACTATGAATCATAGTTAGAACAATCGGAAAATAATATCTCAAGAGTTACCTCCTTCCGAGTTGTGTTCTTGTTCTTTTGGGATCTTCTTTGAGCCATCACTTCGAGTTGTTAGACTCAATATGAAGTGCCTAGCTCCGATACTAATTGAAAGTCGCCTAGAGGGCGGGTGAATAGGGGGAATCTGAAATTTACAAACTTAATCACAACTACAAGCCGGGTTAGCATTAGAAATAATAACGAGTCCGAGAGAGGGCGTAAAACAAATCGTGAGCGAATAAAGAGTGTCACACAAGGATTTGTTTTACCGAGGTTCGGTTCTCGCAAACCTACTCCCCGTTGAGGTGGTCACAAAGACCGGGTCTCTTTCAACCCTTTCCCTCTCTCAAACGGTCCCTCAGACCGAGTGAGCTTCTCTTCTCAATCAAATGGGAACCAAACTTCCCGCAAGGACCACCACACAATTGGTGTCTCTTGCCTTGATTACAATTGAGATGATCGCAAGAAAGAATGAGAAAAAGAAAAGAAGCGATCCAAGCGCAAGAGCTCAAATGAACACGACAAATCACTCTCTCTAATCACTAAAGCTTTGTGTGGAGTTGGGAGAGGATTTGATCTCTTTGGTGTGTCTTGTATTGAATGCTAGCTCTTGTAAGGTGTAGAAGAGTGGAAAACTTGGATGCCATTGAATGTGGGGTGGTTGGGGGTATTTATAGCCCCAACCACCAAAAATGGTCGTTGGAAGTGTGTTGTCGCATGGCGCACCGGACACTGTCCGATGCGCCAGCCACGTCAGCAGACCGTTGGGGTTCGACCGTTGGAGCTCTGACTTGTGGGGCCTCTGGGCTGTCCGGTGGTGCATCGGACAGGTCCTGTAGACTGTCCGGTGCGCCAACTACGCGTGTTCTGACTCTGGCGCGCGCAGGCGCGCATTTAATGCGCTGGAGTCGACCGTTGCGCGCGAAGTAGCCGTTGCCTCCGCTGGCACACCGGACAATCCGGTGTGCACCGGACACTGTCCGGTGACTCACCGGACAGTCCGGTGAATTATAGCGGAGCGCCCTCTGAAATTCCCGAAGGTGAAGAGTTTAGCCTTGAGTGCCCTGGTGCACTGGACACTGTCCGGTGGCACACCGGACAGTCCGGTGCGCCAGACCAGGGTGCCTTTCGGGTTGCCTTTTGCTCTCTTGTTTGAACCCTTTTCTTGGTCTTTTTATTAGCTTATTGTGAACCTTTGGCACCTGTAGAACTTATAGACTAGAGCAAACTAGTTAGTCCAATTATTTGTGTTGGGCAATTCAACCACCAAAATCAATTAGGAAATAGGTGTAAGCCTAATTCCCTTTCACTTCCCATCGACGCCTCCAAGCTCGACACGAGGAGATGGCACTCATCATCAAGAGCTTTTGCCAAATCCTCAAGCAAAGGAAGGGGAGAGACTACAAACCCCGTTCCAAGAAGGTTTGCTACAAGTGTGGTAAGCCCGATCATTTTATAGCAAAGTGTCCTATTTCTAGTGACAGTGACAGGGGCGACGACAAGAAGGGAAGGAGGAAGGAAAAGAAGAAGTACTACAAGAAGAAGGGCAGCGACGCCCACGTGTGTCGGAATGGGACTTCGATGAGAGCTCCACCGACTCCTCCGACGAGGACGCCGCCAACATCGTCGTCACCAAAGGCTTCCTCTTTCCCAACGTCGGCCACAAGTGCCTTATGGCAAAGTACGGCAAGAAAAAGAAGGTACAAGCTAGAACCACCCCCAAGTATACTACATCTAGTGATGAGGGTAGTTCTAGCGATGATAAAGATAATTTGCTTGCCCTTTTTGCCAACCTTAACATGCAACAAAAAGGAAAATTAAATGAATTGATAGGAGCTATTCATGAGAAGGATGAACTCTTGGATAGCCAAGAGAAATTCCTTATTAAGGGAAACAAAAAGCATGTTAAGGTGAAAAATGCTTATGCTCAGGAATTAGAGAAATGTGAAAAATTAACTAGTGAGCTTAGCATTTGCCATGACACTGTCTCTAACCTTAGAAATGAGAATGCCAAATTACTTGCTAAGGTTGAGAAGTTAAATGTTTGTGATGATTCTTTTGTCAATCTTAAAAATGATAATGCTAGTTTAATTGCTAAGATTGATAAATTGAACGAATCACTTGCTAGCCTTAAAATTGAAAATGACAAACTAATTTCTAAGGATAAAGATTTAAATGTTTGCAATATTTCTGTTTCCAATCTTAGAAATGAAAATGCTATGTTACATGCTAAGATTGATGAATTAAATGCTTGCAAACCCTCTACATCTAGCGTTGATCATGTTACTATTTGTACTAGATGTAGAGATATTAATGTTGATGCTATCCATGATCACCTAGCTTTAATTAAAGAACAAAATGATCACATAGCTCAACTAACTGCTAAAATTAATGAGCATGATATAGAAAATGAAAAATTTAAATTTGCTAGAAGCATGCTCTATAATGGGAGACACCCTGACATTAAGGATGGCATTGGCTTCCAACAGGGAGACAATGTCAAGCTTAATGCCCTTAAAAGATTGTCTAATTTTGTAAAGGGAAAGGCTCCCATGGCTCAGGATAACGAGGGTTACATTTTATATCCTGCTGGTTATCCTGAGCACAAGATTAGGAGAATTCATTCTAGGAAGTCTCATTCTGTTTCCCATCATGCTTTTATGTATAAGAATGAGGCATCTAGCTCTAGGCATTCTACACATGTTAAAATGACTAAAAAGAAATCTCTTACTGCATCAAATGAACCTAATGTTTCATTTAAGACTTTTGATGCTTCTTATGTGCTTACTAACAAATCAGGCAAAGTAGTTGCCAAATATGTTGGGGACAAACACAAGGGCTCCAAAACTTGTGTTTGGGTACCCAAGGTGCTTGTTTCTAATGTGAAAGGACCCAAGACCGTTTGGGTACCTAAGAACAAGGCCTAAACTTGTTTTTTAGGTTTATGCATCCGGGGGCTCAAGTTGGATCATTGATAGCGGGTGCACAAACCACATGACAGGGGAGAAAAGGATGTTCTCCTCCTACGAGAAAAACGATGATCCCCAAAGAGCTATCATATTCGGGGATGGAAATCAAGGTTTGGTCAAAGGACTTGGTAAAATTGCTATGTCATCTGACCATTCTATTTCCAATGTTTTCGTGTAGATTCTTTAGATTATAACTTGCTTTCAGTTTCTCAATTATGCAAAATGGGTTACAACTGTCTTTTTACGGATATAGGTGTTACTGTCTTTAGAAGAAGTGATGATTCAGTAGCATTTAAGGGAGTACTCTAGGGTCAGCTATACTTAGTTGATTTTAATAGAGCTGAACTCGATACTTGCATAATTGCTAAGACTAATATGGGTTGGCTCTGGCATCGCCGACTAGCCCATGTTGGGATGAAGAATCTTCACAAGCTTCTAAAGGGAGAACACATTTTGGGACTAACCAATGTTCATTTTGAGAAAGACAGGGTTTGTAGCGCATGTCAAGCAGGGAAGCAAGTTGGTTCCCATCATCCACACAAGAACATCATGATGACCGACAAGCCGCTTGAACTACTCCACATGGATCTATTCGGCCCGATCGCTTACATAAGCATCGGCGGGAGTAAGTATTGTCTTGTAATTATAGATGATTATTCTCGCTTCACTTCGGTGTTCTTTTTGCAGGAAAAATCACAAACCCAAGAGACTCTAAAGGGATTCTTGAGACGAGCTCAAAATGAGTTCGGATTAAGGATCAAGAAAATAAGAAGCGACAACGGGACGGAGTTCAAGAACTCTCAAATAGAAGGCTTTCTTGAGGATGAGGGCATCTGTAAAGCCTAAAATTTGTATTAGAAAAAATATATAATTATGTAGTGTTTTGGGATTATGGAACCTTTGGAAACTATTTGATTTTTCCTTGTGCATGTTAAATTAAGGGAATTAAAGTAATCAAATAATAAATGAATAATAAAGTTTGAAGAACTATTAACGTATATATTGAGGGTTCACTTAAATGGATAATTAATATATATAAAATAAAACTTTCAATTGCACGTTGTAGTTTTATCGTACTTTTGCATATGAACTTGAAACTGGAATTCAGATTTGAATTAGTATTTAAAATAAAAATATGAAAAAATGAAATAGAGAAAAGAAAATGGGATAAGAAAATGAAAAAAGGATAAAACCCGTTTTGGGCCGAATTTGTCCTCTGGCCCAACTCAACTCCGGGCAGCCCATCCTCCACACCAGCCCAGTCGCGCGCTCTTGCTCACGTCAGTGACGTGTGGGTCCCACGCTGCAGCCCCTCCCGTTTGCGCATGTGGTGTGTGGCTGTCTATTGGGGCCCCTCTGTCAGGTTCGTCCCTATCCGAAGTCTTCCACAACAGAATCGCCATGTCCGCTGGGAATCGCTCGGCCGCGTATACCGGCATGGGATCTCGCGTGGTCGCTGTGCTAGGCCCGACCGTGGACTCCGCGTCGTGGGAGTACAAGTATCGCCCCTGCGCCCCCTTTTCCCGTCACTTTCGCCTCCATTGCTTGGCACCTCGACCACGATTCACCCTGCCGCAGCGGCTGCCTCCCCCTCCTTTCCATCTCTCTCCCCAGGACCGAGCTCCCTCCCCAGTGGCCTCCGCTCGGTGCGGCCCCTCTCTGCTCGACCGTGCCCATGCCGCCACCATCCCCTCCGCTCGGCGCGCCCCCTTCTCTGCTCCCTCCCCGCGTCTCCGTCCGTCGCCAGCCAACTGCTCGACCCGACTGCCGGTAAGTAGCCCGTGACCACGTTCGCCATCATCTCCGCTCTGCGTAGCATCCGACCAATCGGAGTTTGGGGCGACCATCACGCCGATTGCATGTCTCACCGGCGTGCGCCGCCGTGGGCGCTTGGGCGCCGCCGTGCAGGTAGCTCAAGGGTGGTCGGATGGGTGAGGACTGCCGTGAACCGTTGATGCGTAATGAGCGGTCCAGATTAATTGGATCATACCGCTTCGGTTAGTGCAATCCAAGCCGTTGGATGGGCCGAGGAGGGGTAGGATTAGATCTAGGTTCCGACCCTTGGATTTAGATCTGGCAGCCCATATCACGTATTAGTTCACTTAAAGACAGATCTAATCTGGGGTGTCCACCCGCGATCGGATGGCTCAGGGCCTTTGTTACCCCTTCGGTAGTCCTAATTTATAAACGAGACCCTGTGTTTTGGTTTAATCAACCCGCCATCCAACTCGGAGTAGTGTGAGTCTTGAGAATTTTTGCGCAGGGGCTCCTGTGCTTCTAGTTATTCATGCGCGCAGTCCAGAATCATAGAAAAATGCAGAAATTCAATTAGAAAATGATTTTAGTGTTAAAATAATTCCAGAAACTTATTTAATTCATAGAAAATTCGTTCTAGCTCCAAATTAATTCATTCTAGTTCCTATAATTTTATAATATTATTGTTTATCATCTAGTGTCGCTATTTTGACGTGAAAACAATAATAAAATTCATCTCCTAATTAATCTCATATCAAATACATAAAAACTTTGGAAATTTATAACTTCCTCGTTTTAATTTCGATTTGACTCGTTCCAGTTGCGTTAGTTTTGTATAAGTATTTACTATGCTGTAACAATATTTGTTATACCATATCTCATCCTTTTCTAATTAGATCTTTATTTAATTTATGTGGGTTAGTCTTGTTAATCTACTTATCATTATAATCTACTAGAAGATGATCTATGGTCAATTCATAACTTAGATTAAAGTTGAGATAATTATTTATAAAATAACCTCTCATATGAATTATAATAACCAAATTATAATATAATGTGACAGTTAAATCACATAGATCTTTTATAAACCATAACTTCTTAATCGTAACTTCGATCTTAGTAGTTCTCAATCCCGCGATCTCGTAGCACGTGTAGATCATTATTATGCAGTTTATTCTTATGTTTGGTGTAATGTTAATTTTTGCCTATACAATGTTTGTTTGTATTGCTACGACTAGAGCGAGGTCACGTGTCATCTAAAGAGCAAGTTGGTACCTGGAATCTCAAGTCCCAGGCAAGTTGTGCCCTTGATCACTTCTTTTTACCTACTCATGTTCTGATTAATCATAATGATCTGCATAGGTTAATTTTGATGGGACCCAATAGGTTATCCTAGTTTGTCTATCTTTATACCTTGTTTACCACCGAACTTTTTGGGTAGTACTTGCTAGTGCTTTATGTGGTTTTGGGTATGAAGATACATTATTCATGATCACACTTTTATTATCTGTTTATTATCACTATTCATGATAAGATCATTATGTTAATTGGAACATGGAGCGACCACCCGAGAAAATAGTGCTACCACAAGGGTTTATGGACGCCCTTGGCTGATTAATTAGGAAAGCTAGTGGAGGACTACCTTACCCGAAAGGGGCAAGGGCAGTAGGGGAGTGGTTAGTGTAGGGAGGTCCTTGGTTGATTTTGCTGCGATGGCGGTCAGGCAAGAACCCTGCATTGGAGCTTCCTATAAACTGTAGCGGGTTTTCTGAAGCTAGTGGAACTTTGTAAAGGCCTCCTAGTGTTACCCTGCCTCGCCTCCTCGGTAGAGGTGTATGGGAAGTCGCGATCCCTTGGCAGATGGGTAACATGACTTGTGGGTAAAGATGCGCAACCTCTGCAGAGTGTAAAACCGGTATACTAGCCGTGCTCACGGTCATGAGCAGCTCGGACCCTCACATGATTAATTTATGGAACTAAATTCAATTTGTCATATGCATTGCATCTCTGGTGATGTTGTTACTTTTGTTCTACTGATTAATTGGGTTGGTATTTACTTATACTTAGTAACTGCTAATAAAATTTTGACCAACTTTAAAGCAATGCTCAGCTCTAACCATCCTCTTTGGTAAGCCTTACACTTCACGTGAGCTCCCACCTTTGGCGAGTTCATGCACATTATTCCCCACAACTTGTTGAGCGATGAACGTATGTGAGCTCACTCTTGCTGTCTCACACCCCCCCACAGGTCAAGAACAGGTACCGCAGGATGAGGCGCATGAAGGATGCAGCGATGTGTTCGTGAGAGGTCTAGGCTGTCGTCTCCCAGTCAACTTTGGGTTGCTGGACCGTTGTCTCCTTATAATGTAATTATTTATTTATTTTGTATAAAACTCCTATTATATAGTAAAGTTGTGACATTCGATCCTGTGCCATGAATCATCATATGTGTGAGACTTGGTCCCAGCACACCTGGTGATTATGTTCGCGCCCGGGTTTTGGACCCCTAAAATCTGGGTGTGACAGCATCAAGCATGAGTTCTCTTCTCCCTAAGCACCTCAACAAAATGGTGTAGTGGAGAGGAAGAATAGAACTCTACTTGACATGGCAAGGACCATGCTTGATGAGTACAAGACTCTGGACCGGTTTTGGGTGGAAGTAATCAACACTGCTTGCTACTCCATCAACCGGCTCTACCTTCACCGAATCCTCAAGACATCATATGAACTCCTCAACGGTAAAAAGCGCAATGTTCCATATTTTAGAGTCTTTGGTAGCAAATGCTTTGTTCTTGTTAAGAGAGGTAGAAAATCTAAATTTGCTCCTAAGGCTGTATAAGGCTTTTTACTTGGTTATTGAAAGTCGCCTAGAGGGGGGGGGGTGAATAGGCAAATCTGAAATTTATAAAGTTTAAGCACAACTATAAGCCGGGGTTAGCGTTAGAAATATAATCGAGTCCGAAAGAGAGGGTGAAAAACAAATCACAAGCAAATAAGGCGGATGACACGGTGATTTGTTTTACCGAGGTTCGGTTCTTGCAAACCTACTCCCCGTTGAGGTGGTCACAAAGATCGGATCTCTTTCAACCCTTTCCCTCTCTCAAACGGTCACTTAGACCGAGTGAGCTTTTCTCTTCAATCAAATGGGACACTTAGTCCCCACAAGGACCACCACACAATTGGTGTCTCTTGCTTTGATTACAAGTGAGTTGAGAACAAGAAATGGGGAAGAAGAAAAGCGATCCAAGCACAAGAGCTCAAAAGAACACGGCAAAACTCTCTCTTTTAGTCACTATTGCTTTGAGTGGAATTTGGACTTGGAGAGATTTTGATTCACTCTATTTGTGTCTTATATTGAATGCACTAGCTCTTGTATTGAATGTGTTGGCTAAAAACTTGGATGCCTTGAAGTGTGGTGGTTGGGGGTATTTATAGCCCCAACCACCAAAGTGGCCGTTGGGGAAGGCTGCTGTCAAAGAGCGCACCGGACAGTCCGGTGCGCCACCGGACACTGTCCGGTGCGCCAGCCACGTCACCCAACCATTAGGGTTCGACCGTTGGAGCTCTGACAAGTGGGGCCACCGGACAGTCCGGTGGTGCCCGGACAGTCACTGTTCACTGTCCGGTGCGCCTTCTAGTGCCTGCTCTGACTCTGCGCGCGTTGTCGGGGACCATAATTAGGGGTACCCTCAAGACGCCTAATTCTCAGCTGGTAACCCCCATCAGCATAAAGCTGCAAAGGCCTGATGGGTCCGATTAAGTCAGGGATCAGTCCACACGAGTGACTCGATCACGCTTCGCCCGAGCCGAGCCTCGGCCAAGGGCAGCCGACCTCGAGAGACTTCCGTCTCGCCCGAGGCCCCCCTTTTTACGGCGGACACACCTCCGGCTCGCCCGAGGCCTTGGCTTCGCTTAGAAGCAACCCTGACTAAATCGCCGCGCCGACTGACCAGGTTGCAGGAGCATTTAACGCAAAGGTGGCCTGACTCCTTTATCCTGACACGCGCCCCCCGGCAGAGCCGAAGTGACCGCCGTCACTCCACCGCTCCACTGACCGGTCTGACAGAAGGACAGCGCCGCCTGCGCCACTCCGACTGCAGTGCCACTCGACAGAGTGAGTCTGACAGTCAGTCAGGCCTGGCCAAAGGCGCCATAGGAAACTCCGCTCCGCCCGACCCCAGGGCTCGGACTCGGGCTAAGACCCGGAAGACGGCGAACTCCGCTCCGCCCGACCCCAGGGCTCGGACTCGGGCTAAGACCCGGAAGACGGCAAACTCCGCTCCGCCCGACCCCAGGGCTCGGACTCGGGCTAAGACCCGGAAGACGGCGAACTCCGCTCCGCCCGACCCCAGGGCTCGGACTCAGGCTAAGACCCGGAAGACGGCGAACTCCGCTCCGCCCGACCCCAGGGCTCGGACTCGGGCTAAGACCCGGAAGACGGCGAACTCCGCTCCGCCCGACCCCAGGGCTCGGACTCGGGCTCAGCCCCAGAAGACGACGAAACTCCGCCTCGCCCGACCCCAGGGCTCGGACTCCGCCCTGGCCTCGGCCGAACGAACTCTGCCTCGCCCGACCCCAGGGCTCGGACTCCGCCCTGGCCTCGGCCGAACGATCTCCGCCTCGCCCGACCCGGGGGCTCGGCCTCGGCCACGGAAGACAGACTCGACCCCGGCTTCGGAGGAGCCCCCACGTCGCCCGACCTAGGGCACAGGCCCGCCACGTCAACAGGAAGCGCCATCATCATCCTACCCTGAGCCGACTCGGGTCACGGAGAACAAGACTGGCGTCCCATCTGGCTAGCTCCGCCAGATGGACAATGATGGCGCTCCGCAAGCTCTGTGACGACGGCGGCTTTCAGCTCTCTTACGGAAGCAAGGCGACGTCAGCAAGGACTCGACCGCTCCTACAGCTGTCCCTCCGCCAGGCTCCGTTGCTCCTCCGACAGCCACGACATCACGCCAGCAAGGTGCCAAGACCTCTCCGGCTGCCACATTGGCATGTACCTAGGGCGCTAGCTCTCTCTCCGCTAGACACGTAGCACTCTGCTACACCCCCCGTTGTACACCTGGATCCTCTCCTTACGACTATAAAAGGAAGGACCAGGGCCTTCTTAGAGAGGGTTGGCCGCGCGGGGACGAGGACGAGACAGGCGCTCTCTTGGGGCCGCTCGCTTCCCTCACCCGCGTGGACGCTTGTAACCCCCCTACTGCAAGCGCACCCGACCTGGGCGCGGGACGAACATGAAGGCCGCGGGATCTCCACCTCTCTCACGCCCGTCTCCGGCCACCTCGCCACTCCCCCCTTCGCGCTCGCCCACGCGCTCGACCCATCTGGGCTGGGGCACGCAGCACACTCACTCGTCGGCTTGGGGACCCCCCGGTCTTGAAACGCCGACAGTTGGCACGCCAGGTAGGGGCACGCTGCGTGTTGACGAACAGCTTCCCGTCAAGCTCCAGATGGGCAGTCTCCAGCAACCTCTCCGGCCCGGGACGGTGCTCCGTTTCGGGAGTCTTGAGTTCATGTCCTTCGACGACAGCTACGACATGATACTCCTTCCACCGCCGCGCGACAACGACAATGGCGGTCGACAACCCGCCCGCCGGCGGCGGAATCGGCGACATCTTCCCCGCGCGGTGGAAGAACAACATCCGAGCTCGCCCCGTCCTCTCCCCGGCCAACGGAGGAGGAGGCGGGGCAACCAAGGCCAAGCGGGAGGCCGCGCTTCGTCGGCTGTCGAGCGAATCGACGTCCCCAGCACCCCGACGGAAGGCACGCCGGGCGTCGACCTCGCGTTCGAGACGGAGGCAAGCGCTCTCCCCCCGCGACACGCCAACCCCGAGCAAGTTGACGACGTCGGCGCACTCGCGAGGAGCTTGCAGGACGTCACCCTTGTCCCTGAGATGACGGTGCAACCAGTCCCCGATGTAACTACGTCGCTCCTCGTCGACCAAAAGGTACCGACTAACTCCCATCTTACGTCATTTCGACTCGGCCTCAACCCGCCAAGCGACCTCGCTTTGGCGGGCGCTCTCATTGGGGCGAATGCAACCCCACTGAGGTTTCGTATGCGGTCGCCCTGGGACCGGTTGACGGATGCCTCGACCTACGGGCCCTCCGGGTCCGAGGAAGATGACGATCCCAGCATCTGTTGGGATTTCTCTGGACTTGGAAACCCCAGTGCCATGCGGGACTTCATGACCGCATGTGACTACTGCCTCTCCGACTGTTCCGACGGAAGCCGCGGCCTCAACGACGAGGGCTGCGGCCCAAGCCGCGAATGTTTCCATGTTGAGCTGGGGGATCCCTCCGAAGGCAACCATCTTGGCATGCCGGAGGACGGTGATTTTCCTGGGCCCGTGCCTCGCGCCGACATCCCGCGGGAGCTAGCTGTGGTCCCCGTTCCGGCGGGGGGTCACGACCCACAGCTCGAGCAAGTCCGCGGGGCACAGGCCAGGCTCGACGAGGGAACAGGAGCGCTTGAGACGATCCGCCGGGATGTCGGGCAGGTATGGGCGGGCCAACCCCCGGCCGGAGAAGTACGTCACCTGCCCCAGGGTCACCAGCACCGCGTCGCCAACGACGTCAGGGTCAGGCCGCCGCCCGCATCCAGCGGGGTTGGTCAGAACCTGGCAGCCGCAGCGATACTCCTCCGCGCGATGCCGGAGCCATCAACCACCGAGGGTCGGCGAATCCAGGGAGAGCTCAAGAATCTCCTGGAAGGCGCTGCGGCCCGACGGGCCGAGAGCACTGCCTCCCGAAGGCAGGGATATCCCTCGGAACCTCATGCCGCGACTTCCCGATTCATGTGGGAAGCCTCGGTCTACACCGGGCGCACGCGCAACACCGCGCCTGCGGCCCCGGGCCACCTCGGCAACGAGCACCATCGACGCGACCGTCGGGCCCACCTCGATGAAAGGGTGCGCCGAGGTTACCACCCCAGGCGTGGGGGGCGCTACGACAGCGGGGAGGATCGGAGTCCCTCGCCCGAACCACCCGGTCCGCAGGCCTTCAGTCGGCCCATCCGACGGGCGCCGTTCCCGACCCGGTTCCGACCCCCGACTACTATCACGAAGTACTCGGGGGAAACGAGGCCGGAACTGTGGCTCGCGGACTACCGCCTGGCCTGCCAACTGGGAGGAACGGACGACGACAACCTCATCATCCGTAACCTCCCCCTGTTCCTCTCCGACACTGCTCGCGCCTGGTTGGAACACCTGCCTCCGGGGCAGATCTCCAACTGGGACGATTTGGTCCAAGCCTTCGCCGGCAATTTCCAGGGCACGTACGTGCGCCCCGGGAATTCCTGGGACCTCCGGAGCTGCCGGCAACAGCCGGGAGAGCCTCTCCGGGACTACATCCGGCGATTCTCGAAGCAGCGCACCGAGCTGCCCAACATCACCGACTCGGATGTCATCGGCGCGTTCCTCGCTGGCACCACCTGCCGCGACCTGGTGAGCAAGCTGGGTCGCAAGACCCCCACCAGGGCGAGCGAGCTGATGGACATCGCCACCAAGTTCGCCTCTGGCCAGGAGGCGGTTGAGGCTATCTTCCGAAAGGACAAGCAGCCCCAGGGCCGCCCATCGGAAGAGGCACCCGAGGCGTCTACTCCACACGGCGCCAAGAAGAAAGGCAAGAAGAAGTCGCAATCAAAACGCGACGCCGCTGACGCGGACCTTGTCGCCGCCGCCGAGTACAAGAACCCTCGGAAGCCCCTCGGAGGTGCAAACCTCTTCGACAAGATGCTCAAGGAGTCGTGCCCCTACCATCAGGGGCCCGTCAAGCACACCCTCGAGGAGTGCGTCATGCTTCGGCGTCACTTCCATAGGGCCGGGCCACCCGCCGAGGGTGGCAGGGCCCGCGACGACGACAAGAACGAAGATCACCAAGCAGGAGAGATCCCCGAGGTCCGTGACTGCTTCATGATCTACGGAGGGCATGCGGCGAATGCCTCGGCTCGGCATCGCAAGCAAGAGCGCCAGGAGGTCTGCTCGGTGAAGGTGGTGGCGCCAGTCTACCTAGACTGGTCCGACAAGCCCATCACCTTCGACCAGGCCGACCACCCCGACCGCGTGCCGAGCCCGGGGAAATATCCGCTCGTCGTCGACCCTGTCATCGGCAACGTCAGGCTCACCAAGGTCCTGATGGATGGGGGCAGCTGCCTCAACATCATCTACGCCGAGACCCTCAAGCTCCTGCGCGTCGATCTGTCCTCCGTCCGGGCGGGCGCTGCGCCCTTCCACAGGATCGTACCTGGGAAGCGCATCCAGCCCCTCGGACGACTCGACCTCCCCGTCTGCTTCGGAACGCCCTCCAACTTCCGAAGGGAGACCCTGACGTTTGAGGTGGTCGGGTTCCGAGGAACCTACCACGCTGTACTTGGGAGGCCATGCTACGCGAAGTTCATGGCCGTCCAAAACTACACCTACTTGAAGCTCAAGATGCCGGGCCCCAACGGGGTCATCACCGTCGGCCCCACGTACAAACACGCGTTCGAATGCGACGTGGAGTGCGTGGAGAACGCCGAGGCCCTCGCCGAGTCCGAGGCCCTCATCGCCGACCTGGAGAACCTCTCCAAGGAGGTGCCAGACGTGAAGCGTCACGCCGGCAACTTCGAGCCAGCGGAGACGGTTAAGGCCGTCCCTCTCGACCCCAGTGGTGACACCTCCAAGCAGATCCGGATTGGGTCCGGGCTCGACCCCAAATAGGAAGCAGTGCTCGTCGACTTTCTCCGCGCAAACGCCGACGTCTTTGCGTGGAGTCCCTCGGACATGCCCGGCATACCGAGGGATGTCGCCGAGCACTCGCTGGATATTCAGGCCGGAGCCCGACCCGTCAGGCAGCCTCTGCGCCGATTCGACGAGGAGAAGCGCAGAGTGATAGGCGAGGAGATCCACAAGCTAATGGCAGCAGGGTTCATCAAAGAGGTATTCCATCCCGAATGGCTTGCCAACCCTGTGCTTGTGAGGAAGAAAGGGGGGAAATGGCGGATGTGTGTAGACTACACTGGTCTCAACAAAGCATGTCCGAAGGTTCCCTACCCTCTGCCTCGCATCGATCAAATCGTGGATTCCACCGCTGGGTGCGAAACCCTGTCCTTCCTCGATGCCTACTCAGGGTATCACCAGATCCGGATGAAAGAGTCCGACCAGCTTGCGACTTCTTTCATCACACCGTTCGGCATGTACTGCTATGTCACCATGCCGTTCGGTTTGAGGAATGCGGGCGCAACGTACCAACGGTGCATGAACCATGTGTTCGGCGAACACATCGGTCGCACAGTCGAGGCCTACGTCGATGACATCATAGTCAAGACAAGGAAGGCTTCCGACCTCCTCTCCGATCTTGAAGTGACATTCCGATGTCTCAAGGCGAAAGGAGTCAAGCTCAATCCTGAGAAGTGTGTCTTCGGGGTGCCCCGGGGCATGCTCCTGGGGTTCATCGTCTCCGAGCGAGGCATCGAAGCCAACCCGGAGAAGATCGCAGCCATCACCAGCATGGGACCCATCAAGGACTTAAAAGGCGTACAGAGGGTCATGGGATGCCTCGCGGCCCTGAGCCGCTTCATCTCACGCCTCGGCGAAAGAGGTCTGCCTCTGTACCGCCTCTTAAGGAAGACCGAGTGTTTCGCTTGGACCCCTGAGGCCGAGGAAGCCCTCGAGAACCTGAAGGCGCTCCTTACAAAGGCGCCTGTCTTGGTGCCCCCAGCTGATGGAGAAGCCCTCTTGGTCTACGTCGCCGCCACCACTCAGGTGGTTAGCGCCGCGATTGTGGTCGAGAGGCAAGAGGAAGGGCATGCACTGCCCGTTCAGAGGCCAGTCTACTTCGTCAGCGAGGTACTGTCCGAGACCAAGATTCGCTACCCACAAGTTTAGAAGCTGCTGTATGCTGTGATCCTGACAAGGCGGAA
Organism: Zea mays; assembly: GCF_902167145.1. NCBI lineage: Eukaryota > Viridiplantae > Streptophyta > Magnoliopsida > Poales > Poaceae > Zea > Zea mays. The sequence goes on along the minus strand of NC_050096.1, from coordinate 81,842,001 downwards.
GTTACGACACTACTTCGAGTCTCATCCGGTAACTGTGGTGTCATCCTTCCCCCTCGGGGAGATCATCCAGTGCCGAGAGGCCTCGGGCAGGATCGCAAAGTGGGCGGTGGAAATCATGGGCGAAACGATCTCGTTCGCCCCTCGGAAGGCCATCAAGTCCCAGGTGTTGGCGGACTTCGTGGCCGAATGGGTCGACACCCAGCTGCCGACGGCTCCGATCCAACCGGAGCTCTGGACCATGTTTTTCGACGGGTCGCTGATGAAGACAGGAGCCGACGCGGGCCTGCTCTTCATCTCGCCCCTCGGAAAGCATCTGCGCTACGTGCTGCGCCTCCATTTCCCGGCGTCCAACAATGTGGCCGAGTACGAAGCTCTGGTCAACGGGTTGCGAATCGCCATCGAGCTAGGGGTCAGACGCCTCGACGCCCGCGGTGATTCGCAGCTCGTCATCAACCAAGTCATGAAGAACTCCCACTGCCGCGACCCGAAGATGGAGGCCTACTGCGATGAGGTTCGGCGCCTGGAAGACAAGTTCTTCGGGCTCAAGCTCAACCACATCGCTCGGCGCTACAACGAGACTGCAGACGAGCTGGCTAAAATAGCCTCGGGGCGAACGACGGTCCCCCCGGACGTCTTCTCCCGGGATCTGCATCAACCCTCCGTCAAGATCGACGACGCGCCCGAGCCCGAGGCACCCTCGGCTCGGCCCGAGGCACCCTCGGCTCAGCCCGAGGTACCCTCGGCCCCCGAGGCCGAGGCACTGAACGTCGAGGAGGAGCAGAGCGGGGCCACGCCTGATCGAAATTGGCAGGCCCCGTACCTGCGATATCTCCGCTAGGGTGAGCTACCCCTCGACCGAGCCGAGGCTCGACGGGTAGCGCGACGCGCCAAGTCATTCTTCTTGCTGGGCGATGAGGAGGAGCTCTACCACCGGAGCCCCTCGGGCATCCTCCAGCGATGCATCTCCATCGCCGAAGGTCAGGAACTCCTGCAAGAAATACACTCGGGGGCTTGCGGCCATCACGCAGCGCCTCGAGCCCTTGTCGGGAATGCCTTCCGGCAAGGTTTCTACTGGCCAACGGCGGTGGCTGACGCCACTAGAATTGTCCGCACCTGCGAAGGGTGCCAATTCTATGCGAAGCAGACCCACCTGCCCGCTCAGGCTCTGCAGACGATACCCATCACCTGGCCCTTCGCTGTATGGGGTCTGGACCTCGTCGGTCCCTTGCAGAAGGCGCCCGGGGGCTACACGCACCTGCTGGTCGCCATCGACAAATTCTCCAAGTGGATCGAGGTCCGACCCCTGAACAGCATTAGGTCTGAGCAGGCGGTGGCGTTCTTCACCAACATCATCCATCGCTTCGGGGTCCCAAACTCCATCATCACCGACAACGGTACCCAGTTCATCGGCAAAAAATTCTTGGATTTTTGCGAGGATCACCACATCCGGGTGGACTGGGCCGCCGTGGCTCATCCCATGTCGAATGGGCAAGTAGAGCGTGCCAACGGCATGATTCTACAAGGGCTCAAGCCTCGGATCTACAACGGCCTCAACAGGTTCGGCAAGCGATGGATGAAGGAACTCCCCTCGGTGGTCTGGAGCCTAAGGACGACGCCGAGTCGTGCCACGAGTTTCACGCCGTTCTTCCTGGTCTACGGGGCCGAGGCTATCTTGCCCACTGACCTGGAATATGGCTCCCCGAGGACGAGGGCCTACACCGATCAAAGCAACCAAGCTAGCCGAGAAGAATCGCTGGACCAGCTGGAGGAGGCTCGGGACAGGGCCTTATTACACTCGGCGCGGTACCAGCAGTCCCTGCGACGCTACCACGCCCGAGGGGTCGGGCCCCGAGACTTCCAGGTGGGAGACCTGGTGCTTCGACTGCGGCAAGACGCCCGGGGAAGGCACAAACTCACGCCCCCCTGGGAGGGGCCATTCGTCATCGCCAAAGTTCTGAAGCCCGGAACATACAAGCTGGCCAACAATCAAGGCGAGATCTACGGCAGCACTTGGAACATCAAACAGCTACGTCGCTTCTACCCTTAAGATGTTTTCAAATTGTTCATATACCTCGCACCCACGCAAAGTTTAGTCATCAAGGAAGGGTCGGCCTCGCCTCGGCAAAGCCCGACCCTCCCTCGGGGGCTAAAAGGGGGGAGACCCCCTCTGCGTCGAAATTTTCCTCGAAAAAGGATCTCTTTTTAGCAGAATTTCTTTCGTGCTTTTTGACTACTTCGAAAAGCGGATCCTGGAAACGACGGAGTACACGTAAGCAGCCAAGGCTGACCGAGCCGAGGGACTCCTACGCCTCCGGGATACGGATACCTCACTCATCACCTTCTGCGATAAGTAACTCGCGTTCGGATAAAGTGATTCCGCGGACCGAATGTCTTCACGCTCGGAAGCTCTTCTGCCGAGACGGTCCTTCAAGCCTTCTCGACTGAATCGGTGACAGGGCCTCATGGACGGGCGAAAGTACGCGTAAGCGGCAAGGCCGACCGAGCCGAGGGACTCCCACGCCTCTGGGATACGGATACCTCACTCATCACCCTCCGCGAGAAGCAACTCTCGCCCACACAAACATCCCTGTTACCGACGGAAAGTCCAGATGCTCGATATGAGAGGAAAGGAGACGCGGCTTTGTAACGCAGCGAGGGTGTGTTTTCTGGCCTCGGCGGCCGCAAAAGGCACACGCTACAAGACGATCTGATCCTGCAGGCTCGGGTCTTCACGCTGAAGGGGGCTGTAGCACCCTCGGCATCGACGAAGCCTTCAGCGAGGTCCGACCCAGCCTCGGACGGCGACGTGGTCCAGGGACTTCTCCGGGAATCCGGCCCGAGCAGGCGGCTCGGCCGGTTACCCCTGGGGCCTCGGCCAAGCCTCTTCCAAGGGCGCCAGCCCGACCCGAGGCCTCGGCTGATCGACTCCGACGTCGACCCCCGCTGACGGGCAACCCGGCTAGGCTCCGGCCAACCAGGTTCCCATTTTCGAGCCAACTCCGCCTCTGTTCGTACTGATATCGCTACCCCTGGCCTCGGCTCATCGAAGAGCGGCCAAGGGGTCCCTTTAACTAAGCTAGAGGAGCCTCAGAAAACAAGGCCGATCGAGCCGAGGGATTCCTACGCCTCCGGGATACGGATACCTCACTCGTCACCTTGACACGGGGCGACTCATGCTTGGTGAAGCGGTTCAGATAATCAACAGGCGAGACTTAGTGCTCGAAAATGAGGAAAAAAACACGGCTCCGTGCCGAAGTTACATACATGTTCAGGCCTCGACAGCCACAATGAACAAAAACGCTGGCATTCAAAGTGCCGTTACAAACGGAACTCCGGTTCCCCCTCCGCAGGTACGAACAACCCCACTCCATGGGGAGGGCCCGCGGAGCAACAGAAGACTGACGAGCGGCTCGCCGCCGCCCGTTCTGATTACGACGACAACCACCCCCGCCCCAGGCGGCGAAGCGGCTTCGGCAGCAGCTTCGAGGCAGATGTTACGACAGGGGGGCTCTCGCCCGCAGAGGACGAGAACCAGCCATTCAGGCCGGGAGACGGAGACCCAGGGCTACCGGCGCCCTAGTCGAGTAACGGCGGCCTACCTATCCCGGCATGGCTGGAGGAAGTCTCCGTGAGACTGGAGGATGCCATTCTCCCCCAGGCACCGGGGGAAGAGAAGGGCAACCGACCCATGCGGGGACAGCCCCCCGACTCGCCTCATCCTCCATCTTGGCCTGGATGACGAAAATCCTTAAGGCCAAGGGAGGGGTAAAGGCCGCAGCTTGGCTCGCTTTCCCCCACCGCCAAACTGGAGGTCTCCATCTTGGGTGACCGCCGGTGGGGGGATGCGGCCGGGCTGCGTGATGAAAATCCTTGAAGCCGAACGATGGCTGAAAGGTACCAACTCCCACGGAGTTGCGTTCCTCCAACGAGGAGGCGGAAAGACGGCGGGTACCCCCCATCCGGGGGCTTGGAAGATGGAAAGACACGACGCATAAGGGAGGAAGAAGACATGGTTGCCTTCCGAAAGGGGTCGCCCTCCTTTTAAAGGCGACTCTCCCTACGTGCGCCCCCAAACGCCACGGGCCGAGTCTTCTCCAACACGCTCCAAGGCCCTCCCCTGCGGCGCGGGGGCTGGGTCCCGCATGTCATGCAAACCAGCTCAGAAGCAGAAGAAGCCAAACCGCCGCGCGCGGTGCACACAACCGCCCAGCGGTTACAAGCGATTCCCCACTTTCGCCCAGGCCAACGGGCGAAAGGGGCGGGCAGCCATGCAGGCGGCATGCAACCGCGCCAGGTGGGCGCGCTTCTCCAACTTCTGACACGCCGGCTTGGAGGCCCAGGCCCACGCGTCGCGCAACCAGCGTGCCAGTTGCTGCATGCGAGCAACCGCACCACCACTTGTTCCACCGTCGCACCTCTTCGGTCGCGGAGCCTGTGCCGCGACTCGAGGCGACCCAGCGGCGCCAGCCTGGCGCGACGGTCAAAGCGGCCGAAAGTGGGCCGGCAGTAATGGCGGTGGCAGGCGGGCGGGCGCAGAAGTCACGTCGTCAGCCAGGCTCGCGTCCCATCCTGGGACAGCAAGAGAGCCTCCTCCCACGGCGTGAAGACGGTGCACCCGTGATCCGTTCCTCGAACGACTCGCGCACGCGCAACAGCTGCCCCGCCAACCACTCGCCCCGTCGCATTAACTCCGCGGCGGGACACGCGGCGCCTCTGGCAGGAGAAGCGGGCGACGCTTCGCCTTCGCCGTAATAACCGCGCCAAAAAAGGTACGCCACGTCGTTCGATTTCGTATCCTTTTCCTTTTTCCTCTTTCTCTATCTCTTGCAACAGGGACCAGGAAAGGGGGATACCCCGAAGAGGATCCTTCTCTGTGAAGGAACCGGGCTCCGAGCCCCCCCCCTACTGATCAGAGGTTCGAAGGCTGGCCCCCCGAGGGGTTCAACAGTCGCCTCAGATCGCGTGGGCCCGACACCCACTACTGGTCAGGGGTTCGAAGGCCAGCCCCCCGAAGGGCTCCATGGCCGCCTCAGGCTACTCGGGCTCCGCGCCCATTACTGATCAGGGGTTCGAAGGCTGGCCCCCTAAGGGTTCACAGTCGCCTCAGACGCCGAGCGAGGGATGACCAGGGGTACGTTCGATACATAACCAAGGCTCGGACTGCGCTCCCGAGGTACCCTAGGACATTTCCGAGACCAGCGGGAACGATCTTGTAACGGAATCCCATCGGAGGGAGGCATCGAGCCCTCGGACCCCATCGCCAGGGGACCGGGTCCGGCAAATCACCCGCAGGTACTTTTGGGCGTGCCTCTAGGCCCCTAGCCGACCCCCAACGAACGGGGCACGGACGTTCACTCGGATTACCCGCTTGCAGCTCACCGGAGACACCATGTTCGGCGCCCATCGAGGGTAACATGGCGCTCTCCCCCCTCCTCCTCGCGGAAAGGCGACGTAGGGGCGTATGTAAAAAAAGCCGAGTCTGTCCCTGATCGTCCTCTCGCCCTGTGCGGAGGCTCGGGGGCTGCTCTCGCAAACCCGGCTCCGGCCAAACCGTTGACAGCGTCAACATACCAGCCCGAGAGCTTGGGCCCCGACCGTGCACCCGGGCTACGGCCAGTTCGCATGAGGGAACAACCAGACCAGCCAAAGCATTACGCAAGGCATTAAGACCTCGAAGGAGTGTAACCACTCCTCCGAGGCCTCGGGGGCTACACCCGGCGGGTGCGCTCGCGCGCACCCACCGGAACAAAATGCAACCGAGAAAGGCTGGTCCCCTTGCAAAAAAGTGCGACGAAAGCCTCCAAGCGAGTGCTAACACTCCCTTCGAGGCTCGGGGGCTACTGTCGGGGACCATAATTAGGGGTACCCTCAAGACGCCTAATTATCAGCTGGTAACCCCCATCAGCATAAAGCTGCAAAGGCCTGATGGGTCCGATTAAGTCAGGGATCAGTCCACACGAGTGACTCGATCACGCTTCGCCCGAGCCTACCCTCGGCCAAGGGCAGCCGACCTCGAGAGACTTCCGTCTCGCCCGAGGCCCCCCTTTTTACGGCGGACACACCTCCGGCTCGCCCGAGGCCTTGGCTTCGCTTAGAAGCAACCCTGACTAAATCGCCGCGCCGACTGACCAGGTTGCAGGAGCATTTAACGCAAATGTGGCCTGACACCTTTATCCTGACACGCGCCCCCCGACAGAGCCGAAGTGACCGCCGTCACTCCACCGCTCCACTGACCGGTCTGACAGAAGGACAGCGCCGCCTGCGCCACTCCGACTGCAGTGCCACTCGACAGAGTGAGTCTGACAGGCAGTCAGGCCTGGCCAAAGGCGCCATAGAAAACTCCGCTCCGCCCGACCCCAGGGCTCGGACTCGGGCTAAGACCCGGAAGACGGCGAACTCCGCTCCGCCCGACCCCAGGGCTCGGACTCGGGCTAAGACCCGGAAGACGGCGAACTCCGCTCCGCCCGACCCCAGGGCTCGGACTCGGGCTAAGACCCGGAAGACGGCGAACTCTGCTCTGCCCGACCCCAGGGCTCGGACTCGGGCTAAGACCCGGAAGACGGCGAACTCCGCTCCGCCCGACCCCAGGGCTCGGACTCGGGCTCAGCCCCAGAAGACGACGAAACTCCGCCTCGCCCGACCCCAGGGCTCGGACTCCGCCCTGGCCTCGGTCGAACAAACTCCGCCTCGCCCGACCCCAGGGCTCGGACTCCGCCCTGGCCTCGGCCGAACGATCTCCGCCTCGCCCGACCCGGGGGCTCGGCCTCGGCCACGGAAGACAGACTCGACCCCGGCTTCGGAGGAGCCCCCACGTCGCCCGACCTAGGGCACAGGCCCGCCACGTCAACAGGAAGCGACATCATCATCCTACCCTGAGCCGACTCGGGTCACGGAGAACAAGACCGGCGTCCCATCTGGCTAGCTCCGCCAGATGGACAATGATGGCGCTCCGCAAGCTCTGTGACGACGGCGGCTTTCAGCTCTCTTACGGAAGCAAGGCGACGTCAGCAAGGACTCGACCGCTCCTACAGCTGTCCCTCCGCCAGGCTCCGTTGCTCCTCCGACAGCCACGACATCACGCCAGCAAGGTGCCAAGACCTCTCCGGCTGCCACATTGGCATGTACCTAGGGCGCTAGCTCTCTCTCTGCTAGACACGTAGCACTCTGCTACACCCCCCGTTGTACACCTGGATCCTCTCCTTACGACTATAAAAGGAAGGACCAGGGCCTTCTTAGAGAGGGTTGGCCGCGCGGGGACGAGGACGAGACAGGCGCTCTCTTGGGGCCGCTCGCTTCCCTCACCCGCGTGGACGCTTGTAACCCCCCTACTGCAAGCGCACCCGACCTGGGCGCGGGACGAACACGAAGGCCGCGGGATCTCCACCTCTCTCACGCCCGTCTCCGGCCACCTCGCCACTCCCCCCTTCGCGCTCGCCCACGCGCTCGACCCATCTGGGCTGGGGCACGCAGCACACTCACTCGTCGGCTTGGGGACCCCCCGGTCTCGAAACGCCGACACGCGTAGTCCGCACTGTTCACTGTTCACTGTACACTTTTGCATTCGACAGTTGGCGCTGTAGCTGTTACTCCACATGGCACACCGGACAGTCTGGTGAATTATAGCGGAGGGGCTCCCCGAATTCCCGAAGCTGAGCAGTTCAGAGTGATTCTCCCTAGTGCACCGGACACTGTCCGGTGCGCCAGACCAGGGCAGCCTTCGGTTGCTTTGCTCCTTTCTTTTTGAACCCTTTCTTTGAGCTTTGTATTGGTTTACTGTGAACCTTTTGCACCTGTAGAACTTATGATCTAGAGCAAACTAGTTAGTCCAATTATTTGTGTTGGGCAATTCAACCACCAAAATCATTTAGGAAAAGGTTTGACCCTATTTCCCTTTCAATCTCCCCCTTTTTGGTGATTGATGCCAACACAAACCAAAGCAAATACATAAGTGCAGAATTGAACTAGTTTGCATACTGTAAGTGCAAAGGTTGCTTGGAATTAAACCAATTTATACATTCATAGGATATGCATGGATTGCTTTATTTCTTTTAACATTTTGGACCACGCTTGCACCACTTGTTTGGTTTTTGCAAATGTTTTGGAAATTCTTTTTCAAAGTCTTTTTCAAATAGTCAAAGGTATATGAATAAGATTTTGAGAAGCATTTTTATGATTTGAAATTTTCTCCCCCAGTTTCAAATGTTTTTCCTTTGACTAAACAAAACTCCCCTCAATGAAATTTTCCTCTTAGTGTTCAAGAGGGTTTTAGATATTAATTTTGAAAGAGGTCATACCAATTTGAAATTATATCAAAAATAAGATACCAATTGAAAAACTTCTTTAATACATATTGAAAAGACTACATTTTTTGAAATTGGTGGTGGTGCGGTCCTTTTGCTTTGGGCTAATACTTTCTCCCCCTTTGGCATGAATCGCCAAAAACGGATACTTGTGAGTGAAATATAAGCCTTTTTACTTTCTCTCCCCCTTTGGTAAACAATATATGAGTGAAGATTATACCAAATTGGAGAGCGGTGCGGAGTGACGGCGAAGGAGAAATAATACGATGGAGTGGAGTGGAAGCCTTGTCTTCGCCGAGGACTCCATTTCCCTTTCAATCTATGACTTAGCATGAAATCCACTTGAAAACCACATCAGTCATAGCAAATGAAAGAGGGATGACCAAAGATACATAAATGAGCTATGTGTGCAAAATATCAATCAAAATTCCTAGAATCAAGAATGTTTAGCTCATGCCTAAGTTTGGTAAAGGTTTTCTCATCTAATGGCTTGGTGAAGATATCGACTAATTGTTCTTTGGTGCTCACATAGGCTATCTCGATATCCCCTCTTTGTTGGTGATCCCTCAAAAAGTGATACCGAATGGCTATATGCTTAGTGCGGCTGTGCTCAACGGGATTATCCGCCATGCGGATTGCACTCTCATTATCACATAGGAGAGGGACTTTAGTTAATTTGTAACCATAGTCCCTAAGGGTTTGCCTCATCCAAAGCAATTGCGCGCAACAATGGCCTGCGGCAATGTACTCGGCTTTGGCGGTTGAAAGAGCTACTGAGTTTTGTTTCTTTGAAGCCCAAGACACCAGGGATCTTCCCAAGAACTGACAAGTCCCTGATGTGCTATTTCTATCAATCTTACACCATGCCCAATCAGCATCTGAATAACCTAATAAATCAAAAGTGGATCCCCTGGGGTACCAAAGACCAAACTTAGGAGTTTGAACTAAATATCTCAAGATTCGTTTCACGGCCCTAAGGTGAACTTCCTTAGGATCGGCTTGGAATCTTGCACACATGCATATGGAAAGCATAATATCTGGTCGAGATGCACATAAATAGAGTAAAGATCCTATCATCGACCGGTATACCTTTTAATCTACGGATTTACCTCCTGTGTCGAGGTCGAGATGCCCATTGGTTCCCATGGGTGCCTTGATGGGCTTGGCATCCTTCATTCCAAACTTGGTGAGTATGTCTTGAGTGTACTTCGTTTGGCTGATGAAGGTGCCCTCTTGGAGTTGCTTCACTTGAAATCCTAGGAAGTACTTCAACTCCCCCATCATAGACATCTCGAATTTTTGTACCATTATCCTACTAAACTCTCCACAAGTAGATTTGTTAGTAGACCTGTCGGGTACCGTAATTAGGGGTACCCCCAACACTCCTAATCATGGCTGGTAACCACCCTCAGCACAACTGCAAAAGCTGATGGGCGCGGTTCAAGTCAAGGCTTCGTCTACCCAAGGGACGCGATCTCGCCTGAGCCCAGCCTCGGGCCGGGACTGTAGTCCCAGACGAATTCACGCCTCGCCTGAGGGTCTCCTCAGGCAGCGGGCGCACCCTCGGCTCGCCCGAGGCTCAGCTCGGGCAGGCTTCGTCGAGAAGCAACCTTGGCCAAATTGACTCACCAACCGACCGTATCGCAGGCGCATTCAATGCGAGGATCGCCTGGCACCTTATCCTGACACGCGTGCCTCAGTCGGCAAGGTCAAAGTGACCGCAGTCACTTCGCCCTTCCACTGACTGATCTGACAGGAAAACAGCGCCGCTCACCCCGCTCCGACTGTTGTGCCAGCCACCCGGGCAGGGCTGACAACAGCAAGTTCAGCCTCGGGCGTGACAGGAAGCTCCGCCTCGCCCAACCCCAAGACTCGGCCTCAGCCTCGGCCTCGGGAGGAATCACGTCCTCGCCCGATCCCGGCCTTAGCCTCAGGAGAAGTCTCCGCCTCGCCCGACCTTTGGCTCGGACCGACCGCGCCACAGGGGATACATCATTACCCTACCCCTAGCTAGCTCAGGCTACGAGGGAACAAGACCGGCGTCCCATCTGGCTCGTCCCGGTAACAGGCAATGATGGCTCCCCGCGAGCGTCCATGACGACGGTGGTTCTCAGCCCCCTACGGAAGCAAGGAGACGTCAGCAGGATCCCAGCAGCACCGTCAGCTGCGCTTCTATAGGGCTCAGGCACTTCTCCGACGACCATGTTATCGCATATGCATGGCTCTAGCACCTCTCCGACAACCACGTTGGCATGTACACAGGGCTCAGGCACCTCTCTGCCAGACACGTTAGCGTATAAGCTACACCCCCATTGTACACCTGGACCCTCTCCTTGCATCTATAAAAGGGAGGTCTAGGCCCTTCCTGCGGGGAGGGTGGAAGGAGGTCGCGCGGAGGGACGAGCAAACGAACAGGCTCACTCTCTCTCTCTCGCGAACGCTTGTAACCCCTACTACAAGCACACCCCCTTGGTGAGAGATAATACGAGTCGCGTTTTCCCCTTGTGTTCCATCTCGCGCCAACCCATCTCGGCAGGGGCACGCAGCGACAAATTTACTGGATGGCTTGCGGACCCCCCGGGTCCAAAACGCCGACAGTTGGCGTGCCAGGTAGGGGCCTGCTGCGTGTTAACGAACACCTTCTCGTTGAGTTCCAGATGGGTAGTCTCCAGCAACCTCTTCAGCCGGGATGCTGCTCCGCTTTGGGAGTCTTGAGTTCATGTCCCTCGACGGTAGCTACGACATGGTGCTCCTCCCCCCGCAGCGCGACAGCGACAACGATGGCCGTCAGCTCGCCCGGTGGCGGCGAACTCGACGACGTCTTCCCCCCATGGTGGAAGAGCAGCATCCGGGTTTGCCTCGCCACCCTCCTCGCTGCAGGAGGAGGAGGCGGGGCAACTATGGCCAGGCAGGAGGCAGCACCTCGTCGGTTGTCGCTCCAGAGCGAGTCGACGACACCGACACCCCAGCGGGGGACATGTCGGGCGTTGTCCTCGCGCCTGAGACAACGACGTGCGTCGTTTCCCCGCAACATGCCAACCCCAAGCGGACTGATGACGCCAGCACTCTCGCGAAGGACTTGCTGGACGTCAACCTTGTACCTGAGATGACGGTGCATTCCGTCCCCGACGCGACTTCGCCACCGTCCATCGATCAAGAGGTACCATCCGTTTTCCACCCTATGCCTTTTAGGTTCAGTTTCGATCCACCAAGCGACCCCGCTTCGGTGAGCGCTTTCGTAAAGGCATATCCTAACCTTCCGGGGTACCATATGTGGTCAACCTGGGACCGACTGACGGCCGTCTCAACCTATGGGCCCCCGGGTTTCGAGGAAGAGGACGGTCCCGACTCTAGTTGGGATTTCTCCGGGCTCAGTAATCCCAGTGCCATGCGAGACTTCATGACCGCATGTGACTACTGCCTCTCTGATTGCTCCGATGATGGCCACAGCCTTGGCGACGAAGGTTGTGGGCCAAGTCGCGAATGTTTCCACGTCGATCTAGGGGGTCACAACGAAGGCAACCACCTCGGTATGCCGGAGGATGACAACCCCCCTGCGTCTGCGCCTCGCGTTGACATCCTGCGGGAGCTAGCTGTGGTCCCAGTCCCTGCGGGGGGTCAGGACACACAACTCGAGCAAATCCGCGAGGTGCAGGCCAAGCTCGACGAGGAAGCAGGGCAACTTGTGCAGCTCCGGCAAAACATTGAGCAGGTGTGGGCAGGCCGAGCACTCACTGGAGAAGCGCGTCATCAGGCCCGGGATGTCCAACGCCGAATCGTTGACAATGCCAGGGCAAGGCTGCCCCTGCCTCTAGCGGGGTCAGCCAGAATCTAGATGTAGCGGCAATACTACTCCGAGCAATGCCGGAGCCATCCACCACCGAGGGGCGGCGTATCCAAGGAGAACTCAAGAATCTCCTAGAGGATGCTGCGGTCCGACGGGCCGAAAGCTCTGCCTCTCGAAGGCAAGGGTGCCCCCCGGAGCATCGCGCAACGACTTCCCGACTCATGCGGGAGGCCTCGGTCCACACCGAGCACACGCGGGGCAGGACGCCTGTAGCCCCGGGTCGCCTCGGCGACGAGCCACACCATCGCAACCGTCGAGCCCGCCTCGAAGAGAGGGTGCATCGAGGCTACCATCCCAGGCGCGGAGGATGCTATGACAGTGAGGAGGATCGGAGTCCCTCGCCCGAACCGCCAGGTCTGCAAGCCTTCAGCCGAGCCATACGACGGGCGCCGTTCCCGACCCGGTTCCGGGCCCCGACTACCATCACCAAGTACTCGGGGGAAACAAGGCCGAAGTTGTGGCTTGCGGACTACCGGCTGGCATGCCAGCTGGGAGGGACGGACGACGACAATCTCATCATCCGCAACCTCCCCCTGTTCCTCTCCGATGCCGCCCGGGCCTGGCTGGAGCATCTGCCTCCCGCGCAGATTTCCAACTGGGACGACCTGGTCAAGGCCTTCACTGGAAATTTCCAGGGCACGTACGTGCGCCCTGGGAACTCATGGGATCTCCGAAGCTGCCGCTAGCAGCCAGGGGAATCCCTGCGAGAGTACATCTGACGGTTTTCAAAGCAGCGCACCGAGCTGCCCAACATCACCGACTCGGATGTTATCGGGGCGTTCCTCGCCGGCACCACTTGCCGCGACCTAGTGAGCAAACTGGGGCGCCAGACCCCCACCAAGGCGAGCGAATTGATGGAGATCGCCACCAACTTCGCCTCTGGTTAGGAGGCAGTCGAGGCCATCTTCCGGAAGGACAAGCAGCCTCAGGGAAGGCAGCAGGAAGACGTCCCCGAGGCGTCCATCCAGTGGGGCACGAAGAAGAAGGCCAAGAAGAAGGCGCAAGCAAAGCGCGACGCCGCTGACGCGGAACTTGTCGCTGCTGCCGAGCACAGGAACCCTCAGAAGCCTCATGGAGGGGCCAACCTGTTCGACAAGATGCTCAAGGAGTCGTGCCCCTATCACCAGGGTCCCGTCAAGCACACCCTTGAGGAATGCGTCATGCTTCGGCGCTACTTCCATAAGGCCGGGCCCCCGGCGGGAGATGGCAAAGGCCAAGACGACAACAAGAAAGAGGGCGACAAGGAAGAGGAGTTTCCTGAGGTCCACGGCTACTTCATGATCTACGGTGGGCAAGTGGCGAACGCCTCGGCTCAGCACCGCAAGCAGGAGCGTCGGGAGGTCTGCTCGGTGAAGGTGGCGGCACTAGTCTACCTAGACTGGTCCGACAAGCCCATCACCTTCGACCAAGGCGACCACCCCGACTGTGTGCCAAGCCCAGGAAGGTACCCGCTCGTTGTCGATCCTGTCATCGGCAACGCTAGGCTCACTAAGGTCCTCATGGATGCGGGCAGCAGCCTCAACATCATTTATGCCGAGACCCTCGGGCTCTTGGAGATCGATCTGTCCATGATCCAGGCCGGTGCGACGCCCTTTCATGGGATCGTCCCCGGAAAGCGCGTCCTGCCCCTTGGGCAACTTGATTTGCCTGTCTGCTTCGGGACTCCCTCCAACTTCCGAAAAGAAACCCTCACGTTCGAGGTGGTCGGGTTCCGAGGGACCTACCACGCGGTGTTGGGAAGGTCGTGCTACGCCAAGTTCATGGCCGTCCCAACCTACACGTACCTCAAGCTCAAGATGCCAGGCCCTAACGGGGTCATCACCGTCGGATCCACGTACCGCCACGCGTACGAATGCGACGTGGAATGCGTGGAGTACGCCGAGGCCATTGCCGAGTCTGAGGCCCTCACCGTCGACCTAGAGTGCCTCTCCAAGGAGGTGCCCGATGCGAAGCGCCATGCCGGCAACTTCGAACCGGCCGAGGCGGTTAAGTCCGTCCCTCTCGACCCCAGCAATAACGCCGCCAAGAAGGTCTAGATCGGCTCCGAGCTCGACCCCAAATAGGAAGCAGTGCTCGTCGACTTCCTCCGTGCAAACGCCAAAGTTTTTGCGTGGAGTCCCTCGGACATGCCCGACATACTGAGGGATGTCGCCGAGCACTCACTGGACATCCAAGCCAGTGCCCGACCCGTGAAGCAGCATCTGCGCCGTTTCGACGAAGAAAAGCGCAGAGCCATAGGCGAGGAGATCCACAAGCTAATGGACGCAGGGTTCATCAAAGAGGTATTCCATCCTGAATGGTTAGCTAACCCTGTGCTTGTGAAAAAGAAAGGTGGGAAATGGAGGATGTGCGTCGACTACACCGGGTTGAATAAAGCATGTCCGAAGGTTCCCTACCCTCTGCCTCGCATCGATCAAATTGTGGACTCCACTGCTGGGTGCGAAACCCTGTCATTCCTCGAAGCCTATTCAGGTTATCATCAAATCAAGATGAAAGAGTCCGACCAGCTCGTGACTTCTTTCATCACACCTTTTGGCATGTATTGTTATACTACTATGCCATTTGGCTTGAGGAATGCAGGTGCGACATACCAAAGGTGCATGAACCACGTGTTCGGAGAGCACATCGGCCGGACGGTCGAGGCTTACGTCGATGACATCGTTGTCAAGACAAGGAAGGCCTCCGACCTCCTCTCTGACCTTGAAATGACATTCAAGTGTCTGAGAGCGAAACTCAATCCCGAGAAGTGTGTCTTTGGAGTCCCCCGAGGCATGCTCCTGGGGTTCATCGTCTCCGAGCGGGGCATCGCGGCCAACCCGGAGAAAATCGCGGCCATCACCAACATGGGGCCTATCAAAGATTTGAAAGGAGTACAAAGGGTCATGGGATGCCTTGCGGCTCTGAGCCGCTTTATCTCGCGCCTCGGCGAAAAAGGCCTACCCTTGTACCGCCTCTTAAGGAAGGCCGAGCGCTTCACTTGGACCCTCGAGGCCGAGGAAGCCCTCAGAAACTTAAAGGCGCTCCTTACAAACGCGCCCATCTTGGTGCCCCCCGCTGCGGGAGAAGCCCTCTTGATCTACGTAGCCGCAACCACTCAGGTGGTCAGCGCCGCGATCGTAGTCGAGAGACGAGAAGAAGGGCATGCGCTGCTCGTCCAGAGGCCGGTCTACTTCATTAGTGAGGTGCTATCTGAGACCAAGATCTGCTACCCACAAGTCCAGAAGCTATTGTACGCAGTAATTCTGACGCGGCGAAAATTGCGACACTACTTCGAGTCTCATCCGGTGACTGTGGTGTCATCCTTCCCCCTGGGGGAGATCATCCAGTGCCAAGAGGCCTCGGGTAGGATAGCAAAGTGGGCGGTGGAACTCATGGGCGAGACAATCTCGTTCGCTCCTCGGAAGGCCATAAAATCCCAAGTCTTGGCGGACTTCGTGGCTGAATGGGTCGACACCCAATTGCCTACAGCTCCGATCCAACCCGAGATTTGGACCATGTACTTCGATGGGTCGCTGATGAAAACAGGAGCCGGTGCAGGCCTGCTCTTCATCTCACCCATCGGGAAACATGTGCGCTACATGTTGCGCCTCCATTTTCCGGCATCAAACAATGTGGCCGAGTACGAGGCTTTGGTTAACGGGCTGCGCATCGCCTTCGAGCTAGGGGTTTGGCACCTCGACGCTCATGGCGACTCGCAGCTTGTCATCGACCAAGTCATGAAGAACTCCCACTGCCGCGACCCGAAGATGGAGGCCTACTGCGACAAAGTTCGGTGCCTGGAAGACAAGTTCTACGAGCTGGAGCTCAACCACATCGCTCGACGGTACAACGAGACTGCGGACGAGCTGGCGAAAATAGCCTCGGGGCGGACAACGGTTCCCCCGGACGTCTTCTCCAGAGACATACATCAACCCTCCGTCAAGATCGACGACACGCCCGAACCCAAGGAGGCCTCAGCCGCCGAAGGTGAGGCCCTGCGTGTCGAGGGGGAGCGGAATGGGGTCACGCCAAACCCGAACTGGTAGACCCCGTACCTGCAATATCTCCACCGAGGAGAGCTACCCCTCGACAAGGCCGAAGCTCGGCGACTGGCACAACGCGCCAAGTCGTTCGTCTTACTGGGGGATGAAAAGGAGCTCTACCACCGCAGCCCCTTGGGCATTCTCCAACGATGCATATCCGTCGCCGAAGGACAAGAGCTGTTGCAAGAAATACACTCGGGGGCTCGCGGTCACCATGCAGCACCTCGAGCCCTCATGGGGAACGCCTTCCGACAAGGTTTCTACTGGCCGACGCCACTAGGATTGTACGCTCCTGCCAAGGGTGTCAATTCTACGCAAGACAGACGCACCTGCCCGCTCAGGCCCTGCAGATAATACCCATCACCTGGTCGTTTGTTGTGTGGGGTCTGGACCTCGTTGGTCCCTTGCAGAAGGCACCTAGGGGCTTCTCGCACCTGCTAGTCGCCATCGACAAATTCTCCAAGTGGATCGAGGTCCGACCCCTATCCAGCAGGCGGTGGCGTTCTTCACAAACATCGTCCATCGCTTTGGGGTCCCGAACTCCATCATCACCGACAATGGCACGTAGTTCACTAGGAAGAAGTTCCTGGACTTCTGCGAGGACCACCACATCCGTGTGGACTGGGCCGCCGTAGCTCACCCCATGACGAATGGGCAGGTGGAGCGTGCCAACGGTATGATTTTGCAGGGACTTAAACCGAGGATCTACAACGACCTCAACAAGTTTGACAAGCGGTGGATGAAAGAGCTACCCTCGGTGGTCTGGAGTCTGAGGACGACGCCGAGCCGAGCCACGGGTTTCTCGCCGTTCTTTCTAGTCTATGGGGCCGAGGCTGTCCTACCCACGGACTTAGAATACGGCTCCCCGAGGACAAAGGCGTACGACGACCGCAGCAACCAGACCAGCCAAGAGGATTCATTGGACCAGCTCGAAGAGGCTCGGGGCATGGCCTTACTCCACTCGGCGTGGTATCAGCAGTCTCTGCGACGCTACCACGCCCGAGGGGTTCGGCCCCGAGGCTTCCAGGTGGGAGACTTGGTACTTCGGCTGCGACAAGACGCCCGAGGGCACCACAAGCTTACTCCTCCCTGGGAAGGGCCGTTCATCATCGCCAAGATTTTGAAGCCCGCAACAGACAAACTATCCAACGATCAAGGCGAGGTCTATAGCAACGCTTGGAACATCCAACAGCTACGTCGCTTCTACCCTTAAATTGTTTCAAGTCGTTCATGTACCTCATTTTTTCTTTACATACACAAATAAAGTCTAACCGTCAAGGAAGGATCAGCCTTTCCTCGGCAAAGCCCGACCCTCCCTCGGGGGCTAGAAGGGGGGAACCCCCTCTGCGTCAAAATTTTCCTCGAAAAAGTTTTCTACCAAAACAGCTTTCGACTTTATCGATAACAGAACCCTAAAACCGAGCGAGAGTACACGTAAACGGCAAGGCCGACTGAGCCGAGGGACTCCTACGCCTCCGGGATACGGATACCTCACTCATCACCTTCCGCGAAAAGTAACTCACGCTCGGTTAAGTGGTTCTGACATCGAACAAGTCCTAAACGCTCGGGTAGAAAACGACTTTCGTGCCTTCTCGACTATATCGATAATAGACACCTGCAAACGAGTAAGAGTGCACGTAAACGGTGAGGCCGACCGAGCCGAGGGACTCCTACGCCTCCGGGATACGGATACCTCACTCATCACCTTCCGCGAAAAGTAACTCTCGCTCGGATAAGCGATTCTGCTACCGACGAACAAGTCCTGATACTCGAAACAAGAGGGAAGGAAACACAGCTTTATAACACGACAATAAAAATGTTTAGGCCTCAGCGGCCGCGAAAAACATACGCATACTTCAGACAAACTGTTCCTGCAGGTTCAGACATCGGCAGAGGGAGCAGCAGCACCCTCGGCGTCGTTTCCACCCCCGGCGGAATCCAGCCCAGCCTCAGACGGCCAGGCTCATATCTCCACCTTGAAGGAGGACGCCAGCACCGCGCTCGGACCCTCACGGCCATGCTCTCCACAAGGGTTCTGGCCCGAGCAGACACCCCGGCTAGCCGCTCCGTCGCCTCAGCCGGCTGTCCCCCAAGGACCTCAGCCTGGCTCACGGCCTCGGCGGCGTGACTCCGGGATTGGTCCCGCTTGCGGATGACCTGGCCAAGCTCCAGCCGCCGTTGCTGCACCTCCTCGGCCTAGGAAGCCACCTGCTCCTGGGCCGACAAAGCCTCTTTTCGAGCCGACACCGCCTCCGTCCGCGTCGACACCGCTGCCTCCGGCTTCAGCTCATCGCAGAGCGACTAAAGGTTCTAAAACCAAGCAGAGGAGGCTTTAAACGGCAAGGCCGACCGAGCCGAGGAACTCCTACGCCTCCGGGATACGGATACCTCACTCGTCACCTTCCGCGAAAAGCAACTCATGCTCGGTTAAGTGGTTCCGCTAGCCGACAGGCATGTCCTAGTGCTCGAAATGAGAAAAAAACATGGCATTACGCTAAAATGCCCAAATGTTGAGGCCTCAGCAGCCACAATGAACAAACACCCATGTTCAGGGTACCATTACAAACGGGACTCCGGTTCCATTCCCGCGGGTATGAACAACCTCCACACCGGAGGGCCTGTGGGATAACAAACTCCAGGTGGCTCGCCGGCGACCACTGCACCAGCAGCGACAACGACCTCCGCTTCGGGCGGCTAAACAGCAGCAGCGATGATCTCAGGGCAGACGCTGTTGTGGAAAGGCCCTCGCCCACGCCCCCACACGAGGAGCGAGGACAAGCCATCACAGCCAAAGAGCCGGGGGTCCGACCGCAGGTGGCGCCGACGGTCTCGTCGGCGGAGAAACCTTCTCTGGCTACCACCACCTCAGCACCGACAACAGCGGCCACCTGCGCGCCAGCACCACACCGACGAATGGCGGCCGCCCCAGCCTGCACCGGCAGATCCCCACTCAAGTCCTCGCGGACAGGCCGGCACTGGCCTCCGTGCGGAGGCGTCGTGCTGGAGTGAGGACAAGACAATCCAAGAACACGAACGCCGCCCTAGCGGCGTACGACGTCTTGGACGATCCCCCGGTGCAGTCGGCGACGCGGGAAGGGCCGCAGACATGCCCGACCTGCGCGCGCGCGGCGCGACAGTCGCCTGTGCGGTGGACGGACAACCACGCCCGGACCAAGCGGCAGGAGGCAACATCGGAGGCGGCGCCAGAGCCAGCTGAGCCAGCGTGCCAGGCACGCTGCAGCTGACGACGCTCGCAGCCGACCAGGCCCGCGTTGTCGAAGTTCGCCCCTCCGCGAGGCCAGTGATAGCAGCCACCCGCGCACGGCACGACCGCCGCCCGGGGTGGAGGACGGACAGCTACACCCTGTCCAAGCAGCAGCAGTTCGCCTTCCCTCATATGGCTGGAGGACGCCTCCTCCGCACAGCTAGAGGATGCCCCTCTCCCCCGAACACCGGAGGAAGAAGCGGGTCACCGGCCCACGTGGAGGTAGGCCCCAACTCGCCCCGCCCTCCTCCTCAGCCCGGATGATGAAGATCCTTGAAGTTGAGTGCGGGGCAGAGGCCGCAGCCCGGCTTGCTTCTCCCCACCACAAGGCTGATGATCATCCCTACGGATGACCATTGGTGAGGGAATGCAGCCGTGCTGCATGATGAAAATCCTTGAAGCCGAGTGATGGCTGAAGGGCGCCAACCCCCGCAAGGTCGTGCTCCTCCAACAGCAGCAAGGCAAAGGCAACACGGATGCGCCCCATCTGGGGGCTTGGAAGGTGGAAGGGCGCGATGCATGAGGAGAGTGCGAGGGCATGGCTACTGCCCGGGAGATCGACCCCTTTTTAAAGGCGGCTCTCCCCACTCGTATCCCCAAGCGCCACGGGCAAAGTCTCCACCGATGTGCTTCAGGGCCCTCCCCCTATGACGCGAGGGCTAGGTCCCGCACGTCAGGCGGGCTGACCCAAAACAGAAGGAGCCAAATCGCCGCTCATGAAGCCTGTAACCGCCCCGCGGTTATAAGCGTTCCCCCATCTTCGCCGGAACCAGCGGGCAAAAAGGCGGACCGCCACGCAGGAGGCATGCAACCGCACCATGGTTGCGCATCCTTTCGGCTTCATCGCATCTGGAGGGCCAGCGTGAAGGCCTGGGCCCGCATGTCATGCAACCGGCGCGACAGTTACTGCGCGCAAGGAAACCGCACCGCCACTCTCGCCAATGCCGCGTCTCCTCGACTGTGGAACCAGTGCCGCGACTCGAGGCAGCCCTACGCGTGACCCAACAGTGCCAACTGGGTGCAACGATCACGGGCCAGTCAGCTGCGGGAGGAAGCGCGACGGTTGATATGGCCAAAAGTGGGCCGGCAGTAATTACGGCAACAGACGAGCGGAAGCAGTGGTCAAATCGCCTGCAGGCTCGCGTCCCCTCCTGAAGCGGCAGGGGAGCCCTCTCTCATGGAGTAAAGACAACGCACCCGTGTTCCGTTCCTCGA
Organism: Zea mays; assembly: GCF_902167145.1. NCBI lineage: Eukaryota > Viridiplantae > Streptophyta > Magnoliopsida > Poales > Poaceae > Zea > Zea mays. Next base: position 81,821,352 of record NC_050096.1, on the reverse strand, counting down.
ACGACTCGCGCACGCGCAACGGCCGCCCCGCGAATCGCCCGTCCCGTCGCATTAACTCCTCGGCACGACAAGCGACGCCTTTGGCAGGCGAAGCGGGCATCGTTTCGCCTCCGCCATAATGACCGCGTCAAAAAAGGTGCGCCACACTATTTAAATTCATATCCTTTTCCTCTTCCTCTTTCTCTCTCTCGCTACAGGGATCGAGAAAGGGGGTATTTCGAAAGGGATCCTTCTCGGAGAAGGAAGCGGGCCCCCAAGCCCTCCTACTGATCAGGGGTTTGAAGGCTGGCCCCTCGGAAGGGTTCGACAGCCGCCCCAGAGCACTCGCGCTCCTAGCCCATTACTGATCAGGGGTTCGAAGGCTGGCCCCTCGGAAGGGTTCGACAGCCGCCCCAGAGCACTCGGGCTCCGAGCCCATTACTGATCAGGGGTTCGAAGGCTGGCCCCTCAGAAGGGTTCGACAGCCGCCCCAGAGCACGCAGAGTGAGGGATGACTCTGGGTACGTCCGTTACATGGCCGAGGCTCGGGCTACGCTCCTGAGGTACCCTAGGACATTTCCGAGACCAGCAGGAGCGATTTTGTAACGGAATCCCACCAGAGGAAGGCATCGAGCCCTCGGACCCTATCGAATGGGTCCGGGTTCGGCAAATCACCTGCAGGTACTTTTGGAGCGCGCCTCTGAACCACTAGTCGACCCTTATCAAATGAGGCACGGGCGACCACTCGGATCACCCGTTAGCAACTCACTGGAGACACCATGTTCGGCGCTCTCCGAGGGCAACATGGCGCTTCCCCCCCTTCCTCCTTGCGGAAAGGCGGCGAAGAGGCGTATAATAAAAGCCGAGACAGTCCTTGATCGTCCTCTCGCTCCGTGCAGAGGCTCGGGGGCTGCTCTTGCAACCTGGCTACGGCCAAACCGTTGACAGCGTCAACAAACCAGCCTAAAAACTCGGAACCTGACCGTGCACCCGGGCTACGACCAGGCCGCATGAGGGAACAACAAGGCCGGCCGAAGCATCACGAAAAGCATTAAGACCTCAGAGGAGTCAAACCACTCCTCCGAGGCCTCGGGGGCTACACCCGGCGGGTGCGCTCGCGTGCACCCACCGAAACAAAGTATAACCGAGGAAGGCCGGTCCCCTCGCAAAAAAGTGCGACAAAGCCTCCAAGCGAGTACCAACACTCCCTTTGAGGCTCGGGGGCTACTATCGGGTACCGTAATTAGGGGTACCCCCAACACTCCTAATCATGGCTGGTAACCACCCTCAGCACAACTGCAAAAGCTGATGGGCGTGGTTCAAGTCAAGGCTTCGTCTACCCAAGGGACGCGATCTCGCTCGAGCCCAGCCTCGGGCCGGGACTGTAGTCCCAGACGAATTCACGCCTCGCCCGAGGGTCTCCTCAGGCAGCGGGCGCACCCTCATCTCGCCCGAGGCCCAGCTCGGGCAGGCTTCGTCGAGAAGCAACCTTGGCCAAATCGCCTCACCAACCGACTGTATCGCAGGCGCATTCAATGCGAGGATCGCCTGGCACCTTATCCTGACATGCGCGCCTCAGTCGGCTAGGTCAAAGTGACCACAGTCACTTTGCCCTTCCACTGACCGATCTGACAGGAAAACAGCGCCGCTCACCCCGCTTCGACTGTTGTGCCAGCCACCCGGGCAGGGCTGACAACAGCAAGTTCAGCCTCGGGCACGACAGGAAGCTCCGCCTCGCCCAACCTTGGGCCTCAGCCTCGGGAGGAGGTCTCCGCCTTGCCCGACCCCAAGACTCGGCCTCAGCCTCGGCCTCAGGAGGAATCACGTCCTCGCCCGATCCCGGCCTCGGCCTCAGGAGAAGTCTCCGCCTCGCCCGACCTTGGGATCGGACCGACCGCGCCACAGGGGATACATCATTACCCTACCCCTAGCTAGCTCACGCTACGAGGGAACAAGACCGGCGTTCCATCTGACTCGTCCTGGTAACAGGCAATGATGGCTCCTCGCGAGCGTCCATGACGACGGTGGTTCTCAGCCCCCTACAGAAGCAAGGAGACGCCAGCTGGATCCCAGCAGCACCGTCAGCTGCGCTTCTACAGGGCTCAGGCACTTCTCCGACGGCCACGTTATCGCATACGCAGGGCTCTAGCACCTCTCCGACAGCCACGTTGGCATGTACACAGGGCTCAGACACCTCTCTGCCAGACACATTAGCGCATAAGCTACACCCCCCATTGTACACCTAGACCCTCTCCTTGCATCTATAAAAGGGAGGTCCAGGCCCTCCCTGCGGGGAGGGTGGAAGGAGGTCGCGCGGAGGGACGAGCAAACGAACTACTCACTCTCTCTCGCGCGAACGCTTGTAACCCCTACTACGAGCACACCCCCTTGGTGCGAGATAATACGAGCCACGTTTTCCCCTTGTGTTCCATCTCACGCCAACCCATCTGGGCAGGGGCACGCAGCGACAAATTTAATGGTTGGCTTGCGGACCCCCCGGGTCCGAAACACCGATAAGACCCAAATATGATATCATCAACATAAATTTGGCATACAAACAAATCATTTGCAATAGTTTTAGTAAAGAGAGTAGGATCGGCTTTTCTGACTTTGAAGCCATTAGCGATAAGAAAATCTCTTAGGCATTCATACCATGCTCTTGGGGCTTGCTTGAGCCCATAAAGCGCCTTAGAGAGTTTGTAAACATGATTAGGATACTCACTATCTTCAAAGCCGGGAGGTTGCTCAACATAGACCTCCTCCTTGATTGGTCCATTGAGGAAGGCACTTTTCACGTCCATTTGGTAAAGCTTAAAGCCATGGTAAGTAGCATAGGCAAGTAATATACGAATTGACTCAAGCCTAGCTATGGGTGCATAGGTTTCACTGAAATCCAAACCTTCGACTTGTGAGTATCCCTTGGACACAAGTCGGGCTTTGTTCCTTGTCACCACACCATGCTCATCTTGCTTGTTGCGGAAGACCCATTTGGTTCCTACAACATTTTGGTTAGGACATGGAACAAGATGTCATACCTCATTCCTTGTGAAGTTGTTGAGTTCCTCTTGCATTGCCAACACCCAATCCGAATCCCTTAATGCGTCTTCTACCCTGTATGGCTCAATAGAAGACACAGAGGAGAAATGTTCACAAAAATGAGCAACACGAGATCGAGTGGTTACCCCCTTATGAATATCACCGAGGATGGAGTTCACGGGGTGATCTCTTTGTATTGCTTGGTGGACTCTTGGGTGTGGCGGTCTTGGACCCTCATCATCTTCCTTTTATTGATCATTAGCATCTCCCCCTTGATCATTGTCCTTCTCTTGTGGTGGCTCCTCTTGATCTTCATTTTCATCATCTTGAGCTTGATCCTCATCTTGGGTTGGTGTAGATGCTTGCATGGAGGAAGATGGTTGATCTTGTGCATGTGGAGGCTCTTCGGATTCCTTAGGACACACATCCCCAATGGACATGTTCCTTAGTGCGACGCATGGAGCCTCTTCATCATCTAGCTCATCAAGATCAACTTGCTCTACTTGAGAGCCATTAGTCTCATCAAACACAATGTCACAAGAAACTTCAACTAGTCCAGTGGACTTGTTAAAGACTCTATATGCCCTTGTGTTTGAATCATATCCTAGTAAAAAGCCTTCTACAACCTTAGGAGCAAATTTAGATTTTCTACCTCTTTTAACAAGAATAAAGCATTTGCTACCAAAGACTCTAAAATATGAAACATTGGGCTTTTTACCGGTTAGGAGTTCATAGGATGTCTTCTTGAGGATTCGGTGAAGGTAGAGTTGGTTGATGGCGTAGCAAGCAGTGTTGATTGCTTCCGCCCAAAGCTGGTCCGAAGTCTTGTACTCATCAAGCATGGTCCTCGCCATGTCAAGTAGAGTTTTATTCTTCCTCTCCACTACACCATTTTGTTGTGGCGTGTAGGGAGAAGAGAACTCATGCTTGATGCCCTCGTCCTCAAGAAAGCCTTCAATTTGAGAGTTCTTGAACTCCGTCCCATTGTCGCTTCTAATCTTTTTTATCCTTAAGCCAAACTCATTTTGAGCCCGTCTCAAGAATCCCTTTAAGGTTTCTTCGGTTTGTGATTTTTCCTGCAAAAAGAACACCCAAGTGAAGCGAGAATAATCATCCACAATAACTAAACAGTACTTACTCCCGCCGATGCTTATGTAAGCTATCGGGCCGAATAGGTCCATGTGGAGTAGCTCAAGTGGCCTGTCAGTCGTCATGATGTTCTTGTGTGGATGATGAACACCAACTTGCTTCCCTGCTTGACATACGCTACAAATCCTGTCTTTCTCAAAATGAACATTTGTTAGTCCCAAAATGTGCTCTCCCTTTAGAAGCTTATGAAGATTCTTCATCCCAACGTGGGCTAGTCGGCGATGCCAGAGCCAGCCCATGTTAGTCTTAGCAATTAAGCAAGTGTCGAGTTCAGCTCTATTAAAATCAACTAAGTATAGCTGACCCTCTAACACTCCCTTAAATGCTATTGAATCATCACTTCTTCTAAAGATAGTAACACCTATATCCGTAAAAATACAATTGTAGCCCATTTTACATAATTGAGAAACTGAAAGCAAGTTATAGTCTAAAGAATCTACAAGAAAAATATTAGAAATAGAATGGTCAGGAGATATAGCAATTTTACCAAGTCCTTTGACCAAACCTTGATTTCCATCCCCGAATGTGATAGCTTTTTGGGGATCATGGTTTTTCTCATAGGAGGAGAACATCCTTTTCTCCCCAGTCATGTGGTTTGTGCACCCGCTATCATTTATCCAACTTGAGCCCCCGGATGCATAAACCTACAAAACAAATTTAGGCCTTGTTCTTAGGTACCCAAATGGTCTTGGGTCCTTTGACATTAGAAACAAGCACCTTGGGCACCCAAACACAAGTCTTTGAGACCTTGTGTTTGGCCCCAACATATTTGGCAACTACTTTGCCTGATTTGTTAGTGAGCACATAAGAAGCATCAAAAGTCTTAAATGAAATAATAGGCTCATTTGATGCAATAGGAGTTTTCCTTTTAGGCAATTTAACATGAGTGGATTGCCTAGAACTAGATGCCTCACTGTTATACATAAAAGCATGATGAGAGCCAGAGTGAGACTTCCTAGAGTGAATTCTCCTAATCTTGTGCTCGGGATAACCAGCAGGATATAAAATGTAACCCTCGTTATCCTGAGCCATGGGAGCTTTGCCCTTAACAAAGTTAGACAATTTGTTAGTGGCATTAAGCTTGACATTGTCTCTCTGTTGGAAGCCAATGCCATCCTTAATGCCTGGGCGTCTCCCACTATAGAGCATGCTTCTAGCAAATTTAAAATTTTCATTTTCTAAGTCATGCTCATTAATCTTAGCACTAAGTTGAGCTATGTGATCATTTTGTTGTTTAATTAAAGCTAGGTGATCATGAATAGCATCAACATTAATATCTCTACATCTAGTGCAAATAGTAACATGTTCAATGGTAGATGTAGAGGGTTTGCAAAGATTTAATTCATCAATCTTAGCATGTAAAATAGCATTCTCATTCTTAAGATTGGAAATAGAAATATTGCAAACATTTAAATCTTTAGCCTTAGCAATTAATTTTTCATTCTCAATTTTAAGGCTAGAGAGTGATGCATTCAACTTGTCAATCTTAGTAATCAAACTAGCATTATCATTTCTAAGACTAACAATTGAATCATCACAATCATTTAAATTCTCAACCTTAGCAATTAATTTTGCATTCTCATTTCTAAGGTTGGAAATAGTATCATGGCAAGTGCTTAGCTCACTAGTCAATTTTTCACATTTTTCTACTTCCTGAGCATAAGCATTTTTAACCTTAACATGCTTCTTATTTTCTTTAATTAGGAAGTCCTCTTGGCTATCCAAGAGTTCATCCTTCTCATGAATAGCACCTATCAATTCATTTAACTTTTCTTTTTGTTGCATGTTGAGGTTGGCAAAAAGGGCAAGCAAATTATCCTCATCATCACTAGAGTTCTCCTCATCACTAGATGTTGCATATTTAGTGGAGGCTCTAGATTTTACCTTCTTCTTGATCCTTAAGCCAAACTCATTTTGAGCCCGTCTCAAGAATCCCTTTAAGGTCTCTTGGGTATGAGATTTTTCCTGCAAAAAGAACACCCAAGTGAAGCGAGAATAATCATCTACAATAACTAGACAGTACTTACTCCCGCCGATGCTTATGTAAGCAATCAGGCCGAATAGGTCCATGTGTAGAAGCTCCAGTGGCCTGTCAGTCGTCATGACGTTCTTGTGTGGATGATGAACACCAACTTGCTTCCCTGCCTGACATGCGCTACAAATCCTGTCTTTCTTAAAATGAACATTTGTTAGTCCTAAAATGTGCTCTCCCTTTAGAAGCTTATGAAGATTCTTCATCCCAACATGAGCTAGTCGGCGGTGCCAGAGCCAACCCATGTTAGTCTTAGCAATTAAGCAAGTGTCGAGTTCAGCTCTATCAATATCTACCAATTATAGCTGACCCTCTAACACTCCCTTAAATGCTATTGAATCATCACTTCTTCTAAAGACAGTGACACCTACGTCAGTAAAAAGACAGTTGTAGCCCAATTGACATAATTGTGAAACGGAAAGCAAGTTATAATCTAAAGAATCTACAAGAAAAACATTGGAAATGGAATGGTCAGGTGATATAGCAATTTTACCCAATCCTTTGACCAAACCTTGATTTCCATCCTCGAATGTGATAGCTCGTTGGGGATCTTGGTTTTTCTCGTAGGAGGAGAACATCTTCTTCTCCCCTGTCATGTGGTTTGTGCACCCGCTGTCGATTATCCAACTTGAGCCCCCGGATCCATAAACCTACAAAACAAGTTTAGTTCTTGACTTTAGGTACCCAAATGGTTTTGGGTCCTTCGGCATTAGATACAAGAACTTTGGGTACCCAAACACAAGTCTTTGATCCCTTGTGTTTGCCCCTGACATACTTGGCAACTATCTTGCCGGATTTGTTAGTTAAAACATAAGATGCATCAAAAGTTTTAAATGAAAAGTTGGAATCATTTGATACACTAGGAGTTTTCTTCTTAGGCAATTTAGCACGGGTTGATTGCCTAGAACTAGATGTCTCACCCTTATACATAAAAGCATGGTTAGGGCCAGAGTGAGACTTTCTAGAATGAATTCTCCTAATTTTGCTCTCGGGATAACCGACAGGGTATAAAATGTAACCCTCGTTATCCTGAGGCATGGGAGCCTTGCCCTTAACAAAATTAGACAATCTTTTAGGAGGGGCATTAAGTTTGACATTGTCCCCCTTTTGGAAGCCAATGCCATCCTTTATGCCAGGGCGTCTCCCACTATAGAGCATGCTTCTAGCAAATTTGAATTTTTCGTTCTCTAAGTCATGCTCGGCAATTTTAGCATCTAATTTTGCTATATGATCATTTTGTTGTTTAATTAAAGCCATGTGATCATGAATAGCATCAATGTTAATATCTCTACATCTAGTACAAATGGAAGTATGTTCAACGGTAGATGTAGAAGGTTTGCAAGATTTTAATTCTACAACCTTAGCATGCAATATATCATTTTTACTTCTAAGATCAGAAATGGAAGCATTGCAAACATCTAATTCTTTAGCCTTAGCAAGCAATTTTTCATTTTCAAATCTAAGGCTAGTAAGAGAAATGTTCAATTCTTCAATCTTAGCAAGCAAATCAACATTATCATTTCTAAGATTGGGAATTGAAACATCACAAGCATTTGAATCAACCTTAGCAATTAAATTAGCATTCTCATTTCTAAGGTTGTCAATAGTCTCACGGCAAGTGCTTAGCTCACTAGATAGTTTTTCACATTTTTCTACTTCTAGAGCGTAAGCATTTTTAACCTTAACATGCTTCTTATTTTCTTTAATAAGGAAGTCCTCTTGGGTGTCCAAGAGTTCATCCTTCTCATGGATGGCACTAATTAATTCATTTAATTTTTCCTTTTGTTGCATGTTGAGGTTGGCAAAGAGGGTACGCAAATTATCTTCCTCATCACTAGCATTATCATCACTAGAGGACTCATATTTAGTGGAGGATTTGGATTTAACCTTCTTCTTTTTGCCGTCCTTTGCCATGAGGCACTTGTGGCCGACGTTTGGGAAGAGGAGTCCCTTTGTGACGGCGATGTTGGTGGCGTCCTTGTCGGAGGAGGAGTCGGAGGAGCTCTCCTCGAAGTCCCATTCGCGGCACACATGGGCATCGCCGCCCCTCTTCTTGTAGTACCTCTTCTTCTCCTTTCTTCTCCCTTTCTTGTCGTTGCCCCTGTCACTAACACTAGATAATGGACATTTAGCAATGAAATGACCGAGCTTACCACATTTGTAGCAAACTTTCTTGGAGCGGGGATTGTAATCCTTCCCCCTCTATTGCTTGAGGATTTGGTGGAAGCTCTTGATGATGAGCGCCATCTCCTCATTGTCGAGCTTTGAGGCGTCAATTGGTTGTCTAATTGATGTAGACTCCTCCTTCTTTTCCTCTGTTGCTTTGAATGCGACCGGTTGTGCTTCAGACGTGGAGGGGCCATCAAGCTCATTGATCTTCTTTGAGCCTTTGATCATCAATTCAAAGCTCACAAAATTCCCGATTACTTCCTCGGGAGTCATTAGTGTATATCTAGGATTACCATGAATTAATTGAACTTGAGTAGGGTTAAGGAAAACAAGTGATCTTAGAATAACATTAACCACTTCGTGGTCATCCCATTTTTTGCTCCCGAGGTTGCGCACTTGGTTCACCAAGGTTTTGAGCCGGTTGTACATGTCTTGTGGCTCCTCCCCTTGGCGAAGTCGGAAGCGACCGAGCTCCCCCTCGATCATCTCCAGCTTGGTGATCTTGGTCACCTCGTCTCCTTCGTGCGCGGTCTTTAGCACGTCCCAAATTTCCTTTGCGCTCTTCAACCCTTGTGTAACACCCCTGGTGTTACTGTAACTAAAAACTTGAGCATGGCATCATAGCATTGGCATTGCATATGTTTGACACACCTAGAGTGCATTCACTAGGCAAAAATTTCAAACAAGTTGTATTGTTTTAAGTGTTTTGCAAATAGAACCCTGGTTAATGGACTTAACCCTAAATAGTGGTTAAAGGGGTAAAACTTAACTCAAGTTAAGAAAACCTAAATACTTTAGGGTAAAAGTCATAAAATGACCCTAAGAATAAACTTGAATCACTTTTATACCCCTGGGATACCAAGAAACCCTAATTGAAACCCTGGGAAACCCTAAGTCTAAACCCTAGGGGCTTATGTGCAAAAGTGATGAACCTTTGGACTAAAATGTAAAAACTACTATATTTATGCATCTAAAGCCAATTGGTTCACAAATATGTGAATTTACAAGCCAAACCCTGAGATTTGGACTTAAGTGCAAAATGGACCTCATTTGAGTTCTACACTAAGTCTGAAATTCAGTGTTAAAGGCTCCACTTTAGGGCTTTGTAACTTACAAAGCATAGGGTTTTTGCCCTAGGTCACCACATAAAAATTGAAGCTCAACTATAGGAGAACAACTTTGCTTAAAGGTGTGAGCATTGTTGTTAAGGAAAAACTGTAGATAATCACTCCTGAAGTTGGACTGTCAGACTGGTAGAGACTGAACTTCAGTTGGACAGTGACCTTGATCCAACATTAAGGGACATCTAGACTAAGATCCATTGCTCAAATAAGTTTAAACCTTATAGTCGAGTTGTAGCTGGTATGTAGCACTACAACTTTGATGCAGAAACTTGGACCTGTTGCCACTTGGAATTGAGAGAAATTGGAGCTCCAAAGTGCTCTGTCAGTCCATCAGATTGGTCCTAGTCATGGTACAGTGTCTGATTAACTGAAGAAGATCTTCCCCGTGCTCGTCGCCGGTAGCCGTCGCCGTTGATCGCGGCTCGTCGTGATTCGTGCTCGGTGGTCATCGGATATGCACAGCCGGTATGAACCCTTGCCGCCGGTGAGCTGTAAGCCACTCCGGCCAGCTGTAGTGCTTTCCTCCCCTTGCTCTCCGCTCGGGGATAAGGATTTCACCGCCGTTGAGCCATCACCGGCGTCCGCCGCGTGGCTCTGTCTTTACACCGTGCCGTCGTGACTCCTCTAGGCCATCCCATCGTCGACGGGGAACTTGCCACGCCATTAGCCACGATTTCACCGCGACGTCTTCTTCCTTATCTCCGGCCACCTCCGCTAGCCGCTTAAATTAAAGCGCCACCGCCTCGGGGCTCTATAAATGGACCCCGCCGTGAGCTTCACCACATCCTCACGCATTCAGCCACCACTAATCGCTAGCCGTCCTTCGCTAGAACTCGCGGATTTTGGATTTCCCCCAAATCTATTTTCCGCCGCCGTGAATCAAGCTCGCCGTGGTCAGCCCGTTTCAGGTCCGATTTCACCCTCGGTTCCCTTGTTTCAACGTCCTTGCTTCCTCTTGATGCTTGCCGACCCATGTAATTGAGCTGGGAGCTCTCTGGTCGCCGGGAACACGGCGATATTGTCGCGCTGCTCACGGCCAACGTGGCCAGAGCTCCATAGCTGATGAATAGCCAAATTAAGTTGGGGGAAACATTCTTGGGGACTCGGATTTAGTCTCGGCCGAAGCTGAGCGCCAGTCTTAGCCTTAATCGGCCGGTGCAGTAGCTCGCCGGAGCTCAGCCGCACTTGAACACCGTCGGGGACCCCCTAGTGCGAAGAAACAGAAGTTGGAGGACCCCTGTGCAAAGTGTCAGTGACTTGCGAAAACAGTGAACGACCCTGTTCTGGTTTAGTCAAAACGCCGAGGGCCTCTGCGCAAAATCTCCCTCGCGGGCGCGGGCGCGCGCACGAATCCACTCGGGCTTGGGCCGCCTGGACTTGAATTGGCCCAGTACTGTTTAGAGTTTTTCCTTTTCTTTTTCAGTGGAACTTTAGAAATCTGTAGAAAATTATAGAAAAACGATAAAATTGTGAAACCAATTTTCCTAGGTTCCTTATTTTCCCTAGTATTTAATAAAAATAAATTAATGATTTTTAAATCAAACAGGAAATTTTAGGGTATTTAAAATAGCCTAAACCATTGATTCTGGATTTTTAGAAAATAAATAATAAGTCCAAAATTTCCCAAACTTTTTATGTGAGCTTTTCACATTATTTAGAAGCCTTGGGTAGAGTTTGAATTGATTTGGACCTTGTTTGATCACTAAACCCCAAAACACCCCTCCTGCCCTATGAACTCCTTTACCGACTCCGGAAACCCTAAGTTCCCGGAACTCCGTGAAGGCAAGTTGTATTCAAGACATAAATAATAAGTTTATGTTGTCTTTGCATCCTCATGAGCATCCCATGGCATCCATTCTTACACATATGTATGGTTATGATTAGAACGAGAAGAAGAGGTAGAAGTAACTGAAGAGGAGACACCACCACCTTCGGAGTCTCAGGCCGGGAATCATTTCTACTTTGACATCTGTGGATCTGAGCCTGATTCACCTGTGAACGAAGGCAAGCCCCGGTGCATGCAACCCCTTTCCTTGTGTTTTAAATACTTTTTGCACACTTAAGTCTAGTGAAATGTGCATTAGGTTCATAGGAGTTACTTGAAACCCTTTGATGCATTGCTTTTCCTTGATATCCATACCTTTATAGATACTTCGGTGAAGTATCAAAATATGATTTACAAAAATGCTTAGACTTGCTTAGATCTTGTGGATAGAAGTTGTCCTCAATTTAACCATGGAGAGGATGGCTTCTACCTACAAGAATATTTTTATTTGGAGCAATAGTGGGATCTTACTGCAAAGTTCCCTGTGATGCTCTTTCATCCTAAGGAACAGACACATTCCTAAGGGTGGAAATATTTAAATTGAAACTTGGGGTAGGAACAGGTGATGTTCTACCCAGGTTGGTTAAGGATTAACGCGTATGTAGGCGTGCTGACCGAGGACCCTTTAACTGGTCACATGCCTCGTCATGGGTAAGCCTTGCCTCGGGCAGACTAAGGCCGGAATAAGATAACACGAAATGGGCATGGAGCGGTGGCGAGAGTAGCGTGCACCCTCCGTGGCAAGAGGCTGGACGGTGGTGTATCTGTGCTCTCGGTTTGCGTGAACCTGATCCGGTCTTAAGAACCCCGGTGGCGGGTTGACATATGCAAGGGTTAAGTGCTACATATGTCGTGTGATTGGAGATCCTCAGCTGAGTATAATCGATTCGGATCGCCGTACCTTCGCGGTTATGAAGACTTGGTCACTTCCCTGCAACCTAGAGTCAGGATGTGAACACGATGGATAAAAATGATGTTGTCTTGATGTGATGTGAAATTAGACTAGATGCAAATGGAGTCTATTAATACTTATCATGGCGTTAAAAGATTGAAAGTAAGGACTCACTTTAGTAAGCTACTTCTGCAAAAGTATAAGTTGATTTTGCTAAAGCCTCTCCTTGACTCCTATTTATCCAGCATACCCTTGAGAGTCTTTTCCTTAGTCGGGTAAGACTTGCTGAGTATTCCATACTCAGGGTTTATCCCTTTGTTGTTTTTAGGTGAGGAAGCGACAAACTTTTGTTGCTTCTGCTCCAAGGTGGTACCAAATGAGGAAAAAGAAGACTGAAGTGCGGGAGGACTCGGTCCTCCACTTAGGATCTTTTGTTTATTAAACTTATCGAGAGGAGTTTGTGCCTCCCCTGGCTTGTATAATATTACTACTCTGCACTCACTTATAGTCTGGTCTGTAATAATATAACTCAAGCTTGCTTATGAAATAAATGTAAGATTATGTAATTCGCTTCCGCATTTCTTCATCTCCGATGTTCTGTAATGTCTACAAGATGGGTGAAACGTTCCTGGTAAGGTAAGGAAAGATACCGAACTTGTCAAGTAGTTCAGGGGCACCTACAGGGTTGTCTGACGTCCGTTGGACAAGGACAACTGTAGGTGGGCCTAATTACTTGGGAGGTTCCGTCACAGCTGGTATCGGAGCGTAGCCCTTCTTGGCAGATATTATGAGGCATCTTCAAAAGGATTTTTAAGAGTCTTACCTAAAAATTCTTTTCTCTTCTTACCTAAGTATTCTGAAGAAGTCTATTTTAAAGACCAGATAGGAAGAGTGCAACATATAGAAGGTTGAATCGACTAAGGTTGATTCTGTAATTATACATGCATCATGCTAAGCACTATACTAATAACATTTTCCCCCTTAGAAAAGATGCCGCCACGTACCAGGCTAACGGCACGCAAGTCTACGGGACCAATTGGGGTGCCTCGGCATCAATTGGCTCCCCGACATGAAAGTAGCAGCAGTGGAAGTAACGACCCTATCGGAGACCTTGAAGCTCGTGTGAGTCGACTTCAAGCAGCGCTTCAACATAGGACTGATGCTTGGGTCGCTGACGGTGATAGAATCAACGAACTGAGAAGGGACATCCGACACTTGCAGGATCAACTCGCTGATCGAGACTTAGCACTTGACTGGGCCGTACAGTCTCGTTTGCTAATGTGTGCTAAGGAAGCAAGGGCTCAGGCCCGAGTTAAAGAACTTAGCTTGACTGTTGATAACCTGCAGGTTTACTGCAATACATTGCACGAGGAGGTCCATATACTATACTCACAACTACACCCAAGTGAGCCTGCACAACCTGCTGAGGCGGAAGCTGGACCATCTCATGTTGCGGGACGTGCGCTGGGTGGGGAGTTAGACCTTTTTGAGCCCCCTCCTTCTTTGAGGTTGGTTGATGTCTGGACTCCCACACCTGACGATGAAGCCGCCAAGAGTAACGGCAAGCAGGAATAAGGGTGTAATAGAAGTAAAAGTATTGTAGGGTATTGTAGGGTGTACTGTTGTATAATAGGTTGAACCTTTGTATATTGGGTATTGTAACCTGTTATGTAATATCGAGTCTGTATCATTACTTTTTAAAGTAATGTAAAATGGAAGGTTTTCTCTGGCACATTATGTTTACTTCAAATGTTTTTGCCACAGATGCCGACCAGGACTCGAGGACAGGATGCAGCAGGAACTTCTGGGGGACGAGATGTTACCCCAAACCCACCTCCAGTTCCTCCCACGTTAGCCGAGGCGATCGCCGCCTTGGTGAATGCCACCGCCGATAATACCCGCTTCCTTAGGGAAATGGCGGGTCAGCAGCAATTCCAGCAGCAGGCGGGAAGAGGTTATCCACAAGGTCCCCGTGAGACCATCTATCTGGATTTCTCAGAAACTCGTCCACCTCTATTCGTCAAGGCAGAAGATCCCCTAGAAGCTGACGAGTGGATTCGGGTTATCGAGCAAAAGTTTGGTCTTCTTCGTTGCTCGGAGACGCAGAAGCCGTTGTTCGCCGCACAACAACTCCGTGGTCCTGCCAGTACCTGGTGGGGAAATTTCATGGCTATTCAACCTGATAACCATCAAGTCACCTGGAATGAGTTTAAAGCAGCTTTCCGTGAACACTACATCCCCGAAGGAGTGCTGCACATGAAACAAGAGGAGTTTATGAAGTTACAACAAGGCGGAGATACCATTACTCAATATCTCAACAAATTCAATCACCTGTCGCAGTATGCTATCGACCAGGTGAATACGGATTTAAAGAAGAAGAACTGTTTTATGCGGGGACTGAATGATCGGCTACAAAGGAAAATGGCCACATGCATAGACCTCACATATGGAAAGGCTGTCAGCACAGCCTTATCTGTTGAAGCCAAATACACAAATTCTGGAAAGAATAAGGGATTCGGTGGTGAGCGGCCTAATCAGGGCCAGGCGAAGAAACCACGGTTTGTGATTCGACCCTCAAACCAAAATCGCACTTTTTCTCGTCCACCTTCATTTCCCTTCAAACAGCCTATCATTATCCGCCCCAATAATACCCCCACTACCCCAAAACAGCCGGGTGCCCCAGGCACTCGATTCCCTGCCTTGCCTAGTTCTTCAACTGGGTGCTTTAATTGCGGCAAGTCAGGACATTTTATCAAAGACTGCCCATATCCTAGGCAAAATCAATCTAATGCTCCGCAAGGATCTGGGAAATCAGCTCAGCCTAAAGGAAATGCTACGGGGAAGAATATGAAGAAAACGGGGCGTGTGTATTATACTCAAGTGGCTACTACACCGGAAGGAGAACCGGTGATGATGGGTACGTTTCCCGTGGCCAGTCACCCAGCAATTATTCTTTTTGATTCTGGTGCTTCACATACATTTATTAGCAAGAAGTTTGTGGAACAACATCATATTGCATACCATGAATCAAAGGAGGGATTTAAAATTCATTCACCTGGGGGACACATTTATACTAAAGAAGTGGCCTATGGAGTGCCAGTAACAATGGCCGGACGGAACTTTCCTGCTAACATGATTGTTCTAAAAGGCCAGGATATAGATGTAATCTTGGGTATGAATTGGTTAACCCAACACAAGGCAATTCTCAACACTGAACTCAGAACCGTCAGGTTGAGTTATAACCAAGAAGAGATTCTCTTGACTCTCCCCGCAACCAATCCAGCCAAAGCTTCTGGTAGAGTCTATGAAGCCATTGTACCGGAGATCAAGAACATTCCGGTAGTATGTGAGTTTCCATATGTATTTCCGGAAGATTTGCCTGGACTGCCCCCTGAAGGAGATGTAGAATTCGTAATTGAGCTAAAGCCTGGTACGGCTCCCATCTCCCGAAGATCGTACCGCATGCCCCCTAATGAGTTGGCGGAACTGAAAATTCAATTACAAGATTTACTGAATAAGGGATTTATCCGGCCAAGCTCGTCCCCGTGGGGTTGTCCCGCTATTTTTGTTAAGAAGAAGGATCAAACCTTGAGAATGTGCGTGGATTATCGACCCCTAAATGAGGTCACTATCAAGAATAAGTACCCTCTTCCAAGGATCGACATCTTATTTGATCAGCTGACTGGGGCGAGGGTATTTTCCAAAATTGATCTTAGGTCGGGCTATCATCAAATCTGTATTCGGCCCGAGGATATACCGAAGACTGCGTTTACTACGCGATATGGATTATTTGAATACTTGGTAATGTCTTTCGGGCTCACAAATGCTCCTGCCCATTTCACCTATTTGATGAACTCGGTGTTCATGCCCGAGTTGGACAAATTCGTGGTAGTCTTCATCGACGATATCTTGATATATTCTAAGAATGAAGAGGACCATGCTCAGCATTTACGGATTGTATTGACGCGCCTCAGGGAACATCAGCTATATGCCAAGTTCAGTAAATGCGCGTTCTGGCTGGAAGAAGTTCAATTTTTGGGGCACGTATTATCGGCTAAAGGAATAGCGGTAGATCCTAGCAAGGTCAAAGATATTCTGGAGTGGAAACCCCCAACAACTGTTCACCAAGTCCGGAGTTTTCTTGGACTAGCTGGGTATTATCGCAGATTCATACCAGATTTTTCTAAGCTTGTGAAGCCAATCACAAGTTTATTAAAGAATGACACTAAGTTCAATTGGTCTTCTAAGTGCAATGAAGCCTTTGAGCAACTAAAGACACTATTGACCACTGCTCCGGTATTAGCTCAACCGGACATCGCTAAACCTTTTGACGTATATTGTGATGCATATGGCAATGGGCTCGGCTGTGTACTGATGCAAGAGGGCCGAGTGATTGCGTATGCTTCAAGGCAGTTGCGCCGGCATGAGGAGCACTATCCAACTCATGATCTGGAGCTAGCTGCTGTGGTTCATGCCCTAAAGATTTGGCGTCACTATCTGCTGGGTAATATCTGTTATATATACAGATCATAAAAGTTTAAAGTACATCTTCACCCAATCAGAGTTAAATATGAGGCAAAGACGATGGCTTGAGCTCATTAAAGATTATGAACTGGAGATCCATTATCACCCAGGCAAGGCCAATGTGGTGGCAGATGCGTTGAGTCGTAAAACTTCCTGCCACTGTCTTATGGCGAAGACCTTCAAGAACACTTTGTGTCAAGAAATGGAAAAGCTAAACCTGGGGATCATCCAACAAGGGACTCTAAATCAACTAAAGCTTGAGTCAATCATTTTGCAAAAAATAATTGATGCTCAAAAGGATAATCTGGGTATGAAGCACATTCGAGAGAAGATAAAGGCTGGAGTAGCCAAGTGTTTCAAGGAAGACGATCAAGGTGTGATATGGTTTAAAAACCGCATAGTAGTGCCAAAGAACGAAGAACTCCGCCAACAAATTCTTGATGAAGCACATCTTAGTCGCTATTCTATTCATCCCGGAAGCACTAAGATGTATCAAGACTTAAAGCAACATTATTGGTGGACAAAGATGAAAATCGAAATTGCACGCTATGTGGCTAAGTGTGACACTTGCAGACGTGTCAAGGCCATACACATGAAAACTGCTGGTCCATTACAATCTTTGCCAATCCCGACATGGAAATGGGAGGACATTAGTATGGACTTTATTGTGGGACTGCCCAGGACGGCCAATGGGTATGATTCTATTTGGGTTATCGTTGATCGACTCACAAAGATTGCCCACTTCTTACCCGTCAGGGCCAAATATACAGTAGCCACTTATGCAGCGTTATATATCAGCTGTGTTCTCAGTCTGCACGGTATTCCAAAGACCATTGTGTCGGATCGTGGACCTCAATTTGTAGCCAAGTTCTGGGAAGCACTTCACAACTCCTTGGGTACTAAATTACTCCACAGTTCGGCTTATCATCCTCAAACCAGTGGGCAGACTGAGAGGGTGAACCAAATACTTGAAGATATGCTGCGGGCATGTGTCCTGGACTTCTCACCAAAATGGGATGAATGTTTGCCTCTAGCGGAGTTTTCATACAATAACAGTTATCAAGAAAGTATCAAGATGGCACCTTTTGAAGCTTTATATGGACGACGGTGTCGAACTCCGCTAAATTGGTCTGAACCTGGAGAAAGATATTTCTTTAGGCCTGATATGGTGAAAGAGGTCGAAGAAAAGGTTCAGAGAATTATTCATAATATGAAGAAAGCTCAGGCTCGGCAAAAGAGTTATGCAGACCGACGACGACAACCCTTATGCTTTCTGGTAGACGATTATGTCTACTTAAAGGTTTCACCAATGAAGGGTGTATCGCGTTTTGGGGTAAAAGGGAAACTTGCACCCAGGTACATTGGTCCATTCCTGGTACTTGAGCAATGTGGACCAGTGGCATACCGACTTCAGCTCCCCGAAACATTGTCTGCTGTGCATAATGTGTTCCACGTGTCACAATTGAAGAAGTGTCTTCGGGTTCCTGATCGAACCATTGAAGTGACTGATGTTGTCCTGGAACCAGATTTAACATACTCGGAACATCCCATTCGAGTTCTGGATCAAAAGGACAGGGTCACCCGAAGAAAGACTCTCAAATTCTACAAGATACAGTGGAACCAGCATTCGGAAGACGAGGCTACATGGGAAACCCAAGATTTCTTGAATAAGAATTTCCCAGGCTTCCTAGCCTCATGTAAATTGTAAAGCTTGTATAGCTGTTGTAATAAAGAAGTAACCCCCACATTACCCCTGCCTTGTACCAAAAATAAGGAAATAAAAATGTGATGCGTTTCCTTTACCATTCCCTACCCTAGGATTTTTAATCTCGGGACGAGATTCTTTTATGGGGGGAAGGATGTAACACCCCTGGTGTTACTGTAACTAAAAACTTGAGCATGGCATCATAGCATTGGCATTGCATATGTTTGACACACCTAGAGTGCATTCACTAGGCAAAAATTTCAAACAAGTTGTATTGTTTTAAGTGTTTTGCAAATAGAACCCTGGTTAATGGACTTAACCCTAAATAGTGGTTAAAGGGGTAAAACTTAACTCAAGTTAAGAAAACCTAAATACTTTAGGGTAAAAGTCATAAAATGACCCTAAGAATAAACTTGAATCACTTTTATACCCCTGGGATACCAAGAAACCCTAATTGAAACCCTGGGAAACCCTAAGTCTAAACCCTAGGGGCTTATGTGCAAAAGTGATGAACCTTTGGACTAAAATGTAAAAACTACTATATTTATGCATCTAAAGCCAATTGGTTCACAAATATGTGAATTTACAAGCCAAACCCTGAGATTTGGACTTAAGTGCAAAATGGACCTCATTTGAGTTCTACACTAAGTCTGAAATTCAGTGTTAAAGGCTCCACTTTAGGGCTTTGTAACTTACAAAGCATAGGGTTTTTGCCCTAGGTCACCACATCAAAATTGAAGCTCAACTATAGGAGAACAACTTTGCTTAAAGGTGTGAGCATTGTTGTTAAGGAAAAACTGTAGATAATCACTCCTGAAGTTGGACTGTCAGACTGGTAGAGACTGAACTTCAGTTGGACAGTGACCTTGATCCAACATTAAGGGACATCTAGACTAAGATCCAGTGCTCAAATAAGTTTAAACCTTATAGTCGAGTTGTAGCTGGTATGTAGCACTACAACTTCGATGCAGAAACTTGGACCTGTTGCCACTTGGAATTGAGAGAAATTGGAGCTCCAAAGTGCTCTGTCAGTCCATCAGATTGGTCCTAGTCATGGTACAGTGTCTGATTAACTGAAGAAGATCTTCCCCGTGCTCGTCGCCGGTAGCCGTCGCCGTTGATCGCGGCTCGTCGTGATTCGTGCTCGGTGGTCATCGGATATGCACAGCCGGTATGAACCCTTGCCGCCGGTGAGCTGTAAGCCACTCCGGCCAGCTGTAGTGCTTTCCTCCCCTTGCTCTCCGCTCGGGGATAAGGATTTCACCACCGTTGAGCCATCACCGGCGTCCGCCGCGTGGCTCTGTCTTTACACCGTGCCGTCGTGACTCCTCTAGGCCATCCCATCGTCGACGGGGAACTTGCCACGCCATTAGCCACGATTTCACCGCGACGTCTTCTTCCTTATCTCCGGCCACCTCCGCTAGCCGCTTAAATTAAAGCGCCACCGCCTCGGGGCTCTATAAATGGACCCCGCCGTGAGCTTCACCACATCCTCACGCATTCAGCCACCACTAATCGCTAGCCGTCCTTTGCTAGAACTCACGGATTTTGGATTTCCCCCAAATCTATTTTCCGCCGCCGTGAATCAAGCTCGCCGTGGTCAGCCCGTTTCAGGTCCGATTTCACCCTCGGTTCCCTTGTTTCAACGTCCTTGCTTCCTCTTGATGCTTGCCGACCCATGTAATTGAGCTGGGAGCTCTCTGGTCGCCGGGAACACGGCGATATTGTCGCGCTGCTCACGGCCAACGTGGCCAGAGCTCCATAGCTGATGAATAGCCAAATTAAGTTGGGGGAAACATTCTTGGGGACTCGGATTTAGTCTCGGCCGAAGCTGAGCGCCAGTCTTAGCCTCAATCGGCCGGTGCAGTAGCTCGCCGGAGCTCAGCCGCACTTGAACACCGTCGGGGACCCCCTAGTGCGAAGAAACAGAAGTTGGAGGACCCCTGTGCAAAGTGTCAGTGACTTGCAAAAACAGTGAACGACCCTGTTCTGGTTTAGTCAAAACGCCGAGGGCCTCTGCGCAAAATCTCCCTCGCGGGCGCGGGCGCGCGCACGAATCCACTCGGGCTTGGGCCGCCTGGACTTGAATTGGCCCAGTACTGTTTAGAGTTTTTCCTTTTCTTTTTCAGTGGAACTTTAGAAATCTGTAGAAAATTATAGAAAAAGGATAAAATTGTGAAACCAATTTTCCTAGGTTCCTTATTTTCCCTAGTATTTAATAAAAATAAATTAATGATTTTTAAATCAAACAGGAAATTTTAGGGTATTTAAATTAGCCTAAACCATTGATTCTGGATTTTTAGAAAATAAATAATAAGTCCAAAATTTCCCAAACTTTTTATGTGAGCTTTTCACATTATTTAGAAGCCTTGGGTAGAGTTTGAATTGATTTGGACCTTGTTTGATCACTAAACCCCAAAACACCCCTCCTGCCCTATGAACTCCTTTACCGACTCCGGAAACCCTAAGTTCCCGGAACTCCGTGAAGGCAAGTTGTATTCAAGACATAAATAATAAGTTTATGTTGTCTTTGCATCCTCATGAGCATCCCATGGCATCCATTCTTACACATATGTATGGTTATGATTAGAACGAGAAGAAGAGGTAGAAGTAACTGAAGAGGAGACACCACCACCTTCGGAGTCTCAGGCCGGGAATCATTTCTACTTTGACATCTGTGGATCTGAGCCTGATTCACCTGTGAACGAAGGCAAGCCCCGGTGCATGCAACCCCTTTCCTTGTGTTTTAAATACTTTTTGCACACTTAAGTCTAGTGAAATGTGCATTAGGTTCATAGGAGTTACTTGAAACCCTTTGATGCATTGCTTTTCCTTGATATCCATACCTTTATAGATACTTCGATGAAGTATCAAAATATGATTTACAAAAATGCTTAGACTTGCTTAGATCTTGTGGATAGAAGTTGTCCTCAATTTAACCATGGAGAGGATGGCTTCTACCTACAAGAATATTTTTATTTGGAGCAATAGTGGGATCTTACTGCAAAGTTCCCTGTGATGCTCTTTCATCCTAAGGAACAGACACATTCCTAAGGGTGGAAATATTTAAATTGAAACTTGGGGTAGGAACAGGTGATGTTCTACCCAGGTTGGTTAAGGATTAACGCGTATGTAGGCGTGCTGACCGAGGACCCTTTAACTGGTCACATGCCTCGTCATGGGTAAGCCTTGCCTCGGGCAGACTAAGGCCGGAATAAGATAACACGAAATGGGCGTGGAGCGGTGGCGAGAGTAGCGTGTACCCTCCGTGGCAAGAGGCTGGACGGTGGTGTATCTGTGCTCTCGGTTTGCGTGAACCTGATCCGGTCTTAAGAACCCCGGTGGCGGGTTGACATATGCAAGGGTTAAGTGCTACATATGTCGTGTGATTGGAGATCCTCAGCTGAGTATAATCGATTCGGATCGCCGTACCTTCGCGGTTATGAAGACTTGGTCACTTCCCTGCAACCTAGAGTCAGGATGTGAACACGATGGATAAAAATGATGTTGTCTTGATGTGATGTGAAATTAGACTAGATGCAAATGGAGTCTATTAATACTTATCATGGCGTTAAAAGATTGAAAGTAAGGACTCACTTTAGTAAGCTACTTCTGCAAAAGTATAAGTTGATTTTGCTAAAGCCTCTCCTTGACTCCTATTTATCCAGCATACCCTTGAGAGTCCTTTCCTTAGTCGGGTAAGACTTGCTGAGTATTCCATACTCAGGGTTTATCCCTTTGTTGTTTTTAGGTGAGGAAGCGACAAACTTTTGTTGCTTCTGCTCCAAGGTGGTACCAAATGAGGAAAAAGAAGACTGAAGTGCGGGAGGACTCGGTCCTCCACTTAGGATCTTTTGTTTATTAAACTTATCGAGAGGAGTTTGTGCCTCCCCTGGCTTGTATAATATTACTACTCTGCACTCACTTATAGTCTGGTCTGTAATAATATAACTCAAGCTTGCTTATGAAATAAATGTAAGATTATGTAATTCGCTTCCACATTTCTTCATCTCCGATGTTCTGTAATGTCTACAAGATGGGTGAAACGTTCCTGGTAAGGTAAGGAAAGATACCGAACTTGTCAAGTAGTTCAGGGGCACCTACAGGGTTGTCTGACGTCCGTTGGACAAGGACAACTGTAGGTGGGCCTAATTACTTGGGAGGTTCCGTCACACCTTGCACCTTATTATACTCCTCTCGACTTAGAGAGGCGAAGAGTATAGTGGTGGCTTGGGAGTTGAAGTGCACGATTTGGGCTACTTCTTCCTCATCATAATCTTCGTCCCCTACGGATGGTACCTGTACACCAAACTCAATAACATCCCATATACTTTTGTTGAGTGAGGTTAGGTGATATCGCATCAAATCACTCCACCTAGCATAATCTTCACCATCAAACTTTGGTGGTTTGCCTAATGGGACAGAAAGTAAAGGCATGTGTTTAGGAATGCGAGGATAGCGTAGGGGGATCTTACTAAACTTCTTGCGCTCATGGCGCTTAGAAGTTACGAACGGCGTGTCGGAGCCGGAGGTGGATGGCGACGAGGAGTCGGTCTCGTAGTAGACCACCTTCCTCATCTTCTTCTTCTTGTCGCCGCTCCGACACGACTTGTGTGAAGGGGATTCTTTTTCCTTCCCCTTCCCTTTGTTGTAGGACTCTCCCGATGGAGCCTTCCTGTGGCTTGTAGCGGGCTTCTCGCCGGTCACCATCTCCTTCTTGGCGTGATCTCCCGACATCACTTCGAGCGGTTAGGCTCTAATGAAGCACCGGGCTCTGATACCAATTGAAAGTCGCCTAGAGGGGGTGAATAGGGCAAATCTGAAATTTACGAACTTAATCACAACTACAAGCCGGGTTAGCGTTAGAAAAACGAGTCCGAGAGAGAGGGCGCAAAACAAATCGCAAGCGAATAAAGAGTGTGACACACGGATTTGTTTTACCGAGGTTCGGTTCTAGCAAACCTACTCCCCATTGAGGTGGTCACAAAGACCGGGTCTCTTTCAACCCTTTCCCTCTCTCAAACGGTCCCTCGGACCGAGTGAGCTTCTCTTCTCAATCAATTGGGAACCAAACTTCCCGCAAGGACCACCACACAATTGGTGTCTCTTGCCTTGATTACAATTGAGATGATCGCAAGAAAGAATGAAAGAAGGAAGCAATCCAAGTGCAAGAGCTCAAAAGAACACAACAGATCTCTCTCACTAATCACTAAAGCCTTGTGTGGAATTGGGAGAGGATTTGATCTATTTGGTGTGTCTAGTATTGAATGCTATAGCTCTTGTAAGGTGTAGAAGTGTAGAAACTTGAATGCCAATGAATGTGGGGTGGTTGGGGTATTTATAGCCCCAACCACCACAAAGTGGCCGTTGGAAGGCTGCAGTCGCATGGCGCACCGGACAATCCGGTGCGCCAGCCATGTCAGCAGACCGTTGGGATTCGACCGTTGGAGCTCTGTCTTGTGGGCCCGCCTGGCTGTCCGGTGGTGCACCGGACAGGCCCTGTAGGCTGTCCGGTGTGCCACCCGCGCGTGCTCTGCTCCTCTGCGCGCGCAGGCGCGCATTTAATGCGTTGCAGTCGACCATTGCGCGCGAAGTAGTCGTTGCTCCGTTGTCACACCGGACAGTCCGGTGTGCACCGGACACTGTCCGGTGACTCACCGGACAGTCCGGTGAATTATAGCGGAGCGGATTCCCGAAGCTGGCGAGTTCAGAGTCGCTCTCCCTTGAGGCACCGGACACTGTCCGGTGAATTATAGCGAAGCGCCTCTGAAAATTCCCGAAGGTGATGAGTTCAGCTTGAAGTCCCCTGGTGCACCGGACAGTCCGGTGCGCCAGACCAGAGCACACTTCGGTTGTCCCTTGCTCACTTTGTACGAACCCATTCTTGGTCTTTTTATTGACTTATTGTGAACCTTTGGCACCTATAGAACTTATAGACTAGAGCAAACTAGTTAGTCCAATTATTTGTGTTGGGCAATTCAACCACCAAAATCATATAGGAAATAGGTGTAAGCCTAATTCCCTTTCAATAGCCCAAACCACTAAAGTGGTCGTTGGGGAAGGCTGCTGTCGAAGGGCGCACCGGACAGTCCGGTGCGCCACCGGACACTGTCTGGTGCGCCAGCCACGTCACCCAACCGTTAGGGATCGACCGTTGGAGCTCTGACAAGTGGGGCCACCGGACAGTCCGGTGGTGCACCGGACAATCACTGTTCACTGTCTGGTGTGCCTTCTGGCGCCTGCTCTGACTCTGTGCGCGTAGTCTGCACTGTTCACTGTACACTTTTGCAGTCGACCGTTGGCGCTGTAGCCGTTACTCCGCATGGCACACCGGATAGTTCGGTGAATTATAGTGGAGGGGCTCCCCGAATTCTCGAAGCTGAGCAGTTCAGAGTGATTCTCCATGGTGCACCGGACACTGTCCGGTGCGCCAGACCAGGGCAGCCTTCGGTTGCTTTGCTCCTTTGTTTTTGAACCCTTTCATTGAGCTTTGTATTGGTTTATTGTGAACCTTTGGCACCTGTAGAACTTATGATCTAGAGCAAACTAGTTAGTCCAATTATTTGTGTTGGGCAATTCAACCACCAAAATCATTTAGGAAAAGGTTTGACCCTATTTCCCTTTCAGTTATGACTCAAACACAAGGGCATATAGAGTCTTCAACAAATCCACTGGATTAGTTGAGGTTTCTTGTGACATTGTGTTTGATGAAACTAATGGCTCTCAAGTAGAGCAAGTTGATCTTGATGAGCTAGATGATGAAGAGGCTCCATGCGTCGCGCTAAGGAACATGACCATTGGGGATGTGTGTCCTAAGGAATCTGAAGAGCCCACACAAGCACAAGATTAACCATCATCTTCCATGCAAGCATCTCCACCAACCCAAGATGAGGATCAAGCTCAAGGTGATGAAAATGAAGATCAAGAGAATGAGCCACCTCAAGAGGAGAGCAATGATCAAGGGGGAGATAACCATGATCAAGAAAAGGAAGATGATCAAGAAGGACAGGGTCAAAGACTGCCACACCCAAGAGTCCACCAAGCGATACAACGAGATCACCCAATGAACTCCATCCTCGGCGATATTCATAAGGGGGTAACCACTCGATCTCGTGTCGCTCGTTTTTGTGAACATTACTCTTTTGTGTCTTCTATTGAGCCATACAGGGTGGAAGATGCATTAAGTGATTCAGATTGGGTGTTGGAAATGCAAGAGGAACTCAACAACTTCACGAGGAATGTGGTATGGCATGTTGTTCCACGTCCTAACCAAAATGTTGTAGGAACTAAGTGGGTATTCCGCAACAAGCAAGATGAGCATTGTGTGGTGACAAGGAACAAAGCCTGACTTGTGGCAAAGGGTTATTCACAAGTCGAAGGTTTGGATTTCGGTGAAACCTATGCACTCGTAGCTAGGCTTGAATCAATTCACATATTACTTGCCTATGCTACTTACCATGGCTTTAAGCTGTATCAAATGGACGTGAAAAGTGCCTTCCTCAATGGACCAATCAAGGAAGAGGTCTATGTTGAGCAACCTCCCGGCTTTGAAGATAGTGAGTACCCTAATCATGTTTACAAACTGTCTAACATGCTTTATGGGCTCAAGCAAGCCCCAAGAGCATGGTATGAATGCCTAAGAGATTTCCTTATCACTAATGGCTTCAAAGTCGGCAAAGTCGATCCTACTCTCTTTACTAAAACCATTGCAAATGATTTGTTTGTATGCCAAATTTATGTTGATGATATTATATTTGGGTCTACTAACAAATCTACTTGTGAAGAGTTTAGTAGGATTACGATTCAAAAATTCAAGATGTCTATGATGGGGGAGTTGAAGTATTTCCTAGGATTTCAAGTCAAACCACTCCAAGAGGGCACCTTCATCGGCCAAACGAAGTACATTCAAGACATACTCACCAAATTTGGAATGAAGGATGCCAAGCCCATCAAGACACCCATGGGAACTAATGGGCATCTCGACCTGGACACGGGAGGTAAATCCGTAGATCAAAAGGTATACCGATCGATGATAGGATCTCTACTCTATTTATGTGCATCCCGACCGGATATTATGCTTTCCGTATGCATGTGTGCAAGATTCCAAGCCGATCCTAAGGAAGTTCACCTCAGGGCCGTGAAAAGAATCTTGAGATATTTAGTTCATACACCTAAGTTTGGTCTTTGGTACCCCAAGGGATCTGTTGGGAACTTGTTCTTAACTGCTACGAATTAAGAACAAGGCAACACAGAAATTGTTAAATGTTATAGTCCTTCGTCCTTCGAAGCATTATTTCCCTTAGGATATAATGGACTCCGGACGAAGGTTATGAAGGCCATACCTTCATAAGCATAACAAATAATGAAGAAGGATTCATATAAAATATGAATAATAATTTAAACACATGATTATTATTATTATTTCATTTCTATTTCATTATAAAAATAATGACAAATTACAAATGTACCTTCGACTTGAAGGAAAGTAAAAATACCAGTGTGAAGCAAAAGCAAATGCCCAATGCGTAATTACAGGAACGCGTGAACAGTGCAGGGGTATTGTTCACCTATTTATAGGCACAAGGCGCAGCCTGTGTATAATTACATTTTTGCCCTTTACAATGAACTACAATAATGACACAGAATATCATGGGTCTTTGAGTCATTTCATCTTTAAGTCGGTTCACCCCTTCGTCTTGAGACATGTCACTGTGTCGAAGCTTCATAGTCGATAGCTTCGACGCTGCTTTGGAGAGAATCTGCCGAAGGTGTTTATTTCTTTAGGATCTTCGGCTACGAAGCATACCTCCAACAGTAGCCCCTTCGCGGTGCTAGATCGTTTTTCGTAACGAGCTTGATCCGTGAAAAATCTTCTAGGCTTCGGGATGCCGAAGATCCAAAAAACACCTTCCCTGAGCTCGTTGGCGAGAAACGATTAAAATAATCGTCGCACGCGCGACCCATTTTGCACCAATTACGCGCTCGCCAGCGATTCACCTTCTCGAACTGTGTGGTCCACCATTCAGCGAGTGCTGGTGGCTGTTTGTTCGGTGCTGGAGACCTTGCCGATTCACCTTCCCACCTGCAGCACTATATAAACAGACGGGTAGTTGTGAAGTTACCACAGCATTCATTGCTATTGTACTGTTTTGCTGCCAAATTTTTAGTCATAGCCGAAGCTTGATCATCGTACTCAGACGAGACCTCGTTTCTGAATTTGCTTCGGCACAAGTGTAAGAGCTTCGGGAAAGACAAAAAAACCAACACCAAAAATTTCAAATAAGTCATAATCAAATGGCCAGAGTTCACTCTACTGTAAGAGTCGATCGTGAGGGAGACGAGACCGAAGCTGTTGAAACTGTTCCTATTTCGGAAGCAATGAAGCGATCTGGGTTGGTAACACCAGAAGACGCCCCTGCTGCTGAAATAGAGCAAGCTGGTATTGAAGAGACCGATTCTGAAGATGATTACAACATCGCAGTGTCGAGCAAGCCTAGCCACCAGAACTTCGGAAAGTCCACCATCTCCGAAGCTGATTTTCCTAAGATGGTGAAGCTGGGCTATTTTAGCGAAGATAAGAAAGAGCTGATTCGCTTAGGTGGAGAAGAAACTACTCCGAAGCCAGAAAAAGATGAAATAGTAGTTTTCAAGAGTTTCCTCAAAGCTGGTTTGAGATTCCCTTTAAATAGGATGATTGCCGATGTGCTAAAGAAGTTTGGGATCCACTTTCATCAACTAACTCCTAACGCTATCTTTAGGCTTAGTGTTTATATTTGGGCTCTCCGAAGCCAGGGGTGGAACCGTTTGCCGAAGGTTTCTGCCGGGTGCATGAGCTACATTACCAAACCAAGGCCAGAAAGGATGGATTACATGAAAATTTTGGTTGTTATAATTTTGCTTACCGGAAGACTACAAAATTTCCTGTGATAAGCTACCGAAGCAAGTGGCCGGCAGGCTGGAAATTGGAATGGATCTACGTCAAAATTGACTATGACAAGGAGAAGCTGGTGCAGAGTCCGCTAGAATTGATCTTCGGAGGAACCAGACCCCAATGCAATATGACACCAGAAGGTCCAACCCAAACTGCGTTGGCTGAATTCAGGATTATCGCAGAGCATATTGGCACTAGGGACTTAGTGCAGGAATTTTTGGCTTTCAAAATATTTCCAACTATGAAGGAATGGGCTATGCCGAAGCTTAAAGGAGAGAAGAAAGAAGGGGAACTTGTCCGACTGCCCTACCACTACAAGTTCAAGAAATATTTCAAAGCACCCTGCCAAGAATGGCTGGAAACAATCGAAGTAATGTGCACCGAAATTCTTGGGAATTATTCTAAAAAAGAAGATCAATTGATGACAGCAGCCTTCGGCACCCGTCTGAAACGAAGGCTAAATAGAGTGCTGGATGCTATAGGCTTTGAATATCCTGATTATGAACGACTCGACAAGGGTGCCGAAGGGCAGAAAAGAAAAAGGGTGGTTGGCGCTTTGAACAAAGACGACGAAGATCAATCAAAGAAGAAACAAAAGCCTGAAGCAAAAGTATTAGCTTCGAAGAAAAGAAAGGACTCGATCCCAGAGCAAAAATCAATTGATGAAGAAGAGAAGGCTTCTGCAACATCTTCTGATGCTGAAATAGAGGAAATTCTAAAGGTAATGTGTAACGCCCTGAATTTGGGGGTAGAATTTTTTCTTCTTTTCTCTCACCAAATTCGGGCGTTACTCTCTTTTCTCTTTCCCCGTTTTGCTCCTTCTTCCCAATTTCAAACCAGTATAGCGGCAGGTGTCCGTGTCATGTATAAACCAAAACCTAAGTGTCATGGGTGTTGCATCATGCCGAAGCACTTTTCTTTGTCTGATGTTGAGCGTTCGTCTCGTTCCGTTCCGGATTTCGATTCGCGATTTAATTCCATTTAGTGGTCCGCGCTCGTCGTGGGTTTTCAATCCGCGAAGTGGCTCGACCCAGCCTAGCCCAGCCCAGCCCAGCCCTGCCCGGCCCGGTCCGGCCCGGCCCTGCGCGCCCCTGGCGCCCAACCCCCCCCCCCCCCCCCCCCCCCATGCGCCCCCCCTCTCCTCTCTCGCTCATTTGGATCTCCCGCGCAACAACCTCTCCTCTCCCTCTTCCACCTCTCTCTCCCCGTGGTGCCCTAGGATTTGGAGACGGCGATCACCGGATTTTGTACCCCGAGGTGAGCTCCCCTCCCCTCCCCTTCCCTTCTCCCTCTCCCTCTCCCTCCTCTTCTTCCCCCCGCGCGCGCCCTCCCTTTTCCCCTGCCCGCGCCCCGCCCCGGCCCCGGCGGCGCTCGGCCCCCCGCCCGGCCTCCCTCCCCGGCGACCCTCGGCCCGTCCCCGGCCTCCCCGGCGCGGCGGCGCCCGTCCCCGGCCTCCCCTCGCGCGGCCCTGCCCCCTGCCCCTCCCCGGCGCGGCGGCGCCCGCCCCCTGCCCCTCCCCGCGCGGCGGCGCTCCCCCGCCCGGCCCGTGCGCGGCGGCGCGGCCCCGGTGGCCCCTGCCCGCCCGGCGCGGCCCCGGCGGCTCCCTGCTCGCCCGCGCGCGCCCGCCCCCGGCGAGCTCGGCCGCCCCTGGCCGGTTCAACCGCCCCGCCCTCGTCCCGGCCTCGCCCGACCGTGTCCCTGCTCGCTCGCGCTCGCGGTGATTATTTGTTAATTAGCGTGCTGCGTCGCGCGCTTCGCCGCGCGACGGATTTGTCTAATTTCAGATTCTATCTGTGTGTTGCGTCGTGCGCTTCGTCGCGCGACGATCCATTTTAATTTCAGGTTGTTTAAGGTGTAACGCCGCGTGTGTATTCACGCGACGTTCCACTTTGGACTCAGTTTAGTCGACGTATGCCGTCGTGCGTTTCGTCGCGCGACGCTTAACGTCTCCTCATAACTAAGGCGAAGTGTCTCGTTGCGTGCTCGGTCGCGCGACGAGTCGTTAACTTCTTAATTTGTTTTAGAGTGCTATGTCGCGCGTCTCGCCGCGCGACCATCCTTTTTATTTATCTCCACCTGCTTATAATGATTAGACATGAAACATGACTTTACTTTACGCTAAACATAGTGTCTACATTAAATTTCCGTCCATCAAGCGAGTGGTTAATTTATAATCATGCAACGTGATCGTTTCTCGACTGTCTTTTCCTCTTTCTCTCTTAACCGTACTCGCGAGCCCGCGTGAAACGTCTGTTTACTTATTGCATTCTATTGAATGGTGTACTATTCTTTTGTATTAAATATGTGGATGTATGTATGTTTGCGCTCGCATAGAGATCGATCCGGTCGAAGAGCCCGAAGAACCCGCAGGAGAAGCCCCTGAGCAGCAGTCGGTTGGTGGAGGCAAGTGTCCTTTGACCTATCTCTGTCCTATTCATTATTTAATTCACCTCCCGCTTTACATATTTATACCTAAGGTTTGACTAGCTTTTGTTATCCATGTCCTTGTCTACCTATTTGGGTTGGATTATTATTGTTTAGCTTTATGCTATTGCTCAACTATAATCAATGAACATGATGAGATTATCTATGATACGCTGTTTTCCCTCTTCTTATTATGATGTTATAATTGTGGTCATCAAGGGGGCTCGAGCGGTTTCTCGAGTGCCTCTCCATAAGGACCTGTTCTATGGATGACCGCCCGGGAAAACAGTGCAACCATGAGGGTGGAATGGGGTGCCCTTAGCTGAATAATTAGAGGATCTGGGGTGTAGTTCGCTTCGCCGTCGTGCTGTCAATGGGGCTCGGTGTATGCGGCTCGCTCTGCCAAGGTTGATTTGTCCCTTGGTGAGGAGTGCGGTACATTTAGGAAACCTAACGGGCGGCTACAGCCCCGGGGAATCTTTGTAAAGGCTACGTAGTGAGACCTTGCCTATTCACCTTGGTAGTGTTTAAGGGTTTGATCGACCCGAGGCAAGAGGGAATCACGGCTTGTGGGTAAAGTGCACAACCTCTGCAGAGTGTTTGAAAACTGATATATCAGCCGTGCTCGCGGTTATGAGCGGCCAAGGGAGCTCCAGTGATTAGTGGTACTTGATCAGAGATACTTTGGTACAGGTGGCTATGAGATCGATGGTTTTGGTTATGACTATGATGCTGGTAAGTGGTATTCTTTCCGTTTGGAAAGGGTACATCGGGCTAATAACTTGGGTTAATGCTAAAACCTGTCTTTCTATTAGTAAATAATAATCTGACCAACTAAAAGCAACTGCTTGACTTATCCCCACATAAAGCTAGTCCACTACAGCCAAACAGGATACTTGCTGAGTATGTTGATGTGTACTCACCCTTGCTCTACACACCAAACCCCCCCCATCCCCAGGTTGTCAGCATTGCAACCACTGCTCAGGCGAAGATGAAGCTGTGGAAGGAGACTTCCAGGAGTTCCAAGACTACGACGAGTTCTAGGTGTGGGTTAGCGGCAACCCCCAGTCGGCTGCCTGTGAAGGCCGCGGTTATCTATGTTTCTTTTCCGCACTTTGATTTATTGTAAGGACTATATGGACGTCTCAGACGTATGATGTAATCGACTATTTCCCTTCTTAATACTATTTTGAGCACTGTGTGATGATGTCCATGTTATGTAACTGCTGTGTACGTGAATAACTGATCCTGGCACGTACATGGTTCGCATTCGGTTTGCCTTCTAAAACCGGGTGTGACATAAGTGGTATCAGAGCCGTGCTGACTGTAGGACCGCTAACCTAGAATAGAATGGTCGTTCTAAGGACTATAGACCTCTGTCCCTGCCTTGACTTTGATATCCCTTCAAAAGTTGGTCATACCGGCCAAACCTATGTTCTACTATATAATATACCTTGCTGAAAATCATGTTTTATTCTAATCTTTCATTTACTTATGATTCATTATTTGCTGGTCATATTGATTCTATTCTCACCCTTTTGCTTGCGATGTCTTTTGTAGATGGCTCGACTTAGACACACTGCACGAAAGTCCGTCATCCCCTTCTTACCCTCCCGCCTTGCTGAGCGTCTGCTTCGCCGTCCCATGGCCGGACAGTCCAGCCACTTGGAGAGACTACACCACCGCCTGCATGAGGAGCAGGAACGTCGATGACAGGAGCAGCAGGGCTCTTCCTTCTCGCTCCAACATGAGATAGAGTTCGTGAGGAGCTGCTCCCCTGTGCTTCCTCTGGAGGCGCCCCCTGCACCACCACTGGGCGCCCCAGCTTCTGGAGTAGCTGCTGGAGGAGACCCAGACGACGGAGGTGGCGACGACAGCTCGAGCCACGACACCGACCTTTCTGCTAACCCTGAGCCGGAAGGATGGGTTGCTCGACCCATCACTCGCGACGCTGCTCGCGGGTGTCACTTCCACGATGCGCTCGACACCCTGCTACGTCGGGCACTTAACCGGCGTACCTGGTCCATCGAGTATCGCTGTGTGGTCTACCAGCATAGTCGCGGGGTCTACCCGGACCGCTGGGAGGCAACCTGCTTGGTGCGCCACCCGGAGAACAGTCTCCAGGGTGCGGAGGCCTGCTCAGAGCACTATTCTATCTCTGAGCGGGACTCAGCTGAGGCAGCCATGCAAGATGCTGCACGGCGTGCGCTTTTGCACTACTGCTCGGTTTTCGGTGGGGTAGCTGACGGCCTTGACCTGAAGTATTACCCCCGCCGTCCATCTGGCAGCACAGGAGGCGTGATTGTCTCACCTGTCGGTGAGGGCAATCCTAGGTTGAGCAGCACAGTCAACCTAGCCGTCGTGCTAAACACGGAGCTGGACCATGCATTAGACGAGCTGAGTAGGGCTCGTGCTGAGATCGCCCTGTTGCGGGCTGAGCGCGCGGAACGTCGTCACCTGGATGATGGTTCCCTCGCTCCCGTCGGGACTCAGCACCCGTACCGCTCACCTCGGCGTGGACACCAGTCTTATGGCAACCCCGACTGCAAGACCAAGATAAATCTAGAACCATAGCTCGTTAGAGTTGGATCTTGTAATTAATACAAAATATATATACGTAGAAGCTACAGTCTTAGCGTTAGTCTCGCTTTTAGTTAGTCTTAGTTAGACAGGGTAGTTTGCTATATCCTGTGCATTTATGCTTGTTATGATGAACTATGCTTGGTTTGGATCTTTGTAATGACTGTCACCAGAGTGTGGGTATCTCCTGCATTTTGGTTTACCTATTATGTTAATAAAGTTAGTTATATAGTTGGGAAACCTTTTATTCCACTTTCCTCTTTATCTGAGAAGTTGTGTGGTCTGTGTTGGAGATCAGTGAAGATGCTCATCTGTTCAGTGCTGTTGAAGAATTCTATACTCTTTTCTTATGCTGCAAGATTTGCCAGATCAGTTCTGATGTGTGGTTGCATTCTGCAGATGTCAGAGAACAGGCGCAGAGGAGGAAGGCGTGCTCAGCAGGAGCGAGCCGCTCAACAGGAGGAGGTGCCCCAGCAGCAGCACCTGCCGCCCCCGCCCCCGATGTCCATCGAGCAGATGTTTCTGATGCAGACTCAGGCAGTTCAAGCCATCGGTCAGACTTTGGCCGCCATTCAGCAGCAGCAGCAGGCCCCACCTCAGCCTCAGATGCCTCAGATGCCTAGAGACAAGCGTGCTGAATTCATGAGAGGTCATCCACCAACGTTCGCTCATTCTTCTGACCCCATGGATGCTGAAGACTGGCTGCGCACTGTGGAGCGGGAGTTGCATACCGCTTAGTGCGATGACAGGGAGAAAGTCCTGTATGGTCCCCGTCTGTTGAGAGGAGCAGCCCAGTCATGGTGGGAGTCTTACCTCGCCACCCATGCCCACCCTGACGCCATCACCTGGGAAGAGTTCAGAGGTAGCTTTCGTCAGTACCATGTGCCTGCAGGTCTGATGACAGTAAAGAAGGAGTTCCTGGCCCTCAAGCAAGGGTCATCATCTGTCAGCGAGTACCGAGACAGGTTTCTGCAATTGTCTCGCTATGCTCCTGAAGATGTCAACACCGACGCCAAGCGACAGTATCGTTTCCTGAGAGGCTTGGTTGACCCTCTTCAGTATTAGCTGATGAATCACACCTTCCCGACATTTCAGCACCTGATTGACAGAGCAATCATGACAGAGAGGAAGCGTAAGGAGATGGAGGATC
Source organism: Zea mays (assembly GCF_902167145.1). Taxonomy (NCBI): domain Eukaryota; kingdom Viridiplantae; phylum Streptophyta; class Magnoliopsida; order Poales; family Poaceae; genus Zea; species Zea mays. Next base: position 81,786,832 of record NC_050096.1, on the reverse strand, counting down.
GTAAGCGCAAGATCAGTGGACCCCAGCCTGGAAGCAGCAATCGTCCTCGTTTCTCAGGCAATCAACCTCAGCAGTTCAGGCAGAACCAGCGTCCACCTCAGCAGTATCAGCAGTTCCAAAGGCAGTATCCTCAGCACCAGTACCAGAACCGTCAGAGCAATCAGTCAGGAGGTCAGTTTTAGAGGCAGAATCAGCAGGCACCTCGCCTTCCTGCCCCAGCAGCCCAGCAGAGCAGTCAGGCAGCACCAGCTCAGGTTGGAAACAGAGCATGTTTCCACTGTGGAGAGCAAGGCCACTGGGTGATGCAATGTCCGAAGAAGGCAGCCCAGCAGCAGTCAGGCCCCAATGCCCCAGCAAAGCAGAATGTGCCTCAGCCTGGAGCAGGCAACCGCTCTCAGCCACACTACAATCATGGAAGACTGAACCACTTGGAGGCTGAAGCAGTTCAGGAGACCCCCGGCATGATAGTAGGTATGTTCCCAGTTGACTCCCATATTGCAGAAGTGTTATTTGATACTGGAGCAACACATTCTTTCATTACTGCATCATGGGTAGAATCACATAATCTTCCAATTACTACCATGTCAACCCCCATTCAAATTGACTCAGCCGGTGGTAGAATTCGAGCCGATAGCATTTGTTTGAATATAAGTGTGGAAATAAGGGGGATAGCGTTTCCCGCCAACCTTATAGTAATGGGTACTCAGGGAATATATGTCATCCTAGGGATGAATTGGCTAGATAAGTATCAGGCAGTTATCAGTTGTGATAAGAGGACAATCAAGTTGGTGTCCCCACTAGGAGAGGAAGTGGTGACTGAGTTAGTCCCGCCTGAGCCAAAGAAAGGAAGTTGTTATCAGATAGCTATCGATAGCAGTGAAGCAGGCCCAATTGAGAGTATCAAGGTTGTGTCCGAGTTCCCGGATGTGTTTCCAAAGGATTTACCGGGTATGCCACCAGAGCGGAAAGTTGAGTTTGCTATAGAGCTTCTTCCTGGAACCGCCCCTATCTTCAAGAGAGCTTACAGAATATCTGGACCAGAGTTGGTTGAGCTTAAGAAGCAGATTGATGAGCTGTCAGAGAAAGGTTACATCCGGCCAAGCACCTCGCCTTGGGCCGCCCCTGTCCTATTTGTGGAGAAGAAAGATGGCACCAAGAGGATGTGTATTGATTATCGAGCTTTGAATGAGGTCACGATCAAGAACAAGTACCCTTTGCCCAGAATTGAAGATCTGTTCGACCAGTTGAGAGGAGCCAGTGTGTTCTCCAAGATTGATCTGAGGTCAGGTTATCATCAGCTCAGGATCCGACCTTCGGACATTCCGAAGACGACATTCATTACCAAGTATGGGTTGTATGAGTTCACAGTGATGTCTTTTGGTTTGACCAATGCGCCGGCGTTCTTCATGAACTTGATGAACAGTGTATTCATGGATTACCTTGATAAGTTTGTGGTGGTATTCATCGATGATATTCTGGTTTATTCTCAAAGCGAAGAAGAGCATGCAGATCATTTGAAGATGGTGTTGCAGAGATTGCGAGAGCACCAGTTGTATGCAAAGTTGAGCAAGTGTGAATTCTGGATCAATGAAGTCCTGTTCTTGGGTCACATAATCAACAAAGAAGGATTGGCTGTAGATCCGAAGAAAGTGGCAGACATTCTGAACTGGAAAGCGCCGACAGATGCTCGAGGAATCAAGAGTTTCATTGGAATGGCCGGATATTATCGGCGATTCATTGAAGGATTTTCGAAGATTGCGAAACCAATGACAGCGTTGCTAGGCAAAAAAGTTGAGTTCAAGTGGACCCAGAAGTGTCAAGAGGCCTTTGAAGCGCTGAAAGAGAAGTTGACTACAGCGCCTGTCCTAGTCTTGCCTGATGTGCACAAGCCCTTCTCGGTGTATTGTGATGCTTGTTACACTGGTTTGGGATGCGTGTTGATGCAAGAGGGAAGAGTTGTGGCTTACTCGTCCCGACAGCTGAAGGTTCATGAGAAGAATTACCCAATCCATGATCTAGAGTTGGCAGCAGTGGTTCACGCACTGAAGACATGGAGGCACTATTTGTATGGACAGAAATGCGATGTTTACACAGACCACAAGAGTCTGAAGTACATATTCACTCAGTCAGAGTTGAATATGAGGCAACGAAGATGGTTAGAGTTGATCAAAGACTATGAGTTGGAGATTCATTACCATCCAGGCAAAGCGAACGTAGTGGCAGATGCTTTGAGCAGAAAGAGTCAAGTCAATCTGATGGTCGCTCGTCCGATGCCTTATGAGTTGGCCAAAGAGTTCGACAGGTTGAGTCTCGGATTTCTGAACAATTCGCGAGGAGTTACAGTTGAGTTGGAACCTACCCTAGAGCGGGAAATCAAAGAAGCGCAGAAGAATGATGAGAAAATCAGTGAGATCCGGCGACTGATTCTAGATGGCAGAGGCAAAGATTTTCGAGAAGATGCAGAAGGCGTGATATGGTTCAAAGACCGCTTGTGTGTTCCCAATGTCCAGTCCATTCGGGAGTTGATTCTCAAGGAAGCTCATGAGACGGCCTATTCGATTCACCCTGGCAGTGAGAAGATGTATCAGGATCTGAAGAAGAAATTCTGGTGGTACGGAATGAAGAGGGAAATCGCAGAGCATGTGGCTACGTGCGATAGTTGCCGAAGAATTAAGGCAGAGCACCAGAGACCAGCTGGATTGTTGCAACCGTTGCAGATCCCTCAGTGGAAATGGGATGAAATTGGTATGGATTTCATAGTCGGATTGCCTCGCACTCGAGCCGGCTACGATTCCATCTGGGTAGTAGTGGACCGTTTGACCAAGTCAGCCCACTTCATACCTGTCAAGACCAACTACAGCAGTGCAGTATTGGCAGAATTGTATATGTCTCGGATCGTTTGTCTTCATGGTGTGCCAAAGAAGATAGTATCGGATAGAGGAACGCATTTCACCTCTCATTTCTGGCAGCAGTTGCATGAAGCTTTGGGCATGCATCTGAATTTCAGTTCAGCTTATCATCCGCAGACAGATGGCCAGACCGAAAGGACCAACCAAATTCTTGAAGACATGTTGAGAGCCTGTGCGTTGCAAGATCAGTCCGGATGGGACAAGCGATTGCCTTATGCAGAGTTTTCCTATAACAACAGTTACCAGGCCAGTTTGAAGATGTCACCATTTCAGGCGCTCTATGGAAGGAGTTGCAGAACTCCGTTGCAATGGGATCAGCCTGGAGAAAAGCAAGTGTTTGGGCCAGACATTTTGCTTGAAGCCGAAGAGAACATCAAGATGGTCCGAGAGAATCTGAAGATAGCGCAATCAAGACAGCGAAGCTATGCAGACACAAGGAGAAGAGAGCTGAGTTTCGAAGTCGGAGACTTTGTCTATCTGAAAGTGTCACCGATCAGAGGAGTCAGAAGGTTCGGAGTGAAAGGCAAGCTAGCACCCCGCTACATTGGTCCGTATCAGATTCTTGCAAGACATGGAGAAGTGGCCTATCAGCTCAGTTTGCCAGAGAATTTGTCAGCGGTGCATGATGTCTTTCATGTGTCTCAGTTGAAGAAGTGCTTGCGTGTGCCAGAAGAGCAGTTGCCAGTGGAAGGTCTTGAAGTCCAGGAGGACTTGACCTACGTTGAGAAGCGAGTGCAAATCCTTGAGGTTGCAGACAGAGTCACCCGAAGGAAGACCATCAGAATGTGCAAAGTCAGATGGGATCACCACTCTGAAGAAGAAGCAACCTAGGAGCGTGAAGATGATCTGATGGCTAGATACCCTGAGCTCTTTGCTAGCCAACCCTGAATCTCGAGGGCGAGATTCTTTTAAGGGGGATAGGTTTGTAACGCCCTGAATTTGGGGGTAGAATTTTTTCTTCTTTTCTCTCACCAAATTCGGGCGTTACTCTCTTTTCTCTTTCCCCGTTTTGCTCCTTCTTCCCAATTTCAAACCAGTATAGCGGCAGGTGTCCGTGTCATGTATAAACCAAAACCTAAGTGTCATGGGTGTTGCATCATGCCGAAGCACTTTTCTTTGTCTGATGTTGAGTGTTCGTCTCATTCCATTCCGGATTTCGATTCGCGATTTAATTCCATTTAGTGGTCTGCGCTCGTCGTGGGTTTTCAATCCGCGAAGTGGCTCGACCCAGCCTAGCCCAGCCTAGCCCAGCCCTGCCCGGCCCGGTCCGGCCCGGCCCTGCGCGCCCCTGGCGCCCAACCCCCCCCCCCCCCATGCGCCCCCCCTCTCCTCTCTCGCTCATTTGGATCTCCCGCGCAACAACCTCTCCTCTCCCTCTTCCACCTCTCTCTCCCCGTGGTGCCCTAGGATTTGGAGACGGCGATCACCGGATTTTGGACCCCGAGGTGAGATCCCCTCCCCTCCCCTTCCCTTCTCCCTCTCCCTCTCCCTCCTCTTCTTCCCCCCGCGCGCGCCCTCCCTTTTCCCCTGCCCGCGCCCCGCCCCGGCCCCGGCGGCGCTCGGCCCCCCGCCCGGCCTCCCTCCCCAGCGACCCTCGGCCCGTCCCCGGCCTCCCCTCGCGCGGCCCCGCCCCCTGCCCCTCCCCGCGCGGCGGCGCTCCCCCGCCCGGCCCGTGCGCGGCGGAGCGGCCCCGGCGCGCCCCCGGCGTGGCCCGGCGCGGCCCCGGTGGCCCCTGCCCGCCCGGCGCGGCCCCGGCGGCTCCCTGCTCGCCCGCGCGCGCCCGCCTCCCGGCGAGCTCGGCCGCCCCTGGCCGGTTCAACCCCCCCCTGGCCGGTTCAACCGCCCCGGCCCCGGCCCGGTCGCCCCGCCCTCGTCCCGGCCTCGCCCGACCGTGTCCCCGCTCGCTCGCACTCGCGGTGATTATTTGTTAATTAGCGTGTTGCGTCGTGCGCTTCGCCGCGCGACGGATTTGTCTAATTTCAGATTCCATCTGTGTGTTGCGTCGTGCGCTTCGTCGCGCGACGATCCATTTTAATTTCAGGCTGTTTAAGGTGTAACGCCGCGTGTGTATTCACGCGACGTTCCACTTTGGACTCAGTTTAGTCGACGTATGCCGTCGTGCGTTTCGTCGCGCGACGCTTAACGTCTCCTCATAACTAAGGCGAAGTGTCTCGTTGCGTGCTCGGTCGCGCGACGAGTCGTTAACTTCTTAATTTGTTTTAGAGTGCTATGTCGCGCGTCTCGCCGCGCGACCATCCTTTTTATTTATCTCCACCTGCTTATAATGATTAGACATGAAACATGACTTTACTTTACGCTAAACATAGTGTCTACATTAAATTTCCGTCCATCAAGCGAGTGGTTAATTTATAATCATGCAACGTGATCGTTTCTCGACTGTCTTTTCCTCTTTCTCTCTTAACCGTACTCGCGAGCCCGCGTGAAACGTCTGTTTACTTATTGCATTCTATTGAATGGTGTACTGTTCTTTTGTATTAAATATGTGGATGTATGTATGTTTGCGCTCGCATAGAGATCGATCCGGTCGAAGAGCCCGAAGAACCCGCAGGAGAAGCCCCTGAGCAGCAGTCGGTTGGTGGAGGCAAGTGTCCTTTGACCTATCTCTGTCCTATTCATTATTTAATTCACCTCCCGCTTTACATATTTATACCTAAGGTTTGACTAGCTTTTGTTATCCATGTCCTTGTCTACCTATTTGGGTTGGATTATTATTGTTTAGCTTTATGCTATTGCTCAACTATAATCAATGAACATGATGAGATTATCTATGATACGCTGTTTTCTCTCTTCTTATTATGATGTTATAATTGTGGTCATCAAGGGGGCTCGAGCGGTTTCTCGAGTACCTCTCCGTAAGGACCTGTTCTATGGATGACCGCCCGGGAAAACAGTGCAACCATGAGGGTGGAATGGGGTGCCCTTAGCTGAATAATTAGAGGATCTAGGGTGTAGTTCGCTTCGCCGTCGTGCCGTCAATGGGGCTCGGTGTATGCGGCTCGCTCTGCCAAGGTTGATTTGTCCCTTGGGGAGGAGTGCGGTACATTTAGGAAACCTAACGGGCGGCTACAGCCCCGGGGAATCTTTGTAAAGGCTACGTAGTGAGACCCTGCCTATTCACCTTGGTAGTGTTTAAGGGTTTGATCGACCCGAGGCAAGAGGGAATCACGACTTGTGGGTAAAGTGCACAACCTCTGCAGAGTGTTTGAAAACTGATATATCAGCCGTGCTCGCGGTTATGAGCGGTCAAGGGAGCTCCAGTGATTAGTGGTACTTGATCAGAGATACTTTGGTACAGGTGGCTATGAGATCGATGGTTTTGGTTATGACTATGATGCTGGTAAGTGGTATTCTTTCCGTTTGGAAAGGGTACATCGGGCTAATAACTTGGGTTAATGCTAAAACCTGTCTTTCTATTAGTAAATAATAATCTGACCAACTAAAAGCAACTGCTTGACTTATCCCCACATAAAGCTAGTCCACTACAGCCAAACAGGATACTTGCTGAGTATGTTGATGTGTACTCACCCTTGCTCTACACACCAAACCCCCCCATCCCCAGGTTGTCAGCATTGCAACCACTGCTCAGGCGAAGATGAAGCTGTGGAAGGAGACTTCCAGGAGTTCCAAGACTACGACGAGTTCTAGGTGTGGGTTAGCGGCAACCCCCAGTCGGCTGCCTGTGAAGGCCGCGGTTATCTACGTTTCTTTTCCGCACTTTGATTTATTGTAAGGACTATATGGACGTCTCAGACGTATGATGTAATCGACTATTTCCCTTCTTAATACTATTTTGAGCACTGTGTGATGATGTCCATGTTATGTAACTGCTGTGTACGTGAATAACTGATCCTGGCACGTACATGGTTCGCATTCGGTTTGCCTTCTAAAACCGGGTGTGACATAATGACTGAAACTTTGCCTGTCAAACTAAGTCCATTGGGGCTTCATCTGACGAAGCTTTTTCATATGAAAAAGGAGCCTACAAAGACAAAGGCATCTAGGCCAAAAAGGCAAAGGATTGTTACCGTGAAAGAAGTGATTGAAACAACACCACCAAGAGCTCCAACTCCGAAGGTGCTGACGATTGAAGGAACAACAGCTACCGAAGCTGTACCTTCGGAGGTTGTCGCAGAAGAAGCCAGAGCCGAAAATGCCAACTACGAAGATATTAATTTAGAGAGCATAGCTGCTGATATAGATAAAATGCTGCTAAACATGGCCGCTGAAGAAACTGATGCGGCCACCGAAGAGACCACGGTCGCGAAACCCGAGAAAGAAGGAATAACCAAAGATATTTCGGAAGATGAAACTTTTGATTTCCGAAACTTAATTGGCCAGAAGCTAACAGAAGTTGAAAAAGAGGAATTAAAAGAGTATGCTATATCTTGCGGGTACCAGCCGGGGGCGCTTCTCTTCGGTGGTATTGATGATGAAGGGTTAGGCTGCATACGAGATCAAACCGGTGCTAAAGTTGTCGGTACTCTATCAAAGAGTATTGGCTTCCCGAAGCTCGAAGCAGATATAAGCCGCTACCGACGACAGCACATTGTCGGCAGCTTGTTCTATTCTAATTTTAAGGTAAACATCTTGTGTCTAACTCTTATTATTTGTGGTAATGAAAATATTTTCTAACGAAGGCTATTTGCCCACAGAGTATACTTTTGAGCAAGGCACTAAAAATGCAGCAAGACTTAGAGGATAAAAGGCAAGAAGTTATAATTGAAAATTTAGAAAACAAAATAAAGGAGCAATCTGCTGCCATCGAGAAGAAGGACCTCGAGCTACAAACAGCTGAAGGCTTACTAGTGGATGCTGAAGCAAAAATAACAGAATTAAATTCGAAGCTTCTTTCCCAAACAAAAAATTTTGAACAAGAAAAGCTGAAGCTTGATGCAAAGCTTGAAGCCAAAGCTCAAAGAAACTCGGAACTGAAAGAATCTTTGAAAAATCTTCAGAATAAGTGTTTGGAGTTCAGCACTCGATGCATTCATCAGTTAAAGAAAGTATTTCATTTTGTTGGAGCCAGTAGTGAAGAGTTTACTCCTTCGGCTGAAGACCTGCCTGGTGCCTTCGAGCACATTGAAGGTGAAATTATTGATCTTGACAAAGTTATAGCTGGGCATAGCGACTTCTGTGCCCTGGCAGCTTCTCGGGGCACAGTTGTTGCCTTTTTGAAGTCTGGCTGTGAACACGGCAAGATTATTAATAGACCCAACTTCAGCCTGTCACCAGCAGACCTAGATAATGTTCCCAATCTGGCTCGGAGTATTGCAAATAGATTTATAAAGTTAGTATGGACAAAGGGTGGTCGGAGCAAAGCTGGTGACGAAGCTCGGAGCCACCTCAAGCTGGTAACAAAATCATACCTTATGCTTACCTTTTCCTTTGAATTTTTGAATTTAGCTTATAATACCTTCGTGCAGATTGACCAAGCTGAAGCTGTAGAGTAGAAGAACGAAGCTCCAGAGATAGTATCGAAGCTTGAATAATCTGTAAAAGTAGCTCAAAAAACTTCTGTAGTAACTTGTATAAAGTATGATGTAATCTGAGTCTTACTCTGTAATATAATCTCACTTTTCCGTCCATGTATGAAATGCTTTGGTGTGGACGAAATTAATACTTTTGAGCCATAGGCGAAAAACACCTTCCCTTCTTTGCGTACACAACGAAGCATAGAATTGCCTTCCTTTCGGAACCGAAGCAAGTTTGTATGTTATGCTGATGATGATCCTATGCATGTCTAAGTGAATGTTTATGAATGCAAATGTCATGATGTAATGTATCGTGCAAATGAATGTTCAAATACATATTCGAAGCCATATTCCCTTGGGAATGACTCAAATCTTCTTTGCCGCTTATTTTTCGGCTTCACCGTTTATTTTTCGGTGTATCAGCGCTGACTTTTCGCTGTAAGCCTCCCTTAGGAGCTTCTTCGCCTTTTACTTCGGCAGAATCAGCGTTGACTTTTCGCTGTAAGCCTCCCTTAGGAGCTTCTTCGCCTTTTACTTCGGCGGAATCAGCGTTGACTTTTCGCTGTAAGCTCTGCATTCCCTTGGGAACGACTTTTGAGCTTCTCCGTGATTCCTTTTCTTTTTTCTTTGCACTCGATGGTGCGTTCTCAGCTTTTACATTTACATCTTTGGGGGATTTTGCTCTTATAGAGCTGAAAATAAAAAAAGAGAAATTACATGCTATGGCCCCATTAAAAACCTTTCTCCCCCTTTGGAAAGGAAAAGGGTGCCATGAAAAAGAATATAAAAAATTACATCAAGCTAGACATAATATCGCCGAAGCTCATCCGCATTCCATGATCTAGGAATGTCGTTGCCGTCCATATCCTTCAATCTGTAAGAACCGGGTCTTGACGAAGATACTACCAGAAAAGGTCCTTCCCACTTCAGCTGTAGCTTGCCTACTGTGTCTGGGTTGGCGACTCTCCGAAGTACCAAATGTCCAGGCTTAATATTTTTTAGCCGAACCTTTCTGTCACGCCATTTTATTGTTTCGGCTTGATATTTGTTGATATTTTCTACAGCTTGAAGCCTGATCCCTTCTATAGCATCTTTTGCCACAGAATAATCAGCTTCGGCTTCTGCCGAAGCCATTGTTCTTATTGATCCCGCTTTAGCTTCTTCTGGGGTTATTGCTTCGTCACCAAACAGCAGTTTGAATGGTGTAAAACCTGTTGATCTTGATATTGTTGTGTTGTGACTCCACACCACTTTAATTAATTCATCCGGCCACTTCCCCCTGGGCTGGTTGAAGATTAACTTCATTATTCCTGTCATTATGATGCCATTAGCCCTTTCAAACAAGTCCATATGACTCCGGATACCAAACTGATGCAAAATGGATCTTCGTGCCAATTTGTTCACAAAATTCTCTGAAAGCTTCGGAATCAAACTGCGTTCCATTGTCCACAGTAATGGCCTTCGGCACTCCGAAACGACAGACAATATTTTGCCAGAAAAACTTTTGAACAGTAACCGAAGTTATTGTGGCTAAAGGTTTTGCCTTTATCCATTTAGAAAAATATTCCACTGCCACTACGACATATTTTAAGTTCCCTTGTGCTGGTGGTAGCGGGCCTAACAAATCAAGGCCCCACCTTTGCAATGGCCAAGTGGGTTGTATTAACTGAGTTAAAGACGAAGGTTGTTTTTGATCTCTTGCACATTTCTGACAGCCTTCGCACTTTTGGACTAATTCCGCTGCATCCGAAGCTGCTTTTGGCCAATAAAATCCTTGACGAAAAACTTTTCCCAGCAAAGGCCTAGATCCAATGTGAGATCCACACAGGTCTGTGTGTATTTCCTTCATCAATTCTATACCTTCGACTCTGGATAAGCATTTGAGTAGTGGAGAACAGACTCCATGCTTGTACAGCTCCCCTTCTATTATAACATATGGTCGAGCTCTTGCCTCTATTCTCTTGTTATAAGCTTCGTCATCTGAAAGAAAATTACCCTGAAGGAAAGAGATGATTTCAGTTCTCCAGTCTTCACTATAAACAGGAGATATATTGAGGACCGCTCTCTCAAGAAGTTTAACCGAAGGTGCTTTTATTGTTTCGAAAAATATTTCCGAAGGTAAGGGCAGCCCCTGTGCTGCTAACTTGGCTAGCAAATCAGCATGTTCATTTTCTCCTCGAGGAATATTTTTGACAGAAAACCCTTCAAAGGAAGCTTCAATTCTTCGGACCGTGTCTAAATATTTCTCAAGCTTCGGGTCTCTTGCTTTACAACTCTTGTCAATATGACCAGAAATAACCTGGGAATCAGTTTTAAGAACCGCCCTTCTAATTCCCATTGCCTTTAACTTCCGAAGGCCCAAAAGCAAAGCTTCGTACTCAGCAATGTTATTTGTGCAGCTAAAATCAAGTCTTGCTGCGTAGCAAGTTTTAACTTTGGAGGGTGCAACTAACACAGCGGCTGCTCCTGCCCCGAAGGTTCCCCAAGAACCATCGCAGAATACAGTCCAAGCTTCGGAAATTTTACTCGCTTCTTCTTCTTCCTGAGCCCCTGGCGTCCAGTCAGCAATGAAGTCTGCTAACGCCTGGGACTGAATCGAAGACCTATGCACATAATCAATGCAAAACTCATTGAGTTCCGCAGCCCATTTTCCAACCCTTCCAGTAGCTTCTCTATTTCTCATAATATTCTTCAATGGTTGTGAGGAAGGGACAATTATATTGTATGCCTGAAAATAGCGACGAAGCTTCCTGGAGGCCATCAAAACAGCATACAGCACCTTCTCCAATTCTGTATAATTTTTCTTTGATAAACTAAGGACCTCGGAGACGAAGTATATTGGGGCTTGCTTTTTGACTTGCCCCTCAAGCTTCTCTTGGACAAGTGCCGCACTTACCGCTGAGTGCGAAGCTGCCACATATAACAACAGAGGAGCCCCTGGCGTTGGTGGAGTTAATGTCGTTAAGTCTATCAAATACTGCTTCAGCTCATCGAAGGCTTTCTGCTGAACTGGCCCCCATTGAAAAACTTCGGCTGACTTCAACACTTAAAAAAATGGTAGATTTCTCTCTGGTGATCTAGATATGAATCGGTTTAGAGATGCAAGTCTTCCCGTCAATCGTTGAGCCCCTTTCTTTGTGCTAGGTGGTTCCATTCGAAGAATAGCTTCGATTTTATTTGGATTAGCCTCAATCCCTTTTGTTGAAACTAGGCAGCCAAGGAATTTCCCCTTCTTTACTCCGAAAACACACTTTTCTGGATTCAGTTTTAGACCAGCCTGTCTAAAATTAGCGAAAGTCTCCTGCAGATCAGCAATGTGGTTTTCTTGCTTCATGCTTTTTACAATGATATCATCAACATAAGTTAGCACATTTCTGCCTATCTGAGAGTGAAGAACCTTCGCTGTCATTCTGCTGAAGCTTCCTCCAGCATTCTTGAGCCCCTCAGACATCCGAAGGTAACAATATGTTCCGCTAGGGGTTATGAAGCTGGTTTTTGGCTCATCCTCCTTCTTCATCCAAATTTGATGATAGCCTAAATAACAATCCAGCAGATTCATAAGCTCTGATGAAGCTGCTGCATCAACTAGGGAATCTATCCTTGGTAATGGAAACTCTTCTTTCGGACAAGCCTTGTTGAGATCAGTAAAATCAATACACATCCTCCATTTGCCATTGGCCTTTTTTACCATAACAGTGTTGGCTAGCCATTCTGGGTATTTTACTTCTCTGATAACTCCGGCGCTGAGGAGTCTTTTCACTTCATTCCGAGCACCTTCGGCCTTGTCATCAGACATCTTCCGAAGCCTCTGCTTTCTGGGTCTGAAGGATGGATCAATATTGAGCGAGTGTTCAATAACATCCCTGTTGACTCTGCAAAGATCATTAGCTGACCATGCAAAAACATCTTTGTTGTTGAACAGAAACCTTATCAAGGTTTTCTCCTGTTCCTCGGACAGTTGAGATCCCAATAGCACCTTCTGCTCTGCTATGTCTTCGCATAAGAGCATGGGCTTCGGCTGATCGGCCGAAGCAGCTTTCTCCCTTCTGTACTTGTATTGCTCACAAGCTTCAGCTCCATCTATGTTATGGATTGCTTTTGAGTCTGTCCAGTTTCCTTCGGCCCTTCTGGCAGCTTCCTGACTTCCATGAATAGCAATGGACCCTTGGTCCGAAGGTATCTTCATGCAAAGGTATGTTGGATGAAGAATTGCTTCAAAAGTATTGAGAGTACCACGACCAATGATTGCATTGTAAGGGTATTCCATGTCAACAATATCAAACACAACTTGTTCAGTCCTTGTGTTGTTGATAAATCCGAAGGTTACTGGCATTGTGATCTTGCCAAGTGCTACAATCTGCCTTCCTCCGAAGCCACAAAGGGGATGTGTGGCATCATGGATCTTGTCTTCGGGCTCTTGCATTTGTCTGAAGGCTTTAGCAAATATAATGTCCGCTGCACTGCCTGTATCAACCAAACCATTGTGGACCAGAAATCCTTTGATCACACAAGAAATAACCATAGCATCATTGTGTGGGTAATCCTTGAGCTGAAGATCCTCTTGAGAGAAGGTAATTGGGATGTGAGACCATCTTGACTTGATGAAGGGTCCATGTACCCCTACATGTTGTACCCTTCTCTGTGCCTCCTTCTTCTGTTTCTTGTTAGCCGGCTCTGAGCATGAACCGCCTGTTATCGGGAGCACAAACTTCGAAGCCGAAGCAACTCCAGCTTGGAACGAAGCCATCAGGTCAGCAAGTGGATGTGAGTTCACCGGAGGTGGGCACCAATGTTGGGGACTTGTTCTTAACTGCTACGAATTAAGAACAAGGCAACACAGAAATTGTTAAATGTTATAGTCCTTCGTCCTTCGAAGCATTATTTCCCTTAGGATATAATGGACTCCGGACGAAGGTTATGAAGGTCATACCTTCATAAGCATAACAAATAATGAAGAAGGATTCATATAAAATATGAATAATAATTTAAACACATGATTATTATTATTTCATTTCTATTTCATTATAAAAATAATGACAAATTACAAATGTACCTTCGACTTGAACGAAAGTAAAAATACCAGTGTGAAGCAAAAGCAAATGCCCAATGCGTAATTACAGGAACGCGTGAACAGTGCAGGGGTACTGTTCACCTATTTATAGGCACAAGGCGCAGCCTGTGTATAATTACATTTTTGCCCTTTACAATGAACTACAATAATGACACAGAATATCATGGGTCTTTGAGTCATTTCATCTTTAAGTCGGTTCACCCCTTCGTCTTGAGACATGTCACTGTGCCGAAGCTTCATAGTCGATAGCTTCAGCGCTGCTTTGGAGAGAATCTGCCGAAGGTGTTTATTTCTTTAGGATCTTTGGCTACGAAGCATACCCCCAACAGGATCCACCTTTGATTTAATAGGTTATTCAGATGCTGATTGGGAAGGGTGTAAAATTGATAGGAAGAGCACATCAGGGACTTGTCAGTTTTTGGGAAGATCCCTGGTGTCTTGGGCTTCAAAGAAGCAAAATTCAGTAGCTCTTTCTACCGCCGAAGCCGAGTATATTTCCGCAGGTCATTGTTGCGCGCAATTGCTTTGGATGAGGCAAACCCTCAGGGACTATGGCTATAAATTTAGCAAAGTCCCTCTCCTATGTGATAATGAGAGTGCAATCCACATGGCGGATAATCCCATTGAACACAGCCGCACTAAGCACATAGGCATTCGGTATCATTTTTGAGGGATCACCAACAACGGGGGGATATCGAGATTGCTTATGTTAACACCAAAGAACAATTAGCTGATATCTTTACCAAACCACTAGATGAGAAAATCTTTACCAAACTTAGGAATGAGCTAAACATTCTTGATTCTCGGAACTTTGATTGATACTTTGCACACATAGCTCATTCATATACCTTTGATCATATCTCTTTTATGTCTATGACTAATGTGTTTTCAAGTGTATTCCTTGCTAAGTCGTAGATTGAAAGGGAAATAGGAGTCCTCGGCGAAGACAAGGCTTCCACTCCACTCTATTGGTATTATTTATCCTTCGCCGTCACTCCGCACCGCTCTCCACTTTGGTATAATCTTCACTCATATTTATTTATACCATTGGGGAGAAAGTAAAGAGGGCTCTAAAGACTTCTTTTTTGGCGATTAATGCCAAAGGGGGAGAGAGTATTAGCCTAAAGCAAAAGGACCGCACCACCACCAATTTCAAAAGTTTAAACTAAAGTTTTTCAATTGGTATCTTATGATGAAATATTTAAAAGAGGATTTTTCAATAGGTTAGTATTTTTCAAATTGGTATAGTAAATCTTCTTTCAATTGGTAAAACCCTCTTCAGCACTAAGAGGAGAATTTCATCCAGGGGGAGTTTTTGTTTTAGTCCAAGGAAAAGCATTTGAAACAGGGGGAGAAAATTTCAAATCTTGAAAATGCTTCTTGCAATCTTATTCATATACCTTTGACTATTTGTAAAAGTACTTTAAAAAGATTTTCCAAAAGAACTTGCAAAACAAAACAAGTGGTGTAAGCATGGTCCAAAATGTTAAAATGAAAGAAAGCAATCCATGCATATCTAGTATAAGTAAAATTGGTTTAATTCCTAGCAACCTTTGCACTTACCTTATGCAAACCAGTTCAATTATGCACTTATATATTTGCTTTGGTTTGTGTTGGCATCAATCACCAAAAAGGGGGAGATTGAAAGGGAAATAGGCTCAAACCTTTTCCTAAATGATTTTGGTGGTTGAAATGCCCAACACAAATAATTGGACTAACTAGTTTGCTCTAGAATATATGTTCTACATGTGCCAAAGGTTCAGCACAAACCAATAAAAAGATTAAAGTTAGGGTTCAAAAGAAAGGAGCAAAAGAAACCGAAGAGAACTCTGGTCTGGTGCACCGGACTATCCGGTGCACCACTGGGCAGTGTCCGGTGCACCAGGGTGGATCGACTTCAAACTCTTCACCTTCGGGTTTCTGAGTCCGCGCTCCGCTATAGTTCACCGGACTGTCCGGTGGGTCACCGGACTGTCTGGTGTGCCAGCGGAGCAACAACTCGCCAGCGCAACGGTCGACTCCAACGGTCGACTGACAGGTGCACAGTGCGCGGATAGTTCGCGCAGAGTCAGAGCAGCGCCAGAAGGCGCACCAGACAGTGAACAGTAACTGCCCGGTGCGGCACCGGATTGTCCGGTGCCCCAAGACGTCAGAGCTCCAACGGTCGAAACCGTCAGAACCCTAACGGTTGGGTGACGTGGCTGGCGCACCGGACCCATCGACAGTAGCCCTCCCTAACGACTGTTTTGGTGGTTGGGGCTATAAATACCCCCAACCACCACCATTCAAGGCATCCAAGTTTTCCAGCAATTGCATTCAATACAAGAGGTCTAGACTTCACTCCAAGACACAAACAAGAGATCAAATCCTCTCCCAAGTCCAAAATCACTCCAAACACTTAGTGACTAGTGAGAGAGAGATTTTCGTGTTCATTTGAGTTCTTGTCGCTTGGATCGCTTTTCTTCTTCCCCATTCTTGTTCCCAAGACATTTGTAATCAAAGCAAGAGACACCAATTGTGTGGTGGTCCTTGCGGGGTCTAAGTGACCCATTTGATTGAGGAGAAAAGCTCACTCGGTCTAGGTGACCGTTTGAGAGAGGGAAAGGGTTGAAAGAGACCCGGTCTTTGTGACCACCTCAACGGGGAGTAGATTTGCAAGAACCGAACCTCGGTAAAACAAATCACCGTGTCATTCGCTCTATTTTTTTGATTGATTTGTTTTCGTCCTCTCTTTTGGACTCGACTTTATTTCTAACGCTAATCTCGGCTTGTAGTTGTGCTTAAAGTTTATAAATTTCAGATTTGCCTATTCACCCCTCTCTAGGCGACTTTCACTTACGTTGTTATTGCTGGCCTCTCCCCTCTCCAAGACCGTAGTGTTAACATGGGTATTATACTAGTATATATATAATTGCATCCTTTATCGAATTGAGCAAGCACCTACCTATAGAGGTTGTTATGGATCATAATCCAAATATTTCCTCAAAATTTGTTTCAATCCTAATTAATTTTAGTTTAAAAATAAATAAAAATAGAGTTCGACCCTCATCAGATATGATTTTTAAATTTTATCAGTTTATCGTATTGTTCGAACCCAAAATGACCGTGCGGACGGTCCGGCCCGGAGGCCGGACGGTCCGCGGTCCGGACCGTCCGCGGTGGTGGCGCGGACGGTCCGCGCGTGCGCAGAGTCAGTTAGGGTTCCTAGTTTCTCGCGGGATTTGTTACCTAAAATCGCGGGATTAACTCGGAAATCAGTTGGAAGCGGATCCAGACCTCCCCCTTTATATAGATGAAGGGCTACGGCCGATTGAACCCCCCAACAATCGAACAAATCAAGTCTATTACTCGTTTTTACCTTATGCATTACGAGTAGTTCTAGTCTAGTTCTAGTTTAGCCCTAGTTTAGTATTCCAATCCCCAAATTCTCCGCCTCTCCTCGACTCTACGTCGATTAGAGGAGTCTAGGTCGGCCTGCCCGAGCCTAGACAACTCCTAGGATCTCTCCTCCCCGACGGGGTCCCTCCCGGGAGCGAGATCCAGGCGCTGCTGGCGATCTACCGCCGCCCCTGCGCACGCGCGGACCGTCCGGCCCTAGGGCGCGGACCGTCCGGCCGTCAGGCAGGGAACTCGAGCTCCTGCACCAGGTCGCGGACCGTCCGGCCCTGTGTCGCGGACCGTCCGCGTCTGACCAGAGAGCGCCGCCGCCTCGCACCAGGCCGCGGACCGTCCGGCCCCTGCGCGCGGACCGTCCGCCCCTGTGCAGAGGGCACCGTTGCCGGTTCTTCTTGAGTGATTGGCGCTCCGAAAAAGCGTCAACATACTTTTGGCGACTCCGCTGGGGAACAGGTGTCTAGATCTGCTAAAAATCGGCCCATAAATGGCCGGTTCTAAGGATCACACCAAGATCTCCACTACCAACATCATCAAGCCGGCCATGGAGGCACTCCCGGCTGATGACCAAAAGCCCTTTGAAGACCTCGTAATGCACGATGAGAAGGAGGTGATGCGGCAATGGAACGAACAACGCGACAAGGAAGAGGCGGAACTGCTGCATAAACTCTCCGAACGGCGCAAGGAGGCGGCGGACAAGTACTTGTCACACTTCACGGTGGATCGCCACCAGAAGATCGTCCGTCAAGGGGAGATCGATATGGAATCTCTCCTACCTCCACTGCAGGGTCCCGCTGTAAGTACTCCAGATATATCTCTTACGACTTTCATGGATCAACGAGGAGATCAGTTAAAGCGATATGTAGATGAATCTATTAAAATGCATTTACGTGCATACGAGAAATCAGCTGCTCCTAATTTTCCATCGCGAGAGTCTAATACAGTGCCACCCGCGTCAAACACATCGGCTATAAATGGGTCACCCTTGACCCAGCCATCATATGGTATGCCGATGCACGCTTTCGCGCCACCACCACAGCCACAACCACTAGGCACACGGCAAGTACTGGACGCGGTCGGACCGTCCGAACATCATCTCAGACAGTCTGGTTATACCGCGGACCGTCCGGCGTATTTCGCCGGACCGTCCGACCAGATGCAGGCCCGCACACAAAACACTCAGGTCGCACCGTACATGGCCGGACCATCAGGATACAACCCTGAACACTTCGGCCCCATCACGGACCGTCCGGTGCATCACGCCGGACCGTCCGGATATGTTGCGGACCGTCCGCCATCTTACGCCGGACCGTCCGGATATGGCATGAACCGGCCGACGTATTACGCTGGACCATCCGACTCTACACGGGTCCATGCGCAGACTGCCCAAGTCACGCCATATATGGCCGATCCATCCGGGTACAGCCCTGGACCATTCGGCCCGATCGCGGACCGTCCAGTTCTTTACGACAGACGGTCTGGGTACGAGACTACCCACGTAGCACCATATACGGCTGGACAATCTGGATATACCTTCAGACCATTTGGCCAGGTCGCGGACCATTCGACCTCTTACGCCGGATCGTCCGGATATGCATACGCAAAGCCGAGAGCTGCGCAATACGCACAGTTCCCACATTCATCGCAGCAACATTATGGTGCCCCACCAGCAACACATTATAATCATGCCATACCACCTCATGGACATAGGGCTGAATACTATTCGGCCACAAGAGAGCCTGAGGGGTATAGGGCAGGAGCTGGTGACATTAATAGGACACCTAACACACACCTCAAACATACCTGGGAGGAAAGCCGATAGAGTAATGTCAGGCAACCTGAAATCTCCACCCACAAACTCAATGGATGGTCGCCAGACATGGCAGAGAGGGTCAGAGACGAGGTAGCCGGGATGTTCAGGGACAAACTCGGTGTTAGTGTGTCAGGTACAGGGCAATCATATCGGAAGCCTTATAGCCACCGATTCGACACCGTGCCATACCCACAGGGAACTAGAATACCAGACTTCTCTAAGTTTTCTGGTGAAAGTGGGAAAAGCACACACGAACATATAAGCCAATTCATAGCACACTTGGGAGAATTGGCTGATGGGGAAGCCTACCGCGTTCGTTTATTCTCGTTGTCCCTTACTGATACTGCATTTGCATGGTACGCTGCTTTGCCACCAAATTCTATTAACTCTTGGGAAGAATTAGAGCAGAAATTTCATGAGCACTTCTTCTCAGGAGAACATGAGTTAGAATTGGCTGACTTAGCTTCAGTCCGACAGGGGCCTGAAGAATCGGTTAATGACTATATCCGGAGATTCCGGGACACTAGAAACCGATGCTTTCAGATTCATGTCGCAGAAAAACAACTAACAGGGCTAGCTTTCAATGGGTTGCGACCCTACTTAAAAGAAAAATTAGATGGCACTCAATTCTTTTCGCTAGTGCACTTGCACCAGCGGGCTATGACATGTGAAAGCCGAAGTAAGGAAACATCAAAATCGGCTAGCCATAAGATGCATCTAGTGGGATACGATAACTCGGACGATGAATCCACGGATGTATACACCGCCGAACTGGTTTGGCCAGGGCAGGCTAAACCTTCACCATGTTCTGCTTTACAGTCGATTCGAAAGAATCGACAAGAAGAAGTTAAGTTTACGTTTAATGTTGCCAAATGCGATAAAATATTTGACGAGTTACTGAAAAACGGCAACATTAAATTAACTCATACTATTCCTCCTCCTGATGAATTAAAGAGGCGTGCTTATTGTAAGTGGCATAATTCCTTTTCTCATGCCACCAATGATTGTAATGTTTTTCGTCGACAGATACAATCGGCCATAAATGAGGGTCGATTGGCTTTTCAGGAGATGCAAGTAGACACACAACCCTTTCCTGTTAATACAATAGAACTCACATGCAAAAAGGTCTTGGTTCGGCCCGAAATGGCCGATAAAGGCAAAGGCAAGGGTATCGTCATTGGCGATCCCCGCATGTCAGATATATCACAAAAGGAGATTGCTCGAAAGGCTTCGGACGAGAAGGCTAAAAAGTCCGAAGACACTGGGGGGCAGACACAGTTAATGAACCAAACACATCAGCCTAGCCCGAACATCGTAGATGGTCCGGCACCTACGTGCGGACGATCCGGTGCTCAGACAAACGGTCCGGCTAACTCAGCCGGACAGTCCCCCTATGACCAAAGGCGTCAACTTCTACATAAAGCAAGAAAAAAGACGCAAGGTCAAAGCACATATAATCGGCTGATCAAAGCCGATCCTACTTTTGATCAGTTGCTCTCCAAAAATGCTAGCAAAAAGACTGTTCCACGTGATCGGTCAACAAAGAAACCCTGGCCACCTGCTAAAACAAAACGGTTAAACAAAACGGCCCAAAAGGCGACACAACAAGCGTCGCATATTCATTCTATGAGACCAGGGTACTTTCCACCTATTTACTCATCGTCGGTATATTATCCTGTTCAAACATGGAATGGCACGATGATGAATCCATGGTACATGTATAATCCCTTCGACTATCCAGACAGGGGGCACCTCCATTCTATTCCTTTTGATCCATTGATCAAATGGTCATGGCCGAGAAAGATACAATCTGAAACGGCCTTTATATTGGTGCTTTATTGAATAATCTCCATATCGAAAAGCCGGTGACTTACATCAGGTTTAGTTCATATGCTTTTGGTTTGTCAACCTTCACCAAAAGGCAGGGGGGCATATGTTCGAACCCAAAATGACCGTGCGGACGGTCCGGCCCGGAGGCCGGACGGTCCGCGGTCCGGACCGTCCGCGGTGGTGGCGCGGACGGTCCGCGCGTGCGCAGAGTCAGTTAGGGTTCCTAGTTTCTCGCGGGATTTGTTACCTAAAATCGCGGGATTAACTCGGAAATCAGTTGGAAGCGGATCCAGACCTCCCCTTTATATAGATGAAGGGCTACGGCCGATTGAACCCCCCAACAATCGAACAAATCAAGTCTATTACTCGTTTTTACCTTATGCATTAGGAGTAGTTCTAGTCTAGTTCTAGTTTAGCCCTAGTTTAGTATTCCAATCCCCAAATTCTCCGCCTCTCCTCGACTCTACGTCGATTAGAGGAGTCTAGGTCGGCCTGCCCGAGCCTAGACAACTCCTATGATCTCTCCTCCCCGACGGGGTCCCTCCCGGGAGCGAGATCCAGGCGCTGCCGGCGATCTACCGCCGCCCCTGCGCACGCGCGGACCGTCCGGCCCTAGGGCGCGGACCGTCCGGCCGTCAGGCAGGGAACTCGAGCTCCTGCACCAGGTCGCGGACCGTCCGGCCCTGTGCCGCGGACCGTCCGCGTCTGACCAGAGAGCGCCGCCGCCTCGCACCAGGCCGCGGACCGTCCGGCCCCTGCGCGCGGACCGTCCGCCCCTGTGCAGAGGGCACCGTTGCCGGTTCTTCTTGAGTGATTGGCGCTCCGAAAAAGCGTCAACACGTATAAAATTTAAACCCTATTACCACGTCTACCTACCTGCCACGTTCATGCCAAAATTGCCGGTAGCGTATGCCGTATAGTAGTATAGTACACATCAATCTACGCGGTGAACGGATCGAGCTATTCGTGGCTTCGTGCCGTGTCCGTGTGGGTGTGCTTCTCCATCTCGCAGGAATCGTTGTCCCGCAAGCAGGTTCCTGGTAGATCCGAGATTCAGAAAAATAAAATCCCGTATAGGATACCCGATACTGTATAGAAAAATAAAAGGCCTTCAGTTCGCGATACGGATAGATAAAGATTCTGCCTTTTCATCATAAAGAAAATCTAGAGTATCTGTATATCTCGGTCATGTGTCATCTTCAGCGTGTCTGCCTGTGCCTGGTACCTTCCACGCGTGCGTTTCATTGTTTCAACCTGTCAGAAAGAAGACTTACACGCGGGCCCCACGACGTCCAGGTGCCTTCCACGTTAAGATCGAGGCGGTGATCCGACGAGGTGGTCAGCGTCCAAATCCACACGGCCGCAGGGCTGGCGGGTAGAAGTAGAATCGATGGCCAGGTCCCGCCAACCACCGTCCTGCTTCTTCCGATCCCATTCGATTCCAGAGTTCAACATCCATCCTTTTCATTCGTACGCCGTCGTGGTCGTGGTCGCCACCCACGACTCTTCCACCTCCGGCCTCTCTGCCCAATTCAATCTCGGGCTCCGACCACAGGGAAAGATCAATCGAAAGCGGAGCCGTGTTGAGAGCAACCGAGGAACCAGGCGCCCGGGCGGTGATGGAGAACGGCAACAACGGCGGCAATCCGCCGCACTACCCGCCGTACCAATACCCGTATCCGCAGGCGCAGGCGCAACTGTATCCTTACGGGTACCAGTACCCGCCTGCGCCGCCGTCGCCGTCGCCGTCTGCCGCGCCGGCGGGGCCATACCTCTCTCCGTCTCCATCCTTCCCGAGCTATGCCCCCGCCCCGCATCCGCCGCAGCAGTTTCACTCCGGCCCGCTCCAGGCGTACCCGCCCCCGCCGCAGTACCACGCCTACCCGCCGCCGCCGCATCCATCGCCTTACGGCCACGGGTACGACCCCTACCCATCCCCGTATTTCTCCTACCCGAGCACCAACCCTAGCCCCAGCCCCAGCCCGGGGCTCTCGCCCAGCTCCAGCTTCCACCACCAGCACGCCTCCGCGCCCGAACCCCCGTCGCCCGCGCCCTCCGCACCCTCCGCGCCGTCCTATCCCATCGAGGATGTCCTTGCCAGCATGCGCCTCTCCGGCCGTCACGATTACGCGTCGTCGCCCTCAGTGACCCCGCCCTCGACCCCCTTCTTGGGCGATGGGAGCAGCCACGGCGGCGGGATGCAGCTGGTGCCCTATGGCACGGCCGCCGGAGGGTCGCAGCACGGAGGCGGGATGCAGGTGGTGCCCTATGGTGCGGCCGCGGGAGGGTCGCAGCACGGCGGCAGCTTCAGGGCATCGCTTAAGGTGGTGCTGCTCCACGGCAGCCTCGACATCTGGGTGCACGACGCGCGACACTTGCCTAACAAGGATATGTTCTCCAAGAGGGTCGGCGAGCTCCTTGGCCCACGCATCACCAGCGCTGTTGGCAGCAAGATGTCCAGCGCGTCCATGACCAGCGACCCCTATGTCACCGTACAGGTCTCCTATGCCACCGTCGCGCGGACCTATGTCATCCCCAACTGTGAGAATCCAGTCTGGTCGCAGAACTTCATGGTGCCCGTCGGGCATGAGGCTGCCGAAGTCCAGTTTGTTGTCAAGGACAGTGATGTCTTCGGTGCTCAAATCATCGGTGTTGTGTCCATTCCCGCCGAGAAGCTTCTGACAGGGGACAGGATTCAGGGTGTCTTCCCCGTCCTTGAGCCCAATGGCAAGCCTTGTGCTCCTGGAGCTGTACTGCATTTGTCAATACAGTTGATCCCCGTTGCTCAGCTCACAATGTACCACCATGGCGTCATTGCTGGTCCAGACAGTCATGGAGTGCCTCATACTTACTTCCCACTTAGGCGTGGCATGAGAGTGACCCTGTATCAAGACGCCCATGTGCCTGATGGTTGTCTCCCAGACATATGGCTTAGCAATGGGCTGCGCTACCAGCACGGGCAGTGTTGGCGTGACATCTATGATGCCATATGCCAGGCAAGGAAGTTAATTTACATTGTGGGGTGGTCTGTTTTCCACACAATCCACCTCGTGAGAGATGGCACTCAAGCTCCATCACTTGGGGACCTGTTGAAGATGAAGTCACAGGAAGGGGTGCGTGTGTTGCTGCTTGTTTGGGATGATCCTACATCGAGGAGCATTCTTGGATATAAGATGGTATGTAATCTATCAAGTTGAAAATATGCTGTTTTAAGGTTTTCACGCTCCAAGAGACATAATTTTGTGTCTCCAAACTTTAATGCTATCAATGTTATAATATTTATTAGGTTCTTTTTCAAATTAGCTCCATGGTAGCACCAATGATATTTCTCTGTTATTGGAATTGGTACACCGTACACCAATTTTATGATTAAACTTTATGACATTGGGCAAACTATGATGTAACCTTTGTATTTGTTTCTCTGGTGTTCAAGTGAATGATGTGCAGAAATACTAGCTGTCATTCATACTGTATAGTATTAAGTGGATATTCATCAATGTAGTGTTGAGCTTCCCTATGATATACTCTATCCATTATAGTTCACTTTAGCTTTGCCCTAAGTCAAATGTCTATAACTTTAACTAAGTTTATAGAAAATGCGCTAACATCTATAACATCATAATAGTTTTGCTAAATTCTCCATGGGTAGTTTGGTAGAAGGGCATGCCTCATGCAGCGGTGAGAGCTGTCTCACTAAGTCACCAGTTCACGGGTTCGAAGAAGCCTCTCCGCATTTGTGTGTGGGTGGGTGGGTGGGGGGGGCACAATTTATCCCTTCCCCAGACCCCACTCATGTGGGAGCCTGTGCTGTTGGGTCTGCCCTCCTCCGTGGTTAGTTTGGTAGCTTATTAGGTAGGCATTTGGTAACATGCTTTTCAAATATTTCATGATGTTTAAGAATTGAGTGCATCAAGTTTATCAAAGTGTCACTTGTAGGATGGTTTCATGGGCACAAGAGATGAGGAGACACGCAGATTTTTCAAGCATTCTTCAGTCCAAGTGTTGCTCTGCCCACGATCTGCTGGGAAACGCCACAGCTGGGTGAAACAGCAGGTTATCTTTATTCTTAAATGTCAAATGTGACAATGATGTTGTACAAAATTTACCATTCATGATGGTTCATATTTGTTTTTGAATCACAAAGTATTACATAAATCTTTACCGTACATGTATAGCACTTGTGTACACGTGCCAGCGACCCCTTGTCCCCGTTCCACCGCTGCCCCTGCTCGCGTTGTGTTTCTTGAGTGCCATCTATTTATGTAAGAAGTTTGTGTGTACCAGGAAACAGGAACCATTTTTACCCATCATCAGAAAACAGTTATTGTGGATGCTGATGCTGGCAACTATAGGAGAAAGATAGTTGCTTTTGTTGGAGGCCTAGATTTATGTGGCGGACGATATGATACACCTTGGCATCCTCTGTTTCGGACTCTTCAGAATGAACACAAAGAGGATTATTACAATCCAAACTTTAATGTAAGTCTCATTTGTTTTCAGTTTCTTATTTGATGATTCCTAGAATTTTCTTAATACTGAAAATGTAGGAAACTTTTAACCTTTTATGATATTTTGTTCTTAGTTCAGCAAAAGGAAAATAGTTTTGCATAGGAAAAACAAATATTAACATTGCCTATTCTTTGTCTTTTCTTTGTGGCAATACTGGACATAATTCTTTTTTGCCATTTTCTAGTATAGGAAAAAATATTAGCACTTGCCTAATTTTCTTTATTTTGTTGAAAACAATTCTTCTCATTATTTTGCAGACAGTTGATGCTCGTGGTCCAAGGGAACCATGGCATGACTTGCATTCTAAGATCGATGGTCCAGCTGCTTATGATGTTCTACAGAACTTTCAGGAGCGTTGGTTAAAAGCGGCCAAACGACATGGGATTAAAAAGTTGGCAAAATCCTATGACGATGCTCTGCTCACTATTGAAAGAATACCAGAGATTATAAACATAAATGATGCAATATATTTTAGTGACAATGATCCAGAGACATGGCATGTTCAGGTGCTTATAGCATTCTTGTAAAGTTGAAAAGGAAAACCAACTTGTACTCTTTTGTGCTATTTTGCCTTGCAAGCACTGATTTTTCTTTTACTTTGGAATTCAGGTGTTTCGGTCTATTGATTCAAACTCTGCCAAGGGATTTCCAAAGGATCCACGAGCAGCAACCATGAAGGTAACTGTTATCTGCAATCAAGCAATGCTATATTTGAAGTATTTTCCATTTTGATGTTAACTAACACTTCTGCTTTGGCCAACAGAATCTTGTTTGTGGAAAGAACGTACTTATTGACATGAGCATACATACGGCTTATGTCCATGCTATCCGGTCAGCCCAACATTATATTTATATTGAGAATCAGTACTTCATTGGTTCTTCATTTAATTGGGATTCAAACAAGGACTTAGGTAAATAATTAGTGTTAACTTTTGCTTTGCATTCTTCTGAATAGTACAATGCATAGTGCTTCTTCCAGAAAAATACTCTAGTCCTTTACCTCTTACCTCTTTTTACTACACATCTCACTTGAAAACTTTTCCTACATGTCAGGGGCTAACAATTTAATTCCAATTGAAATTGCTCTCAAAATTGCAAATAAGATTAAGGCAAATGAAAGGTTTTCTGCATACATAGTGGTACCTATGTGGCCTGAGGGTAATCCAACTGGGGCTGCAACACAACGAATTCTTTACTGGCAGGTTAGATTCACAGTTCTGTCATAGCTCATTTCTTGTTTCATGTGTTGATGTAGATGATACGTTTTCATATGGCTTAATCACGTCCTTTTATATTTACGCTGCAGAATAAAACCATGCAAATGATGTACGAGACAATATACAGGACCTTGAAAGAAGAAGGCCTGGATGATATGTATGAGCCTCAGGATTATTTAAACTTCTTCTGTCTTGGCAACCGTGAAGTTGCTGACAGCACTAGCACTTCAAACGCTTCGAATACAGCAAATAATCCTCAGGTGACTACTTGTTATCGTTCAACAAATTATGCTGACTTAGAAAATTTAATTTGTTGCAGCAAAACATATTTCAGTTAATTATTAAATAGTGTAGGTAAAGATATGAGTTATGTGACCTTTAGGTGGCCTTCTCGCAGCAGTTCTCCTTTTTCTTGGCAAACACTGATATTGTTCCTTTGGACTGTACGTGGAAGTGTGAAAACATTAATTGGATTGTCTATTTCTGCCACTGAATTTTATTGGGACTTCCAATATATCATGACGATTCTTAAAGGCTAAAGGGAATAGGTTTTTGTTTGAAAAGAACTTGGTCAATGGCTGATGTGATTTAACTTACTCATGTGGATGCTTGACAAAAAAATCGTGTCTTGTGGATACTGAACTAGCTCTACAAAAAGTAGCTACTTGTGGATATTGAACTTGTAATCATTACCTAAACATTACTTGCCCTCATATAATCAGTGTTGGAACTGAATGTCTTCATGCTGTGTTCTTCTCCTGAATATGGCGTGTATGCAAGCTTATTTTGCATTTAATGTTCAGGAACAAGCTAGGAAAAATAGGAGATTCATGGTCTATGTACATTCAAAAGGCATGATTGTGGATGATGAGTATGTTATCATTGGATCAGCTAATATTAACCAGAGATCCATGGAAGGAATAAGAGACACTGAGATTGCGATGGGAGCGTATCAGCCACAATATACATGGGCTAATAAGCTTTCTGCCCCACGTGGACAGGTAATAGCTGACAAGTATCTGGTGTACCATATTTATCGAGACATACAAAGCCAGTCTGTTCCCCTAAGCTCCTATTATGTGATTAGACTTGGAATTATTTATACTTTCATGTCCTCATTGCTACTGCTTTCCTGAGGCTATACATTTGTTCCAGCTGTTTGTTATGTTAAGGGTGCCATTGATTTCAGAGTGTGCCATACTCTTAAGTTTAATATATTGATTTTTACCTTGTAGATTTATGGCTACAGAATGTCCTTATGGGCTGAGCATATTGGAAGCATTGAGGAAGACTTCAACTATCCGGAGAGCCTGGAGTGCATGAGGCGTGTACGTCATCTTGGGGAAGAGAACTGGAAGCAGTTTGTTGCCGATGAGGTGACGGAGATGAGAGGCCACCTCATGAAGTATCCAGTAAGCGTTGACCGTAAAGGCAAGGTGAAACCGCTACCCGGATGCACAACATTCCCAGATATGGGTGGGAACATCTGTGGCTCGTTTGTGGCCATCCAGGAAAACCTCACAATATAAACTTTAGCTGTGCAACTTACATAATGTCTGGTGGCCTCTGCCCAGGGGGACCCTAGCACTAGCTTATCCTCTTTCTTGAGAGCGTAGATAGGGTGAAAATTTTGCAATAGCTACAGGTTGCAGGCAAGCAGGGGAAATGGTAATATGGGCTTTCTCCCCTTGACCTTTTTTTCTGGATTCGTTCAGTACATATATAAGTAGCCAATCAATTTATACCTTTATTGGGTACATGTATAGAAAAATTAAAGAGGTTCAGGAATATCACATTTGGACCAAGGTATTCCAATGTAGATCCTGGAAAGTACTGGTAAATGTTCAGAATGTAAATTGATCCTGCAGAATATTTTCAAGTGTTTTTCCCTTTTGGGCTTGGTCTTGTTCAGTTAGAAGTAGATTAGAAGGAACTCCATGAGATTAACTAGTTAAAATTAAGGGAAAATTAAATAGAAACGATTTAATCTTCCTCGATCCCTTCCAATCCACAGAACACGGCCTTTGGTTTATTTGATGAAATGGCGGTTCTTTATTTAATTTTCTGTAGAATAGGCAGGAGGAGCGATCATGCCTTTTCAGCATAATTCTCATTATTCCCGCGAAATGCTGAACAATGCATCTAGGGGTGTGGTGAAATGGAACCAACAACATGCGGAAGCTAGGAGTATGTCTAGAGGAGATTAAAAAAATATCTAGAGAAAAATAAAACCTACTCTAGAGGCTAGAGCAGTTACCCAGTTACAGATGTGTTGATTGATATTCATTATCACAGCTAGAGGCCTAGTCCCTAGACCATGCTGAAACTTGAAATCTCGATCATTTCCTCCATCTCTCGGCCTGAATTTTCACACCCATATACCTTCCGAGCATCATGACGGTGGCCTGCGGGTTGGTGCCGGGGGAGTACTTGAACGTGGAGCTGTCGATCACCCTCAGTCGCTGCACGCCGAACACCCGGTAATCGTCGTCCACGACGGCGCCGACCTGGCACCCGCCGTGGTAATGCCAGATGGTCATGACGGTGTCCCTGCAGTACTGCTCGGGCGTCCGGGAGTCGTTGACGTGCCGCGGCAGGAGGTTGACGGGGAAGTTGGCGGAGTCGGTGAAGATGGACTCCGTGGAAGCGTTGGCGTAGGTGAAGTTGGCGAAGGCCCGGGACTGGATCACGCGCTCGATCGTCTGGATGCCGCGCACGCACCGCTGCAGGTCCTCCGACTCCTGGAAGTAGTTGAACGTCACCGCCGGGTTCGCGCGCGGGTCGGCGGACCGCAGCTCGACGTGGCCCGAGGAGACGGGGCCCAGGATCTTCTCCAGGATGAATCCGCCCCGGAACGCCCGCCTGTCCAGCCGCCGCATCGCCTCCGCCGCGCGCTCCAGGGCCTCTGGGGTTCTC